>NC_066838.1:16983505-17583505 GCF_001640805.2 Lates calcarifer | reverse complement strand
ATACAGTCAGGATTATTCAGTCATGACATCATATTGATCATATCCAGCTACAAGTACATTTTTCTGTTCTTTCTTATGTATAAGACGTGGCGGAGGACATCAGGTGGGCGCCTGCCTTGTTATATTCCAGACAAAGCAGCCTCTGCCTGTTTTTTATTACTTTCTGCCCTGAAGTGTTCTGGAAACTCCTCACCTCAGTTGGTGCGCATTAACGAAGGAGCTGGCTCCATCAACTCGCAGAGCAACTAATACAAGCCACAACTGCCAGGAGCCATTCAAAAAATATACAACATCCAGGGAAGAAAATGTACTTTTGTCAGCATATGCTATCACTTTTAAGACCACACAAACATCCCTCACTAACTATGTGTGTGCGTGCATGTCTGTGCATATGCAGAGGAACATACCACTCCATCACAACGAGGAGGCACTTCTTGCCCTGGTAGAGATTCTCATAAACGTCTATGATGGGCACAATGTGGGGGCATGGTGACACCCTCCAGTGGAGCTCCACCTCTCGTCTGGCCTCCGGACTATCCTGCAGCATCTGAAACGCAGAGTGGCAAAAAACAGTAACAGCTCAGAAATGAATAAATCAGTGAGCATGATGACATTTCAGTTCTGAATATGGTCATATAAAGCTGCTCTAGCTGGTAAAATAATCATATTTTTGTTTGCATGTGGCTAATTAAATGTCATAAAGAATAAGATGATGAGTCAGAGCCCTGGCTATTCAGATAATCCAATTGTTCTGATGTTTGTTTTAAAAGAATCACAGGGCTCAGACATTTCACCGGTAAAGTAAATTTCACTCTAGGAACACTTTGTCCCAGATCTAAATGGAGCTGCTTCAACAGTTAAAGGGTTAGGTGAATGCTATATGGGGGCTAAACAAATTTCTATAATTTGTACAATATATATTTAATCTTTATAATTTATAGCCTACTTGTGAAACCTTAAATTCATTTGCTCAAATTTGTAACTGCTACAGTTATCCACAAGTGCAATTGCAGATGATTCACTGGATGTGGACAATTTTGCGATTTTAGGTAAAGAACAATCTGAACACTGTTCATATTACTGAAGAATGTTATTACCTTATATCACAAGAAAAAAAATACTACATGCTGCATTTCAGTTGCACTGCTCTGTGATGCTTTCACAGCATCAATTTAAAGCAACATCAGGGATTGCAGTTTTACAATCTTCTTTATCAGACTCTTTCAGGGGACCTCCCACTGAGATTTACTGTGGTACATTTAATCATTTCCTTGAGTTTTAGATTTATATTAGTCTGCCTCACACACTACAAATCATAATGAAAAGTTACCTCACAAATCTTAACACAATTACTTATTTAACAGGGTGTGAGGGAAGCATGATGTATGGTTTACTGATGTTCAAAGAATCACAGTAGGAAGGCAAACATGAATCAAAGACTCACAATCTATGATGATGTTTGATTTACATACTTAGACTTTAGAGACACACACACACACACACACACACACACTGTTGAAATAGGTGGATCTCTGTCAAGAAATAACTACTGACAAATGCAATTACAAACTAGAGGCCCAAAAGCACAGAATATTGGGAGAGAGATATGAAGATATGAAGCTCTCCAAAATAGCCTGAAAGAGAATTAAAAAAACAGTAGTATAATAATCATAATATGCTTGCTTTTAAAAACAAACTAAGGTCAGGTAACACTGGTTATTTGCTAGTTTCTTCACTTTGTTTACCCTTTTAAAAACACCTTCACAGGCTAATAAAAGCTGAGCGTGTGCAATCTGCGTGACACCCAGTCCTGCTGCACCCCACCGTACGTCATAATCTCTCAGTTATCTCAGGCCTCTCGCATGAAGCTACTTTTAGACACAGGCATGTTCCGCTCTCTTTTTCTGGCTGGCAGCATTTAAGTAGGAAAAGTCAACACTCCTCTTTCAAAACAGACACCTGAACATGGTAGGCCAGAGGCCAGAGCTACTGAACAGTGTATAATTTACAAACTCGGGGACATAAATTAGATCCTGAAAAAGTAGTCTGTTGTGCATAAATGCCGGAAAAATTACAGGGTTTCTATGAGAAAAAAGAATCTACAAATCACATCTGATGCCAACAGAAACCCCATCGCTTGAACTCTGAAAGCTCTCAGCTGTGACTCTAAATGCTGCCTGTCACCCCAGCAGGACAGTTACTCTTTAGTTGGATAACATCACACATGCCTCAGGAGTGACTAATTGATCCCAGAGGAATGCACTGGGGTAATATATTCGTTTATCTCTGCTGGCTGGCTGGCTGAAACTCAGACACAGAAGGAGGGCGCATACTGTCCCAAGGCAAGGAAAGAGGAAACAGCATATGAGAAGCAGATTTTCAAAAATCTAAGATAAGAGATGAGCATCTGTTTAACTTTCAGCTCAGCTTGATGTACACCGAGTTCAGCCTCATCTGCACTTTGTTTGTCTGGTTCTGAGAATGTGACAAAAAGCAGAAATTCTCAAGGCACGAAGGTTGTCAGTCAGCAACAAACAGGCCTTAATCCTGTTTACTGGACTCAAATTATGAAAACCCAGTTTCAAAGGCTTCTGAGAAAATCTCTCTCTAAACACAGACATGTTGATAACAAGTAACTGGAGCAAGAGAAACCAAAATAACTAAAGGAAATGTTGGGAAACACGTGCATGGAATTGATGCACAAAGCCATTTTGTTAACCCCCCAAAAATCTAGAGATGAATAGAAGATGAAACTTCTATGATTACTGGATTAATCGACCAGTTGATTGACACAAAATGAACAAATATTTTGACAATGATGTTAATCATTTTTAAAGCAAAAACGCCTAAATTTGAGGTTTCCAGCTTTTAAAATGTGAAAATATAATGCTTTGCTTTGTCATACAAGACAGTAAACTGAGAAACTGTTGGTTGGACAAAACAAGGCATTTGAAGACGTTCCCTTGGGCTCTGGGAAATTTTAGCAGAGATTTTATATCAAGAAAGAAAAGATAAATCAATAGTGAAAATGATTCTTAGTTTCATGGCTGAGTTCTGTGTCTATTCCAAACAACTGTATCTAACTTTTGACATGACCTCAAACTAAAAGTAGTCAGAACATCACAAAACTCTCAGAGCTTCCTTCTATGATCTCTAAACCTCTTTCAATTCAAATTCCATGGACCTGCAAGTAATTTGTGGTTGCAAGGAATTTAGCACAAGGTCAAAAGTAAACCACATCAGGGCACGCAGAGTAACTAAGACATGCATGAGATAGTTATAGTGTCATGTGCAAGATTGTGCAAAGGCTATTGGAATTGCCAGAGCTTATGTGATAGGTTCAAGTATCAAGACTGTGCACACCAGCTCCAGGCAGGCAAAAACATCCCTCCGAATGAACTCAAACACGTTATGGTTCATATCATACACTAATATCAAATATCTATCAGTGTAACTATAAGAAGGTTGATGCTTAGATGCTACCACCAACATGCTTTGCTAAAGAAATTATAGTGGCGTCGATTAGATTTCAAACTCTTGCCTCTGGGCCAATGCACTTAGGCGTTTACCCACGATAAGAAATATGATGGAAATGTGTTAAACACAGAAAGTGTTATCTGAATCAAAGATATCAATATGGTTTACCTTTAGTGCATACTTTTCTCCACTCTCTTTGTGAAATATTTCCAATACTCTGCCATTTATCCCCATCCCGAGCACCTGACTTGTTACACGATAATCGTCTGTTATTACACTCCTTCTCATTTGAAGAGGACTGTTAAAAGGTTTCGCGAAAAACTGTGGGAAAGGAGCAGAGTTCAGGTTGGGCTGCTGTTGGATCGGGAAAACCGGCTGGTGCTGATTCGACATGTTAATTAACGGTAACACATGAGGAGAGTGAGACAACTGGGTGTCCATCAGATGCGTTTCTTGTCTTCTCACTGCAGGTCACTACTGACTTAGCTGGATATAACACCTGACATTTGGCTCTTGTTGTCCTTGTGTGTGATATTAGCCCACCGCTAACGGGATGGCTACACAGCTCGGATTCATGTCTTCCAACAAGCAGCAGCTGTACCGGCCGGGTGACTGTCCAAGAAAGTCCGCTTTCAACTTGGATTCTTGTGTCAAAGCCAGGCAGATTAACAGTTTAACGACTTGGCCCGGACTTCACACCGCGTAATCTCACTAAATAAATAAAATTACATAAATAGGATTATTATTAAATTGATAAACAAGTGGCCAAGCTTCCGGGCCAACACGGTGGACGCATCTCTCTCCAGCGGACGTGCCACGGGCTTCTGTGGGTGGGGTGGGATGAGAGGGGTAGGGGGCACTCCCTCTGCCACCCAGCTGCCACCCCCCAAATCCTGAGTCCTCCTGCCCCCCTGCAAACACAGGATTTCTGGGGCTTTGAGCGGGCAAATTTTCCTGAGAATAAAGATATCCCAGTCATGCAGAATAGAGGTTGAATTGCTTTGTTCGGTTCAGTTCAAAGATTTATAATCACTTGCTGTGTCTCAATTTGTGTTCTTACATACTTGTTATTTCGAGTGCATACTTGTGCTTTCACAGTGAGGAAGTATGGCAACATGCAGTGCACCATAAGTACCTGGATGGTGCACTTATACTCAAAAGGCTTAGTGTGAAACAGTGGACATGTCTCACCTATCTCATTCCCAACAGTGGCCAACTGAAGGACACCAACATACTTTCAAACTTGTGACAATGGAAGTTGAGCTAAGGAGGACACGTCTTAAGCACCCCCAGCAAACATGCCTGCACGGGCCCACTGTAGGGTTTACTGTGGGACAGTGTGGGCAGGGCAAAACCCATGCTAATCCCATGTGGGCTCCACATGGGTTTTATCCTGGTGTGATTGTCTAAGACTATCACATAGATCAGTCTGAGTTCTTTTCTCCCACAGTGGTGAGAGGAATGTGTCGTATTACAGAAGCAAAATGCCGCAGAGATACATCTTCCTCCTCACTGTAGCTGTTGCCTTTGCTTTTATTTCTGCTGATTTCAATAAAAGCTCATCCAAAGACATAAACTAAGCAAATACAAACCAAAAATATTTTTGGAATCATTGTTTCTGTTTCTGCACTGATTTTTATATATATTTGCAATGTCTCTTTGGATATGTTTACATGAAATATTCTTTTCGTCTTTTTTTCCTTCATGATGTATGGTGAATCATTCCATTTTTATGTAGGTGGATAGTGTCTGTCCTGAGTATGAAAATTTTTGTGTTTTTTGATGAAATTTACTTGATAAAGAGTGGGTTGCAATATTTCATCATTGCAGCTTGAATAAAATGCTGTCCCTTGAAACGGTCTGAGTTTGGTGTAGTGAACTTACAAAACCCAGCTACAGTCTTCTGGGAATTATTTGACAATATACAGTATACGCATACTTTTTTCACATTTTGTCATGTTGCATTAAAATTGCATGCAAATTTATTAAAATTAAATGGAATACTGATGGCATTGTAATAGCATACAGAGTTAAAGCCTGGGGCTTTTCTGTGTCGAGTTTGCATGTTCTCCCTGTGCCTATGTGGGGTCTCTCCAAGTACTCCAGCTTCCTTCCATCTTGTCATTATCTTATTCTGTCATGCTCTTAGTTAGTTCACTCTCTTCCATGCTCTCTCACTCTTTCTGCTAACAACAGCCCAATTTTGGTTTTGATATCAATAAACAATCCCATAAAAATCCTCTGGTTACTCCTCATAAGATCCTTGGCGGCATGATTAACTAATTAAGGAGCAAAGCAACGGGCAACATTCATGGTCAAATGTTACGACTGTCATTTCTAGTAAAAGCACTAGCCTGTCAAAATTCACACACTACACAGTGAGTATACTATGCACTCAATGTTGATCTACTACTTGTAAGTGTATTAACTGAAGTATATGCCTTGAGACACAGTGACTCATTTCAAACTACAGCCACTAAGTTCAAAAGTAAGTGAATCAATTAATCAACTAATTGTTTCAGCTGTACTTGTATGTACTGTCGGGTACTTTCATTTATAATAAAGCATCATATTTTATAAGCTCTCCATGCATTTTGTTTTCAAAAATCTTGATTTTCAAAGTAATTAGTAACGTAAACAGCTGAATAAATGGAGTGGAGCAACAAGTACATCATTTCATAGTCAAGAAAGTACCCAGCTATAGGCCAAGTACCTCAGGTACTTCAGTATTTGTACAAAGTACTTGTGTAAATGTACTCAGGCAAGTTAGGCTTATAAACAAATAAATAAACATTTTTTTCTTCCCATAATAATCAATGTACTTCCTTCCTCCTGCGGAACTAAGGTTACGTCGCGCTGCCTTGGTACAGTTTCACATCGGAAATAAATATGCATCGGACCAACATACCCAGCGAGGAATAGCTGATTACTGTGACGGCAAAATAAGACATTTGTCAGTGGTGCAGAGGCGTTGTTTTTAAGATACCTGTGCTGATGAACTGAAAACACTTAGGTTATCTCAGAAGCAGACATGTTGAGTTCGTCCCAGTAGTCATTTATTTTCTGAGAAGATGTTTGCCAAACCGTTCCGTGTTAAATCCAACACCGTGATCAAAGGATCAGACAGGTGAGTCAGTGCTGCCAGCTCAAACCATAATAGCTTGTTTTACTTGAAGCCCTTTATTTCCTACATGTTTTTCTATGCAGTCCATTCTTGCAAACTACTTTAAACGTCAAAAGGCAGCAGAAATATAAAACCCCACTTGACTTTCCCAGCGTTTTACTAGGTGTGTTTAACTCCATGTTTGTCAACGAAGCTCAGAGTTTATTTTGTTTAGTTTTTATTAAATTCAGACTCAAGCCGTGTGTGTTCTTAGTTGGTTAGCTATATTTAGCTGTTTTGAATGTCCTGTAAATCCCATCACCTGGACTGAGTTGAAAAAATCAGCTCATTGTTAGCTGGCAGTGTTTCAGTATTCAGCTGAATATAGTTTATCATTGTGATGTTATTTTGGGATTTTTGTTCAAATTATTTTTCATTCAAACATCAAATGTCAACATCAGAAAGATTTCTGACAGAGTTCCCCAAATACTTATATTTTACCTACACTTGAAAATGTCAAATGCCTAATGGGATTACTCAGGGCTGCAACCAATTATTATTTTGATTGATTGATTAATCTGCCAATTATTTTCCAAATTAATTGTTTGAAAAATGAACATCATTATGTCCTAGAGCACAAGGTGTTACCTGTAGATATCTTGTTTTGTCCAATCAGCAACTGAAGGCTGTACTCAGTTACAGAGAAAACAGTGCAGATCGAATTTTTTAATCTAAAGCTTTCAAAATATTGCATCTGTAAAATAAGCAAAATACATATCATATATATGTAGCAGTAATATGTAATATATGTATCATATATATATATAT
The DNA here is from genome assembly GCF_001640805.2 of Lates calcarifer. Classification (NCBI taxonomy): domain Eukaryota; kingdom Metazoa; phylum Chordata; class Actinopteri; family Centropomidae; genus Lates; species Lates calcarifer. The sequence goes on along the minus strand of NC_066838.1, from coordinate 17,576,097 downwards.
ATATATAATATATATATATATATATATAGCAGTAGCTGTTAAAGATGTAATATTACCCTCTGAATGAGACTTTTGCTTTTGTGATTGTCTTTAGGAGAAAGCTCAAAGCTGACATATCTGCAGCCTTTCCCTCACTCTCTGCTGATGAGCTGTCAGAACTGGTCCCCAACAAGGAAGAATTAAATGTAGTGAAAATTTATGCACATAAGGGAGATGCTGTGACACTTTATGTTCTGCACAAAAATCCACTGTTCTTTGAACTGGAGAAACGACTCTATCCTACAGGTAATAAGCTGGCTACTACACTTACACTGAGATGAGTGAGTTGCTAGAATGCTGTAAGCTCCTTTAAGCAACTTATTTTAAATGTAAATTGTTATATTTTTCAGTGTATGTGCTTTGGCGTTATCCTGCTCTCTTGCCAACATTCAGGACATGGCCCCCAGTGCTTCAGAAGATGATTGGAGGGGCAGGTATGCTCCCTTTTCTAAGATCAACACCTGGACACTTGTCTAATTCTGTACATTAAATAGCAAATACTGTGCTTCCCTGAAGATCTCATGCTGCCAGGCGTAGTGGTGCCTTCAAGTGGTCTCCCAGATGTGAAACAGGGTGACTGCTGTGCTGTTACAGTAGTGAGCAATAGGTAAGATTATAATAAAATATTTGGAAAGACTTCTAACATGTTCCTTACTGATTTAAGTGTGACACTATTCTCCTGCTTGATTGTAGAGCTCCTGTTGCAGTCGGCACAGCTGCAGTGTCCAGTGCAGAGATGCACAGTTCGGGCATGAAAGGAAGAGGAGTGTGTGTTCTCCACACATACATGGATAATCTCTGGTGAGTAGCTTCTTCCTGTGCAGTTTGAACAAACATTTCTGAAATAGTTTGACATTTTGGGAAATACTCTTATTTACTCTCTCAATCAAGGATCAATACCACTCTCATATCTGTTTATTAAATATGAAGCTACAGTCAGCAGCCAATTAGCCTAGCTCAGTTTTAAGAGTAGAAACAGAGCCAGGCTAGCTGTTTCACTCTGTTTCCAGTCTTTATGCTAAGCTAAGCTAACTAGCTAGCTGTGATTCCGTAATGCATTTTATCTGCTCATTATCAAGATGAGACAATACTATGGCTTGTAAAACCTCCCAGGTACAGCTTGGACTAAGAATTTGTAATTACCCCCAGGACAATTTACCTCAATAGTTTAGCCTCACTCATAAGCATTTTTGCATTTTTATTATATATAGAAATTATACTGCCATACAGTTGACTACATTTTTCACCTTTTTTTAAAAAAAATGATTCTAACCTTTTTAAATATCCTTTTTAAGGGCTTTTGGAGACAAGTCAGGTCCTCCATCTTTACCAGATGCAGAAAGTGAAGGCCAAGGGGTGTACGGAGATGGATGTGAGGCTGATGAGGAGGAGGAAGAAAAGGAGGAGGTTGAGAAGTGTGTGGAGGAGGAGTGGGGTTCCGGCAAAACGGTCACAGACCAAGTCTGTTCTGGTACTGAGGAGCTGAGCCTGGCTGAGCAGGAGGAAGAGAAGGGTGAAAAGGGCAATGAGGAGGAGGAGGAGACTCAGGATGACCTTAAAACGCCACAAGGTACCAGATTAAGACATATCTCCCATTGTGTTTGTTAAAATATCATATAAAAGAGAATTATTTCAAGTTGTAGATTTGGCTTTGAAGTAGTTACCACCACAGTTATGCTGTATCTGCTTTTAATAAGACTCAGCTACAGCTTCATAAGTCCCGTTATTCAAATCAAATTGAGACATTCACTACTAAATGGTTGCAGGGCAGGCTTTAGGGCTTACAGGGTTATTTTTGTGTCCATGTGTTTGTGTTTTGTTGATTCAACTGGAGAATAGGACTTTTTGATGTGGCAAAATGGGAGCTTGTTGAGAGAGAAAAGGATGTGACCCAGGTCCTGTCCTGATTTCACAGAGATAATGGACACCCTACTAGTACAGTGTTTTCTGCACGCTCTTAAGAGCAAGGTGAAGAAGTCAGAGCTCCCTCTGCTGACCAGTACATTTCTACGCAACCACATGTTCTCCTGCTGGTAAAGTACCCTTCATCTTTAAAAAAGTGCTGTGGAGGAATTCAGTTTGGTATTGAAAATATATATATGTAATATCTGTTTTTTTTGTTCAGCCCAAGTGGAAAGCAACTTGATATCAAGAAATCCAGCTATAAAAAGGTATATGTCCAGAATGTGACATTTACACATATACATAGTCTGATTTATAACTCATCTTGTAAGAAATCTGCTCACTGTTTTTCCAACAGCTGTCCAAGTTTCTTCACACCATGCAACAGCAGCACAACCTTGTGAGAGTGAAAGAACTGACCAAGGGTGTGGAGAGCATTGTGGAGGTGGACTGGAAAAATCCAGAGTGGGTCAAGTCCCGCCTCAATTTAAAGAAATTCTTGGTTAAGACTCAAACCTCACAGGCCGCCCACATTCATACTGACAAGCCTTGTGCTTTTGCCTTTGTATGATTTAAACACTTTATAGACTGCGCTCCTTCAGTGTTCCAGAGGAGATGGACAGTGAGGCGGCTCCGGTGCAGGATGAAGGGGAAGGACAAACTCCCTACCATCCTCCTGAGATCACAACTCTGTACTCTGTGTCTGCTCGGCTGGAGCCTCTCTTTTTGGATGCAAACAAGAGGTGTGTGTTTGTGCGTGTGTGTGTGTGTGTGTGTGTGTGTGCTTTTTTGCTTCCCTCCTGACAGCAAAGGGACATTACAGAGAACTTGAATGAGAGACTAAATCCCTATCAGGAGGGTTGTGCTATAGACTGATCCCAAGCACTGACCTTCCTGCAAGTGAATAAGACAATATTCCCATGACACAAATCACACAATTCTTAATCTAAAACTTTGTCCACAATCAGTCCTTTGTACAATCGTCAACTATTCCATAATAACAGTCACTGGCAGTTCTCTCTATAGTCAGTAAATTGAGATTTCTTACTCTACTGACTGCTGTAGTGTCATGAGACTGTAGAACAGGTATTTTGAGAAAAAGGCCTATTGTGGAAATGTCTGAGGCCACTATATAGTGTATTATCTTATATTAGCTGTTTACGTTTTCAGAACATTAAAGGCTGTCTCTACTCAATAATGTTTTTTTATTGTCACTGGTTGACCCTCATTGTGCAGAATGATGTATGTGCAGAGTCTGTTTGCACATTCATGTGCTGAGGGTGAAAGTTTATTTGTGGTCACTTTAAATCTGAGTTTAAGGCATGTATACATGAATGTAGGCATGATGTTGTGACACCAAAATTAGGTTAGAGCCAATCATGATCCAGTATGAAGCTTACACAAGTGTGATGTGATGTTTGCATATTCAGAGATTTAGAATTTTTCAGTGGGGAAGTAGGCAGCTTTCTTGTTTTAAGTTTGTGTGTTTTCTTGTTGAGATTTGTGTATTTTAAAGGGCCATCAAAGAGCAGGCAGGAGGCTGTAAATATGGTGGTGTGTGGTATTATTCCATTCTACATACTTGTCCCTATAAGAATAAACACATTAATAGAAGTAGTTTGTTTTCACCAACTCTGTCTATTTGTTTTGGATTATTTAGCAGCATTACAAAAATGTTTTACAAGTATCTTACAACAGGATAGTTTGATGAATTTCTCACATTTGCACATTAATTCTTGTACTGATGTGTGCTTTGGTTCCCTGCAGGAAAGGAACAATCCTGCAACCAGCTGAAGTGAGAAGTATTGTCACAGAGTATGTAAAGAAGAATGAACTGGTGGATGAAAATAATAAAAAGTAAGTAGATGCTTGAATTCTGTTAGGGGACATTGGTGTGTTGATGATATAGAAAAAACGACAGATACCAGAGCATGTTTTCAGTGTCTCCACAGAGTGTGGTAGAGCTCATAGTTTTTCTGTATTTTGTTGTTGTCTGTGAGGGTGTTTTAAGAATGATTTAAAGTGCCTATATTATATCCATTCTTAATTTTATTTTGGGAGTCTATTAAAATAGGTTTACATGGTTTAATGTTAACGCATTATATTTCTTATGCTGTACATTACAGCAGCAACTCACCTTTTGTCTGAAACACTCAATTTTGATCAACTGCTGCAACCCCTTACCGAGAGGCTTCTTGAGCAGCTGTTAATACTATTGTAGCCACAGTAACAATGGCATCAGTTTTGCCATACCAATTCAAGCCCAAGTCTGATACTGAAAGTCAGGAGGAACAAACCAGTAGACCCGAATCACCATCACGACCAAGACTGGAGTAGGACGATTCCCAGTGATAAGTTTTTTATTTTGTAGCTCTCTAATATTTTGAATGCAGGTTGTAACGTTATAGGGTCTGTATCCATAGGCAGCTGTTGTTGCACCAGCACTGTATATTTTCTGTATAAATCCTATGAAGTCCAGTATTGACAGCACTCAACGTCCTCAGCCCAAAACACTCTCAGTGTACAGCTTTTGTAAGTGAGTTGTCACAGTCGGAAACAGAGATTTGACATCCAAATGCAGAAGTGGCTTTTATAACTCAGTAGCAATAAGTGCTTGGGAGAAGCACTCTGAAACAGCTTGTAGTGAACACTGTTCTTGCCAGTAGGTGGGCATTATACAAATATATAATAAGTTATATAAGTCTGATAAGTTACATAAGAAAAGCCTGTAAAATGAGACGTTTCAGGGACTTCTGTGGACGTGGACTTTGGGCTTTGTAACTTAGCAGATGTTTTACACAAAAAAACTATAACACACTAAAGGAAAGGGAGGAAAGGGGAAAAAAACAAAAAGCTTAATATGGGCACTTTAATGGATTTGTATCTCACAATCAAACTGTGTGTGTCTGTCAGCTGATGTAAGTTGGAAAGAGAACCTCCATTCTTTGCGTAATCAAACAACACTGAGCTCAGTTTGGGTTTGAATATAATCACCCTGTCAGTTTCTCCATAACTGGATCGGGTGGTAAAAGGGCAACTTTAATGACCACTGAGCAAATATGGAGCTGACCCCAGGCCATGTGATTTTGTTATAATTGGCTAAAATGCTTAAATGTGACTCTGAAACTAAAGAGACATCTCATGTTTCTTTTTAGGTCATGAAAATTTGGGCATCATCTGATGTTAAACAAATTGATAATGAGTGATAGGAGAAATTAAATAAAATCTGTCATGGACCTGGCATAGCTCATTGGCACCATGCTTCTTGTTGAGTGCCATCCATCAACTGTATGCTTTGTGTGTGTGTGTGTGTATGTTTTTTTTAGTACAAGTAGCAGTGTTCAGTGTTTTTCCTCCCCTGTTTTTTTTTTCCCCTCTGACAGTTACGTGACCATAAACCCCACTCTGTGTGACTGCTTGCTGGAGAAATCAGAGTACCAGGAGATTGAGTCTCTCAAGTGGGATGACCTCTTTAGCAGGTTAAGACTTAATTTATTATCTAATTTCTCATGTTGCCATTAACTAATCCCTCTAGCCCTTGAACGCCATCATCCATTATATCAACCTGAGTCAGCATGCTAATATACCGTTGTTACTAATGCAGGCAGATGGAGGCAGTCGGCATCGTCATTACAGAATGACCATGGGATAAAATAATCACCCTAATGCTGCCTTTAATCTAAATCTGATCTGTAAACAGCAGTGTTACTGCTGCTCTGATGTCGGAGGTTTCATTGTCGTGATTGTGGTCTTATGACAAAGACCTCCCTTTTTCCACCTCTGGGAGTTTTTAAGAATTATTAAGAATTTTAATGATTGACTTGTTTCAAGAATTTTTTTAGTAAAATGGTATTATAGTATTTTTATGCCAGATTTATAGGTCTGTATGAAGGTGTTGCAGAAAGTCTGTAGCTCCACTGGAGATGCTGCCGAAGCTGACATGTACCTCCCCAAAACATGTGAACACACACTGTGAGACTATGAAGACACCACATGGAGACTAGAAGAGCTGTGATTTGTTTGGCCAGGAGATATTATTGATAGCAAAAACAATAGAGCAAGGTGTTTGTCTTTTCAGAAACATTGGACATGTGTATTTTGTGAACAAGCAAGGCCTTTTCCCAGCCAACTGCCCTGATTACTTTGGCTTAATAATCATCTCCTTTGACAGTAGCAGTAGGATTTCCAGTATAAACCTTCACATTGTCACACCCTCTTTGAATGTTAATGAAAGAAGTTATAAATATAGCTTCAGTGTGATGAAGACACAGTATCTCTTATCCATCAATCTCCGTCTCTCTAATGTCTAACATTTGATGCTGATTAAACAATTAAACTTCATTTTCACAGGACGTTGGGAAGAATGCAGGAGTGCTATCAAGCTGTGTTCCCTGGACAAGCGCCCATAATAAAGAAGGGCCACATTGAGCCCATAGACATCTCTGTGGCTTCTCGAGGCTCCAATAAGAAGGTGACAACTTAAGCTTCAAAACTTTACATTGATTGTAGTGATAGTGACAGTGCAAATTGAAATTTTCACCTGATGATGACATCAGACAAAAAGTTAAGGAATCTTCAAAATTATGATAATGCAGCCCAAAAAGGGATGTGAATGTCTGTCAGACTTCATGGCACTCCATCTAATTGTTGCAGAGACATTTCAGTTTAACCACAAATAAGAAACTTGTGGTGGTGCCTGAGGAAAAGTCAGGGGGTCACCAAGGCCCGTCCTAAGTCTTCATCCTCTACACCATGAATGTCTGTACACAATTTCATGGCAATTCATCCATTAGTTGTTGAGTTTTCTCAGACACTGCAATCTGCACATAAACTTAACAGCAATATATCTGCTGACATACTGTACATACTCAGTGGGACTTCTGACCTTTGGTGTTTCGCACCACAGTTTCTTGTTATTTTTTGCTGACTTATACATGCTACAGGTGTGTAGTGTTTTTATCGGCTGATTTATTGTGCTTTAATTGTTTCCATGTGCTATTTCAAGGTGACTCTAATAAAGAACCTGGAAGTGTACCATTTGGATCCAGCAGTCGTGGCCACTGCTTTGCAGCACAGAGTTCAGGCCAGCTCTGTATTACAGCCCATCCCTGGGGCTAAGGATAAAGTCATGGTCCAGATCCAAGGCAACCAGATTCACCAAGTTGGCAGTTTGCTGTTAGGTTTGAAGCTTAATAGTACTAAAAATACCTTACAGTTTGTCTCAATTGCTTTATTTGTACAAATAAATTCAATTTGTCTGATCTTTTATTTCAATTTCAGATCACTATCAAATCCCCCGCAAGTACATCCAAGGACTAGACAAAGCTCTAAAAGGTGGCAAGAAGAAGTAGCATTTCTACCTGCTGCACCAGCCATTTACTGTCTTTAAAGCTGCTTTCCTGTATGTAAACACAACAACAAACTGTTGGCCATTCATGTAATAAAGTTGATTCACTGTCAGCTTCTGAAGGTTGATGAATGAAGTCGTTACTGTTTTATTGTTCTGATTTGGCTTCCTGAGGTATTCCAGAGTAAAGTTACTGATGAGGTCAGCACTGTTTCATTGCAAGGTAATTTGTTTCTGATGGTGAAAGAGAACATGAGGACTAAACTCTTTTCTCAGGTTTAGACATTAAACATTCAGTGAAACTGCCAAACTGACCAAGGAATTTCTTCGAATTTAGCACAAACATTCACTTGAGTCAAGGATAAACTGATTAGACTTTTGGTAGTCAAAGGTCAAGGTAACCATGACCTTACAAAACATGTTTTTGGAATGCAACATCTCAAGACCACCTTGAGGAAATTTCTTCAAATATTGCACAAATGTTCACTTGGACTCAAATGTGAACTGATTAGTTTTTTGGGGTTTTTTTTTAGACAGCTGACAGTGGAGAAACATCAGGAAAAGAGCTAGTGTTTCTCTTTGCTGTTCTTAAACCCACCACATTCAAGTCATGTTCATTGCCATTGTTAAATAAATAGTTCTAAGTCAACAAAGTAACCAGCAGGAGTTTTAGTTTTTATTCGTGAAAAACACTGGAGTTAACAAAAAGAAATATGGAGACAATAAAGAAGTAACAAAAACCTGTTTCAAACAAGTTAATTTTGTGCAATGTCTCAAAATGGCAGGTTATGCTTTGGTGAATTCACCACATGTAAAAAACAAGTAAATTTTATATTTCTCCTGCAGTAATGTTTTTTCAAGCTCCTCACAGGATTAGTCTTCATTTGATTTTAGTTGTTTTTGTCAGGGTTTGTTTGTTTGTTTGTTTTGTTTCTGTTTTTTTTTTTTTTTTTGTTTTGTTTTTAGGTGATGGACTCAACTTTAACTGGAGCTGCAATTATACAGCCTCAGCTATGTTGAGGTCAGTTCCCTGTGGTGACCAAGCTAGTGTTCCATTTGCAAATTTGCTTTCTAAAGTCTTTATCATGTTTGTAGTGTTTTTGAGGATCTTGCTGTGGTGGTAAAAGAAGGAATTTGTTTTTCCCTCGAAAGCCATCAAGATTTATATGTATTTTTCTGGGAGATGAAGGGTGGAATATGTCCCCTTCACCCCTAGCTAATACTTTGAGGTTGATTTTCTTACTAAAGTCTCTCTGAACTATATCTCCTTGCTGTGCAGCTGCTGTAGTCCAGATGAAAGAGGATCTGAGTGGATAAACTCATCTGAATCTGCTTCAGTAGTTACCTTATAGCTACTGCAGTGACCAAGTGGTGTGGCTGCCCTACCTTATTGATGGAGGTTGTTGACAAGACAACTGCAAAAAGGAAACTACTCACAGCTGTGTTTTCAGGTAACACCCCCCACCCCCCACCCCCTTTTTTTAAGTGGTAGAATTGAACACTAGTTAAAGGTAAGACAGCAGAGCACAGTGCTAATTGGGACTGAACAACTAAAGATGGTTATTTATCAGATACACCGTAATTATTGTACATACAGTACTGTGCAAAAAATTCAGGAATTTGAAATGTTCTTATCCATCACACAATCCCATCAAGAAAGCATCTGATCAGTCTCAAATTCATTCTGCAGTGTGACAATGGCCCCAAACAGTGACATGAAGAACAAGGAGTCGTGCAACAGATGGCCTGGCCCACACTAAGCCCTGATTTCAACATCATGGAGTCAGTCTGGGATTACGTGAAGAGAGAGAAGACACTGAGACAGCCTGAATCCACAGAGGAGTTACGGTAAGTTCTTCAAAATGCTTGGATCGGCTACCTGCTGAGTACATTGAAAAGTTGTATGCAAGTAAGAAAACTGGTGCTTATCTGAAGGTAAAGGTCAGAGTCAGCACATACTGATCTCATTTAATTTCTTTTTTCAGTTCACTGCACTTTGTATGAAGTTCATTGATTAAAAACTATTCATGGCATTATTTTTCAAAGCATCAACACTTTTAATGCATTAAATGTGTGTACAGTACGCATTCCTCAGAGATAGAAGAACTGATTAGCATTATCATTAGCTTATGGAGTGCACACAAATTGAGAAAAAAATTATTACATATCCTTCATTGCAGACCTGGTTTTATTGTTAAAAAAAGATATGTCATATATTGTCAATATAGACCATTGCTTTATATGCGTTAAAAAATAAGGGCATCATATATATAGTATATAGTATATATAGTCTTTATAGGTTACTTTCCTTAAGTTTAAACATGTAAACATAACTTAAAAATATTCAAGTGTAGTACACATTAATTATGCTACCTGTTTGAGTCAACAGGCTTTACACATTTTGTAGTAAATTTTTATGAAGAAGCAGTCTTGTTTGTCTAGTCTGGGTCTAGAAACCAATCACAGGAAATTAATTCTGAGATATAAACTTGCATGTCAAACAGTGCAGATGTGTGTCAGGATTGTTGACATGGAGGAAAAGCCATCTCCCTCCTGTAACAGAGGAACAGAAGAGTAAAACAGTAATAAAGAAAATTGAATTGTGTTTTATGGAGTCACAGATCAATTAAAGGTCTTGCTCGCTGTAAGTAACAAAATCATTAACTGGTTATGACTGCCATGAGATCATTTCCTCTGTTCCCCGACACCAGGTTAGTGCATCTGTTCAAACTTCCTCAAGAACAGTGTCGGTGTGTTGTGTTTAGTAACAACACACAAGCTGTTTTTTAGAGTTTTGTTTTGCAGTAGAAGGACACTTGTCTGACACAAGCTAAGAACTCTTGGCGAAACTTGGATTGGGTGCAGACGTACAGGTACATGTTAGCTGCTGCATTGCTCAGGCTCAGCATGGTGCCAGTGTCTGCTGCTATATTTATCTGAAGGTTGTAATCATTGCGATCACAGGTGTACATAGGAGTCGTGCGGAGGATGATCTGAGTTATAGCACGGGTAACAGACAGCAGCATGAAACTCATAGACACAGTCACTAGAAGCACCACAGATTTTCTCTTTCTGGAGCGCAGCAGAGGCATGACTTTGTTGGCCCTAGAAGTCAAATCTGTGGTGATATGAACCCGATTGCTGAGAGAGATGAGGCGCAGAGTCAGCCCGTTGAGTGTGAGGATAATGAGGAAGGGGAATATGTAGGCTTGCAGTGTTTGAAACCAAACCAGGGTGTGAATGAACTGAGATGGGGCCTCTGGGTTGTAAATACATCTGGTCTTGTTGTTCACATAGACTGAGGTATTAGACCAGAAGTGAGGAATGGCAAAAAGGTGACTGAAGACGAAGATGGCTGTAATAGTCCATGCTGCACATCTCGGGGTGCAGATTTTAGTTTTCATTTTCCACGTGTGGATGGCGACAAAGCGCTCAACTGTAAACACAACCACCAGCCACGTTGAGGCGTTGTAGGCTCCGTAGTTAAAAATGTCCCTCAGGCTGCACCACGGCTCATAACTCCAAAATGGCTCCTGCTGGTGGTACTTCACAGAAAGCTCAAGAACCACAATGAAGATCAGAACAAGGCTGTCAGCCACAGAAATGGCCATAAGATAGAGAGTGCTGGACTTGGAAAGCATGCAGTTCCTCCTCCAGATGATCAGAAAGGTGATGATGTTGGCTGAGGAAAGCATTAGTGTCAGTTGAGTCATCTTATAGTCTCACATCAGCTTAAGAGCCAATATTATCACAATTTATCCATTAAATTAACATTTCTAAAGGGCTAAAGTGTTTTAGTATTTTTTGTTTTTATATACTTACAAGGGATGCCGACCACTGCTAGGGCAGGGTAGAAAACTTCTTGTAGTGTCACCATCCAGTGTTTCTTTTGAGGGCTCATATCCTCTCACATCACACACGGTGCCACAAACTGCAGGATCATAGAAGCTGCTTAGGTCAATATGAACATATTCAGCATAAGATGGCCACTCCCACTCCTGCCTCACCTCAACAAACCATGGCAGTGTGTCAACAGTGTTGAGTGTTGATAATTCAAGGGAATTTATGACATTGAGATAACAAGAAAAGGAGTGAAGTCAGGTTTTTAGCTATGTTTATGGAGAAATCAAAAATCAGCAAGAAACTTAAACCTGCAGTTTTTATTGTTAGTTTATTTATTTATGTGGGACACTTTGTTCTTGCAATATTAAACAAACAAAACAATAGACAAGTATAAAACACTAGAAACAAGTTCATTAATAAACACAGCAGATGAAAAACAATTGACTTTCTGATCAGTGTGGGGCTAATTAGCAAATGTTAGCATAAGGCTAAATTGAAATGCTGATTATAGTCAACATTATACTGTACATGCCAAGTATCAGCATGTCAGTATTGAGCATTTAGCGTTCTGATGTTGGCATTCAGCTGAAAGCACATCTGCATGGCCTCCAAGAGCTGCTAGCATGTAGGTATTAGCAAGTGTTAGGAAAGGTTTTTCAGAGAAATCCAGAGTTGAACAGCAATATTTTTGAATAGTTTTGATTAAAGGACCAGTCCATATATTTTGTGCAGTTTCTTAGCATTTACCTCTTTGTGTATGATACTTTGACATGGCTCAAAACATGGAATGAAATCAAAAGAAATACTAAACTTGTTTGCCAGTTCCTGAAAGTCAAACATGCCAATTACTAAAACTCAAATCTGGAAAGAGCTCCAGGAATATAAGGAGAACAAATAATAAAGCTGGCAGTCATGAACATCCACTCCACTGTATTTAGTTTCCTAATAAGGGTCCCCAGCTGAAATGCCCCAATGCCCCAAAAAATTTACAGTTTATCTTTGAATCAAGACAACAGAAAGAGATGACTTCAAACATGGTGCATTAATATTAATAAAAGCTGATGCAAGGTTTTTCATGTTTAGAGATATCTCACTCATGGCAACAAAGCCTGGCCCACCTTCTGATAAAGTTGCCGGATTAATCTCCTTTGCCGTGACTGAGGCTCTTTCCATCTGGACTCTGACAAGGCTGTGAGGTCTTCAACACCTTCTTGCACGACTCTCCCAGACTGTTGATCAGATAATGGATCCCTTTCTCTCGAAAAGCACATTGTGTGATCTGGGACAGTTGAGTGGGTGCAATGAAATCTGGGATAGTTAGACCACAAATGAATGGCAATCTCAGTTAGATGAGTTGGACCTTCAGTTTACCTGACAGCCAAGGTGATGTTACCAAAAGTCCCCCTTCTGTTTTTTTCACTGATTTCTCCTGTAAGTAAAAAGACACTTCACCCATATACTTTAGAAAATGCACCAAAATACAAAAAACTGAAAGTTTAGACATGCCCCCTGAAAATGTGATTTTCATTACATTGGCCTGTGTGTAACCATGCAAAGTGAAGTATTATTTGTGGCCTCTGTCCCTGTCCCAAACCAAAATGTCTCTACCACGTCTTATCCAATTTGGCTAACACTTTGTGTTTAGGCCAGCAGTGAGCCAAGAACCTGCACATTTGAATAACACTCACAAAGTCTGACAGTAATGTCTGGGCCAACTGATGTAGCATAATTACTGGGGTGACTCATTTTGAGTCAGATGTCCCATTATCAAATCCTTGATATGTGGATGTTTGAGGATCCAGATTGGATCAGTTCTGCGATAACAGCCGACTGTTGAAATACGGGAAATAACCTCCACTTCTCCATATTTTCCTATCAGCGAACCTTTTGATCCTCCTCTCCTTGCATGTCATGTTCTTTAAGGCCTTCGCCATCTGTTTGTTTGATGCTGGAAACCCTTTCCAAAGCTTTGACACTGTTGACTTTGGAGGCAGCCTGATTGAACAGTATTGAATTTCTAGGAGACAAGAGTAGCTCTAGGAGTAGAGCAATATGTATAATTTACGTAACGGCACTGGCATACGAGCCATGAATGCTGCTGTGAGGAAAAGAAGCTTTCTCTTCAGGCTCTCAGTCAATCGTCTCTCTCTCCAGATGCCCCACCTGCTGTGATGCTGCAGACTATCAGACTGGTTTCTATGAGATAAAGAAGAAATATGCTCAAGTGTCTTGTGACTAATAGATTAAATATGCAGGAAATACAAGTGCGCTGTCTCTGAAGCAAAATTAAACTGATGCACAACATGTGCACTGTATTAATTTGTTTTCAACAAGTCCAATCACTGTGATGACAAATAGGGCAGTAAATCACAAACAACTTGAATTGTCTGCCTGGACCAGCTCATAGATTCTGAATTTTGGGTCAGCGTAACCACTTTTGTGTCAAGAGCATCTGATCAAAGTAAAATTAATAAAATAAAATTGTATTAGTTGTGAGGATAACATCGCTTTTCTCAAAATACTAGTTCAGTACAGTAGATGACAAGTTCAATACCACTGTTGTGTCTGTGCATTAAATATGAAGCAAATAAAAAACAATTCAGCAACTCTAACTGAATAACTGGAAGAATCTTCTGGTGAAATTAAGAAGATTCTTCCAGTTAGAGTTGCCAAGATTTTTTTTTTTCATTTGTTCCTTTGATTCTTGAGCAGCTGGTTGGCTGGTGTATATAACAGCACATTCCTTCTACATATTAAATATGGTGCTAGAGCCAGCACAATCTACCTTAGCTTAGCTTGGTGCATAGTCCCAAACACAGCAAAGAAATAGCACATAACCCATGGACAAATTATGACATTATGGGCCCTTGGGCACAGACATGTAAAAAGCCCCCTCCCCACCCCCACCCTTCCTTCTTAGAAGCAAGGCACCCAGACTGAAAGAGACACAGCACAACCACAAGTTGTTTTACGTCTCTTTCTCATTGTTTTGTGTGTCTTTTCGGTTGTTTTGCAACTTTTTGAGAGCATTTTGCGTCTCTTTGTAGATGTTTTGCATCAATTTGTGGTGGTTTTGTGTTGTTTTGCGACTCTTGTTATCGTTTTGCGTTTCTTTGTGGTCACACTGGGTCTTTTTAGGATGGTTTGCATCTTTTTTGTCGATGTTAAAGTCTCTTTGTAGTTGTTTTCCATCTCTTTGTGGTCAGTTTGTATCTCCGTTTGGTCATAATCCATCCTTGACATTACCCACCATGAAACCACAACTTGTTGTTTTTACACTTCTGTTTTTGTTCGGATGAAATAAACTACTAGCTTCATACTTATTGGACTTGACATTAGAATGGTATCAATCTTCTCATCCAACTATCTGTCCTGTTCTGTCTGTTCCTATAACACAAAACAAGCTTTCGACAGTTGTGTAGGATGTCTAGGATTTCACAGCAGAGGTATGTGTCTGACTGAACAGTAAAAAAAAAAAAGTATGAAGGAACAGAGAGAAAGAAAAACACCTTCAGACACGTGTGCTGGTTGCTGTTAGACATGGTGTCCTGTTGCCGTGGAAACCAGGTTTCTATGATCTGCTCTTCACAGAGTTAGAGGACTCATCTAGAGAGGATTTTGTGTCTCTGTCTACATGGAGGGTCATCTATTAATTCACATGCACTGGCTTCTTCCCAGGCCGCCCACAGCGATCTGACTCTACTTAGCTCAGCGTGCAGCAGGGGTCCGTGCTCCTCCCTGCAGCCACCCACAGAGGAGATATCTGAGTTTACTGATGCTGTGCCAACAACACTGCACACAAAAATATGACTGTGATTACTGTGTGGTGCGGAGGTTACATAAGGCTATAAGCCAGTCATTAGGAAAGATGTTTTTTAAATATTTCTGAAATCTGTATTTGGCACCCACCAGCCTGTCAGTGAATGATGTTGGTGTTTATGGTGTCATTTTGTTGTGGCAGATTATCTCTGTGTCACCTTTCCTGTTACTGTAAAGCCCACAGTCCACAGTTCATGTAGGCTCGTAGACATTCTTTTGCAACCTATAAAATCAATCAGCTTTTACTTGTAAATTTGTTTTGCCATTTGCCTCCTGTATTTAAAAACCACTTTCTATGTATTAAAAACTATCAAGAGGACCAAGAATTTTTAAATAGACAAGCTCATATTTGGACTTTTTGCTCTATGACTGTTGCATGTCCAGCACTAGATTATGTTTTTCTGTTTTTTTTTTCCTCCACTTGCATCCGTTTCAGTTTAGATAACAGACTTGCTGATTGCATAACCGGTGTGTGGCGATGCCTCTTTTGTGCATACGTTGGGATCACTGAGGTCGTCATGCATCACTGCCTGTCCAATTTACAGCTGAGAGGATGAGAATTTGCTCATCCTCTCAACTGCAGAAACTTTTGTATAAATTTCTGTAACTAATTTGGACATAGTTACAGAAAATATTAATCTCATTCATCTGCTTTTCATAGTATCTGATAATCCACCAGCACTTTTAATGTGGCTCATGAAAATGACAAAAAGACATATAATTTTTGAAACTGGGGTCCTTTTTTAAAATATAATTTATTGACTGATTTTCATATATTATTAACTCTATTATTCCCCTTTTGGTGATGAAATTCTATCATTGTAGTATCAGTGCCACATCTCCTGTGGCTTTTCTTGGAACAACACAGAGATGAAAAGATTTCTCTGGATTTTTTTCTCACAGCATCAGTGCTAACTGGAGTGTAATAGCTGTGAATCACAACAGTCCACCCAGATGAGTGTCCAAAATTAAATTCCAGTGTGCTGTCACGAGGGCAGAACAGTGAAAACCTCAAGGCAGAAACTCACAGGAGGCAGATGTCAAACATGACAGAAAAAGAACATGATTAAATCCTGGGAAACAGTTTGACAAGAACACAAGAAGATGAGAAACTTATAAGTACAATACTGTGCTAGACTGTACACCTACACCCCAAATTAAGCTTGGGGCTGATGTAAATGATTAATCATTCCTATCAAAGAGTGCAAATAATCAGCACTGATTAGCTAGGGAGGTAGCAGACACACAGTCTGTGTCGCCCTCTGTTGGTCACCAGCCAGCACAGCAGGAACAAATCTCAAAAACAGAGAAGCAGCGGTAAAAACAGGGTTCATTTTACAAGGTATGAACATTAATAAAATCCATTCTGGGGGTGGGGGGGCAGTTAAGTGTCTTTTGAAGCCATAAAGTAAGGTCTTGGATCTGTGTCAGACAGGTCACAGTGGGAACATTTCAGGCCAATGTGACCTTACTAGTACACTGAGTTTTACAGTGACTGTTTTATAAGGGGTGGCTCTGACCCTTTTCTAAAGTAAAACCAACATACTGTAAAAATACTCCCCTGCAAGTAAAAATCCAGCACTGAAAATTCCACTTAAGTAAAAGTATGCATAAATAAATAAATTATACTTACATGTAAGTATAATTTGGAAAATGTAAAAGTAAATGTATTTAATTCTAAAAAATATCCCATGTAAGTTTTATGGTTGGATATTTTAAATGTATTTTATTTTATTGCTATTTTGTGTGTAATTACAAATAATGATTATGATAATGATAACTTTCAAATGTCTTGAAATTTTGAGATAAGAAAATAATGTTTGTCCAAGAATAATTTCACAGAAATTAATGTAAATGCCTTTAAGATATCTGCAAAGATGGAAGAGTTCAACATTTTGGGGAAAAAAGCCAGAAGATGGATAGACTAGCTTAGCATGGAAACGGTGAAACAGCTAGCTTGGCAAGGGTAAAGGTAAAGCTCTAAAGCTCACTAATGAACTGTTTTGCATGGAAAAACCTGGTGGATTTCTGTTAAATTAACACCAGAGATGAAGGACTTTCATTAAAAGCACACCAATATTAACACTAAAACTAGCAATACCCATATGTTATTCAACTAAAATACTATTCAGGCGGTGCCCTCTGGGTTTTAGGATACATAGATGCTGTTGCCAGTCACTGATCCATCAGACAGGCTACAGGACGTCATCATGCTGAGAGGATTGCACTGCTAGAAAGGATTACACCATTTGACATTTTTCCTGACCAAAAGTGCTTAACCACTTTGATTAGAGACTCCAAAAAATAAAATAAAATAAATTGATGACGAAGGCAGATCAATTCAGAATAAAACGGAAGATTCTTTGGGGACAGAGACATAGCATTATTTTCACACTTAAGCTTCTCTAGATTTCAGCACCAAAACTGTCATGAAAATGTTAAGTGATGAGAGCAAGAGAGTGTCTCTATGCAGATCCCTGTATCTATATTAATATCCATCAGCTACATAATATAACTGTACCCATCTGGTGCTCTACAACGTGTGAGTGGATGTATTGACCTGTTCCAGATGCTCACTGTCTTCTATCAGTTCTTTTTTGCTATCCACCTCCTACTCAGTTGAGCTTATGGCACAACAAATCTACAACAAGATAAATCTCTGCTGGATTGTGTTACTGAAGGGGAAAATATACAGTACCTATGGAAATTTGGTATTTTCTTTCCCAAAGAGCAGCAATCAGTCATATCTAACATAACATGTAACATGTTTTCACGCACTATTCTAGACAGCTGAGGTAGAACATTGTGTGTCAAAAGGTTTGAGTGTTGAGTTGTTCAATGTGAACATACCTGCCTCAAGATCCATTTACAGTATAATTAAATACAATTTTATTTTTCATTAAATATAATAGTTATTGTGTTGGAGTTGGAGTGTCAGACTCCACAAACACATTTCATTCAATGATTCATCATACGTTTGAATTTACTATAAGCTGCTCTTTCTTGCACCGCGCCTTGCAGTTGACAGAACCGACTTTATATGTATATGTGAAATCCATACTGTTCAATACAGTGACCCCCAGCTTTATTGACCCCCCTCAGGTAAATCTTGTTGAATCTCAATGGCAAAGATTAAAGCGGGGTCATTCAGGGGACAAAACCATAAAAAACATAAAGGTTATAGCCATAAGTACACAGAGGGTAACTGGCCTCTGTATCAGAGATTTAGTGGCAGTATTTGCAAGTGAAGGCTCTGAGACCATCTGTGTTCAATCACTTGCAGTTTTGCATGGCTGCAAGAAATTTGCCCAAAGTTTGTCTTCCTCACTTGTAAATACATATACAATACTTTGTTTTCTGCGTAATTAATCACCTAAGACTTCTTCTCTCTTTTCCATCCCTCTATCAACTATTTTAATTTTATGGCCCTGTCATTGTTAATTTATTTGACATTTGCTTAGAGACATTTTCAAAGGCTGCTTTCATTTATTATCATTCATTAATGACTCTCAAGGACACCGGGGGCGACGTGTGTGATGAGTGGTTTTTCAAGAGAGAGGGAGAAAAAATCAATTTGGTAGAAGTGCAATTAGTATATGTCATCTTTGGTCATTTGTACTGTGGTATCTTAATTCATTATTAATGTGATTAGATGCATGTAGAGACGCGATCAAATTCTTGTAGTGAATGTGGATTTTGTCAAGGGTCTATCCCCATGACCAGTGATATGGAAATACAAGAATTTTTATGATGCAGTCAGAGCATTGGACCATTTTCAACAAAGTGTATGCAGTACTTTATTATTTATTACATTAATTTGGTAACACTATATGTGTTTACAGGTAATCTTCTGTAAGTTAAAATGGTGTAGTGCGCATGAGCTGTATTTCTCACTGAGATTGATTGCAGTCTCTCTATCCTGGATATCTGATGCCGCTTTGCCAAATGAAAAAATTATGTACAGAGGCAGTCATTATTGGGATGTTATATTTTCAGCCTTTTGCAGTTTGAGGTGATGCGACCCTGTAGTCAACTTCAGCTTCACTGGAGCTTTTTTGCATCTTGGCACACTGTTTTGGTTTGGTTTGGTTTGGTTTGGTTTACCCTCTGGGCTACATTGTGTTAAGTTTTTGTAGACAGAAACTAGACTAAAATTAAGAAAAGACTCAGACCAAAACTAAATCATAATCAGTTAAAGGTTAACACTGCTTTATACATAGTCAGGCAAACTGTTTTCCCTGCTCCCAGTCTTAATGCCAAGCTAAGCTAACTGGCTGCTAGCTGTAGTTTCACGTTTAATGGACCAAGATGAGTGTGCTCTCAATCTTTTCACCTAACTCTTGGCAAAAAAGTGAAAATGTCAAAACATTCCTTTAAAGTAGAAGAAATCATTTGACACTGGGAAAAAATTAGAATGGCAAATTATATTTGAGGAAAGGGAACCAGGTTTAATCACTCATCCATGCCTCTTAAGACCAATCCTGAACCCTCCTCCTACAGTTAATGCATCTCAAGTGCTTTTAGGGTGGGAGGATGGATGTTTGGACAGGTGGCAGGGACAGGAGGGGCACATACTGAATATATCCCCCTCCCCTGTTGTTGAATGGGAGTGATGACAGACAGATGGTTTGGAGGGCAACACCAGGGATAATTTATGACATTTGGATTTCCTCACAGAGTCCAGCTTGGAGACAAATTCAGAACAGCTCTATCTCTCATCCCTCCTCCCGACTGCTCCCAGAGCCCCATATCAGTCGTAAATCTTAAACCTCCCAGGACAGAGTTGCCAATAATGACAAAGCAGCGCCTGTAGGTATTAAGGGAATTTTGCATGTTGCACTCTGTAAACTGCAAGCTCTATATGTGCCATACATCACAGTCTATGGCTGTGACAAATGAAGAGGAAGGTTTAGGTTTGTTACGGATGATGATGCTCACTATACCGATAAGGAGATTGAAGCAAGCATCAAATATATGTTAAGCAGAAAAAGGTGACCCATAAGGTAAAAGGGAGTATAAAGTACTTAAACACACACACACACACACACACACACACACAAATACAAACATATTACAAAAGCTCTTAAATCTCTTCATTGGCTCCAAGTACAACAATAATTAACTTCAAAATTCTACTGATCTATTAAGTCTGTAAAGCAATGTGGCTCCCCAGTTTCCACATATTCTGGACCTGCTCACTAATTGCAGTCCAGCCAGACTCCTGAGGGGGTAATAATTAGCATCAGATCAGCATTGTTTGAGTTCATTTGGCAAGGGCTTGAATGTAGCGTATCTGCAACGGTCCTGAACTCCAGCTTTAAGCTCCTTGAACTGCCCTTGTGTGTGAAAGGTGGCAATGCAAGTAAAATCAACTTGATTTGACTAATTAGCACTAAACACAAAACATAGCTGAGGCTGATGGGAAAACCAGTACTTCTGCAGGTATCTGACTGTAAACCAGAATAATGGACAAATTAAAACAAATGATAATAGCACTTCATGTAAAGGGTCAGAGGTTCATCTTTGACATATTTCACAGAATATAACAAGTGTGAACTTCGTGGAGGCACTAGATGAAATGTCAGGGGATTGCCAAAGTCAGTAGGATTCATCCTCTGGGGACCACAAATGTCTGTAGAAAATTTCATGGTGATCTATCCTGCATATGTTCGAATATTTCAGCTTGGACCAGAGCATGCTGCTGTTTAACAAAACCTCTGATAAGACCACTAATTAGAGCCAACTGCACTGATCAATCAAATTGGTCTGTTTTTTGTTCCTTGTGTCAACAGCTGGTACACGTTTTTCAGCTGACTAGGTGTGGCGGGGGTTAGATGACAGCTCGGTGCTCATCTGCTAGAGGAGTAGAATAAAGAACGAAGAGCCTGTACTTGATCAGGAAAAAGAAAAAGTGGATTTCAGCCCATCGCTCCATGGCCTTAATCTGCAGGATTAGGGCATCAGAAAGTTCACTCCAGTATGTCTATGCGCATGCAAGCATGTTCATGTGTTTGTACTTTCTTTGTAGGTAACATACATGTGTGTTGCATGTACTTGCATGTTTTTGTCTACCAACATAGGTGTGAGTGAGTAAACTCTAGTATCCAGAGCCACATGTGCAGCAGGAGCAGGCAGACAGGAGGAGTGGGAGGGTGGGAGGGAGGTGCTCGAGGGTTAAGAGCTAAAGCCGCTTGGCCCAGATGAAGATGGCTCTCAGGCTCTCTGCCAATCAAAACCCAGCCAACAGCCCACTCTCACTGACAGGGCAGGGAAACAGCACGTTAGGCCGCACGCATACTGGATATACATGCAGCCTACAGCGTATAGTGCAGACACTGTGTGGTGCATGTAGAATCAGAGCATTACAGGGACAGAGACAAAGAGAGAGGGCTCTAGGGCTGTACTTAAAATTTCATTAACTTACACCCATATTAACCGGTTTTTAGGCCCCTTGGGGAAAGCAGCAGTAACACTGACATATTAAAGAAGTTTCCCATGATGTTATTATTTATAGCCTGCATGCTGTTTTCTATCAACAACCTCTTACTAGATAATTTCAGAAATGATATTGAATACAAAACAGACAATAAATGAGGTCCAGGCTCACTTAGCATTTAAACAATTATTGAGATCATTCTTGAAGTTACAGAAAGTGATATATAAGTGTTTTTGTTGTTCATTTTGTTTTGTTTTTTTAGGTGGCACTGGTTAAATAGGTGCCAGAAGTACAGAGCAGAAAACATGATATATGAGATGACCATTTTCAATATTGCCTCATTTTATGGTGACGCTCTTTCCTAATCATTTCTTGAAACGGCTGTGTAGTTTGGTAGTAATTATGGGAAAAAAAGAGACAAAGCTCTGAGACTGTAATATTAGGAAGTTTAATTAGCTGTGGTGACTTGAATTTCCATAAAAGACATTACACCACTTACACCCAGTGCTAGCATACCATTTAAGAATGGCTATAAGTGTAGTGATCACTCATCACTCTCCATTTCCCACTCTGATGGGCTTTGTGGATAGATAAACACCAGTAACCTGCCATGGCTTGTACTGTAGATATTTTAGAACTTTTTCTACTTTAAATCTGGTTTTCACACTTGAAAGCATGTGGTCTATCTTCCTCATGTATCCCCTGATGTTTGATTATAGTTTAAAATGCCACCATTATCCAGATAAGTTGCTCCTCTCCCTCTTGTGACCCAGTCTGTAATCATCCTCCAGATTCAGTCTGGCCAATTTCAGCACAATTCTATCTCCCTATATTAGTATTCCTTTCTCCTCCTTCATCTTCCTGTCACTCAGACATCACAATAGCATCCTTATGTGTCTCCTAGTAATTACAGTGGAGCATGATATTTAAAATACCAGGCAGGCCTTAGCACCATGATGTGACCTGAGTGAGTATGATGGGAGTCTGTAGCTGGTTTCAGTCAGTGAGGATAAAGTCTCTCTGAACATCTGCCAAAAACTCAGAGATCATCTAACCAGAGATGGGCACACAGTTCACTATGACATAATGTCAAGCATACAAATGCTAATGGTTTGAAAAAAACCTTTTTTCTCCCTCTCTCTTGCTTTTCATCCATTAAATGCCAGTTGTGTTTTTGGCCATGTTATCTGTACCACCAGGCAGGTGGTGTGGATTAGTGATGCTCTCTAAACTTCAGTATGGGATGATACTCACACTGCACAAGAATGTATAATCCACGAACCCACATCTTTTTAGTCTTCATCAGCCACCTGAATGTTTCTTTCTTTATCTCTTCTATAATTGCCTCATCGTCTAGCCACTCCTCACTTGCCTGCCTTAATGCCTGCCCTGACTGCCTTAATCTCCTCCCTGTTTTGTCCTCTTTTCCCTATCAACCAGCTCTGCCTCATCCTCTTTTTTTGCCTCTCATTCATGTTCTCCTTTCACAATCTATCTTTTCTATCCACCCTTCCCTGCCTGCGTTTGGCCGCCTTCCTCACAAATTGCAATTTAACTGGAGCGCTGGGTCCTTTCAGTGACCTCTTGTGCAATAATTACAAGTTATTGATAGAAATCTCACACATGGTCAGCAAGGTTAAGTCTCTGTAAAACATTGTGATGCTTAAAATTGACATAAATGTGAGCAGAAGCTAAAGTGTGGGTCATTTGACAGAGCCTTCTAATGCGATATACAATACAGAGATGAAATGTTAAAAGGACAAAGCACTGCCACAAAATGTTTCCCACTGCTGCCTACAAATCCACTCAGAGCAGCAGCCAAGCGCTTGTCTTTCAGTTTTTGTTATTTCGATTAAGATTTGAAATGAAAACTTATCCAGGAGACCAAAAGTATGCTCACATACAAGTGTGTGCGGCTTGCATTTTAAGTTCACAGAGTTATACAAGTGCAGCCTGCAGCCCTTCCACAGATAATGGGCCATGACCATGCAGGAAAATATAAAAGAGAGACGCAGGGTGGGGGGGGAATAATAACAAAAGAGGGATGAATACACAGTAATGAAATGGAATCTTGTCTTCCATCTGAAAAGAACATCAAAGGAGATGCTTAATCTCAGGAGGCAGTACTTTGTTGTCTGACGTGCGTCCCTTCTGTCTCTCAATCCCTCTCCATCCATCCCTCTCTCATGATGAGATGGATGATGATGAACATGCGTGAGTGAGGGGGTGAATGAGGGAGGGAGGAAGGGTGGGAGGAGGAGAGGGATAATACCTTCTGAATACATGATGAATGTAGTCATCGGGCTTAAACAGACTGGGAGGGGGGTCAGGGGGGCGGGTGGCACACAGAGACCGAGAGCGTGCATGTGAGTGACACCGAGCACCATCATCAACTCTCCCCCTGCAGCCACTCTCAGTCTCTCCATCCTCCTCCTGAAGAGAGACAGAGGGAATCGCGCAACAGACAAGACAAGTAAAAGAGAGGATGTAATATAGCTTTTCTTTCTCTACTGCTTCTTTTTTTTTTTTTTTTTAAACTGTGGTACTGGGGGGGAGGGGAGGGGGGAGGAGAGGCAGCAGGAAGCAGAAGTAAAGTACATCTTGTCGTTGGCTCCAGCACACCCAGAGCTGTTTTCTCAGCATCAAGCTCCAGAGCCGTGCTCAGTGCGCACAGCCTGAAGAGGAGAGAGGATGCTGAACAACATGACGGACTGCGAGGAGGGAGAGGGGGGACCCAACAGCCAGGGTGAGTGACGAAACCTGCCGCAGACTGATGAGAGAGGAGCTTGTGTCAGCTCAGTTGTGCGTATCTGTGTGTGTGTGTGTGTGTGTGTGTGTGTGTGTGGCGCGCGCGTCAATTTGTGTGCGAGCGTGGGTGGTGAAAGTGAGAGTGCACACGTGTGAGTTAGAGAAAGTTAGGGAAACAAGATTATGTCATTGCAGGGATGCAGAGATAAGTGATTAGTCCTTGCATCTGCTTTGTTTGCATGAGAGGGAACTAAGAAAGACAGAGAGCGACAGAGAAAACTTTTTCTTGAGTTTGGTGAAACTCAATTGCTGATGCACCTGTTCTGAGAATGGAAACAGTAAGTGGATGTGCTCCAGTCATGGATCTGTTTGCCCCTTAGCACCTTCTCTTTGGCTCTCACACACTGCACCTCTTGGGGTTGACTTTTTGCACCTCTCCCCTGGTTCACTGCTGAGTTTTTCAAAATAAGCTGTTTCCATCAAGGGATGGACGAATTTGGCATCTCAGTGCAGTGGGTGCGTTGGTCCACCAGAGGTTCATCCTGTGCCGGTAGATTGACTCGCCCATGTCAAACACTTGCGGCACTCAGCTAAAATGTTTACAGCAGACAGAGTGCAGCCCCCATAGAGCATCATTCTCAAATTCATCCATTGCCTCCCACCCCCCATCCCCCAAAACAAGAATGTCCCACCCAGAGGCAAAATCTGCCTTTTCTGACGGTCAAAACGTGCAGATATTAATGTTGTGTGTGTATACAGTTTGAGTGCACCCAAGCATGCACGTAGACATGTCGTTTAAGATGTAACAAGCAATTTTTATTGATGATTAATTGATTAGTCGATGAACAGAAAATTAACCAGCAACAACTTTGATTAACAATCAAGCAGAAATGCCAAATATTCTCCGGTGTAAGTTTCTCAAATGTGAGGATTTGTTCTTTTTCTTTGTCATACATGACAGTTAATTGAATGTCTTTAGGATTTCAGCTGTAGTTCGAAGAGAGCAAACAAACTGAAGACATCTTGTGGGCATTTTTTGCATATCATTTTAAACATTTTATATACTAGACTAAAATTAATCAATTTATTAATAAAGAAAAGAACTGACAGATTAGCCTATGACAAAAAACATTACAAATCTAATTTTTTCAGTGTGTTTGTGTTTGTGTTTTTCACACATTCAACACTGTAAATTCTGATATCCACCTGTGCTGTAATTAGATTAAGTAGAAGTGTTTTGCTAACAGATCACAGAATAGGATACATCTGGGAATCCACACATGTGAATCAAAGTCAAATGTGTAATCGACGTAGAAAAACATTTCTGCCACTGGAGGACTTTATTCTTTTCTACTGTATCAACTGGCTGACTTGGCATTCCCCCTCAAGACCTGATGTTTAAAAGGATTAAAGCAGAAAATTGGATTACAATGACAGTTACATTAAATTGAGTGGAAATTCAGTCTGCAGTGACCCCCCTCCATTCTCTAAGAGTTGTTATCAACTTAAATAACAGCTTGGACAAATACAATATACAGTAAGTAACACACAATGCCCAGGTGCCAACAGTATTTTTTTTGTGTGTACATATCAGTGTTGTGTGAGTTTAATGATGATGTAGGTGTTGTGCTACTAGAAATAATTATAAATAATTCATTCAGGTTAAATGTATCTGGTGATAAAACATCTTAATACTCTTGCATACTCATCCACCTACTTAATCATAATTGCAGAGGATTTAATTATGTTACACATTAGAGGCAGAGGTTTGAGACTGTTCTCATTTTAGCTTCTGGTGAGACAGTAAAATGTTTTGTTTTTCAGAGAGACTAAAGCCTGCACATGTTCAATGCACAGTGACAGATAACATAGGCCTTTTTAACAGCAAACATTTTGGCTTGTCAAAGTAGAAAGAGCACAGGTCTTACTAATAACATTAATGATTAACTGCTCAACATCATAACAAGATAACTAAGACATAAATTACACAGACTGTTGCATTAGGCAGAGACTGGATCTGTCAGGAATTTCAACTCCTTGTGTGTATTAGAACATACAAGAGAGGGACGAGGACCTTTTGCTTTTTAAAGGTCACGATTTGAGCCACACCATCACACCACAGGGGGCAAATAATGAGGTGGCATCCGGGGTGCAAATGTGGGCACGCTGGAGTGTGAACACAATATGAACTAGAGCACACGGAACAAGAGTGTGCTAATGATGGGCCAAGTTGGCCTCACACCTGTATAGAAGTACAATCTTGTTATATTCCTGCCTGTTTGAACAGAGAGGGCAAGATGACAGATTTATGTGATCCCTGGAGGCTGCACGCTGTCCACTGGCAATAAAAATAGATGTGTTCTGATCAATAAGCTCAACAGACGTGACTGTGAGGTGAAAAAAGGGATTTGTCAGAGATGGTTCAATCACGGCTTTGCACGTTTACTCCTACAGACATTTGAGTTTGTTTTGTTTGTTGTTTATGTCTGCACCTTTAGCTGCATCATGTAATTCATAAATTACTTTTTAGTATGTTTTGAGCAACCTTGTATATCCACTAAGAATTCATGATCGTGGTGCACAACATGTAGTCAAAGTTGTGTTGTCTGTGGGGGGTAAATTGCCCAGGCTGATATATTGGATATAATTCCTGGCAGGTAACAGTATCATTGTATACATCAGCTGGTAAATGATAGAAGTTTAGAAATGCGAAAGATGCAGTATGTTTTTCATTTATCTACTGTAAAATGTTGAAAACAATACATTTAAGAATGCCCTATAAAAATTTTTATGTCTTTGATTGTGTAGAGAAAATTAATATCAAAAGATATATCATTATAAGATTATTTTTTTTTAATCAAGAATCCTGTATTAGTGGATATTTGTTGCAGGATTGAAGACTGTAGGAAAAATAAATTCAATATTTTGTCCAAAAAATTAGCAAACACATTCAGTATTTCATAATTACAAGTGTTTGTGTTTTTTGTGTTTTTTTATGTCAAACAAATGTAGCTGAGTGAAAAGTTTAGTATGACATCCTGAAATGAAGTGGAGTAGAAATATACACTTACTTATTAGGAGCACCTGTAGATCTGCTCATTCATTAATTATCCAATCAGCCAATCACGTGTCGGCAGTGCAGTGCATAAAGTCCTGCAGATACAAGTCAGGAGCTTCAGTTAATGCTGACATCAAACATCAGAAAGGGGCAAAAATGTGATCTCAGTGACTTTGACTGAGGAATGATTGTTTGTGCCAGACATTCAGTGAGCAGCAGTTCTGTGGACGGAAATGCCTCGTTGATGAATGGAGAATGGCCAGAATAGATCAGGCTGTCGCAAAGGTGACAGTACCTCACATAACCATACAAACTGCTGAGAGAACAACATGTCCAAATTTGAGGTGGATGGACTACAACAGCAGAAGACTCACATCAGAATCCACAGTGGACACAGGCTCACCAAAACTGGACTGATGAAGACTGGAAAAACATAGTCTGATGAATCTCGGTTTCAATAGAACACCGTTGGGATGTGGTAGAACAGGAGACTGACAGCATGACTGCGCAGCTGACAAATCTGCACTAACTATGTGATGCAGTCATGTCAACATGGGCCAGAATCTCATCTCAAAGGAATGTTTCCAACATCTTGTGCCATGAAGTGCCACAATGCCACGAAGAACAGAGACTGTTTTGAGAGCGAGCGGAGGCCCTACCAAGTATTAGGTGTTCCTTGTCTGGTGAGTGTTACGTCACACACAATGGAAACACTCAAGTAAAGTAGGGCATGAAGGCAGACAAAATATTAGAAACATATTTTGAACTGACACCTCTCTGACAGAAAGAAACTAGTATCTAGAAACTAGTTTATGATAGTGATCATATGATCACCCAGAGATATGCTGTACATGAAGTTCTGAATTACCTTGATACCAGCGCATCCTCTCAAATCTATTGAAGCTGGAAAAAGTTAATCAAACCTACTGAGAAATCATTTTAAGGATGTTTTAACTGTTCATACTGACCAGTAGCAGATTTCCAGTGATTCAGCCTTTGCTCAGCAGCCTGTACTTTCAGCTCATAGCTAGAAGATCTTGCCAAAGTTTCATTTCCTATTCAGTCAACCTGAGTGCATCATCCTGCTGACAAGCTGATCAAACATACAGTAAAAAGATGGAAGTGAAACAGTAGAAGCCGCTCAGTCTATGTTCACAGTACTGTAGTGTCCTGGGATTTACAGTGAAGCTGTAACCACTAAAATACTGTTTGTATCATCTGGAGCAGCTGGTGCAGGAGATAAACAAAGGTCATGTCAATATTAAACTATTCGCCGTGGTTCTGTGAAAGCATGCAATGACGCTGTGTGGGAGTAATGCAGGGTCAGAGGTGAGGATTTTATTATAAAACAGGAAAATATTCAAAGTAAAGTGATTTGAGACATTTGGTGGTATGCAACATCACAAAACTGAATGCTTCTACTGATAATAATGTGTTTCTAAATTATAAAATAATTATTTAGAAATAGTTTAGAAATTGCAACAAATGAATGTTTAACAAGTAATCTGGCATTTCTAAGAGTTTCCAAAATCTTTCTTGGTTTTTAAAAGGGTAAAAAGTATGTTTGACTTTTACGTATTATACAGTGTGTGTTTTAGATATTTGGATGCGCTACAATTTCTTCTAAAGGTTTGCACACAAAGAAGACAGCAGGACTGCAGATGCTGCTGGTATTCTGTGTCCTTGTTGTTTGGGTTGATCAATATGAGCTCTGGGGGCCCTGGTCTGGAATTGCCCCCTTGGGGCTGTTTAGGCTGAGACATTAAACCTTGGCTGGAGGTGCATGCACACACATATATACAGTTTAACTACATGGAGGAAACATGATTATGGTTGTTCTCGTCATCTGCAAACTGCTTCAAATTATATATCTTATATCTTCTTAAAATGGTAACAAGGTGCCCCTATGAATTTATTCTCTGCTCTGGGGACCTTGAGTATCTGTCTCATATTTTATGACCAATCCTTTCAATTGTTATCAAGATATTTCACACTGAGCCACAAATGTCAGGGGATCACTAAAGTCAATGGGATTCATGATCTGTGGACCATGGACTACAGTGATATGTGCCGGTATGTGCCCTTCTGCTTTCCTTTCCTGTTAAGTATTTGGTGACCCTGGGATTTACCTTAGGACCCTTAGTTGGCTTCCTGACCCCTCAGGTCAGTGGTTGCTTTTATCAGTCACTGTATGTTATTGAAATGAGTCACTTCCAACAGGATTAGGAATAATTAGTGAATTGCTTCAGCAGAGTAGCTCCTGCTCTGCTTCTTTCAGGTGAATGATTAAAGGCTGACAGAGTAAAGAAGACAGGGAACAATTCAATTCATTTGACTTAAAGAAATATTCCAACATTTTTGGAAAATGTGTTGAATTTGCTTTCTGACACAGAGCAAGAGTAGAAGTCTGATGGTGGTTGGGTTTTTTTCTCCACTTTTGACAGAGGCTAACTGCTTCTAAGAAGACGTAACTGATCACAAGCACAGTATTCTATGCTTTTATTAATTTACATGTTCTGTTCAGCTGAAATGGATTTAATCTGCTTGCCAGATGTCGTTAGCTCATCCACTAGTGTTTGAACCTGAATCAATTTGTCTGATTACCCATACGTTAATGCAAAGTGTCCACCACTGTAATTTCACTGAGAGTAGGGCCACCTGATACATTAGCATAGGAGAATGAGTGACACACACACAAAACCTCCCTCTTGTCCTGATGTAGTGTCTCTGGTTACAATATTATCACTTTATTGGTATTAACCATAGTAACAGAAGCAGAGGCGTAATTATGATGATTGTATTGTAATAAATGATAGGTTTCAAGTTTCAGCAGATACATAAAAATTTAAACAGCTCAGCACTGGATGGATTATGAGACAGATTTGTTTTGTATCTTTTTTATAGTTGATTCTCTTTGTGGTCTTTTTGCTTCTCCTTCTGGATGATTTGGCCTTTTTGCATCTTAGTGGTCCTTCTGTGTCTCCTTGTGCTCATTCTTCATCTCTTTTTTATAGATTTGCGTCTCCTTTTAGTCAGTTCCATCTCTTTGTAGTATGTTCTGGTCGATTACAGTCTTGTAGTTTGCTTTGCTTCTCTTTGTAGTTGTTTTGAATCATCCTGCATATCTTTGTCATTGTTTTGCAACTCCTTGTGGTCATTTGATCAACTTTCCAACGGGAAATGTTAAAAGTCACCACAAACAGAAGCTCTGTGTCTGGTAGGCCTGTTCAGTAATCTTTCCAAACGTCCCTGTCTGTGCTGTAAGCTACAGCATTACTGCCCAGTTTGTGTTTCTTTCATTATTTTGTGTCTATGGCTGAGTTGCAGTGGACATGAGCAGTCAGATAATTGTGCATCAGGTATTATCTCATTGCAACGGAGCGCTGCATTATGTAAACCTGCCCCCCTGCCATGTCAAAGATTTTCATATTGCTGCTTCCTGGTAATTTCACTGATGTAAACTCAGCTTTAATAAACCATGTCAGTGATTGTCGGTAATCCTCTGACGTGTTGTCCTGGCTCTGAATGAAGAGTGTGTCAAACATTGACTTTAATCCATATAGAGTGAGAAGGTCAGAGTGGTGAAAAAGATTTTCTATAGACTGTTCCAATTTAATGTGCTTAATGTATGTATGTTATCCGATTGATTTCAACATACAACCACCTACATCACATGCCCTCAGTACGTCAGTAAACACTTTCAATAACCTGGTATAGGTGATGTAACATCAATGTATTGTTGTCATTCCATGCTGTGAACGTTGGTATGTGACATCTTACTGAAGGGGCTGAAATTAGGCCTTACAGCTTCCCATGAAAATTTTGCCTTTATTCTGGCACTATATTTTGAAATTTTAGCTATAAGTGTATTTTATTCATGTCAGAATTATGTGAAATCACCTTTCTGTCATATTGGATAGGTAAGAGGAATCACTAACGCAAAACTAGTTAACAAGTCTTCATACCAAAAAGACCTGATCAGCCAGCGCTGTGGTCCAGGTGTTGATGTTTTTAGGTAACTTGAATTTGGTCAAGTAGAATTAAAAAGATAGTGAGGGTAGGCTGGACATTAGACAGATCAGTGCAAAATATAACGTGGAGAGAAAGGAAGCTTGACCAACAGAAGTGCAAAATTGTAAGCAAGTTGTGATGATGTTTTTGGTTGGACTTACGCATTGTTTTCCAGGAAGATGTGGGGTTTTAGTAAAAGAGAATGGCTTTGTCACCATGCGCAACCCCCTCATTGCACTACAATATGGAACTATCTTGTCTTTCCTGTGCTCACTTCGCAGCGAAATGACTCACTGGGGCTTTGGTGGCTTTACTAAGACTATGATCAAATTGCAGAGAGAAAGGAGAAAGAGAAAGAGAAGAGGGAATAGTGATAGAGCTATCTTCTAATCCTCCCACTGAGCTCCAACATCTTTCTAGTCTTCTTAGATTGGAGATTATGAAATACAGTGTGGTCTAATCCTTCCCTCCTCATTAACCCCCAACACAGTGATCCAGTCACTTCACAGGAAACACAGACTCCTTAATGCTGGTGAAATTTGAGTTAATGCTAAAACTTTGTGTCTGCTGATTGTCAGCTGAGGTTTTTCGAGTGACAACAAAAACAGCAAAAGACACAGAAAGAAAGAAAGATAACAAGGTGAGGGAAGGTGATGCAGTACATGGCAAGGATCCCTTTTCGCTACGTCATGTGGTTAAAATCACCCTTACTGACCTTCATACGCCTGGCAGTGCTGCTGGCTGAGGATGAATCATTTGATGGAGACAACATAGAGAATACACAGTATCTATCTGGCCAGGGGTCAGGATCTGCTTCCATCAAAAAAGTACAGATGAGTCATTACAAAGTCTTTGCTGATTCAACCTTTGTTTTTCTGGTTTTTACCTGTAACAAATAAGCTGCATGGGAAAGGAAGCTTTAGAGCTCACACCACTGATTAAGTGTTTGAGGTCTGACATAGGGGTTGTTTTTCTACCTGCTTATATCTCAGTTTCCCCACCCTCTACTGCTCAGCAATGCTCACACTACACTGTCATGTCATCAGCAGTTTCTTTTTTCTCAAATTTCTTGATTTTACAAGAAGAGTGCTGTAGGATTGCTGAGGCATGAAGAGCATTTGGATTGGTGCTTTTTCCAAAACATAGTGGAATTAAAATTTGAATGATGACTAATGTTAAATGATAATGACAAAAAAAAAAAAAGATAAAAGAATCTGTAAAACCATGCAAAATCAGCAGCATCAAACTCTACCTTTGACATTGGCGTCCTGCTTTGCCATCAATTAATTTCCTACATAGTGATAGCTGTATGGGCTCATTGTCATGCTGCAGAGTTAATTTAGGACAGATCACATTCCTCCCTGATGGTATTGTGTGATGAATAAGAATCTAAACATCTAAAGTGTCTAAAACTTTTGCACACTATTATATGTAACAAATAAAACCAAACATGACTAAGTATAACACTAAATTGAAATATGAAACATTTTAATTATGTCACACATGATGAGGTAAAAATTCAAAACTTGAAAAAAAAAGAATCTACCACAAAACTACTGAAAAATCTGTTCCCCACACTCTTGCCCTTGGCTTATGGCTCTTATTAAATCACTCACTGTTCAGACAGAGCACAAAGCAAATTTTGATTGGAAATAAAGCCAATGGAAAGACATGATCAGATGCTCATGCACTCAGCACTGTGTGACTTAAAGCAAAGACACATCTGTGTCAGGGCGATGTTTCATTAACATGCAGACATGAGAGATGGAAGAAGAGAGACTGGAGGTGAATCCATTGTTAGCAAGCTTACAGCAAACATACAGCTGATACATCGGCTGTTTGGGTTTGGCGAACGAACCAATCCTTGACTGACTACGAATAGTTGCTTTGCTGTCTGTCTGAACACACTTTCACTCGCACACTCTTGTATCACACTACAAATCAACATGATTCATTCCATTGATGTATGCAGCTCTAAACCAGCTTACGAGCATCAAGTCAATGTCAAAATGGAAACTTTCAAAGTCAGTAATGTTTGTTATTTTTGGAAATCCTTTGGTGTTGCAAATAATTAGTATGTAAAGTGCAGTTCGGTCCAGTTGAAATCTACAGCCATTGTTACTTCATGCCCTGAATCTGTGCCCTGCTGAGCTTTATCACCAGCTAAAGCTCAGAGGGAGGAACACTAATCTGTCTGACACAGTGACTTAGGGGCTGGAAGACCTGAATTAGGATAAACAAACAGAGGCATATAAACAAACCAAAATCCTCATTCTGTTTTCAATGGTGTTTTCTCTTTTGAGACACTCCTCTCAGAAAATCAATGGCATCGGGTGTTTGTTCAGATGGGTCAGAACCAGGCTATGTTTTCACACAGCAACTGCTGGCATGACATCCTCATACCATTGCGAAACACAGTTGGTATTAAGATGGTTTGGGTGGTGGATATTATCAAATGCCAAAGATGGGGTAACATACCAAAATTAATAGCACAATTATTTATTTTAACCATGAAGACAATCTTTCCATTACTGTAACCAAGTAGTTTTAGTTTCCTAAACTTGAAAACAACATGATTTTTGGTATGAGAGCTTGTTGCTCTTTGTCTGACTCAAAACACGTATTTAGTTCCTCTCTTCTGTGTTTGCGTTTGATTTTGCTTTCTGAGGTCATGACTGGTGCCACAGAATTGATTGCGAACCTGACGACCTTAAGATATTATGACATATATTAGATTTGTGGAAATATGCTTATTGGATTTCTTGAGGTAAATGAGATGAGATGATTGATGTGACTTTCACATCTGTATGCCAAATATGTGACAGTCAACTAACTTAGCTTAGCACAAAGGCTGGGAAAAAAGGGGGGGGAAACAGGATGGCTCTGTAACAAAATCCACCAACCAGCTCCTCCAAAGTTCACTAAATAACACGCTATATTACATATTTAGGTCATAAAGTAGAAAACTGTATATTCTGTATATCCTTCAGTGGGTGTGGCTCTTTTATTGCAGGGTTGGATGCCTGGACATCTTTCTCCACTGTGTGGGAGAAGCTGCAGTGGATCAAACAATATAGTATATAGTTCTCTTGGTGTTGTGTTTGCTGCTTATCACGTGGCATCTTCTCACCACATCCAAGCCTCTGCTCTGCTGAGCCTCTGGCTCACAAACATGTGAACAGGGTGGTTTCATTGGCTGCGGGGCATGGCAATTTTCACCAGTAACTGATGAGTGCTATTCTCTTTGGCAACATGATTGCATGTGTTGGAGGAGCAGAAGTGTAAATTGAATTCAGAGGCAACAACATTGTTTTGTTTAACACAAAAATGCCTCACATCTGGAAATGCTGAGGCTGGTTTGGATTTTCAGCAGTTTTTTTCTTCTGTTTTGACTTGAGTGACGAGAATTGTTGACAAGTTGATGGATACTCTCGAGTTCGCGTATATCTGTTCATATGTCTTGGGACTGGTGATGTGTTATTGGTGATAAAATTATATATAGCCATCACACAAACATCAGAGCTTTGTGCAAATGTAGCGCATGAGGCAGCTGACATGAAAGAATCAGCGAGATTTTATAATTTGCTGCATGTAATGGTTTACAGTTGATTTTCATGGACTTCTCTCCTCAGTTCTGTTTGTCTTTAGCATCAAATACTAAGGGGGATATTTACTAAACCTGCTGTAAATCACAGTCAGGAGCGCAAAATTCTGTGTTACCACAAATGTTGTGGTATTTGCTAAAACTACCTAGAAATGAGCCACAGCTCACTTAATTTGCATAGAGTGAATAAGATGTTGGGCTGTTGTGATGTCTGTTACACGGCTGGAAAACAATGGAGCACAAAAGAAAGTGTTTTCTTCTGCGGCACTTGAAATACTGGCTGTGGAAAAAAAAGAGGATAGCCTACATGAGGAAATGTTAGTTCAGCCTGGTGTCTTCTGCCTAACAAAAAAAACAGTATAACTTTTAAATTTGTTTCACAAGGTTCTACTACTATTACTTCTACTGCGGAATAAATATTATTGGCTGCTTTAGTCGTATCGCACTGGACTGGAGTCAGGCTGTACTTAGGCAGACTACTGCTTTGCACTAAATGCTACTGTCAGTATAATGTTAACATGCCGATGCTTAATAGGTGTAATGACCCTTCCTGTTTTCTGTAGGTTCTGTAGTCTAAATGATGGTTTTCGTTTCAGTAAAAGTAGACCTTGAGTGCTTTGAGCTAATTAAAGTAATTCTGTCATGAACCAAAATGCTGGACAATTTTTTTTGTCTGTTAATGGCACTAGATGAAAAGTCAGAGGATCACTTAAGTTTTTAGGATTCATCCTCAGGGACCATGAATGCCTGTATGAAATTTCATGGCAGTCCACCAAAAAGTTTCAGCCTGGATCACCAACGGTGCAGACTGACATTGCCATCCCTAGAGACACGTCTTAGTTGTGTGGTTAGGGAAGTGAATCAGCTACTTTCATGCCTGGCTGTTTTCAAGAAGCCAACTTCCTGTGTCTTGCGTCTTTGTTCCAAATTATTTTTGAACATTGAATGACTTCCACAGAAAGCTCCAGCAAGGGGAGAGCAGTGTTTAGTGTTTGACGGAGACGGGAGAACAAGTGAAGGAGAAAGTTAGATCATACATCTGTGTTCCAGACAGAGAATTACTCCAAATTAAAAGCACTGAGTCAGGACTTTGAATGATCCCCACACATCTTAGTCGAGTACGTGTCAGTTGGCATATCAGCAGCCTATGACTCCCATTATTCCCTGTAAGTCTTTCATTATCTGTAATCAGTCTGTCAACAGCATCTTGTCACATGCGAGAGGGGCAGTAATTTCAGGTATGCCGCCCTTCTGCCCCATCCACCTCCTTATCTTATCACTGACAGCCTGAAAGAATAGTTTGCCTGAAGTGACTGCAAGCAGCATCAGAGTTTTCTCACTTTAGTGAAAGTTTAACCTGCTCTAACCTGAGTTTAACATCATAAGATAGGGAACGGTACATTTTATTTCAATACACTGTTACAGTATATGAGCAGAACTGCAGCACTTAGAGACACAGAGGTGAGCTGCTTTCTTCCTCTGTGACAATGTCTCCAAACACACAGCCAGAGTCATAAAGAACTATTTTAAGCCACAAGAAGAAGAAGAAGGCCTGTAACAGGTGTTCTGTACCTCAGGGAGCCCTCTCAACATCACTGAGTCAGTTTGGGATCACATGAAGAGACAGAAGACACTGGGATATCCTAAATCCAGAGAAGAATTGAGGCAAATTCTCCAATATGCTTGACAGATGGACACACAATGTCATCCCCAGAGCCATGCTGCTAGAGTGGCTAAAAACACTTTAAAAAGAGAGTCCAGGGCATGCAACTATGTCAAAATCATTACCATTCCTATACACAAACTGGATATTTCTGGCTATAGATTTTCAAGTGACAACATAATTTGTAATTCTGCCTCTGCTGCAGAAACTTAACTTGGTATTCTACCCTCATTCCTGTCTTGATGTAAAGTTTAACATGTGAATTCGATCCATTTTTTTGGAGAAAGCATCATATTTCAGTGTCACCCCTGCTGAGCAGAGTCTGCCTGAGAGACAAAAAACACAGCCAGGCAGGCAACAGGCTGTGTGCCACACAGTCACATAGAGAGTCAGTGGGGAGCCAAATTTAAATTAAACAAATGACTTCATGGAATTAGCTTTAATTCCTCAGTTACAGCAGGCGAGGTGAAAATGAATGAGGTACATGTGCAGTTGATGAAATTGTGAGGTTGCTGTGCAGCTGATTGGTGCAGTCCTCTCACATGCAGAAGTTAATTTCTGCCTGTCTCTGTGGCCTCCAGCAGCTGCTGGATAATCCCCTTGAGCCTGCGTCCTATTAAGCTTTTAAAAGCTGGTATAAACTGTCCATTTTGTAATAGCCGTGTCACATCAAGGGTACAAATCTGCACCGCCCATTGCCTTTCATCTGCATGCTGCGGTCAAGTCGCAGTCACAGGTCTGCTTGCTGCAGCAGCATCAGCAGAAACACATGCAGATCTTCATCTTTCTGAGCTGATCGCTTCTTATCAATGAGTCATGATGGCTGTCTGTCCTGAGGATAAAACAGGGATGTAGACAGAAAGATTATCCCTTAGTGGCAAACAAATCATTTAAACCTGCTGAGCTTTATAGTCTGACTCAAACTTATCTGAAAATGTTTTGTTTTCAGGGTTAAGTGTGTCATTAACTTAACTATAAATTTGTCACAGAGGTCTCCCTTCAAAATCTGTAATATCCCACTCCAGAGAAGTCATAGATAGAAGCAGCGTTGGGCTTCACTTATTGAACTCTGTAAGCTCCATTCACATCTATAGCCTTTATGTGTACAGCATTAAATCTGCCTGAGGAAGGTGTGGGGACAGAAACATTGTGTTGACGAAGTGAGTTCAGGTGAGTTTTTGATCCTACACACTTGTCACTAAGATTTAAAGGTGTGCAAGATTTTTTTTTTTTTGCAATCACAAAATACGGAGGTGTCCATCAGTTTCACTGTGTGAGCAACTCACCTTTATGTCTCAGAGGAGGGAACAGCTGGGACATGACTGTATGTGCATGTTTGTTTAGATTAAGTCCACAAACTCAGGTCTGCATCAAACCTCTGTCTCTGAGTTAGTTAGTTAGCTAGTGTACTGAATTAGGCCCATATGGAATTTAGCGTTTTAGAAAACATTTTGTGATATGGGTTGTTGTCCAATCCTGTCTCCTAGAGATTCTGTTTATGTAGTAGTGAGTTGTTTTCCTAATTTGGTTGTGGTGTCAAACATATACAATCAAGGGTTCAGGAAGAAAAAAACTCCAGGGAAATTAAATGACACATGTACAACAAAGACAATCCTGTTTCCCTAGAAACTGTGTTTGAATTTGAAGTAAACATAATTCTGGCTGGATTACATTTTCTATAAACATAATTAGGGAATGTAGCTAGTTAACACACCTGCAAGTCACAAAAGTGTGGATAATGATGAAATGAAATCAGTGAAATGTTCACTGACAATGTATTTCATTTGCTTTCCACCTGAAAAGAGTGTTTATTTACACTCTATATACACACTCTAACTTTCCCTGGCCTTAAACAAAGTGCTTTTGTAACCTAAAACTAACCATAAACAGGACTCTGGATGTTAACCATGGGCTCTGGTGTCAAAGTCATAACCTTTGTATGCACCGTGTCCAACCCATCCTCCTCTTCATGACTCAGGTGTGGTCGATATAAGTAGCGTAAACGTTACTGGTTAACATAATGGTGATAAATGCTCAAATCTGCTCCTCTTTGATCAAGGGAGTACAACTATTATACTCCCCTTTATCTGGCAGAAAAAAAAGTCTTTATTTCCAGAGGGTTTTTTTTTTTTTTTTTAAAGTCTGAAATCACTCTCAAATTGAAAAGACTGAGAAATGCTTTACACCAGTAATCTTTGTAAACTGGGTTATGTTTTCAGTTAAAAAAACAAACAAGATGTTGATTTTTTTATCTGTAATTTAAAGTCTGTAACTATGTATGTATATGAATATGTTTCTCACATTTATATGTAAAAAGTGAATTATTGAGACACTAAAGGCAGAATTAGATGAACAGATTAGACTGACAGTTTTTTTCTTCAATATCTGTACACACTGAGATACAAGTTGAAATATGATGCAATTTTGTGTTTCACAGATGCTTTAGAAATTGTTTGTGTGTGTGTTTGTGTGCATATACACAAAGGAATATAAAAGAGCTCATCCTTGGGCAGTAATTTGCCGTGGATGTGATGAATATGGGTCAAATGAGGTGGCTCGTCCTGATCCAACCCCGTTTATATACAACTAAACTGCAACAGCAAATCACAAAATATATTGTGAACATCTAATCTACACTATCCACTCATAGTGACAACAGTAATATACTTCTTTATGGTTATGTTTAGGCACTCACAGCACCTGGTTAAGGTTAAGGAAAGATTGTAGTATGGTTTAAGTCCACAGTGATGTCAGGCACAATGTGTTTATTTACATAAACCATTATTTTTCCACATCCACAGACAGAGCTGTGGATGCATCCCCCAATCTCTGCTGTTACAGCCATCGCCTGATCTGACCTACACGTTACAGACTAAGTCCACACAGTACATTGTGTTATTGCTTCACGTGATCACACCCACCCCACAGTGACCTGTCAGCTTAGATACACTCACTCAGTCTCTGCATGGTTCTTGAATGAGTATTTTCAGCAATTTGCTGCTTCTAAATGATAGATTTAGCAGTGTTTGGCAGGTAAGCTCTTGATATTCACAGGTATCTGTACCTTTTACAACTGAATACAGATAAATCATTAGTGCTGCTCACATCCCATAAACCTCTTGGTAGTCTTCAATTGAAGGACTCTATCTATATAGGTCAATTTTGAAACTCTTTAATCTCCCAGCCAACAATTCTTCTGTGTTGTGTAATCAGAGAGGAATCATTGTCTGTGCTTTAATTTCATCATACCTGTGATATTGCAAATTCACAAGGTTCATCTAGACTAAAGTGCCACAGTCAGAAAGACAGGAATATTGCTTTATGAGTTCACTTTCTCAATCACCTTTAAAACAGATCTTGGATTAGCGCCAGGCTACGTCTTATAGCTGTTTATGAGCTGAACCTAAAATCCACAGGCAGAGCAAGTGTGGTCTGATTTTTAGTTCTTGTTAAAACACAGGAACACAA
Source organism: Lates calcarifer (assembly GCF_001640805.2). Taxonomy (NCBI): domain Eukaryota; kingdom Metazoa; phylum Chordata; class Actinopteri; family Centropomidae; genus Lates; species Lates calcarifer. The sequence continues at coordinate 17,536,159 of NC_066838.1, read as the reverse complement.
CCTCCTTTGCAAGTTATTGAGAACCAGATTTTAGAAACATATCTCAAATCACTGAATGAGTCAGCACTTATAATGAGGCTGTAAAACGTGGGGTCAACAATGATAACTCCAGTTGCTGAAACAACAACTAATCAAAGTCATTTGTGTCTTTATCAAGTGAAAAACAAAACATTTTCCTGTTAAAACTTAAATATGCAGCTGTCAAAGGTATATAAATAGCTGTATGTCATCAGCATAACTGTGATAACTGGTCCTAACCTATTATTAATAGTAGTTTTAAAACTGGTGAAATCAGCAGCAGTGGTTTCATGTCTCTGCAAAGAAATATAGACAGTCTGAGGTCTTCACAGTGCATGTCTAATGCTGGATTCTTGTCCTCATGCTCTGAGGAAACAAAAGTAGGCCGGCAGGAGAAACAGACTCTGAGTTGTGTTTCACTTGAGAAGAAGTAAAGTCAGCTGTGATGAGGCAGTGAAGTTCATATGTGAGGTTTCACACAGCTGAGCCCTCACAGGGAGAGAACAGATCTTTCCCCTCTGGGCAAGAAGATTTGTGAAGAGAAGGGTAAAGAGCAGGTTTAATTAGATGAAAAGTGACTCTAGACAGTGTTTTACCTGCACAGGATTACCACTGTGCAGCAGGAGAAATAAAACCAGTTTCTTACTCAAGTTCTTGTCAGGGCATCTGCTATAAATGTGGATCTTTTAAAGACACTTGGTCAGAACAAGTCTTCCAGACTTAAAACCAACATCCTTGTTGTTCTTCATCCACATTTAGTTTCTTTTCAGCAACTTTTCATCTTAATCCAGTTGTCTTGTATTTTCTTGTGGTCAATTAATATTTTCTGTTTTTTTGCCTCTATTTTAGCCAGTTTACATTTCTTTGTGGTCTTTTATGTGTCTTGGGGGCTGTTTTTAGTCTGTTTTGCATCTATTTTTAGTCATTTTGCATTTCTTTGTGTTGTGGTCATTTGCAACACTTATTTTATGTGATTACTCAATGTTTAATGGATCATGAACACGTTCACACAAGTTCTTTATATATTAGGTGGTATCCAGTTACATAGGGTGATTTTGGACCAGTGCATTTGATCAGGCTCTCTACATGCTGCTACATATACTTTATTACAGTGTTTGTGACACTGCTCTGGATGTAGCACAAATTGTGTGATATTTACATAGTAAAGGAAAACACATTGTCATGCAGGCAAATCTAAAGTAATGGTTTTTGTAACATCATCTGTCACTGTGATGGATCAGGGGATCAATTTGAGTGAGACCTCTGGTTGGTTACACTCCAAGGTCGCACAGTGATTGCAGTGAAAGATGAGGAGGGGAATGTGTTTTTTTATGTGAGGGTAGAAATACACGAGTGACATTTGTTTTTGTACAGTTTGTAACGGTTGATTATTGTTGACATTTGGGGAGTAAAATACACAGATCCAATTGCTCAGAAAATACAGCCAGGCTTTTATGATTGTGTGAACACTGTGCTGTTTAATTGAGAATATTTGTTATATGAGACGTCCATCCCATGGGTAATGTCTCGCCGCCAGCGAAGATCCATCACTGCTTAACCTCTGACTTTGACATGTAGCTTTGTTGCATGGGAAAGATGTTTTAGAACAGTTCACTGAGGGTCAAGAGGCAGAATACAGACTGGACTGGGAGGGGGTGGTGATGTGTGTGGTTTAAGATGAGACATTTTCAGCTATGTGATTGTCACAAGGAGAAATATGAACTTTTACTATACGAGATGTGTTAAAGACAAAGAGATACTATACTAGTAACGTCCACAGAAAGTAGCCGCCATACACACACACACACACACACACACACACACACACACACACACACACACACACAAAGGCATTTAGAAAAACATGGTTAAATCGCAATTTTTTAAAAGCTGATTTCATTCTAAGCCAAGAGCTGAAATAAGCTTACACAGATTTAAAAATCATGGTGGATTACATAATACTCAGGTGGTTGGCTTCAACATAATCTAAACTACATGTAAGGGTAGGAATAAAAGACCTGCTGTGGGTAACCACATGTAGTTTGACTGGCCTTATCACAACAGGTAAGAAAGAGGTATTCATTATTATCTGCTGTGCTGTTTAAGATTTTTTTTTGTCTGTATCCAATATCATACACAGCAGCTGTAAAAATTTTTCTCCTACTGCAACTGAGCTACTATTTGAAGTGTTTTATTTTCTTTAAACATTAAACATTGGTCTTAAAGTAACTCCTAAAGTCCAGAGGAAAGTAGCATATAGTGTTCAGGTATTTATAAAATGCTGATAAAAGGCCTAATCCATGATGCAAACTCAAAACAATATAGAATTGAGATGCTTTCTAATCCAATTTTACAGGCAATGCATCTTTTGGACAGCAGTCCATCGTTCAGAGGATTATGCACTGTGTGAGAGCAGTTTAGCTGCCATTTGAAACTCCTCTTTGCTTTAAAGATTAGTGTATAATACTGCTGCAGCTTGGGGAATCAGAAGAGGCGACTTGATTGTGTTTCTTTAAGTGACCAGGAGCTACTCTGCTGCAGGGCATCACCTCATGTGACTCTGTCCATGACTAATAAGCTTTTAAATGCCATTGAAATTTGTTCATTATTCTACAAGAAGTCAGGGATTCTTCAAGTTTGGTGCTCATAGATTTAAAAGTAAAGAAGAAGGGAGTAGGGGGATGTCCCGTGGTGAAAAGTCATAGAGGTGATGAAAAGTCTAAAGTCTAAATAAAAATACAAGATTGCTTGGAGTTTCTTACAGTGCAGACCTGATCCAGAAAACTTGTTTGTGATTGCTGAACATGTAGTGATACATTTCATAAAATAAAATAAAAAAGTGTTATTCAAACAATGTTGCATTAATGTTAAGAGTAACCTGCTATAGTCCCATCTCTGGAGAGACTCTCACTGCAAGTTTTGCGTATATATGTTTGTATATTTTTCTTGCTTTACTGTGCTGTCACAGTAAAGACATTTAACGTAGCAGCTGGAATTCAAGAATGAATAAAGCAACATAGAAAAAAAGGAGCAGCGGGTCTTTAGTATTATTCTGCTCCTGCTTGAGGAAAGTTTCTCGTGGAACTTGTAGGGAGTAAAAGCAGACTGAGTCCATGAGGCTCATGAGTCTGAAGGAGACACAAACAGGAGGCCACGAACTCCAGCAAAGTACTGACTGGACAAAGAAGAATACTGTCCAGAATAATTCATGGTTAGTTCTTAACCGTGACTGAAAAGGAGCTGATATGTGGCTTCACGGTTCATTCTTGATGTTAAAAACAGGAGGTCACACGTAACTCTTTCTGGAACTTGTAAGGCTTCAAATCAAGAGCAGCTTCTAGAGTCTCAGAGAAGCCAAAAGACTGTACATGTTTAAAAAGCACTCTGTCGCTCCTATCTCCTGTTTCCTTTTTATTCTTATATATAGCACTTTGTAATTTTTGACAAGTGCCGTTTAAATAAAGTTTGCATTCTTATTTTCAAGACTAACGTGGTCTTCATCGAATGCAGATAAAGACTATGTGAGATGATCAAAAGCACTGCAACATGAGCTGAGCAAGGTTTTTCAGCTACCAAAGATTCCAGCACAAAGTCAAATCAAACCCTTCACTGGTCTGCCAAAATGTAATTCTTTCTTGCACCATTAAAGAGTTTGCAGCATTTTTCAACCCACATAAAGATCACATGACTCTAACATACGATCAGTTGTAAACTTGCTTACAAAGTGGGTAACTGGTTGGTGTTTTTGTGTTTCAGGAGATGGGAACCCCAAAGAAAGCAGTCCTTTCATCAACAGCAGTGCAGCCAGTGATGTGGAGAAGAGCCAGCAGTATGACGGCAAGAACATGGCTCTGTTTGAGGTGGGTACAGTTTTCAATAATGGGTAGCAAACACACTGAGATTATCAGTGTGAAGCCAATTCTTATTGCTGTCCTCAAAAGATCTCCAGATCTGTTACAAATGTGTTTCTGTTTTGTGTGTGTATCTTGCAGGAGGAGATGGATACCAGTCCAATGGTCTCCTCTCTGCTCAGTACTCTGGCCAACTATTCCAACCTCCCAACAGGCAGCAAAGAGCACGAAGAGGCAGAAAATAATGAGGAGGGGGCACGTCCATCTAAAAAACCTGTCAAGGTATAGTAATATGCTAAAAATATAATAATATATAGTAATGTGTGTGTGATCAATTCATCACCATCCCCTGGAGCAGTCTACGCAGTTTTGACATTGTGTTGGAGGAAGAAGTAGGAGAGTGATCAGTCTATGCCAAATCAATACTATCTATTCTGTTGAAAATTTGTAAAAAAAAAAAAAAAAAAAAAAAAAAAAGAAAGAAAGAAATGTACATTTTGAGTTAAATGGTTCAAGGTGTGTATCAGCAGGTGTAACGTTCAGAATTTTCACCATCTCAGAGTGTTAGCAATTTTTTTTGGCACTAAACACAAAGTACAGCCGTGGCTGATGGGAAATTAGTCATTAGTTTTACAGATGTTTAGTCATAAACCAAATTTAAATGTTTATTCTCTTGATGGCACTAGAGGAAAAGTTAAAGGATCACCAAAGTCATTCATCCTTTAGACACTACAGTTTATGACAATCCATTCAATTGTTGTTGAGATGTTGTAGTCTAGACCAAAGTGGTTGTTCTGTGCATGGCCAGATTAACGTCCCAGAGGAACCCAGGGCAAAAACTTGTTCATGGGCCCCTATCAACCCCCACTGTACATGACAGTTATGTCTATATTATATACAGTCTATATTTCCCCAGACACCCAGAAATCAATCATTTGATATATGGAGATTTCACGTAACTGATGGGTGATGGATTAGAGACTCACTTTATTTTTATTTTCACATAATCCCTCAGATTTCCAGAGATACTGAACAAATCTTAAATAATAATTGTTGATTTTACTTTCAAGGCAATAAAACAGCAAAATCATGCAAAGCAACAACACATTTTTGCACACCCTGTAACGCTTTGCACTGGTTTAAAAAATGAAACTAAAAGACACAGTCAGGGGAGCTTGACAGCAGTTGTTGAACAAGGGTCAGTGCAATATGAAGATGCTACTACTTAAACTGAGTCACTCAAAAGATCCTCCACTGCGGGTCGGTCAGAGCTTCACTGTACTCACTCTTACCAGCTTTCCCCTGTGGGCAAAAAAATGAGGACTCCCAAATGCTTCAGAAGGACAGATAAGGACTTAATGTGGCAAAATATTTTGTTTCATGGTGTGCTGTCACTTTCTGATAGTGATATGAAAAATATATTACCATATTTCCTAGTGACCAAATATATATATATATATAAATAGCAGGTAATGAATTACTGTTAAGAGACATTGCTCTCACACAACTACTCCATCACCTCAAAGTAAATCATTTCCCACTCATTTTAGAACTGCAAAACAGATTTACTGACAGAGAAATGTTTCTCTTCTCACATCTTATCAAAGGAAACAGACACAAAAACCTGCCCTCCTCCTCTCAAAAGGATTACTGTTGTTTGATGGGTTTGACCTCATTTCATAATTTAAAAGGCAGAATAGACAAGACACAAAAAGTGAACAACAAAGTGCAAATTGACAGATTTATCACCCCCATTTCAATCATTCACATGAAAAGATGAGCTAGACAGACAACTGAGACACAAAGCTCATAATTTTTCAGGTTTGACGTTTTGCTTAATGTTTCCCAGGCACCACAGCTGGGCACTCTGATGGGAGTCTACTTGCCATGCATCCAGAACATTTTTGGGGTGATCCTCTTCCTGCGGATGACCTGGATGGTTGGGATAGGAGGCGTCTTTGGCTCCTTCATAATCGTCTTCATGTGTTGCTCCACGGTGAGTAAAACTGCAGATGCATGTCCCAGCTGTCAAATATTTGTTGCGCAACATGACCCATGTCCACTCAGAAAACAGATGGTACATTAAATATGCCTGTTAAATTTAATGCAGTACCAATGCAAAGTGGATCCTCAGTACACACATACCCAATCAGGGGAGTGTGTGATTAAACGACGAGTGTTATAATTTAGTTCAGGCTGTATAATAATAATTTAAATTGCACAGATGCTGAAGGTGACACAATAAATCCTACCATAAGACAGACTGCCAGTGAACCCAAGGACACCCATCACCACCACCACCACCACCACCACCACCACCACCACATTTCCCCTGTAGGGATCTGTAAACCATGTTTAAATAATGGAATTTATTGTAAGTTTGGGATGGGAATGTCATTAGTTTTGTGGGTCTTTGGTCATAAACTAAAGGAAAATTGAAAGTTTGACCAGAAAGGTCAGGCTGGAATGTTTGTGCTGAAATTTCATGGGAATCCAACCTGAAGTTGTTTCACTAAGAACCACAAATGTGAACCTCACTGTAGCACCAGAGGTAAAGTCAGGGAATCACTGTTGTCTGTGGACATCATCCTCTTGGGACCATGAATGTCTGCAGAAAATTTTAGGTCAGTCTGGTCAGTAGTTGTTGACATATTTCAGAACCAGAACAGAACAGAAAGTGGTGCACCAACAGGCTAAAAACAGTTCCCTCTTAAATGTAGCAAGGTAAAAATCTCATAAAATGGAGACACCCAAATAGCATGGAGGTACCTTAAAATTGTACTTGTTGATAATAAACGTAATCAGTTCATTTCCACCTCTGGCTGTAACAGATAGTATCACTGAAGTGACAGTACGTGCCTAACCAGCCATAGTCATCCCCACGATGAACAATTCATCATGACCAGATGAGTCAGACTCTGGTGCTGCTAGATGTTTTTCTCTGCTCCCTCCCTCAGTTCATCAAGGCCTCACTGTCAGCCATATTTAATAAGATGTGTCCACCTGCTGCCTCTCAGAGTCATGTAACTCTCTGTTGTTTACTGTTTTTTTTTTTTTTTTTCAGACCATGCTCACTGCCATCTCCATGAGTGCCATTGCAACAAATGGAGTTGTACCAGGTGAGTGGATGTCTGTGGGGATGTGTAAGTGTGTTTGTGTGTGACAGAACAGTGACTCTTCTGGGTGTTTGTGCCTCACAGCTGGAGGTTCATATTACATGATCTCTCGCTCGCTGGGGCCTGAGTTTGGTGGAGCTGTTGGGATCTGCTTCTACTTAGGAACCACTTTCGCAGGTGCCATGTATATTCTTGGCTGCATTGAAATTCTGCTGGTAAGTTGCCTTAATTATCAAGCCATATCAGAAAAAGCTAATGATTAATTAATAATAAATAAGTAAATTGTGAATAATGTGATTATTTTAATAGAGACCTTATTAATTCACAAATAGTCTTTTTTATGATTTTCTTATATATATGATTCTCTTTCCTCTACCTCACCTTCATCCACTTTTATCCCTCCATCTTTCCTTCTCCTTTCTTTCAGATTTATATCGTTCCTCAGGCAGCCATCTTTAAGATCGAGGGCCTGGAGGGGCCGGAGGCGGAAGCGGCTCTCCTCAACAACATGCGGGTGTACGGCACCATTGTGCTGAGCTTCATGGCACTGGTGGTGTTTGTGGGGGTGAAATATGTTAACAAGCTGGCGCTGGTCTTCCTGGCCTGCGTCATCCTCTCCATCCTGGCTGTTTATGCTGGGGTCATCAAGACCGCCATCGACCCCCCTGTCTTCCCGTAAGTGATTCTTTGATTCACTGGTCAAAGTCTCCTCTGATGTCAAAGGCAAGTACGTGACAATGATGCGTTTGTTGACTTTCTTTGCAGCGTCTGCCTCCTGGGGAATCGAACTCTTCTCTCTAAAGCGTATGACGTCTGTGCAAAGGTCGTTGAAATCGACAACGAAACCGTCACCACCAAACTGTGGAGGTCCTTCTGTGATTCTGACTCCCTCAACGCCACTTGTGACGAATATTTCATGAACAACAACGTCACAGAGATACAGGGAATCCCAGGGGTCACTAGTGGCATCTTGGCAGGTATGAGATGCCTAATCAATGGCACATGATAATACCCTCCATTACTTGTTGATATGACATGAGGATCACATGCTTGTCTTTCAGAAAATCTGTTTGGTAACTACCTGGAAAAGGGGATGATGCTGGAGAAGCGAGGACTTGCATCAGACACAGATCCAGACAGTCCTGTAACCAGCTCCAACCGCTACGTCCTGGCTGATATCACCAGCTTCTTCACCCTGTTGGTGGGGATTTACTTTCCATCTGTCACAGGTTAGCATCAGACAGTCCTAAGTCTGCCATTACATTCACATAGCATATTCCTCCCACTACAACATCTCCCTGCTCCCTGCTGTGCTGAGCTGTTCTGAGCTGAGGTGTTCCTTTGTGGAGTGACGATGTCAGAGCCTAAACATTAACACTATATATAATTATCTCTTCCATGTGAGTTGCCTGACAGAAATCGATCTTTTTTGTTTGATCATTTTATTGCCACATGTATATAAATTACTGCATCTCCATAAATTTAGCATAGGTTTCAGGTTCCATCCTTGATCAAACAGAGCAGTTCCAGTTTGCACCAAGCTGTCTTGATTTCATGATATTGTTCCTATGATATAACGTCAGGGGACAGAGAGGAGAGAAAGGAAAAAATAAAAGAAATATTACCTTCTCATGTACGTGTATAAGTTAAAGCCCCCTGATCATCTTGCTCCACCAATAGGTATCATGGCTGGCTCCAACCGCTCCGGAGACTTACGTGATGCTCAGAAGTCAATCCCCATTGGCACCATTGCAGCTATCACCACCACATCCACTGTGTGTATCCTTCACTGAGCCGAGGTCGATAGAAAGAAACTGTGCAACTCTGAAAGTGCTGGTTGGAGACTTTGATGTAATATTTCTCATGTTGTAGTGTTTGGGTCAGCTATTCTGAACAATGTATTCCTTGACAGTTTGTATCACAGACATGTCATGTGTGGTGCTCTTTGGTGCCTGCATAGAAGGAGTAGTCCTCAGGGACAAGTAAGTCTAACTGTAAATTTCATTGTAAATTTGTAAATTTCAAGCACAAGCACTACATCCTGGTACTTGACTTGAATACTTGTACTTTACTTAAGTATTTCCATTTTATGTTACTTTGTGTTTTTATTCCACTAAACTTCTTATTATGCAAATTATTATGGAATAAGCTATTAAGGCAGAAATTAGTTAAAATTATTCCAGACTTTATCACATTTTTGAACATTTTTGATGCTTACATGTTAATCCAGCCATTTTATATTCAAATAATACAATGTATATCATTCTGAAATGGGTCATTCTATGTAAAGTACTTTTATTTTTGATACATTAAGTATATTATGATGTTAATCAAAGTTGCAGGACTTGTAAAAGTTTCCATCTGCTCATAGAAGTGAATACTTTAACCTAATGTAACATTTATTATTATCTCTCTTCAATGAAAACTGATATTTTGTCAACTATAGTGAGGATAGATTTGGTGGATTCCAGACTCTAGGTTACTCTAGGTTGTTTGACCAGTGAATGCATCTGTGTGTGTGTGTGTGTGTGTGTGTGTGTGTGTGTGTGTGTGTGTGTGTGTGTGTGTGTGTGTTATTTCAGCTTTGAGTTGTTTAACCCTCATGTCTCTCTCTCCACAGGTTTGGTGAAGGGGTCAATGGTAACCTGGTGATTGGTACGCTTGCATGGCCATCTCCATGGGTCATTGTGTTTGGCTCCTTTTTTTCCACCTGTGGAGCTGGGCTTCAAAGTCTGACAGGAGCTCCACGTCTCCTACAAGCCATCTCAAGGGATGGCATCATCCCATTTCTTAGGGTGAGCACACATTAATCTCTGTCATAAAAGCAGAAAAGTGTTTTGACAGCTGCACAAGAAGTTATGTGTAGGTTTGTGTGAATTATTTAGCCATAAGCCGGAGAAACAAACATTATCATCAAATAGCAGAGGACAGAATAAGGTACATATGTTTATGTGGAGTAGATCACACAAGTCTCCATTGGCTAAAGAGATTCAGTCAGTTCTGAAGGAGGCTGATATTGTCGGATGTTGTCGTAGAATTTGGCTTCATTATCCATATGGCTGAAAATATTTTTATGCATGACACAGAATCAAATACTTAAATTATTACTATAAAGATTCATTTGATTTGATCCTATCATGTTGCTGCAGGTGTTTGGGCATGGTAAAGCCAACGGGGAGCCCACCTGGGCCCTCCTCCTCACAGCTGGCATCTGTGAGATCGGCATCATCATCGCCTCCCTGGATTCAGTCGCACCCATCCTCTCCATGTACGTACAACACTGCACCTTCATCACCGAACACACACACTGTAGTAGTTAAGAGCCGTCTCAGTGTCTTGTTTCTCTTCAATGACTTTCTCTCTGTTTCTTCCTCTGTCCGTTTTTCCTCAGGTTCTTCTTGATGTGCTACATGTTTGTCAATCTTGCCTGCGCCCTGCAGACTTTGTTGAGGACGCCAAACTGGAGGCCGCGCTTTAAGTTCTACCACTGGTGTGTGTCGGTGTTGAAAGACTTTCCATACATGCGGTGTATTCCATTTAAATATTTCCTGAGGGTTAAACTTATGACTAAATAATACCAAAGTATGTTTTTAGCAGAGTTTTCAGGATTTAGGTTGAAGCTGAAAGTTATACTACCTTTCCTGCATTTCACACAAATTCTAACAGGTGAAAATGTGTCATCATGCATCAGCCTTAGGAACAGCAAGCACCTGTGAGACTAAATTATACAGGTGCTGTGTGCAACTGAAGCCTGTCTGTCTGTTTGTCTTGGTCATACCTCGGCAGCAGTACACTACATGTAAAACTTCCTATTCACAAGTTGTGGTCATTGCTGTGTTCCAGCCAGCAGTGTGATGCTGGCTGAAATTCCCAGTGTGACCATACATGTGATGTCCTGTCCCCCCACAGGGCTCTGTCTTTCCTGGGTATGAGTTTGTGCCTGTCACTGATGTTCATCTGTTCCTGGTATTACGCCATAGTCGCCATGGGCATCGCCACCTGCATTTACAAATACATTGAGTTCTGTGGGTAAGTAATCATGATGACAGCGCAGCACCAGAAGCAGGAATAAGATCATACTTCAGCATCTGTTTGTCCTTGTCAGTTTTTGAACTAAATCCTTTTTTTTTTGTGCCAGTGTTTATTGTTTTGGCTTAGTGGTGGATTGAGCTTGTTTTAATTTTACATTTTTAATGAAATTACACTGCATACAGTACACACATACATCATGTGTTAACCCATTGATATGTCATGTAACAGAGCTGAGAAGGAGTGGGGTGATGGGATACGCGGCATCTCATTGAGCGCTGCTCGCTTCGCTCTCATGAGGCTGGAGGAGGGACCGCCACACACCAAGAACTGGAGGTCAGTCAGCTCCATCTTCAACTTTTAAACAGTCACAGTTAAAGTCCAGATGAAATTAAACAGCTTTTTTGTCTGTTACAACATACATGCTTTATTATTCACTTGTCCTGTGTTCTCCTTTGAGGAAAAAAGTTTTGCATTCATTCAAATAACACCATTTTGATACAGCCAATTATACAGAGCAGATAGGTACACTGCTACACACCACGAAAGCCGCAGACAACAATTCAGAGTAGTTTTCCTGCCAAAGTCTCCTTCCTATCTAAGTTACAAACATAAACACACATCTTGATCTGCACTTTAGCTTGCTGAACGAGCAGCCAAACAAACATTCGCAGTGGAAAAGTGCACCACACTGATTTCAGTTCCCTAGAGAGCTATTTAGCCGCTCGGCTGCAGCACATTAAACTGCAAGTAAATGTACAAGCAAATGTCACTTTGGCCCATTAAGATTCTGGTGTGGTCCTTACTCTTATATATTATTACAAAAGGGAGTGACAAAATGTGATTTCAGTTGGGCTTATATTTAGAGATGCTTCTTTTGAGGTCTAATATTAAAATAGTTAATGACCAGTTCTATTTCACCTGTTGATTTTTCACTGCTCTGCTGCTCTGTTTTTTTTCCTCTGTCAGGCCTCAGATCCTGGTTCTGGTGAGTGTGGACGGCGAGCAGAATGTCGAGCAGCCTCGTCTGCTGTCTCTGACCAATCAGCTCAAAGCAGGGAAGGGCCTGACCATCGTTGGAACCGCAGTTCAAGGAACTTTCCTTGACAACTATACTGAGGCACAGAAGGCAGACCAGGTCCGTCCAGCATTAATTTATCTCCAACACACACACTTCAACATGTTCCATTTTTTACCAGTTATGTAATCACAGACTCATTAACAGCTGTCTTCCCCTCTCTCTGTGCCTCTACAGTCTTTGCGGAAGTTGATGGAGACAGAGAAGGTGAAGGGCTTCTCTCAGGTGGTCATCTCCTCCAACCTGCGAGATGGGACATCCCACCTGATCCAGGTTGGAGGACTGGGTGGTCTGAAGCACAACACTGTGATGGTCAGCTGGCCCCGTAACTGGAAACAACCCGAGTGCCATCAGCAATTCAGGAACTTTATTGGTAAGTTCTAAGTCACTAATGAAACTAGTGAAACTAGTGACTTGGGAAACATTAGGTTTGTGTGATTGCCCTCTTCAGCCAGTCAACATCTGAATATCCTGGCTTTGATTATTGACAAAAATAATGAACCATTTCTGAGCATGTATGGCTAAAAGTGATCTATTTATAGAAGAACAAAGCAAAAAACTGCCTCATTTTTTTACAATTAGATTTTTCTAAATTTTTTCTTTGACCCTTGTCGAGGGTTTAAGGTACTGCAGGAAACCTTGTGAAGGATCTTTTACCAGATAAATAATGTTTATTTTCTCATTTCTCCTCTCCTGTTCAATGAGATGAATTAAACAAATTGATTAAAAGAAGTGAGATAACACTTTCCTGGGCCCTTCTTCTTCTTCATGTTTTGTAATAAATACATTTCTTCCATCCATTTTTAGAGGTGGTTAGAGAGACAACTGTAGCCAGTCTGGCCTTGTTGGTTCCTAAGAACATCTCCAGCTACCCATCCAATGGAGAGCGCTTCACTGAAGGTCACATAGATGTGTGGTGGATTGTCCATGACGGAGGCATGCTGATGCTTCTGCCGTTCCTGCTGCGCCAACATAAGGTGGGAAGCAAGATTCTTTAATGCATAAATTACGAACACAAATTAAGAGGGGGGTTTAAAAAAAACAACATTGAGAACATTTTGTCCATGACCTGTGAGTGTTTCTGTTTTGTCCTGAAGGTGTGGAGGAAGTGCAAGATGCGCATCTTCACTGTGGCTCAGATGGATGATAATAGTATCCAGATGAAGAAAGACCTCATCACCTTCCTCTATCACCTGCGCATTGACGCTGAGGTGGAAGTCGTGGAAATGGTGAGAGACTTGTCTGACACACTATCCAAGTTCACAAACACAATCTGCACTGAGAAGATTTTTGTGTTGGAAATTGTGCTTTTAAAAAATAGGTTTGTGTTCTGAGATAAAGGCAGTCTGTTATTTATAGAACCTGTATTCTATTATATGGCATCTGTTTCAGTACTTGAGTACCTGTATGAGACATGAAAACATGTGTTTTCCCTTTTAAAGCACGACAGTGACATCTCAGCCTACACCTATGAGAAGACACTAGTAATGGAACAACGATCACAGATCCTCAAACAAATGCATCTGACCAAGAATGAGATGGAGAGAGAGGTAAACCAGAAACGTTTAGGAACAAGACAAATTTTTGTCAACACAGGCCGATGAAGACATTTTCATTATCACTCTGTCTCTGCTGCAAATATCAGCTCTGGAGCAGGGAATTGGTTCATAATGAGGTGTTTGTGTCTAGACTTGTTTTCACTGATCTGGCAGAATAAACTCTGCAGGGAAATTACAATTTGAACCTTGTCCATTTCTTCTAGATCCAGAGCATTACAGATTCATCCCGTGGGTCTATTCGACGTAAGAACCCACCTAACTTGCGCTCCCAGCACAGCGCTGAGGAGGGAACCAGCGTGGCAGAAAAACCAGAGGAGGAGGTAATGCTGCTTTTGCCCTGCACTGCTTTTAACCTGTTGATTTGTGATATGTCTGTCCTGCACCTGTTGTCTCTCTGTGCCCTAGCTTGGGTGCAATCTTCTTTTTTTACTGTTGTGTGACAGATATGTTTCACCTCATCACAAAAGCCGCCATCATAGCAACGTTTTCCTCTCAGTGGCTGCTCTGTTATTTCCCACTGGCCTCCAGAGTTCCACCTTTTTCTGACAGGTGTCTCTTTCCTCTCTTTTGCCCTGTCACACTGTTACGTCACTGTGTCCCTGTCTCAGTCTATGGCTGTCTCCAACCCAAAACAGGTACAGCTGATCCACAGTAAGAACACCTCCACACCGACCAGCCCCACAAGCCCCATGTCCCCTGCTGCGCCCGCAGGGGGCGCCGCCACCTGGACCGACAACAAGGGACCAGACAAGGGAAAGACCCTTTTAGCAGAGCCGAACAAAGACCTCTTCAACATGAAGCCGTGAGTCACCTGTCAGTTTCCCTTTAATTCAGCGTGCTGCACAGGAAGCAGACATGACGCGTGACATTAACACAAGGATGCAGGTCAAGGGTAAATATTTGTATGTATCGACCCATCTTCCAGGGTCGATACACACAGATACATGTTGTCCCCTGCGCATGTGGCAAACAGAACTTTGAAACTAAAATACCAACAAATGCAGCTTCCTATATGACCACGTGTATTTCACTTATTATTATTATTATTATTTCCCTCCAAACATGCTGCTGCAGGGAATGGGAGAACCTGTGAGTGTTAACATTTTGTAGCAAGACATGTGAATTGCAGCTAACAGACTGATTTGTGAACCAAACTCACTGTGACTTAATGCTCCTTGCATCAGGAACCAGACGGATGTGAGGCGCATGCATACGGCGTTGCGGCTCAATGAGGTTATCATAAAGAAGTCTAAGGAGGCAAAACTCGTCCTGCTCAACATGCCTGGACCACCAAGGAACCGCGTGGGCATCGAAAACTGTATCCTATTCCTTACATGCTGTATTTTATTTCTCTTTTTCAGAAAATAATTTTTGCAGCAATGCACCATAAAAAGATTTCACATGAATACAAGAAAACACAATAAGACACTTGAAGAAAAGGACAGGGGGACACTCCACTCCAAGGGGTCACAAGATAAATCTGAGGGTCATTCAAACAAAGACGTTTGGATCACATGGTGTGTCACTTTACTGGCAAAGCTGTGAGGTTAACACCAGTCAAAAAAGGCTGGGAACCACTGCTGTACACCATGTTGTATTAACGTATCAATGTGTTTTATATTTATTTGTCAAGTACTAAAAACAAGATTCTTTGACTGTGATTGTCCCTCAGACATGGAGTTCCTTGAGGTGCTCACTGAAGGTCTCAATCGGGTCCTCCTAGTGCGTGGAGGTGGACGTGAGGTCATCACCATCTACTCCTGAAGGGCTTTTCTGGTCTTTTGACAGCTCCAACATGAACTCTGCCCTCCCCTGCCTCTGTGTTGTTCCAGGAAAAATCCCCCTCATACATCCATCCAGTCACCACCACGTGTTGTGCTCAGACGTCAGTATTTACAGGTGACATCTACTGCTGTAGACCTAACTTATCTGTTACCTTCTAACCATTAGGGTACACAAAGAATTATGCAGTAGTCACATTTTCTGTTCCCGGTTTGTTAGCTGAAAACAGCAGGTGAGGTTATGGTTAGTTTTAAATTTAATTTAAAAAACAAGACTCCAAAAACTTAATATAACCTCAGAAAATGGAAAGTTTTCTTTAAATTCTTATTTTATTGGGATATACAGTACCAAGGCACATATAAATAATGTAATCATTGTAATCAGACTTAAAAGACCAATAGAATTAATAGGAAATACAGGGTTAGAAAATAAAATGTATTACAGGAAAACCAGGAAATGGAAGGGTTTCAAGCATTCCTTTCCCCTTTCTGATGTGTTTAATCATCATTCTGTCCTTTTGCATTTTTTCCTGGTGTAAAGGAGGAATATTTTTTCTCTATCATTTTTCTTATTTTATATTATTTAATATTGATATTATTTATGTATTTATTCACCTAGTCATGTCTGTCTTTGTCCTGGTCTTTTTGTGTATTTAATTGTATGTTTGAAAGTGAACAAGTTATAACATTAGAGAACTAGCAATTATATTAATTCATAGTAGGAAACAGTTGGATGAGGATCTTCCTCTGTTCTCATAGTTCACATATGTAAAACATTCACACTATCTAACTGTAGAGCTGAAAGGGCCGAGGTTGGTGCTCTGTGTCAATATGTACATAAATTCCCAAAAGACGAGTTGGATCAAATAGATTTATGTAACACCACCTGTGAAAGTGCAGGGCTGGTATGTGCAACCTGCAGTTTATGAACATCATGAGAACAATCATCTCATCACTGACCACTTTGATTTTTCTGTTTATTTATTGGCATCACTCTCTTGTTGCAGAGAGCTTGGCAGAAATTAAAATGAAAAGTGAATGATTAGATACAGATCGTCACGATCCCAGACCTGATTGTTTTATTATCCTTCATAGTCCTTCATCTCTAAACAAAAATTGTTAGTACCAAAGACATTTAATTGTGAAATTTAAGCAGATTTTAGACCAAGCATCTCTACTACTTTTCTAAAACAGTCAAATGTACTCAGCAGAACTAAATATTTTGGTGTTTTACACATCAGCTGTATGTCATAAATTCTATTCAAATAATGAATATTTTTTAATGGAATGGTTCAGATCAAAAGATTTACAAATGATTTGAAAAATGTTGTATTTTTTGCATGGTGAGTGCACATACACTTAGTTTCTCTCTTGCTGAGAGTTCAGTGAGAAAATTTAAACCATGTGTTTATATGCTAAATCTGTAGCTGTAGTTAGGAGAAAGTTAGCTTAGCTTAGTATAAAGACTGGAAACAGGGAAACAGGAGTCCTAATTATTTTTAAAGGTTAAAAACCTGGAAAAAAATCAGCTGCTGGCTGTAGCTTCATAATAAGAATGGTATCAGTTTTCTCATCTAACTCAAGGCAAGAAAACAAATTTCCCAAATGCTAGTGTAAAATGTATATTATTTGCATTTGCTACTATGCTAATACACACAATTTTAAAATGTGAAGAAATTTGCTGTGATGTTGACAAAGCAGATATATATAGACCCATAATAATAAATAATTATAGAGGAATCTCATGAGAAGCATATTAAACAGCTTTAGCATGGTTTATTATCCTGCAGAGTTCCCCTCAGTCATTTGTTTTAGTGTGTGTGTGTGTGTGTGTGTGTGTGTATGTATGTATGTATACAACAAATGTTTAGTTTCTATTTGTGTATGGTTTAGTAAAGTTTGATTCACTCACATGTACTGTTTTGTTATAGACATTCACACTTTTCAAAATCAACATTTTGTTGGATATAACCAGTAAAAGTCAGGTCAATCTATATTATCTTGCACCAGAATGTGTAGAGTTTATGATATCTATATTAAAACAAAGCATTTAGTTTTGTTATGATGGAAGTTACTATCCAAACATGTATGTATACAGACATATGGTTTTATTTCCCAGTCTTGCTTGGCCTATTAGAGCTGTGAAGTATTTTTTTTAGTAAATTCCACATCAGTTTCTAACAAAAAGAAAGTCTATAGCCTTCAGAATCTTTTCCAGAAAAGTATAAGACATGTAAGTATCTTGTATGTATGATAGTTTCCTGAAGATTTATTGTATACATGTATTGTTTTTAATCCTGTAGCGTACACAGAACGTCACCTAATCATACACACATCAACATGTCTCCTTTTTGGTAAATATCTGTACAGCTCCCCAGTGTTTCCCTTATAATTGTGAAAAGTGTGGGTGCTTATCATTAGCAACAACAAAAAATAAGATTTATATTTCTAAATCTGAATAGTTCTGCATTTACTTTTGATTTACAAAATGACGGCATAGTTCTGCAGACACATATATCAGTCACTGGTCTGCAGAAGTTTAGAGTCAGAAGAAGAAGAAGAAGCAGAAGTTTAGGTTTTTTAACTCCCTTAATCAGAGTTTGTGTGTAAAGGTTGTGGCTACATGCCTGTATGCTGTATGTGTATATGTGCGTGTGAACCTGGCAATATGGGCACACTTGTTAAAGTGAGGACAGTGTAATTGAATATAGATATCAGGTAAAGATGGGACATTTGTAAATAGATCTGTGATTTTAGGCTTAGAGATAACACGTGTATTGTGTGTGACAATACTGCTTTTATGGATATAAAATAGGCAGTTTGTATTGTCTTTAAATGGTAAACAAACTTTGTTTTATGTTCTATCATGTCCAATGCAGTTATGTACAAATGATGGTTTAAAGAAACCATTTTATGTCGGTACAACTTGCAATAAATTTAAATAATTTTAATACAACAGTAGCAGTTCAAGCATCTGTGTGTCATCTTTTCTTACAGTGTCTGCCTATAGGTTAATTGGTAACACTCCAATTTTACAGGTCCCATAGTTTCAAGTGAATTTCCTGAAAGCTTTCCTCAAAGAAATTCCTAAAGAAATTTGTTGTTATTTAGCTAAAAATTGCAAGGATATTTCCAAACGAGGCCAATGCAATTAAGTGCAAATTATAAACGTATACGGAGAGAGAGTTATTTGCTGAGTACCCACCATAGGATGGAACATAAACTTTAAGAAGATCAGACAGACAACTGTGATTATAATAATAATAATAATATAATAATAATATTATTATTCTGAAAAGGTTTCAGTCAAAGTGACTGATCTGAACTAAAAATGCTGAATTGCACTGATGGTGAAATGCATATTGAAGCACATATCACTGACTCCATTATATAAGAGACATAGTGTCCCAACATTATTGACTCAGAGGCCTGGTTGTAGCCTGTCAAACTTTCTTGCACAATGTGGACTAATGGATATCAGCCAGCCATAATCACCGCATGACATAAGCTTTAAAAAGAGATTCAGATAGCAACACAATCAATGTTACAGTACATATGAATTCTTGTAATGCCTGATTTTAATGTAAGGACCATATACTTTGTCAGAAGACACTTGTTTGTGGTAAATGCATTACTTGTGTTATTGTTCAAATCTGATGTCAAGTGCATAAAGTACAATAGGCCCATATACTTTATGAGACAGGCCATTATGAATTTATAGATACCATGTACATGCTGTATTGTACTGTTAAATGAGCACAAAAACGCTGATCTGCCAGAACTGTAACATGTCTTATTACAGTGATCAAAGTCCATGCAGCAGTATTTCTCTCTGAGGGGGCATTGCTTGTATTTGTTTGAGAGAGAGCGGGCTTGACCAATGCCTTTAACCTTATCTAAACAGAGATAATCCCGTCTGGAAAAGAAATGACTGTCATTTGCTCTAAAGAGCCGTCAGGATGAAGATGCAGCCGACCAGCCTTCGCGTTAAGTTACCTGCATTTGTGTTTGTTATTGAGGTGGTTATTGTTGCCCTGTATGCTGCCTTTGTCACCTATGATGAGCACACTGATGCCAGATTTCAGACCAACCAAACTAACCCCATGGACAATGCAGTGTACAAGGACTACCCTTTTTTTACAGACATCCAGGTCATGATATTCCTCGGCTTCGGATGCCTGCTGGCATTTTTCCGACTGTATGGCTTTGGGGGGATGGTTTTTAACTTCCTCACAGCTACTTTTGCCATCCAGTGGGCCATTCTGGTGCAGGGGTACTTCCAGTTCAACCATGATGGTAAGATACACCTTGGAGTGATCAACCTCATTAATGCAGAGTTTGCCTGTGCTGTGGTGTTGATATCTTTTGGAGCAGTGCTGGGGAAGACCAGTCCTTTGCAGCTGCTGGTCATGGCTCTGCTGGAAGTGCCAGTGTTTGCAGTCACAGAATGGGCCGTGCTGAAGTATCTGAGGATCAACGATGCAGGAGGATCTATTCTTATTCACCTCTTTGCCTGTTATTTTGGCTTGGGGGTCACTTTTGTGCTGTACAGGCCTCAACTAAATGAAGGCCATGCAAAGGAGAACACTAGCTACCAGTCTGACATCCTCTCTGTGATGGGGACCTTGTTTCTCTGGGTGTTCTGGCCCTCTTTCAACTCAGCATTGACCTTGAAAGGAGACGACCAGCACAGAGCCATCCTTCACACCTTCATCGGCCTCAGCGCGTCCACACTCACAGCCTTCGCTCTCTCTGCGATGCTGAACAAAAACGGTAAGCTCACCATGGCTGATGTTCAGAACGTCACCCTGGCTGGAGGTGTGACAGTCGGGGCATCTGTGGATATGATGATATCACCTGCGGCTGCGTACGCTCTGGGTATTATGGGATGCACTGCATGCATGCTGGGCTACAAGTACTTGAGCCCCTTCTTAGCACAGCGCTTTAGGATTCAGGATCAGTGTGGAATACATAACTTGCACGGTCTAACAGGACTTATATCCTGTACTGCAGGGATATGTGCTATACTGATGGCTAATGAGGATGTTTATGGCCCCAGTTTGTATGAAATCTTTACACACAGAGCACCAGTGGAAGGAGACCCTAAATTGCAAGATCTGCAGATGTTGATCCCCGGTTTACAGCCAGGTCTGGGGAGGACTGCCCAAGAACAGGCCCTCTTCCAGGTCGCAGCTGTGTTCTCCACTATAGGAGTGTCAGCACTGGGAGGCGTCCTCACAGGCTTTGTCTTAAAACTGCCATATCTCGCACCACCATCTGATGATTTCTGTTTCGATGATGAGCCGTTTTTTAATGTTCCTCCAGACTACGATGCACCACTTAAACTCACTGACACAAGTGCAACTGAGGATTCTGCTGCCTGACATGTAATTGCTAAGTGTTGTCAATGAATTTGACTGAAGATGAAAATGTACATAAACCTGTATTAAGGCGTCACTCAAAAGAGCACTATAGTGACTATTGATTTAATGTTTACATCTATTACATTGTACATAAGTTGCACTAAGGATCATAGATAATGGTGAAAAACAATGCAGTGACAATGGCCAACACTGTCTAATGCTATTTATTGTTCTACATGCAAACATTAAAAGAAAGTGAGTGATATCACTCTCCTGACCAACAAGTAACATGTTTGTGATATGAAATAAACTCTTTTTGAGCAATGTTCATTGTCTATGTCTACAATTAAAACAGTTTCAAAGTGTCAGCATCTAAATTTGAGCCCCTTGGGATGCAGTTATTCTAAAAAGGAAAAATAGCAAATAAACTTATGCAATATTAGTACTGACAAAAGAAACCTATATACTGCATAAAAAAGTTTAAAAAAAAAAACTAATAAATTACAAATGAAAGCAGAAATAGCGATGAAATATTAAAGTAAATATTAGTAAGTAAATAACATTTGAGTCAAAGAAGAAGAATATGTCCTTGTGAACAGTTTAAAGTTGAAAACTATAATTTTATAAATTAAAAATGAATGAGTGGTGCATACAATAAGGACACCTCGAAACAAATAACAAATAATAGAGATAAAATATTGACATAACATATTAATTAGTAACAAGAAATAGCAGGGAATTCTTGCTGCTGCCTGGTTATCAATGTACTGTGAATACGTTGACATTTCTTTTTAATATCCACTAGATGGCGAGACAGAGCCGTGAAATTGCATTTGTGCCCTCAGTAGTGTTTCACAGGTAAATCAGGGGAAGTTGTGTTTTTTCAAATACATCCATCGTGTCGCATGGTGATGCCTGTTTTAATAGTTGTTTTCGACGAGACGCTTGGTTCCAAAGTGTTAGGGCCTAAAATCATATAGTTTGCCTGTAGGGGTGGAGCGCATAAAGTATTTCTTAGCGCCAGTGGGGGGCAGCAATGTAATGCCAAATAAAACAGCTGCTTTAAAAACTTCACAGAAGAAGAAGACGGCGAAGAAGAAGAAGGAAGGAAAGCGTTGTGATACCAGGCCGCGACCTACGACAGAAAAAAGGTTACATAACCTCGCAATTTTTGATTTCATCTTAGCTTGCTGTGACCTACCGAGACGGAGACGTCGAGACGAGTCTCTTCAGCAGCACATTTTCTGCGATATTTTGACTTTGGCACGTCATTTCGACAATTTCAAACGGTAACGTCGATGTTTGCTAATGCAGCTAGCTCGCTGCCGCCATATTGGCCCTACACTGATAACTTAGCGCCTGTTTTAGTTAAGTAAACATAATTTGTTTTACTGTGAGAAATGAGGATCACATTCTTGCTGCACCGGTGTACATGTTTATTGTAATGAATGGCGTCAAATGTGGTGGTTAATGATCAACAGTAAGGTTACTTGAAATACGCTTACGTTGAGACGACGGATGTGGCTAGTTAGCATTTAGCTTCGTGTTCAGCGCAACGCATGTTTATCTTTCACGACGCCGTTCACCATTACACATATGTTGGTCTTTGAACTCTAATGAATCGGTGACCTTAAAATTGGTACGTTAGTCAAATATCATATAAGTTGATCACATACTAGGTGAAATTTGTGATACCGAAGGGAAATTGAACGTAGTTAGGAGATATTGTTATCGTTGCCATGTAACATATTTTAGGTAATGTTAAGCTAGTTCAGAGTTGCAACGATAAGGCGGTTAAGCGATTGGCAGAAAAATAATCGGTAGTTACTTACATTATAGATCAATTAATTTAAGTCAGTTCTTAAACATATGAAACATTGGCTGTTTTGGGCTCAAATTTGGATATTTCCTGCTTTTCTCCAGTAATATTAACTGTAAACTGAACATTGTGGGTATTTAGGCAGTTGGACGGACAAAATAGAATATCTGAAGAGGTCAGACTGGAGAAACTGGGTGGATATTTTTTTTTCATCATTACATAAACTACCCTGCTACGAAGTTAATTATTCAACTTCTTATTGTAATGTGATTGCTCACAGTAATACTGTTTCTTATAAGAATGTAAAGGTATTAACTGTTGCTCCATTTTCACAGGATCATCATGGCTGATGATTTTGACGTTGAGGCCATGCTGGAGGCTCCATTCAGAAAGGTGGGTTTAAGATCACAGAGATGAGGCCTGTTTGACTGTCATGATTTAATCTTGAGTCCTTTATATTTGCTACTGTGACAAAGTTTACTTGAATGTTGTGTGGTGTGTGATTGAGTATTTAAAACGCAATACAGAATTATAAATAAATCCACATCTATCTCTCTTTATAGACTTCCCTAATGATATCTCACCTCTACTCCCATGAATTCATCTTTGATTCCACTGTGAACTGTGAAAAAAAGGAAGGTAGTTATTGCGCATATACTGATGTACTGTGGTTCACCTTAGGACTAAAAGAGATTCAACCTAGAACATCCAATCCCTATTCGGTTGCAACAAGGTGAATGCCAATGGTTGATAAGCCCATCTTTACCTGTCCAGCAAAGGAGGCAGTATTCAGATTTACAATCTGCATGTCATCGCTGTCCCTGGATGTGCAGTCATTTACAGTTGGATTTAAACCTTTGTTGTGAAATGGACAACGAAAAGATGTCCTGCACCGCGTTGCTTGGAAATAGAAGGGATCGCTCTGTCACCTTTAAGTAAACTTTCACCAAAATGCTGCTCAGCAAGAATCATCATGTACAAAGTTGTTTAGTGATTGGTACTGAATTGTTTTTGTATCAAACTATAACTGTTCTTGTTTGAAAAGTTGTAGTTTGACAAGATTGCAGTTGTGGAGTTTCACTGTGCAAACACATTAACCATGTCACAATTTTATGGCTATAAACAGGTAACTAATTTTCTATTGTGTGTAAATATGAATACTGCCTCTTTGCCTTAGTCAACTGTAATGTGAATCAGCATCTTGATTTTGCATGCTACACAACACCACAGATATTGATATATTACTAGAATGACTGACTGTAAAATAGATACTTCTTTCTAGCATCATTGTATTATAAAGTGAGTTACTTTGCAGTAGTTGATAATTCCTTCTTAAGTCAAAAGGTTATGAGTATTACTTCATAATGCAGACTAAATATAATAGTGTAACACGTGGCTGAATTAATGGATTTTTTTTAAATTTATTTTTTAATTTATTCATTTATTTTCTTGGGCGTCAATATTACTAAGAAGTGTGAATCCCTGTTTGCTTCAGGGCAAGATGTGTGACAGAGGTGGCATCGAGCTCTTACAGTCCAAGAACGAAAATGGGTGAAGATCACTGGACTGACACCAACCACACAGGATCTCTTTTAGTGGCTGTGGGCCATACGTGGTCACATGTTTAGGCACAAATAGTGGCATTGGTACGACCTATTAAAAGGGGAATGGTGGAGATGACCTGACAATTGTCAAAGCTTCCTGATTTCAGCTAATATGTTGGACACTCTCCCTTATCTTTGCTTTGTTGCATTAAGTACTGAGCAGCCTTGTTTAGAAAAAAAAAGAAAAAAAAAACAGGAGTGGGATGGGAAGCTATTGGGGTGGTGAAAGGACACTGTCCAGACATGACAGTAGGAAGTTTGAAATATTATTATTAATTGAATATATTCTGCATTTTCTCTTGTCCCACCCCATCCCCTTTATCTTGACGACTTGAAATGTTTCATCTACGTCCTCATGATGTTCTTCTATCAACCTTGCTTAGGATGAGATCAAGTCCTCTCATGCAAACGGACATGACGACCAGAACAAGAAGTAAGTACTGAACATCTGGCCTATTTCACCAAACCACAGAAACCTGTCTATCATTTCAAATTGTTCACTTTGCACCATGCTAGCAGTGTTGTGATTTTGTGTCCCCCCCCCCCCCCCCAGGAAAAGGAGGAGCAGAAGCAAGAGCCGGAGCCCAGGCTCTAGGAAGAAAAGAAGCAAAAGCAGAGACAGAAAGAAGGGCAAGAAGAGGAGCCGTAGCCGAGAAAGAAAACGAAGCCGCAGCAGAGAGCGCCATCGCAGCCGCTCCAGGAGCAAGGAACGATCTGGGCGGTATAGAGCACGCAGGAGTCCTGTGTATGTAACCTTTTAAACTTGATGGTATATACACTTGGGCCATTTTATCAGGCACACTTGTAAAATCTATTGCAGTCCAATTAGACATTAGACATCTGAGCCATTCTTCAAATATTAATGCATTTCATGAACTGAAATGATAAAAATAGAATAAAAAGTAGATGGTATTTGTGGCATGTGCATAAGTTTGGCACCCTAGTAAGTCAGTACTTGGAAATACTCTGTGCTGTCTGGCAGCCAGTGACAGGAAACACTGCACAGACAGAAGGAAGAATGGATTCCATTAAATATCAGTTGTTTCTGGAGGCAGATGTCCTGCATTCAGTCAAGAAAGTGAAACTCTAGAGACCCTGGCGTCTACAACAGGACAGTGATCCAAAACAGACCTCAAAATCCACTAAGTAAACTCAAGCTGAAGCTTTTAGAACAGCTATCACTGTCCTGACCTGAACAGAATCTGTGGGTGGATCTTAAAACATGCTGTGTGTGCAAGACAGCCTAAAATATCTCAGAACTTGAAAGATCTTAAAGGAAGACTAGATGAAAATTAAATCAAGAATATAAAGTCTGTGTTTACTATTTCTCTCTTCAAAAATCTTAGTTTTTGATAATTAGCCCAAACTTTTACATACAGCAGTGTTGGATTAACATCTTTCCAAAAGCTTTAACAAATACTGGACATTACATGCCCCATAAAGGAAGAATGTGTGGCAAAGCTGTTAAAATGGATTGCTCTAGATTGTATCAGTGTATCTAATAAAGTGTCCAATGACTGTATTTATCTGGTGTGTTTGAGCATTGCATTTTCAATTTGAGAAAGAATGTTTTCAAATTTCTGCTTTCTTCTGTTTTCAATTTCAGCAAGAGACGTTCCAAAAGTCGGAGCCCCTTCAAAAAAGAAAAGAGTCCCATCAGGTAAGATGAATATTCATTTTGTTATAGCACCCCCACATTCAAAGATGTTCTCCCAGCTCACTCTTGAGATTTTTAGATCTATTTACAGATCTTTTAGTAAATTGAAGGACACAAGGGTGCTGATTTACTGCGCCACAAATCATAATTTTGTCCATTATTTATATAATAGCTTGTTTTAATGTCTACAGAGGCTTTTTTTAAATTGGGGGTTTTTGTTTGTTTGTTTGTTTTTGTTTTTTTTTGTCTTCTTAGGCAACCAATTGACAATCTAACACCCGAGGAGAGGGATGCCCGCACAGTTTTCTGTATGCAGCTTGCTGCGAGAATCAGAGCTCGAGACCTGGAGGATTTCTTCTCAGCTGTCGGAAAAGTCAGTTGGTTTTCAAGTTATTGTCATGTATGATCCAGCCAGTCTGCGTGTAGAAACGATCTTTTAAATCTCCACCGTTTCTCTTTTGTAGGTCAGAGATGTGAGAATGATCTCGGACAGAAACTCGAGGAGATCAAAGGGCATCGCATACATAGAGTTTGTGGAGGCCTCTTCTGTACCACTGGCAATTGGATTGACTGGCCAAAGGCTTTTAGGAGTTCCCATCATCGTCCAGGCCTCTCAGGTTGGTGTCTAGACTTTATGGTAACTTCATCTAAACATAGTGCATCTTATTTATTTTTATCTGATGTGACTGAATGTATTAATAGACAGCTCTATGCCTCAGCAGCAAAGAACTGACACTGACCAATCCTACTGACAGCACACTCACAATGATATGAAATGTTTGTAAAGAGCAAACAAAACAAAGTTAGAAATATAGTTTAGAGCTAAAAATGTTAAAAGTATCTTGTTTGCTAGTGCTCTCCAGCTAAACACATTTTTCAAAACTCTTTTAGCTCAGATTTGGGTTGGGACACATCAGGTATTTCTACATGGCTGTTCCTAATGTTTAATATTTAATTTACATAATTACGCTTTACATGCAATTACAGGCTGAGAAAAACAGAGCTGCAGCCGCTGCCAATAATCTACAGAAGGGCAGTTCAGGTCCAATGCGGCTGTATGTGGGCTCACTGCACTTCAACATCACTGAGGAAATGCTTCGAGGGATCTTTGAGCCTTTTGGAAAGGTCAGGAGCAAGTTTGATAATTAAATTAGATTTAAATATAATAGATTTTTTTACATTCTTGTGCAGATGCATTTGTTACCATTTTCTGCATCTGTTTTGTTTCCAAAGATCGAGGGAATCCAGCTCATGATGGACAGTGAGACCGGACGATCCAAAGGATATGGCTTCATATCTGTAAGTGAAGCCTTAGTCTTTAATGAAGAGAGCTGTAGTGTTTGTAGCTAATGTCTAACCACTTGGCCCTTTTGAAGTTCGCAGATGCAGAATGTGCAAAAAAGGCCTTGGAGCAGCTGAACGGTTTTGAGCTTGCTGGACGTCCAATGAAGGTGGGGCATGTTACAGAGCGCTCAGACTCATCGACAGCCAGTTCGTTCCTGGACAATGATGAGTTAGAGAGGACCGGCATCGACCTCGGCACTACAGGGCGTCTGCAGCTTATGGCTCGACTAGCAGAAGGTTCGTTATAACTTTTGTGTGTGTGCATAAGTTACTTATTTGGACTTTAAAGTTTTGGCATTTTTGATGTGGGGGAACATTACTTCACACATCTAACCAAATGTTCCTTAGCAGACATATCACATGACACAAGAGGAAATCATTCAATCTATTGAAATCAGACATGTTGTGTTGGTAGTTTGGCAAATATATATTAATAGATAATAATAGAATAATGTGTAGTACTTCACTTTTGATCTGCCATTTTTGAAAAATAATATGGGGCACATAAAGTAGAATTATATACATTTTCTTTTCTGTCAGTTATCATGAAGCAACCTTTAAATTTTAGTGTCTTAAATTTACAATTTCTCATTTCACTCTCCTCCTTCCTCCACAGGAACTGGTCTGAAGATTCCTCCTGCTGCTCAGCAAGCACTACAGATGACTGGGTCCATACCGTTTGGAAACATCGCTGCTCCGGCAGGTGAGGCTCTAAATGATGGAAAACATTATGTGAGTGTTTCAATTTTAGAAAATTCTGTGACAAATCATTAATCTTTTTGTTTCAGCTGTTCCAACTCCAGCTCCAAGCCAAGCTCTGAACCTCCCATCACAGCCACTGGCCACACACTGCCTCCAGCTGTCCAACCTGTTCAACCCACAAGCGTAAGAATATTATCTTCGGAGTTCACATTTTTAAAGTTTGTCTGTCTGATGCTCACTGAAGGAGTTTTTAGGGTCTATAATTATTCTTCCTGTCCACACTGACTGACTGTGAAGAAATCCCCTTTTTCAGTGAGTGATGCAGGACAAAAGTGAGTTAGTGCAGAAATGTATCATTATTTTTTTTTGTTACTGATCTGCTGCTGCAGCTCCACACTGTGTGGAAGCACAAAGACACTGCACAAGCCTCATTATCTTCAGCTGAGCTTAAGAAGTCATTTTACACCGTATGACAGCAGGATTATCCCCCTCTCTTTGCAGACAGGAGAAACCCTTTCAGTGTAAATATGGACATGTCAATATCGTTAACATCCTTGAAAATTTACCCGTTTGTTTAAGGAATACTAATAGTCTTTAATATTGAGCTTTAAAGGCCACAGGTTTTCTGATATTAATGTGTTTTCCAGGGAAAATGATCCCAGCTGGGCCTCTGAGATCCAAGATGACGTGATTGAGGAGTGCAACAAACATGGAGGAATTGTTCACATTTATGTCGATAAGAACTCAGCTCAAGTAAGTTACAGTATATAAAAACAAATTCCACATAATCCTTGTCTGTCTCCCAGTTCAAGTTTTTTGTCACATTAAATTTGCAACTAGTGTAATGTAATACCTTTTTACTGTACAGTAAAGACTACACAAACCTACAATTATACTTGCATTTGACATTTATCTCACACTTTTGTTACTTCTGAGCTGTACGTAACAATAAATCCTATTGATATAATCAATCAGCGAGACTTTTTATAATCTCCACCTTCCTTTGTTCACACAGGGTAATGTGTACGTGAAGTGTCCCTCAATACCAGCAGCGATGGCAACTGTAAATGCACTTCATGGACGCTGGTTTGCAGGTGTGTAATGAGGCCATTTGGTTTTGAATCATTAAATTGTCGAAACATTTTCCAGGTTTTAACTTTTTTTTTTTCTGTTCCTCCCAGGCAAGATGATAACAGCTGCTTACGTTCCTTTACCGACCTACCACAACCTTTTCCCTGATTCAGTAACAGCGAAGCAGCTTCTAATGCCAGCACGTCGATAGTCTGAGACATGTGCTTCTGTAAGGCAGTGTAAATACATTTGTTTGCATTCATGGAGATATCATTGAAACAGACACATTGAAATTAGTTGGCTGTGTGTAATAAAAGTTGCCTCAAGTTCACCATTGAAAATTAGGCTTTTTTTCTTTTTGAGTTGCTTTTCAAAATTTTTGTGGGTTTGTGTTGTAAACTACCACTGAGAAGTAATCTGCAGGTATCTATTGGTCTGTACGTTTTTAAATATTACTGTCTTATCTGCTTGTTTAAATCCACAGTTTTAGATTGAAAATAAATTGCAGAGTCAAAAATGTGTTGAGTTAATAGGCCTTAAATGCCAAAAATATATTAATGTCAACAATAATCCTTTGTAACTTTTTACAGCCATAATTTCATTTTTTTGTATGAAGGCTCCAAATAAACTTTGGCAAATTTGACAATTCATTTTATGGTTTTGTCTCCTTTTTGGGAGTTTGTTAATCCCAGGTTCAAATAAAAAATTACTTTGATTAAAAAGGACCTCATGTCTTTCTTTTTTTTTTTCCCAAAAAACTCAGTTCAAAATGACAAACCAATCTGAAATGTGTCTGCATGGTCAGACTATTAAACTATTAAAATAACATTTGGCTTGTTTGAGCCTCCCTTACTGCCAAATTTTTCTCATACCATACTAATGGGCATATTCTCCAGATATATTCATGCGTAAGTGTTTAACCGTATTTTACAGTTTTGCAACATACAAGACTTGAACAGGTTCGTTTGCCAAATGAACGCCTGAGTGGTGAGAAACTCCAGGTTTAATTAAGTACACCTTAAATTGCAGCATTGTCCTTTTGCGTTTAACAAATGACACTAGACAGGTTTAATGCATATACTGTCAACTTTATCTTCTAACAAAAGGTATAGCAACAACAAAATTTAACTTTACAAATTTCTTTACCCTCAATTTAATCCACATAGAACATTTCTCTTCTTTTTTTCCTTTCTTTTTTTTTCAAAATTTTACTCTTAGTAATTTTTTTTCCCTCCTCCAGAAAGTGGTTGACATCTGGAAAAAAATTGTATGGTTAAGTCTCTTCTGGTCACATTTAATCTCTGCAACTCTGCAACTTGGTATGGGACACAGCTGTGCACAACTCTCTCTGAACTGTCACAAGGGCTGTATTTTTGCTAAAGTCCTAGCCTAACAGAAGAAGAGAAGTTGTTGCTGACCTGAAAGGCCTCTTCACTTTTTAGGAGAGCATTCCTTCGCCTGGTGAGCTTGCAGGACAGCAATCGCTTCGTCCACCTGCTCAAGGGAGAGAAAGTGACGGTGGTAAATCTGTAACATCTGTCTTACTATCGACGTTGCTCCTTGGTGTGTATGTTAAATACAAAGCTACATTCAGGAGACAGCTTAGCTTAGCTAAGTTTAGCACAAAGACTAGAAATCTGGAAACAACAAACTACTTGCACCTATGAGGGGTTATGTGCTGGACTACTACCAGCGTCTTAGCAATTAGTCAAGATTTCAAAGGCACAAATGCCTCACCTTTGGGTTGTTTAAGATAAACAGTTATGCTGGTTATTGTGCAATAGTAAGACTTTAACCAACCATAAAAATATGACCATAATTATACCTTTGAGTGCAGAGACTCGGGCGACTCCAGCATGTGCAGCAGCTCGGAGTTGTCGATCTCGAGCAGCATCCCGGTGATTTTTCCAGCCAAGTTTGGGTGAAGGGCGTGGATCAGCGGGTACAATCGCTCACCTGTGTCACAGAAGAGAGAGGATCAGCAACCTCAATTCACAGGTTGCCCCAGTCTACGTTTGAACAATTTAAAAAAGGCAAAACTGAATGATGCCACACCAAGAAGCTGTTTCTGATCCATGAGTGGAGCTGCAGCCAACATCGAGGCAGTGAGCGGCTCTTGGCCTTTAATGTGTACTGGTGGCTCTGTCATTGGGGCAGGAACAACCTGAAGACATCATGTAATGACACCAATAGTAACATTAATATAATAATCATGACAATTTTGTCTTTTAAATTTTTCACTATGCGCTGCAAACTAAAAAAAATTATTGTACTTGGAGCCAATTCAAGGATCATTCTGTTAAGTTTGAATCTGTGTCTCATTTTCCCAGTTTCTGCCTCATAATGATGGTGTCTGAATTTTTCATTTTTACTCTAACATTCAGCCACGAAGCTGAATCCATCTCCAACACTCACGCTGCCCTTTTTCATCTCAAAAGAGCAACTGCACTGTGACTCATTATTATGCTGAAAATTCATGCATTTGTGCTCAGCACTGGGTTACACCAGTTCTTCATAAGTTAATTTCCCCATTTCATATTATGATGATACATGTGTGCACGTCAAAGCATGTGGGTGAGGTGGTGAACATTCCCGCTGCAGTGTCACTGTGATCCACTGATTCTACAGTTGGCGGCAATAACACGCAAAGGAAACTGCAAACTAGTCAAAATAAATGTGCAATTCATAATTCAGAATCAGCTTTGAAAATTATTTGAGACAGAGAGTAACAGACTGGTGAGTTTAACTGCAACTTCTGACAAGAAAAGACACACAGGGCACCTTTAACTTGAACTTAATCCCTTGTTTGGGTTTCACAGTCATTTTGGTCCTAGGTTTTTTATTAGAATTTGGAAATGGTGCAGTGCAGACGACAGTACCTGTAGTCTTGTCATGGTTGCAGGTACAGTAACGATATGCTGAGGGTTCCTCACTGCAGACGAGTACTTGTACTGGCTGCTTCTGGTCACACCAGGTATGTCCGTACGTCCTCCAACAGTCTGAGTCCCAATGTTATCTAAACAAAAACATTACACCTGTTACAAACTACCAGTCACGCAAAATGTTACATTTTAAGTTAAACTTATCCTGTTGTCTTAATTCAGGTTCTTACTGGTCTTCTGTGTAGAACTAACAATACGTGGAGCCTGGGTGGAAGCCTGTCTGACTGTAGCGATCGTTGATCCACGTCGAGGAACAGAATTACCAACATACTGGGTTGAGTAGGAGCCTAAAACGTGAAGACAATATTTATATATACACACACTGCATGTTGACCTATATACATGTGAACACAACACAACACTGTCCATTCACCCTGAAGCCTTGGCGGTTGTCCTGTCCAGCGAGGTGCTGGCCTCATGTTGCTGACAGCACTGTGGTTGTAGAAGGAGCGAGTAGGAGGCTACAAGAAAAGAATTTGTTTAAAACACATGGCATCAAATTGCAGGCCAATTTCTGCATCATAAATACAAGTCTCAAGTCTCAGCATTTAGAAATGACTGGAGGTGCACTAACTGATCACTCTCTAGTTGAACTTTAAATTAGGACCAAAGCAAGTGGTTCTTCCCAGGAAACGTTTTAACACTGATCAGGAGTGGCAGCACAATCAGCAACTCATTCATGTAACACTTCCTCCCCTTTGTCACCGGTAAAACATCCATACCTGTGGTACAGTCATGTAGTATCCACCCTGCTGGTACGAGTCAATGATCGGACTCGTCATGGTCCTCAGGGTTGCAAGTCTCTGCATGTACTTGTTGGTAAGGATCGCTTTGCGCTCCTCCCTCCGCTGAGCCAGAGCCACATACAGTGGTTTGGTCGCAACAATTCTCCCGTTCATCTCGGTTACTGCTTTTGTTGCTTCCTCAGGTGAAGAGAAACAGACAAAGCCGAAGCCCTTGCTTTGGGATCCGTCTGTCATCACCTACAGGAAACAAAGAAGCTGAAGTTCAGAGATGTTTCAAATACTTGACACTAAACCAACCAGTAAGGATCAAATTTGTGTGTCCTGAACTAAGTTAAATCATGCTTTCACAAAGTTATTTTTCCAAGGCTCCACACTTGCCTTTGATTTTGCCATTTCCATGGTGATTTGTGAATTTGTGCAAACACAGCCTCTGTTGTTTGATCAGTTGTCAAACATGGAAATGAGCCAGTACCAAATGGAAGCTCTATTTAGCCATATTTTTATACATTTTGTTCCAAACTGTGACTGTTTACATGGTACCAAATTATGTTGTGGGTATGGTTTGAGTAGTTTTTATAGAGCTATGGTGAATCTCTCCACTGTCAAAATAAGCAAATATCAACTTTTAACAGCCACCTTTCAAGAACACAGGCAGTTACGTCTTTTATATGTAAAGGACATTTTGTGTGCCTCACTACTTAGCATTTTATTGGGCACGCCTTTGATTGACACAGGTATCTATTCAAACACACACACACACACACACATCTCATAGCAATACCTTGGCACTGGTGATGGTACCATATGGGGCAAACTCCTTCCGAAGTCTCTCATCATCTATGCTGTCATCCAAGTTCTTCACATAGAGATTCACCCCCTGGATTGACGACAATATTTTGCATGGTAAGATGTTCTTTGATGGATATAGTGACTGCTTGTATTTATTTTTCTACAAAGCTCTTTGGAAAATTGCCACTGTACATGATCTTTGTTGTTTTAAAACTCTGACCCATACTTTATATTGCTCCAGTGTTTTAGGAATCCCCACATTAAAACTGCTACTCTTAAAAGACCTAGTGTGTTATCAGGGCATCACTGTAAAAGACTTGTAATCAACTGACCTTAACTTGTATATATATAAAAGAACAGTTGTGAACACTACTGAACTTTTAATTTCTTTCCAAATACTGAACACACCAACTCTGAAGAGGTAACTGCAAGACCACAAAATAAAAGTCATTGCAAAGTCTTCAAATGTCAGCCTACATGCATATTACAATGCAGCAGTACCTGGTAGCGCTGGATGCGGTCCTGTTTGATCTGGTCAAACTTGCGCTTCAGTTCTCCTTGACGTTCCAGGCGCTTCTGAGCCCGTCCTACATAGATGATTTTCCCATTGATCTCCTTTCCATTCATTTCATCAACTGCCTGGGAGAGGAGTACCAACATGTTAGCTTTACATTTACTTGTACAAAATGAGGTAGTTGACACATTTTGGAATGAGACTTTAAACAGCATTAAGTAAAATGTTTTGTATCAACACTGAATCAAATCATTCCTGGTTCCTTTTAGTAACAAGTCCATTTAAGATGGACATCTAACACACTTCTTTGACCTCTTTTAGCTCATCGTGTCTGGATTTCTAGCACACACTTGGGCTGAGTCAAACCACTATTATCAACATCCTCAAAAACCCTATTGCATCCTACCTGTCCGGCACAGTCGGCTGCAAGGAATCCCCCCTCCCCCCAGCTGTCCTTTGTGAGTCTAACAATGTTACAGGAGTCGATGCTAAATAAGTGGAGTACTCTTTTAAACACCAACACGGTTTGTTTCACTCCACAGATCAGCATGTCCCAGCTGCTGTACTATGACTACTACCTCTGTCTGTGACACATCCGGTTGACAAGATGCAGTTGGTGTGTGAGGATTATTTTATTATGCGGTCAATCCAGGTATCAGTGCAGAGCCACAGCTCTGCTGAAACTAACCTCACTCTTAGTTCAAAGTTCACACATGTTCAACCATTTATTTACAGTCCTCCTAATCCACCATTTAAGCCTAAATTGTCCTTTTTTCTCTGTTGTTGTACCTTTTCCAAACAAATTGCAGCATAAGTGAGCAGGACAAACTGTTGATGGATGTCTGTTTCTGATTTGGTAAAGCCACACAAAATAATTTTTTTTTTTTTATATATATTCACATTTCTTCCTGCTGTTCACTGTGTTGGTCATCACAGTGAATCATTTGTATCCTAAAGAATTTCAGAGCTGAAACTGTATGATAGTGGATATAAATATCTGCAGAGAGGTTCATGTTTCTGGATTTCAATAATCTTAAAGTCTGTTCCCAACTTAACTAAGACACAGTACAAAAAATTGTTAATTGTTTTTCTTTTAATGCCTGAAGCAACTCTAGTTAAGGATATAAATTGCAGCCTTGATGCAAATGTAGTATATTTGTCTTTCTGCCTCCTGGTGGCAAAAGTCAATGGCGGTTACTTTAAATCTTGAAACAACAATCAGAATTGTCTCGATTGTGTGTGAATGCAGTGATGTTATTTTACCACATTGTTCTTTGCCAGTACAAGGAAATAAAGCTAACTCAGCTGTAAAAGAAATCGTCAATGCTCCACGTCCAACCTGAAATGATAAGACTGCTAATGTTGGCGCACATCCAATCTCAGTGATCATAGAAACCTGGCACACATTACCTTCTGAGCATCCTCGTGGTTAGCATAGTTTACAAAGCCAAATCCTCGTGAACGCCCCCTCTCGTCCTTCATAACCCGCACACTGAGAGTCCTCCCTGAGAGTGAAATGTATGTAAATTCAGTACTTTACCACCAATTGTGGTAGTTTATCAAGGGAATGCCACTGACTGAGTAGGAACAACAAAAATAAAGATTGCAATTTCTTACCAAACGCGGCAAAGACTTCCTTGAGTTTCTCATCACTGTAATCTTCACCAAAGTTTTTGATGTAGACGTTGGTGAACTTCATAGCTTTGGTGCCAAATTCCACCTCTCTTTCCTTGCGAGACTTAAAGTGGCCAACAAAACTGCAGAGTCAAACCACAAACCACAGAACATAATGAAGGGACAAAATAAGTTAATTAGTAAAAAACTTGAACTTTTATGGAAATCTGTGTTTGGTTTCAGCACACAGCGTCAAAAACACCACTGGACAATCGCTGTGAATAGACATCAAGAACACAAAACAACTAACACACAGTCAAAATAAATAAATAAAATTGTTGACACAACATTTACGGGCAACTAAAAATATTCTGTTTCTCTTTCCATCATGAATGAAATAAATCAAAGGAATAAAACATATTTCTTTGTGCAACACTGTTGCTTGTTTCATTCTAAGATTACAATTCACTCAAAAGACAACAAACCTAGATATAGATCCTACATATTCACTGACCTACGCAGCAACAACTGACATTTTTCTCCCAGGATATCGGCCTTTGAGTTGACAATGCCAGATTCAAACTGACGTCTACCTGTCTTTCCACTGAGCAAAAAACACACAAGAAAAGGTCTGAGATGTCTGTCATCACCATTCACTGACAGTTTATATCCTTAACATTCATATATATTCTGCTCTACTCTTTGCCTCAACTTTTTTTTTTTTTTTAAACTAAAAACCAGTCAAATCAAAGTATTTAGTTCACTCACACTTTCCTATCATTCAGCAACATCCCATTCATGGTTTCAATGGCCCGGTTTGCAGCTTCCTGAGTCTCAAAGTGAACAAAGCCGTAGCCTTTGGATCCTTTGTCGTCACAAACAACCTACAAATAAATTACAGAGCTTCAGTTGCAACAAAGCATCTTGCGTTTGAAATAAAATATATAGTCTTTATATACGTGCTGGGTAATAATTCAGTGGTATCGCTTTTCAATCCTTAGTGGAATATCAGAATGACATGATCATCATCTTATTGTTAAAGTTCTGCTGTCCAAGTGAAAAAGTATAATTAAAGATATTTGTTTTACACATCATCAGTTTTGTTCATGTAATTCTGTGAATATATTGATCAACATAAGATGAACAGACGAACAACAACAGTCAAAAAGATTACTTACCTTGCAGGACAAAATATTGCCGAAGGCTGAGAAGGTATCATACAGCGCCTTGTTGTCAATAGACTCATCCATGTTCTTGATAAAGATGTTACCCACTCCAGACTTCCTGAGTCCTGGGTCACGCTGAGACCACATTATTCGGATTGGCCGACCCTTGATAACGTCATAGTTCATTGTATCCAGGGCACACTCCGCTAAAACAAAATTCAAAAAACATAAAAACATATTTATTGCCAAGAACATTAATCTGGTGGAACAGGAGACTGGCAGCATGAATGTGCAGCTGACAAATGTGTAGAAATTATGTGATTGCAGTCATGTCAACATGGACCAGAATCTCAAAGGAATGTTTCCTGAATCTTGCTGAATCCAATCCATGAAAAAATAAGGCTGGTCTGAGAGCAAAGGGAGGCCCTACCCATGAGTACATGTAGTATTTGAAGTTCCTAATAAAGTGCTCGGTGAGCGTATAGTGCCACCATAAAGTTCCTTCGTCCCAGTGACAAAACTGAATTAAGTTCTGACTTAAGGGGATTTGGCTAAAATGGCTACCGTACCATCCGCTGGTTGCTGGAAGTTTATGTAGGCATATCCCAGAGATCTGCGGGTGATGATGTCTCGGCACACACGGATTGACATGATGGGTCCAGCAGGAGAAAATTTCTGGTAGAGCATGGCCTCTGTAACATCAGGGTGCAGGTCCCCTACGTACAAAGAGGCAAGGGGATATGCTGGTCCACTGCTGTTCATCTTGGGTAACAGCTAGTTCAAGAAATAAGAAAAACAGCATTTTTATTTCAGACAGAATATAAAAAATACCTCTCAATATAATGAAAGACAATTAAACTGCACCACAGGGTGCATCCTTCAAAATTAATACATGGTTGAATCAACACATCTCTAAGACAGCACAGACAACACTTTATGGTATAACTCGAAATCATTACATCAGCGGAGAATTTACTGCAGGACTGTATTAGTAGACAGCATTAGTTAGAGCTAGGTATCCCTAATAAAATGGCAGCCGAGTGTATTTCTTAAATGACAGTATTGGACGAATGATTCGGCGTCTTCTGATTCACTCAAAGCTATGAAAGGGTTTTAGACATCCTCAATAAATCCACTTTCAGATCTGTGAGTATGAAACGCTTTTCTAACATAAACAATATGCCATCTAGACCACATCACGAAGTTAAACGCTGGCTTGAAAAGGTGCAGCAATCTAAAATATGCCTTACATAAATTGACATTAACCAAAGTTTCATCACCTAGTTTAATGTCGCTTAGACTTAATAAACATCATGCTGAGATAAGTAGGGTCAAAATTCAAAAAATATTAATTGGCTTGTTACCGAAAACACTAGAGAACTAGCTAAATTTGGCAGCTAAGATTATATCCTTTCTTTGCGCATTGCACAGTAGCAGATATATGCTACAGGGGAAACAGCTAAAGTTAATTTACATAAACCGATCAAAGTCGACTAAACAGAACTTACTTACAGCTTTTTTTTAAATAGCCAAGGCGTCGACTTTTTTAGTTTGATTGTTAGTGCAGCGGGTTCACTCTCCACATGGGCGGGAGGTGTTTTCGTTTAATTATGACCGTGGAACACCTGCAGCTCTCCTCCGCGCATCGTTATTCCAATTAAGACGTGAGAGGGCAGATTAATTTACGTGACACTCCGCGGTGAAAACTAGTTCTCGCACAAGGTCTAATATCTATTTTATTTCGCCCTCTGATTTT
The DNA here is from genome assembly GCF_001640805.2 of Lates calcarifer. Lineage (NCBI taxonomy): Eukaryota > Metazoa > Chordata > Actinopteri > Centropomidae > Lates > Lates calcarifer. The sequence goes on along the minus strand of NC_066838.1, from coordinate 17,497,640 downwards.
GTGCTATTTTTTAATCAACTAAAATGTCTTGTCAAGACTAAACCACCTTATAAAAATATCCCGTGAACAAAAATGACGACGTAATTTGCCTGTTATCTTAAACGAAACTTTATTTCACTGAATGGTCTTTGACACTTTCCTATTTCTTACATGTATAGTGAAACTAGAATGGTTTTAAAGATACATAAACACAAAGCTAGAATTACACCAACCATTGTTTATCTCCATTTCGTCATTGCTTTTTAGAGCTAATCTAGATTTTCACAACCACGTGTGTGCACTGGGTAATAGACTGTTACAGAAGCAAATTTTTAGCCATAAGACTTGTCAGTAAAAACAAAGCAAGTAGATACCTGATATACAGACAGGCTTCGTTCCACATTCACTAACTGCATTTTCATCAAGCATAATAATAAACTGACATGATTTTTTTTTTCAACAGAAGATTATTTCAATTCATTGGAGCATTGTCAGAGTAAACAGACTGTCAGCTATAATGTGGAATGGTGTCTTCAACTACAATATGTGGAATGTAGTGGTGATACATGGTATTGTGACACTGAGCTTCTTTCCAAATTGCACCTTCAAAATAGACCTGATTTTCGAGGCGATCATTCACGTCGGCTATCTTTAACAGCAGAGTGATGCACCTGGATGGAAAAAAAATGAGGTTGACATTTACCAATTTTAAGTTTGTCTGGTCTAACTCGTTCTTTGAGATTTCTAGAAACAAACAAGCAGATGCTGCCACCTAAACGAAAGTAGAGGCTGCAAGAGAAAGCCAGGCACAATTTTTTTTTCTTTTCTTTTTTTTTTTTTTTTTTTGGAGAAAACAACCGCTTTAAGAGGAATATTTTGCAAGCAGGGTCGATACAGTGTGGTAAGACATTTTCAATTAACATCAATAAAAGGTTACTTTAGGTTTTACATACAGATGATAGTCAATCTTGCAAAATACATGGAACCACATTTACGCACATACAATTTTCATTGTACTGAGATCAAGCAGCACCTGAACAGTGAGTAAAACTACAATGACAATCCATACTTAGTTAAAAAGAAAAAAAAAGGAGCACTGCTTTTCCAAAAGCCTAATGTGGAATGTCGTATGTCTGAACAAATCTAACATGACAATTTAAGGGGTCCCTTAGAACCTGTGAATTTGTGAACATGATCAAGGAGAATTACACCAAGATGTCAGTGTCACAATACAGCCTGCCTCCGTTCTGTATGAGCCCACAGCAGAATTGCAGTTAGTTGAATACAGGATTGTACGTGTGTCTGGCTATTCAAAGACAAAACTGTTTTAGGGGGTTGTGAAGCAAATGGAACGCCTACCATCACAGTGTTTGGTGGAAATCAACTGCCAGTTTAATTACCATACAATAAAACCTGTAAATATCATGAGGAATCACAAATAAGAAAAGTAACAAAAAAAAGGGATGAGAAATGCACAACAAACTAGCTGGGACAAAGGAATTTGGAAGGACGATTAAAATTCACAACACCCCCCTCCCACCCCAGACCATACGCACAATCTTTCATATCCATTCACACTTGCTCACTCACTACATACAGACAGACGCACAAAGCTGACAAAAAACAACAGCAACATGGACTCACTAATCAATACAACATGTTTCCACAAAGTGACTGAATCTGCTAACAACTGAAAATTACCCTGTCACCTCACAGTGAACTGAGAGGGGTAAACTAGTTGGTCAGGAGCAATTCAGGCTGCTTGTCATACAGAAGTGGGAGGGGCTGATGGAGTGGAGGGGGATGTATATAAGCTGTCTGTGTTTAAGATAAGAGTGTAGGTGGATTAACAGTGCAATTCCATTAGTTTTCCCCGTCTCCGGTCTCTCCCTCATCTGCCTGGTTTTCTGATGTCCACAGCTGGGAACAGATAAAAGACAATGTTATGATTTGCTGTGAACAGTAAATACATCAGGATCAATCAGAGGTAAATTAGCATGGGCTTTAAAACTCACAGTCAGGTTGTCCCTTAGTAGTTGCATGATCAGGGTGCTGTCTTTGTAAGAATCCTCGTTCAAAGTGTCAAGTTCAGCGATGGCTTCATCAAATGCCTGAAATTCAACGATTAAAACTGTTATTTAAAGTTGTGTAATCTAACATCTACATCTTAACACTCAACATGTCTTGGAGTTACTCAGCCCCGAGGGTTAAATGCTCAATTCCCCTCCAATGGGTGCAAGTAATTAAATGTTTTTGCCAATTTGTAATGTTTACTTCCTTCACATCTTTACAAATGTGATTAACCAGTACAAACATTTGTTAAGTTTGCCTTTAGGCTTCAGTTCGTACCGTCTTAGCCAGGCTGCAGGCCTTGTCCGGGTTGTTGAGGATTTCATAGTAGAAGACTGAGAAGTTGAGGGCCAGGCCAAGCCTAATAGGGTGTGTTGGCTGCATCTCTCCCTTGCTAATGTCAAAAGCTTGCTGGTACGCCTGCTGGGAGTTCTCCACTGTATCTAGAGGCAGAAAAAGATCAACAAAAAAATTAACATCACTGAGGATATTTGGGGGTTGGCTGAGAGATACTAAAATGCTACACAGAGCTGAGGGGAATTGCAAAGTTGTGTAATAACTCTCAGTGGGATCATCTCTACGACCAATTTCACATTACACATAATTATTTAATGCGTTGTTGAAATACAAAACTATAATGGAAATCATTCCCCTACTTACCCTTCTTAGTATCCCCAGATGCAACCTCAGACAGGTATCTATAATAGTCGCCTTTCATTTTCAGGTAGAACACCTTGCTTTCAGGATTAGTTGCATTGGCAATGAGATAGTTGTCCAGTAGGCCCTGAAAACAATAGTTGAGTTTTTCAGTTTTGTGACATCTAAACAACACACAAGCAATGTCATCACAAATGAGTGAATTAAGACTGTAAGTGTAAGAAACTAGAACCCTTACGAGTACATCATGGCAGATTTCCTGCAGCTCAGATTCAATCTTCTCCCGGTATTCACGTGCCATCTGCTGTTTTTTGTCATTGCCCTCAGTCTTCTGCTCAATGCTTGAGATGACGCGCCAGGATGAGCGGCGTGCTCCTACAACATTCTTGTAGGCAACGGAGAGAAGGTTGCGGTCCTCATTTGACAGCTCCGCACCTTGCTCAGTCACTGACTTCATGGCTGCAGCCATGTCATCATAGCGCTCAGCCTGCTCAGCAAGCTTGGCCTTCTGTACCAGGTCGCTCTTATCCATTTTCTAGACTGAGGAAAAGAAAATACAGTGTAAGAAGTAGTTATGAGTAATCAATCAAAAGACAAGGAAGAATGTTTGACAATAGTGCCCACACTGTCCATTTACCAGACATTTATGTGTGCTCTGAACTCTGTTATAAACTGATTTTATTTTGTTTCAGCAGACCAAGTCTTTCAAGCAAGGAAACCACAGGATTCAATGGAAAGAGTGGATAAGCATTGCGAACTGGGCCCCTAGGCAAGTGGGTCAACCATACACATCACTTGCTAAGGTTAGCAGCTAGCTAGATAGGGTTCTCCAATCCTGTCTCGCCCTGATCTTTCCTTGCCTAAGTTGGTCTAAATGTGACTGAGGCCAATTCGTTGAGCAATCTTAGCAACTATTATAATGTAAAATTGAATACTAACTCGTTTAACGTTGTTACAACCGACACTTGCTGCACCAGACGAAGCCTTCCCGGGTCAGGCTTTAATGCCCTCCCCTGATGTTGCTAGCAACGCTAGCGGGGTGACACATTTCGCTCACTGATGTTAACGTTAGCTTGTTAGATGCGACCGATCTGATCATCATTTGTTTTGTTCCTATTTACTATGGCGACCTAACTGGATTAGATAACGTTATTGGGGCTAATCTGTCGTATTTATGATAACGCAGAGCGGAGTGGAGTGGCTAACAGCTAGCTACCGTCGTCTAATGTAGCGTTACCGCTATCTAACGGAACCGCTATCTAACGGTAACGTTCGTTAGCTAGGCCAGCAAAAGCAACGACTGGCTTTTCATTTTTAAAAAACACGGTTACGGTGTTGGCAATTAACATTTGTCGTTTTTAATAATCAACAGAAAAGAAAATCTCGTACTACAGTGTATTACTTTCGCGTTTAATTCATTTTCAGCAGCTGTGCCGCGGCCCGCCCAGCCTGCCGAGCCTGTCAGAACAAAGTGTCACGGAGTCCGACCGTCGGTTAGCTCGCTGGCTAGCAGCTAATGCTAACGTTAGCTAGCGAGCTAGCCGACTAGCCTTTCACAAACCCAGCTAGCCTGCTCTGTTAGCATTAACAGCTTCTCAACGGGATCCAATCGGACACGATGGAACGACCATTCTAACATTGAGCTACGAATGAAAATCTAGCATTATAAAGCGCTATTTATGCTTGCGAGGTTATTATACTCACAATATTGGCGACTTTTAATCCTGCTTTTTTATCTCTCTCTCTGGACGATTCAGCCTCCGTCCTCCGTCTCGCTCAGCGTATCGTTCAGGGCAGTACCACTTCCGCTACACTGGCACTTCTGTTTCCTCTTTTCTCACCACACATCCATAGACATACACACATCTGCCTTACGTAATGCACCCACTCCTCATAAGCTAAATAACATAATTTGTACAACCAAATTTAAAATAGAGCTTTCACACACGCTTATTATGTGCGCTATTTCTAAATCTAACGTGTTTTAAAAGGGCTATACCACCGCTTTCACAATAGGCCGATTTACTCGGCTTGATGATTCTTCTCTATTTTGTCTTTTTATTGTTTTAATCTGCTTTTTATGCTTTCTTTTATTTCAAGTCACTTATATTGGTTTTACATTTTTATCTTTTATGATTCTGATTTTATTGTGTCGCCTTAGTGTGATGCAATTTCTGGCTTAATTAAATCAAAGTGTGCATACTACTGAAGAATATGTTCAATTTTTTTCTCCGCAGTGAAACACTGGGGAGACACAAAGAGGAAATTTGAAAATTTTGCACTAAAAAGATAGCTGCTGATTCTTGTCTGGCACTCCAACAGAGTTGACTGTGGCTTCCTGTTTTAGCTATTGAGACAATATTAATATCAAAAGACTGGTTTCACCAGTTGTGGACAAACAAGTCCCGGTTCAGCTGTACCGCAAGGTTACAGGTCAAAGGAAGCGTCTGAGTATCTGAGCTTATCAATGTAGGGGCTTTAACCTGTTACTCCAGTTGAACATTGGTTTCTGTGATACTATTTATCTGCCTGCAGCACTAGCAATATACTGTAAAACATCTTTAAATTTAATTAAATTTAAATCAATATTTGATTTTTGCCTGGCTGCATATAACCAACCATTTTCTGAGTAATCTGCTTAGTTTTGTTTTGTTGCTTAGTTTTTCTACAGAACAGATTAATTATTTAGTTTATGAAAGGTCAGAAAGTTTCCAGGGCCCAAGAGAACATCTTCAAATCACATGTTTGAACAACAATCCAACACTTAAATATATTCAATTTGCAATAATTTAAATCAGAAAATTCTCACATTTGAAAAGTTGCAACCACATTTTCAGGCATCTTTGCTTGATGGACTTAAATACTCAATGAATCATCAAGATCAACTAATTGATTAATTGACTAATCGTTTCAGCACTTTCTGACTATTTAAAAAAAAAATCTGATTGAGTAGCTTTAAGGGGCCATTCTCTGAATGCAGAGTAGCTGTAATAGTATGTTTTAAAGCAAGTTTGTTTTCTAGGTGAGAAGCTTTGACACTTTGAGTGTTAGAAAAAAGGTACTTGTGCTCATTTGTGATTTAAAAAACAACACTGCCTCATGTAATGGAAAACTGGAGTTTCTGTTGAAGAAACTGTGTAACTCTCCAGCTGCTTGAAGGGAAAAATGTTCATCATAACTCAAAGAAGGAAAACAGCTGCACATGTTCTTGAAATAAGCTCAGAACTCCCCAATGGCAAAATAATGAAGGAACAAATGAAAGAAAAATATTCTATCATCCTTAAAAATGTCTGTTCTTTGATAGGGGAGCAGTCCTCTCCTAAAGAGGCTGAGTGTGCTAACTACTGTCAGTTGGTAATTGGTATGCAAACTTATGTATAAAGTTGAGAAATTGACATATTCAAAATAGTTTTCTCTCTCCAGTACAGTGCTTGCTTTGGCAGTTCATTTTATAATTCACTGCATTTTTCACCATCAGTAACTGGAACCTGGGACCATCCTGTTTTTCCAGTAACAACATTCCTTGTCACTGAAAGTAAAATTTAACAGCAGCCTTTATTACGCTCACTTGGTAATTTGCCTACAACCAATATTTTGACCATTTGTGCTCCATGTTTGCTGCATTCTAGTCTTGAAGAGTCATCATGACCACTGAGAGGGAGACAAACACAGCATGTACTGAGTTAAAGTTTGTTTCCTTGTCTTACTCAGCGGTATACTGGCAGCTTCATAAAAGCTGGATGGAAAATTTTCCTGCTCACATGTACCTCAGATCCCAGTCTAGCAGACAGCACTCTCTTCTCTCACCAAGACACCATGATGCAATTAAGGACTTTAATTTTCACATCTGTTATGCTCCCGTGGATACTGTCTTCTGCAGCAAAAGATGAATACATGGAAGCAAGGAGACCTGAGGTAAAACTATCTTCTGGGGGTTTAAACACTGTGAGAATGAGCAGCTGGAAGAAATGCATAATAGTCTGTGCTGGGAGGAAAAGTACAGCTATTATGAAGATTTCTTCTTTTTGCAGAGAGCTATTACGGACGTTTCTGACTATGACCTCCCTGAAACCTCAGACACTGGCCCAGCATCTCCAAAAGCTGAAGGTAAGGTTTGTTTAAACAGATAAATAGTTTTAAACAACTGTTTCAAAGCCGATTATGCAACACTTGCTGAGGCATTCTTCCACATTTTTGTGAATGTAGCTAAAGCCTGTATTATGTAATAATGGGGCTGATCAAGTGTCCTCAACTAAACTGTGTGTAGTGCATTTTAAGCTGCACAGTCACATCGCCAGGACCAATTAGTTGACAAATACAAAAAAATAATAAATAAATAAAAGTTTATGTAATAAAATAAAAAGAAGGTGATTCCAAAAAACCATGTGATCGTTTCAGAGCTGCCAACATGTCTACTGTGTGTTTGCCTGAGTGGATCTGTTTACTGTGAGGAGGTGAATCCTGACATGACAGTTGTCCCAGCACTGCCAAAGGAAACAGCATACCTCTACGCACGTTTCAACAAAATCGCAAAAATACGCAATCGTGACTTTGCAGACATGGGTAAACAGAAGCTATTAAAATATTCAACTAATTATCCTCTTGTGAATGTCATCTTTCAAACTCTTTGTATATTTCGCCCCCACCCCAGCCACGTTAAGAAGAATCGACCTGAGTGGGAATCTCATTTCTGAGATAGAAGATGGAGCTTTTTCCAAACTTCCCAATCTTGAGGAGCTCACTCTTGCGGAAAACAGACTGACTAAACTTCCTACACTTCCCACCAAGCTAGTCTTATTCAATGCCAATTTCAACAACCTTAAAACCCAGGGTGTAAAGGCGACCGCTTTTAAAGTAAGTTAGCTACTGATTCTACTTATCTCATGCTGAACTATTGCAGACATTTTGTACTTTGGATGTGTGATAAGAGCAAGTGGCCTGATCCAAGATAGTGGTCTATTGTTGTTGCAGAAACTCACAAGACTGGCATATCTTTACCTCGGAAACAATGAACTGACAGCAGTGCCCCACCTTCCAGAGTCTCTTCATGTTGTGCACCTGCATGTAAGTTCATTCACAGCAGATTAATTAGAGATGCTCTGTAGAAGCAATTCGAATTTTTTCCCTGTCTGAGAAGCAAGTAGTAGCTACACAATGGGCCAATTTTGTGTGCTTGGATTGGTCTCTTGCAGAACAACAAGATCTCAGCAATAACAGACGAGACGTTCTGCAAAGGCAACACCAGTTACTACATCCGGCACAACTTGTACCAGGTGAGACTGGATGGGAACCCCGTCAAGCTGTCGCAGTTCCCTTACAGCTTCGTCTGTCTGGAGACTCTCCCTGTCGGATGGTACAACTGAAATTACCAAAGCATGCTTTTGACAGAGGTAAACCTTGGGGGGGTGGCAGGGAGCTCTGTGTATACTGAAGGCTGCAGATACACACAGAGTAAAACTACCATTTACAAAATACTGTTCTTAAGTTACATTTTATATACTCAAATCTACCATACAGTTCAAGACAAGGCAACAGTTTTCTTAAAAGAATTAGGTATCAGGTTTAGACACGGAGAAGAGAGAGCTTGTGTTTTTTGTTTCTTATCAGCGCAATCTGCCAGTGTGAGACACATCTGTGCAAAATCATCCAGGATGTCTTTAAATACAGAGGCTCTTTTTGCATTTTTTTTCTTTACTTACAATTTGGCTGAGACTGTTCTGTCTTGGCAGGTGCTATGCAATGTTTTCAACATAACAGATGGACAGATTCGCTGTCAAATCAGTGCTGAGACTCGGGTGTGGTTATCATGAACAAAGGAGACCAATATTGTGATATTTTTTTCAGCCTTCATCTCACACCGTTTGTATTATTACTGCTGTGTTGCTAACATTTCTTAAACCAAAGACCATATAAACAATAAAAGATGCATGTTGGAAGAGATTTTTCAATCAGCCTCTCACTCTTCACTTGCTTGTTGTAACCCAGTAGCATGCTACAAAGTTTATTCCAGCCTGTTTGAAACAAGCGAGGGAGCCGGAGTCCAAGAATGTGTCCTTCGACAACACATGCCAAGTCCACATCAAATCCAACCGCTGTTCACTTGGCTGCAGGCTCATTCAGAACTATCAGTCCATCTGCTATCTTCTGCTGGTACTCTCGTTCTGATCGTTTTCTTCGGTAGACATCATCTGGCGAGAAAGAAAAAAAAATACAAGATAGGTTAAAAACTTGTGTATGACCGGACCTTGTATGGCTGATGTGTGAAATTGAGGACATAGTTGAAAAATGTTGTGGAAGTTAGTTAGTTAGTTAGTTAAAAGCTCATTCACACCTGTGTCACCTGCCATGCGGTCAACTGAATAAGATGCATACAGAGGTGTGCTTGCAGTGGGAAGGCCTGACCTCACACACAAGGCAAAATACTACCAACTCTCTTCTACAGAAAGTAGCTAAGGTTTGTCCAAAACGTCACCAGATTTCTCGCTAGGTGCTTGACAATAAGTTGCTAAAGGTGTCTGAAAAGTCAGTAAATCTAGCAACAAAGGCGTCAAGTTGGCAACACTGCCTGTAAACACCCCCCTCAATCTACTCACCAATCTGCCTTTACAGCCTTGTTGTGTTTATAGTCACTTTCTTGCAACTATTACTAACCTTCTAAGAACAGCTTTTATAGAGGAGGTATGCACTAAATTAAATTAGAAGTTGGAGGTTGGCGGTTGACGTTGATGTCACGCACCTCTGGAGTAGTTCATTTATAGCCTAACATTAGCTTTTTACTTCTGGTGATCGTATTTAGGCTTCAAAAATCATAACAGTTTTGAGACAGCAACAACCAATGAAGAAACTCGAACACTCGGCTGAGCGACCAATGGTGCAAGTTCATTGCTCAGTCAATCAGTCAGTTGCAGACATTCACATTTCTAAGGCTGGCATTGCTGTTGCAGTCCAGCCAAATTTAATGGACTGAGATGAGATGTCTGATACAGTTAAAGGTGCAGTGAAGGTGGACTACTGAGACTACATTGTGGATGGCTTATGTTTGCCACTCGTGTTCTTATAAATAACAACAGTTTGACATGTCAAAGTAGGAAAAGTACAGGGTTCTGTTCTCTATAAGTGAGCCAGCATGCACAACAGACCTTTTTCCAAAGAAGGAGTTTTGGCTTGTCACATTAGGAAAAGTACAGGTGTAATTAAAAACATTCATAGCAAAACTGTGTTCCACGTAGATCAGCAGACTCCAGGGTACTGGTATTACTGTCAGTGTATTGGAATAATTAATGGAATTTGTTTGACCTGTACTTTTCCTCCTATGACAAGTCAAATGTTTGCCCTCAAAATGGTCTGTAACAGGAGTCTGAAACCAAAGCAGCTGAAATTCAGCAATAAAGCTTTTTTTTGTTCCACTTGTGTTTTTCCTACAGTGACATGTCAAAAGTTCTACTGTGAAAAAAGGGCCTATTAGTTATCCTGCAGACCTTTTTCAATTCTGGAAATATAATGTAAGACATAAACTACTTACAAGCTGAGCAATGAAACTCGGAATAGGAGGCTGTTTTCTGCAGAGGAAAACATTTCTCTGTATCCCTAAATGGCCTCAGAATACAACAGGATAAAATGTGCAGGACTGCCTTTTTTTCTTTTTATAACACAAGAGGATTTTGAATCCTTTTCTTTTCTCCTGAAATGGCATATTTGAGCACATCTGGAATAATGTAATATGGGTTCAGTGAGAGCAGAAACACACTGGGGCTCTTTTCTTTTCAGTCTTTTGAGTGATCCTAGTATATCTACTCTCTTTGAGTATAGCTACAGACATGTAAATATACTATGAACAACGTGTTTAAGAATGCTTGGCAGTGCATTTACTCAAGTACTGTCTTTAAATACAATGTCTGAGTTACATATACCTGAGTATTTTCTTTTTTTGCTTGTTTATAGTGCACTTCTATTCCACTACATTTCGAAGGGAAATCTTGCACTAAATTTGACAGTTTCTCTGAAGACTCAGATTATTCAAAACAGGTCAATTTATAAAATATGATGCATTGTGTAGACTACTCAACAGCATATTAAGTACAACATTAAAATGCAGTTCACACATTAATGCATCAGTAACAATAATCCATAATCACATTATATAATATGTTATAGCTTTGGCAATTGGCTGTTTACAGAAACTGCAACAATTTTGATAACTGATGACTTGTTGAAGTGGTTAATCAAGCTCAAATGCGCAGGTTTCTTGCTTTCCTCCATTTTATATTAATGTGAATTAAGTATCTTTACGTTTTTGACATCTGTAGTTGTCATTTTGGGATCTAAGAGCAGGGCAATAATGATAATGAAAAAAAAAGCAGTTGTAAATACAGTCTGTGCTCCAACAGTCTGTTCCATAGTCAACTACTGCCTGTTTTTCATCTGTCTCTCAGTTTTTCCATATTTTCTAATGGTGGCAGAGCAGACGACTGTCGAGAGGCTGCAGTAAGGGAAAGTTTGAGGACATATTTGAGAGGTCAACGAAGGTGTCATGGTCCAAGTCTGTACACAAGCTCAGACAAAGCTGAATTACCAATGAGGCAGAAGCCCACCCAGGGGCCCCAAAAGCCCAAAGTTTTGACTCTATATGATATGGATCTATATATTTTGATTGATAGCAAATTTAACAGAATGAAATTTAACAGAATGAATGAATGATGAACAGACTGATGTGAAAATATCAACTATAACAGGTCATCCGTCCTGTGGTCCTGGTTTTGGGGGGTAAGCAGGACCATTCATGTGTGTCAAGTGATTAAAACACAGAGTAATGGACGCAGTTTGATGTTAGAGAAAGTGGGGGTTATTTTCTTAATCAATACATCGGTTATTGTCATTATTAGACTGATTATTCAGTTTACACTGATAGCGAACTCACTTCTAAAGTGCTGGTTGGTGTCTGTGTGCCTGAGGAAGTAATCAAGCATGTACAGTGGATGACAAAAGGAGCCCAACAACATGTTTTTGCCCCTGGGAGGCCTTGGTGATTAACCCGGCTGCGGGCTCACTGTAAACTCGTGGTAAACACATTGTACTGTTCCAGCATGGTAAGTTTCAAGTCTCGTAGCTTAAACGTCTGAAGTCAAGAGAGGCAGCTTGCAAGACAGGTAGTACTTAATACAGTATAGCAGGTCGGAGATCAGAAAAGCAGCGTGTCAAGTTTGGGTCTATTAATTTGCTTTTAACAGCCGCTTAGAATCATTGAGCAGGTACTTACGGAGGCTAACAGGCTAACTGACACCATGCTAGCTGCATACTAACTCAAACTAAAGCTTTACTATTGAATAGACGCTCAATTCGTCATTTTATACTCACAGAAAGTCTCTCTTCCTATCCTCACGTTGATCATGATCCACTCCATGACCCCTCCGATGCAAAAGAAAATAGGAAGGAACCTGTACGTCCCAAAACGACGTTTACCTGGGACAAGGCTCAGTAAATATTTTAGGTTTTCACTCTTATGAAACATCTTGGCTAATAGACATACTCAAGTTGTGTCTCGACAACCAGTTTACAGTGTCGTGAAGAAACTCTTCGGGTAAGTTGTTCCAATGAACAGCATGGACCTTTCATTTGTCCTTTACAAATGTTATGAGAGCGACGGACGTGAGAGGAGAGGGTGCGCTTGTTGTATAACCTGGCATAAAGCAAATGAGCGTGGTAGCCTAGAACGTGAAGAAGAACCAAGAGCAGCCCGGCATTGGAATTTAAAACAAACGCACCCACGACGAGTCGCAATGCTACATTCATGCCATGTCGTTTAAACCATACTAACGGGCAGCCGAATGGGAAAAAAAACCGTTCATGAACGTTAGTCCCCGACTCGTGATTCCGATTCGGCTATAAAGGGAGTTTCCGACGATATCGCCCATTTAAAGGAAACACACGTGTCATTTTGCTTCAAAATAAAATATAATGTTCATATTAATACGCTTGATTTCAGCTTCATTTATCAGAGAGATACATTACGTGTTAGAATCTGGTATAACCTGGTAATGGACTGCTACAAATACGAAATTTAGGGCTGGTTATCCGGTGTGGCTACAAGGTCAGCAGAAGGGCTCGCCATTATACAACAATGCGTGAACAAACCAAGTAGGAAACGGTTTCTCCTTTTTTTACTTCACATTCTGTCGACATTACGTGAATGCAGCATAATATCCGGTTTTGTTGTTTTCATAATGTAACTTAAGTTTCCCTTAGCTTTTCCCTTAACTACCAATCTGAAAGCTGCTAATTAAAGGCTAATTTCATACAGATACTGATGAAGAAGTAGCTCTCCCTCCCCGCAGACAATTTTGTGAATTTGAGTAGGAGCTTTGAAGTGGCTGGATGTTAGAACAACTGAAACATTATATGAGTTCTAGCACAAAACGTCACTAAGTAAAGGTAAAGCAAAATTTAATGACTGACAGATACACAAATGGGTTTATTTTGGCTGGAATGACCAAACACATCACTGTTGATATGAACTCTAAAGTATAAGAGTGTGACATAATACTGCAAAGCACACAGCAAATACATATACATATACAAGACAGACACATGCAACAACTACTAGGGTCTTCAGAAACTGTACCGTACATGGAGATAATAGAGAGCTAAAAGACTAAATTTTAAGATCTACTGTCAACTCACCAGAAGGAAATTGGGCTAATTATAATTTATTATTATTATTGAAAAAAGAACACTCCTGACACCTTGGGATCCAAAAAAAGTTCTTTGTTCAGTGTCTCTAGTCCAGAGAGTGTCTTAATTTGTGACCAAGACAGCTTTTACAATCTCTTCTTTTTGACTTTTCCTCACAAATTGTGGTCTAAATTTACATTAATGCACACTAAGATGCAGATTTGATATCATATGTAGGCATAGAGTGTCAAATCATGGCCACCTGTTCACTGTCGTGTTTATTACTGACTTTGGTATAACAGATACAGGTATTGGAACCACATGAATTTAAAATTGTTCTTGTAAAAATCAAGATACCCACACTTTTGAGCATCACTGGGGTATAATACAGTGTCAAATAATGAATAAAATCATAACTACAGTGTCTTTGTGCTTCATAAAAAATGCTGTTTTTGTTAAGTAACCTCAGAAGTGTTACACTGCAATAACACTTTTGCACTCGAACAGGGGAATAAATCCAGAATTCACATTTTTATTGTTTTTATGTTGTCTGAACTTTTGAGGTTTGTAACACATTGGTCAAAATAAGAAATAAAAAACATTATTAGTGATACATTACTGATACAAAGGTCAAATTTGTTTGTTTTTTTGGATGATGATTTGTGTAATATGAAAGACAAATCACACAGTAATGTCACCCGCAACAACTATGCTGTAACTCAGTCTTCGACTTTGTGAGCTGGTCTACAGAAAGTCCAGTGATGCTCCACTGTGTTCTCATTCGCACGCTCACTCATGTGATGCACGCGCGTGTTCCTGATGGTGAAGCCTTGTTTCATAATGTAGTCCATGAGGTGAACCCTTAGGGACACCTCTTGATGATAGTCACATGGTCCGAAGGTGAATGACACCTGGCAGTCTCTGGTGTCCATCATGTGCTTGTTCCACTTGGTGAAGTTGTTGGAAATGCCTTCCAACAGGGCATGGACCTTGGTCGTTATGGTCAGCTGTGTGATGATAACAGCGACTGGGTTTGAGTATTTTGACAGTTTCCGAGTGCTAGAGAGCTCCACGACCTGCTCAAAGATGTCAGGAGGGTACAGCGGCTTGGGGTCGTTAAGGCACTGGATCAAAGGTTCAATCTGGTAGAAGTCCGCCTCTTTCCTCAGGAGGTCTGTCTCTGTGAAATCGACGGGGAGGGTGAGCTCGGAGGTCCGCAGGAAGTTCAGGATGTACCGGAAAAGCGTTCCATCTCGATCGATGAAATAATTGCCTTGGGAATCGCGAGTTGTGGGGAAATCTCCCCTGAACATGGCGCCCAGCATGGAGTCTGGGTAGCGCTGCAGTGTGGATAAACTGGTGGTGTATAAGTGGCCTCCCACGTTCAAGGTAACAGGAGTGGTCATCTGGAGCAAAAAGGAGCAGAGAACAAGTTAAGAATCAAACGTTTCTGTGAAGTTCAAGTAAGTCAACATTTGCACACTGTAGTTGTGGACAATAACATGAACAATGTGGACTATTGCTGCCAATTTATTAGGCACACCAGGCTACACCTAATGCAGTCAAATACAGCAGGCCTGCTATAAATCCAGTAGTTTGTGGTGCTGTGCTGTTGAACTGTGTTGCATTATAGTGAGAAGTATTTCTAATATTTTGTCCACACTGTTTTTATCAGTAAGGGCAAACTAAATAAATAAACAGACAAATAAATAAATACTCTCTCTCTCTCTCTGTATATGCAGCACTTCAAAAGAACCATCACTACACCCTGGTTAAATCAACACAGTATCTCAAGGTGAGGCTCATACAAATCAAAATCATACATAATTACTACTGAACCAACAGTAAGTCACATAGACACGGTTTAAAAGATTCTGCAGCCTGCTGGAGATGCAGTGGAGACGAAGGTACACTTGTACATTCACTGTGGACACTGTGCCCTAAGACCAAAGATTCACTGTTAACATCATAGGTGCCATTTTGTATTCTGTCCAAATTTTTTTAGGAGATCTGCTTTGTCGCATTCAATGAAGGAATGGACAGGGACATTAACAACGACAAAAACTGTTCTCAGGAATCAGAGGACACCTGGAGAGCCTCTTTTTAAGGAGTGGGTGACAAATTTAAAAGTAATGATAAGAAATGTTATCCTGTATTGTCTCCTTTTTTTCTCTCTACAAAAGCCACAAGCTGCTCTGCACTTTAGTTGACCCTTCTTGTTTCTGTGTTTGAGTGAGGTGTAATAAAATAAAAATTGCAAGTCATAGAAAAGCAGTTTCAACAGTTTCATCCTTTATTTTCATGAAGGCAGGATTTAGTACTGTACTGTTGTATTAGACTGCATTAGTTTGATCTAGTTGTAACCTTAAGTGGTAACTGAGTGATTTTAACATTAAAATCAAACAACATCTCTAAAATCTCAAAATCAAAAACACCTGACATTGCTCTTACTCTAGACTGACTTCTATCCATCTCTTACCCTATGGCCCCAGTCTCCATTATCCATTTGTAGCACAATACCCACTTGGTCAGAACCAAAATAGAGAGGGAACAGATATGGTTTGGTTTACTTCAATTTCACCTGTGAAATAAACAGTCACATAAACATGAGCTGCAACATGACATGATGTAAGTTGACACATTCAGATCATGTGTTTTAGTACAGATAAGACGTTGAAGTACCTGTGTGTGTATATGTGTGTGTGTAATGAGTAGTGTTCCACCTGGAAGCCAGTTTACTTAGAAGGCGATGCTCACATTGTGGATAAAATACACACACTGAATAAGCATATATTCTCAGTTACATAATGTGAACTCGGGTATTTGCAGTTCTAGACTATTAGAGCTGCAAAATGCAATGCTGGCAACTATTTTGATAATAAAATAATTATTTTTAAACTTGAGTGCCAACATCTGCTAGTTTCAGCCTCTAATTTGAAGAGTTTATGTTTTTCTTTGTTGTACATGACAAAGAACTGAATATCTTTGGACTGTTGGTCAGAAAAATAAGACAATATCACATTGTGCTTTGCATTGTTACATGTTAACAGGCATTCTCGACTTTTTGACATTCTATTGTCAATACAGACCCAGACATTTAATACACTGGAAACAGCAAATATTTGGCAGTAATGAGTAAACTGATTAATTTAATTAGCAAAATAATAGTCAATTAAGTTTCTTTGGAGCGACAAAGTGAGTAATTGATTAATTGATGCAGCCCTACTTCATGTGCTCAGAGAGAAAGTACATTTGAACATCTGCATTTCCATTACAAATAGATAACTATCTGCTTTTGAAGATCATGTGATATGAATGAAAGCTCCAGACAAATCAGATTGTTTTGTCAATTTCTATTTCCAAGGTTCCGAATGAACTGTGAACTTAATGTGTGTGTGTGTGAGATAGAGAGAGAGAGACCACTTTTATTGGTTAGAACTCAAAGCAGAAACCATAAATACACTGCCTCCGAATTGAAAGTGAAACCTGGCGCTGCTGAATTGACACAAACCCACTGATTAACACGAAGTCACTCAGTCAGACAGCATCAGTGTGAATAAACTATCCACTGAAGGTTTTTTTGGAAGCCAGCTAATGTTTGTTTGATAGCTAGTCTTCAAAGTAGCCTCCAGCAGCTCAATGCCATTTCACTCTGTTGTGAAGCAAGCCGGCTAACGACCTGGTACCGCAGGCAACAAAATGCATCTTTAATGATCAATGATATTAAGTTATAAATCCAGCTTGGATGCACTGACGTATGTAGCGTCAAATACAACGTGAGCTCCACATTGGAAATGTTTATCGTAGCTTGCTAGCTGATAGCTACTTACTTGCTAACTAGCATGCTAAACTGGCTAGCAGCCGTGAGCCATTAACGTTAGCTGGTGTTCCTACTAAGGTTAAGCCGGGGGTCTTAATTAGACTATCTGGAAGTGAAGCAGACTTTAAAATAAAGCCTCACCTACCTTCTTTCTTGCCTGCTCGACTTTTTCTTGCTCCCGTAACAGCGGCCTCCGGTTGGTATTAAACGGTGCAGTCAGATAGTCATTGATGTTTGCCGCTGGTCGCACCGGGCAGCTGTGCTCGGCTCCAGGCTGCAGCAAAACTGCGCACACAAGAAGGGAGGAGGAGGAGAAAAGAGGAGGGGAGGAGGTCCTGCTGCAACCTACAGGCACCTCTGCATGAATACATCCATTCACACATCTGCACACAGCCAAATACAGATAGATGCATGGGACTTTTATTATCATGGTCCGGTTTGCATAACAAATTCAAAGCGATTTATTTTAACATGTAAGAAATGCTGGAAGTGGACTGTATAAACCTTGTCTACTGCCTTAATGTGAGGTTTGGACACCTGTCTACAAATGCATGCCACATATAAGGGACACATGAAGCATGACAACAGAGGGAGCTGATTAAAAGTCCTTTGCTCAGGAAGATTTCTTTGTGCCACCCCTGGCATCTTGCTGCAAAATGATGAACTCCAGGATGAGTTTTGCAGTCCGACAAGGCCTCTCCATCGCCACAGAGTGGCCACAGTTCTCCAGCAGGTCCACTCTGCATCCAGGCAACACTTCTGCAATGACTGCAGCTCCAGAGACATCCACCACCTGGACAAATATGGGATAGCTGTCATGTTTATGCAGGTATAAGACTTAAATTTCTCTATTCAGACATTAAATAGTGGCTATAGAAACCTGAGCCACCACCTCCAGGTTACATGTTGGTGCACAGCCACGTCAATCTTAGGATTAGTTCAAAAGCAAAACCCCTCAGGTAACCATTTCTTTATTTACATAGGCTGTGCTGAGTCACTGTATTAGTGGAACATCATCAAAGATGTAGTAGTGCGATGAATAATGGACCTCAGTAACTTCGGCCCACACATGAGGAGGGCCCTGAAAAAGCCTGGAAGCTGCCTGAAAACCTAATATTTGTTTTGTTAGTATTCATAATACTAATATAGCTACTAGCATCACAAATTCCTTCCTTTTTTGTGTGTTAGGATTGTGCCTTTAAATTCAAATGTGCAGACCCATACGACCTGTAAAAGAACATGATTTCAGTTAAGTCTTACTCAGCAGTCTTTTATCACGAAATACTGCAGTCCTTTCTGAGTGTAGGGGCCAGAGTAAGACAGCTTTCTGCTTTTATCTCATGCTCCGGATATATTAAAGACCTAAAACGGTGATGTTCTTTGTGGTAAAAACATCACATGGTAGTTTAAGCACGAGAACATCCACATTTATCTGCTCCACTGAACATCATAGTTACCTGGTCTTGTTTGCCCCATATCACTTGTAAAGGTGCAGTGATCAGGTGTAGGTGATCTTGTAAGGCATATCTTGACTTCTCACTGACAATCTCCATGAAAACTAATAAAAAAGAGACAAAATTACTGGTAGGTCACATGGACTACACTGCATGCTTACATGAAAAAGCCTGATACCAAAGTGAACTAACCTTCTTGGTAAAATGTATTGTGAGGCTCCCGAACATCTACCAATCCTTGGAGAATCTAAACAATAAAAACACTGTTAAACAACCACATAATGTAACAACCTCTGAACAATTGAATAGGGTGAATATTACTCAATTGTGAAATTCATAATGCCATCAGTTTCAAGTCTGGGCCTGACCTGCTGAGGGATTTTAAAGCGAACGTGGGAGCAAAGTCTGAACATGTCCTCCATTTCTTCGGGTGTAGTGGGGATCAGTGGGATGTTTAATGTGTAATTGCTGTGTTCCAGGTCCTGCAGATGATTGTCAAATTTGGTCTCACATGGATGTCTTATACCTGCAGGATAAAATCAGCATTTTCTGATTTTGCATACCCATATGCAAGCTACAAAGAAAAGTAGAACTAAATAATTTAGCATGAACCAATGCCACATAACACATCTATGTGTCTTTTTGTCTTTCTTTCTCTCTTTCACAGATAACACACAACAAAAAATAATATTTAGTAAGTTTTTTACCTGGGGAAAAACACCAAAGCATTACATATTAAAATATGATATTTACATAGAGAGACCCAACAGATCCCATCATGAGCAAGAACTAGGTGACAGTGGCAAGGAAAAACTTCCTTTAAAGATGCAGAAACCTTGAGCAGAACCAGACTCAGGGTGAGCGGCCATCTGCCTCAACGTCCAACGTGAGTTTCCCAGTTGGACCCTTCTTCGTTTAATAGGGAGTGAGGGTCTAATAAAAGATACTATCTAGTTGCATCATGGGAAATATAGGATTCAACATTTCCACACTTCCAGTTTGCGACACAGGTTTTCTGAGACAGCAAACCCAAACCGAGATAACCCTTGACTACATCATTATGACATGATTAGAGTTCAGCTCATTAGAGTAGAGCTCTTGAGAGAGACGCAGAGGAAATGAGAGAGTATTTACTAGGTTCTATGTTCAACCCTGTCTTTCTGCAAAATACTCACAACACAAATGCTAATTGATGAGCTTGTACACACACACATAAACACACACACACTTAAAAACCTGGTAGGGTATAAACGTATGAACATGCAAACTTTGCATACACACTTCTATACACACACATATACAGCGACTGACCGTCTGGGCAAATGAGGGTCATGCTACAGATTTCTGAGGGATAGCAGGCCGCGTAAACTCCAGCTACGTTTCCCCCCATGGAGGTTCCCACCAGATGGAAAGGTTTTCTATTCAAGCGAATGGTTTCCACAAACTGAGAAGAATGAAGGACAAAAACAGATTTTCAGTGGAATGATGTAGGGACCTGACACCATACATATATTTCATAGCTCTCTCTTCAGCGCACCTGATGGATCCTTCTGACCTGCCCCTGAATGGAATAATCCTCTGTGTTGGTGCGTGTCGTTCCCTCGTGGCCAGGCATGTCCACACACACAATGTGCAGATGTTTTGGTAGATACTAGAGCAGCAGAAGACATATAATACAGCTTAAAACCATTAATCTGTGTTTGGAGTCCAAGAAAGGCTGTGATAATTTGAATCTGAACACTTAATCGTGAAATTTAAAGCTGCAATTACTGATTTTTTTTTAGCCACCTGGGGGTATTGACATATCATCATCTTTTAAGTTGATATCATATTAGCAAAATCTTGCTTATTTGCACATTCAGCAGATAAAGAGCAACATTTGCATTCAGGCGGAGTTGTGCATGTGGTCATTTGATGAATGTTGAGTCCAATTTTCACTCTTTTAGGTCTGTTTTTGGTCTCTACCAACTCCTGAGGGAAATATCTGGCTCTTCAGCTGCTAAATGCCAGTGTGCTTGTCTCTAAATGTGTCTGTCTGGCATTTGAGCAGGTAGCTTACAGTGGCTTTTTGTGGAGATTTTTCACTGAAAACAGCTGCCTGCTGCAGCCGAAAACAACACTACGAGAGCAGTGATAGTGAGCCACAATATTCAAGTTGTGGGACCGCTACATAAATAGCAACAAACTGTAATTTTCAGTGTTAGCCTGACCTTGACAACAGTGAGCCATGTGTCTTTATGTGCAGAGAAGCCATGCAGCATTAAAATAGAAGGTCTCATCCCAGGCTTCCCTCTGTACGAGTAACAGAAGCGATATCCACCACAGTCTGCGTAGCGTACCTGCAGGCCCAGAGTCCGCCTCCAGTACCTGTAGAGAAGCAGGTATTTCTGAGCTGACACACAGAGACATAACTTCACTTGAATTAATATTTGGGCCAAGAAATAATGGGCTTGGCTTGAATTTTTTATGCGCTTGTGTTGCCAACATTGTTATTTTTTTAAGGTTGCTGCAAGTATATACTTTCACGTTGAGACAAATTTATAATTTTGAAAACTGACTTGACTTGGCATGCAGTTTTTCACACCACATGCCACAAAGGTTACCTTAACCTTTTTAAAGGTCAGACTCACAGTTTTACAAGTCAGTCTTAATACAACACTCACGTCTGTTTTATACACTGAGAGAGTTATTTGTCATTATAATCGCAACCAAAGAGGTCAAAGAGATTAAAGCTATTTTAGTGTAAGCTATTGGAGACAAAATCCAGAATGATCATTTCTTGCCCTTTTCTGGTGCTCTGGATGGAACTCACATCAAGTATTAAAAATATAAAGTGGAGGACAGGATAACACAGTTATCTACCTTACCAGTAATAAACTTTAATGAGAGCTGAGGGCCAGAGAAGGAAGGAAGCGACAAAGGCCAGAATGGGAACAGCCAATGTTCCCCCAGCAATGATAAACAGGTTAATTATGTCTAGATCAGCTGCCATGGTTGCCTCACCTAAAAAAAAAAAAAATACACGGACACACACACATTACACACATGCAGTTCCATCAGCAGGAAATTTGGGGGAGGGGCACAGTCAATATCCAACTTCCATACAATGTTTTGTTGAGAAATAAAAGCTTTCAAAAATAACTCACAGAATGCAGGAGAACAGGTGGCAGATTGTGTCTTTAGCAATATGTATATTACGTATATAACAGTATGTTCTCTAGAGGTACACATTTTACACAATTAGAGCATCCTTTTTATCCCACAACATGCATTTTCAAAAATGTAAAAACTTACTTGGATTATTTTTTTCCTCTTTGTTTCTTCTGTTACATGTGACCGCTGGTTCAGCTCTGTTGATTAGTTTTACCGCAGATGCTTTAGTTTGTTTGCAGGTATCGTTGATGTGTAGAAAAATATAAAGAGTCGACTTCTCTTTCTGAAATTTGACATAAAAAACTGTCCCTGTGGAGCGCAGTTAGTCCTGACGGGATTATGTTTGCTCTGGATAAACCCATTGATTATTACTCATCATTGGGGAAAACCGGGCCACTACAGTTATTCGGTCAATCTTTTAAAGTGAACGCACGGGCACAACCACTGCAGTACGAAGCTAAACTCTCAGAAATAAAACTGATAAAATAACCCCACAGCATTCAATACATCACATTAGGTGCAATAAACAAACAATATATGAAGATATCAAAACAAGAGAACAGATACCAGATCATTTTGTATTTGTAAATTGAACTAAATACCAATAGCAGACTGAAACTCCTCCACTAATTTTACTGGTGTGTATCATTACAGATATGTTTTCTGGAAGTGATAATGACTTGGACAGGAGGTATGAAATTATGCCTCTCGTCAAACAGATGCACAGCCCATCTGCCTGCAGGCAGTAACAGAGACATTCACACTCATAAGGAGGTTCGTGCTGAGAATCATCAGCCTTATCATATGTTTAATGGTTCATTAATGGAGGAAATCAGATTAATCAAACACTAATTAATTAAAACACCAAATATGTTATACTACATGTCTGCAATAGAGCTGCAAGCTGATAAACTGAGTAGAAAAACAGACAAACAGACAGTTAATAAAATGACAAGTCTCTTAGATATTGTGATGTGCATTTTTCATTGTTTTCTGTTTTTTTTTTTTAATAGACCAAATAATTAACTGACTGATTGAGAACATAAACATCAGATTGCAACCCTAGTCTGTTGCAATATTTCCTGCAGCACAGTCTCACAAAGTTTTCAGGTCTTGGCACTACTGTGCTTTTACTTGTCACTATCAAGCATAAATGACAGAATGTGGTGTGAGTGTTCGATGTTGGACAGCAAACAGAACAAAGGTGGTAAATTATGGCTTTGGATATTACTGTAAATGTCTGATGTGTGCTTACTCAGGAGCTCGCTATGGAGAGTAAACTATATTACTGGCAATAATATTAGTGAATATGACATGATGCTGTAACAATGACATACCGCTGTGAGAATCCCAAAGGTGCCATCCACTGTTACTGACCTGGGCCCACGCTCCAGGGTCTTTATCAGAGAAAGAATAAACACAAGTCATGCTCTAGAGACGTTCGAGGCTATATATCGAGATCACTGATGAGCAGAACTCTAAATGAAAATGTAAAATTCATACCATTAAAAATAAGTATATCTCATTTGTATGTCGTTTTGGACAAAAGTGCCTACTACATTAATAAACGTAGAACTGTAGTTCCAAATGAAAGAGCACTGATTAACAGATTCTTCGACACCTTCTCACAAACGTCCACATCCGTTTCCAACCTCAAGCTTCGAGTCTAAAACTTACCACTGGGTGTCATGATAGAGGCAGGCTGTGAGTGAGTGTCTCCTGTAGGTTTACTGCAGTCAGTGGTGAAGATCCAGGTTCTTTTTGCACAGGCCACTGGGTGTCATGTCTGTGAGACGTCACCACTTCCACTTCAGCTGATAATGAACTTTGAGGGCCCTCTAATCCAGGCGTGGACTACAGACTTAGACCTCTGCCTCAGACCTTGTTCAAAGGCACTTTGAGGAAGTTTCCTTGACTGAGGGGAAGAAACAGAACAGATGAACCAGCAGAGCCTCTGTCAGAACATACTGCCCTCCAGAGGTCATATTGACACAGTAGATCCCTGGCATGTTGTGTGTGAAATGACTGCTGCTCTTTGAATGTACATACCACTATTTTTTCATGTTAAAAACATTTTGAATCACAACTATGAACAGATAATATGTTATACTTGTTATGGAGCTGATATATTTCAGCCACTGCTTTTAATTTATTATAATTACGTGGGAAAAAAGCTTTAAGTATTTTCTTTTATGTTCCATAAACAGATAGAGAGACTGACTTTGCAAAGTAGCACTGGGTATTTGTTGTGTTGGGATTTAGTTAATCAGATAACTACTAATAAAGTAGATGTTTATCACTGTATTATGATTTGATACATTTGATTAATTATTGAAAAGTTACTCAAATACTATAACAAGGACGTCAGCATTAATCTTAGTGTAAATTAGAGCTACAGAAAGCCCAAGATTACGTTGTAAATACCATCTAATGGTGTGTACGGCTGCCATTCTGCTGCATCTCTGGTCCACTACCGATGACCTACATACAAACTAGAGCAGAACAAATGGACACGACAACTCTGCAGAGAGGGGCTCGCTTGCATGGGAATGATTCTCATATTTGGGTTTATAGGGGGGGGCTGTCCTCAATCTTCTGACATGTCACACGCACAGTGTATTCCCCAGGTTGTCTGAGCAAGAACCTCACGTCACATTAGCCACATCATCCTGGTCGTCACGTTGTATCCTGAGAGGGATCCTTGACACAGCAAAGCCTGCAGAACAGAAATAATAGAGGCAGTGTAGCAGCCCAATAATGTGGATCAGGTGTGGACTACTCATCCACACAGGCAGAGATTTCCTCTGGAGCTATGACCTTACTGATATTGTGAAATGTGAAGTTTTGCATCAGACATCCTGTTGAGAAATATACTGCGTCCTCTTGCACACATTTACCATCAGTGTGGTCAGCCTGCTTAAAGGGTGAAACTGCTAAACCCTGTAATCTTCCAGTAGAGTTAAAGGCCACCGCAGCAGTCACATTTAGTCAGAGGACTGAGTCATGCTTGTGTGATACTATATCATACTTCTACTCGCATTACAGTATTTAGTATTGTACATTAATAAAGTTAAGATCTCATAAGACAGATTTTAAAAAGAATTGTCAAAATTTAAGCAGCAAAGGCTGAAATATTCTCAATTTTAGTCCCTAGTATCCTCTATTTCCTATCATGCCCCTCAATTGCATCTTTCATCAGACCATTCTTGTCTCCTAGATGTCCATTACTTTCAAGCCCCATACCTCCAGTTTGTAATCCAGGCTTTTTGTAGTAAATTTTGAGTTTGAAGCCCAAGCTGAGACAGAATCCTCCCCCAGAGCCACAGAGTATTAGTATTTCTCATGACGAGTAAGGATTGGGTTTTGCTCAAACATTGAAAATAAAGTGTTTAGAGTTGTTCCAAATTTGAAGATGGAGTGAAGAGCCAGAGGGGGGAGATGCAATATTGTTTAAATGCGGGGATAACCGCACTGGAAGGTCATCAGAGCATTGCACTGAAAAAAAGAAAGAGAGCTAGAAAGAAATGTTCAAACCCTGCCTTCTTTCACACCTCTGCACAGCCCACTAATGGCTACGCGAAGTGGGTGTGAATGTCAGAACATCAGTTTTCAGAAAGTTACTAACATTGTAAAGATGTGGAGGGAGTTTGACTAGATAATGCATGTGTTCACTGTACCACTGTGTATTTCTTCTTCCACAGTCCATTGTTTGCCAGCTGACGTTCACACTGTGCTCGCTTGAGAAAATCTCTCCCTCTGAGGAAAACACTCCAGGATCTTTAAATGCCATCTGCAAAACAGGGGATAAGACATTTGGAAGATCATTCTGCTGGAAGGTAGAGATAAAAATATTTATCAAAATATATGTCCATTCCCTTAACATTAGAAACACAGATACTGTAGCTTACCTTGGATGTACTATGTGCTCTCAGTGTTGCTCTACAAGGTTGCAATGAGCTCAGTGGGATGGATATTTGGATGATTCAGAAGAAACTAAACCTACAGTAGTAGGAGGTCTGACCTCATCTCCACAAAGCTTGGTGGTTTCAGTGACTGTATGCTTATGCAATGACTATAGGGTACAATTATGAGGTTAAGATCCTTTAATTTAGGTCACTCTTACATTGTAGAGCAATTCTTCATAAACGTTAAACCCAAGAAACTATACTTTTCCATCTCTTTACAAAATACATAGATTTTGTACTTATTTACAGGGAATCAACCAAATTCAAAATGATCATAAACACAACAAATTAATAGATATATTTTCAATGATTAAATTTAAGATTATGTTTACAAACTCATATATCGCATGAAAACATTTAACCAATAGAAAACTGAATGAATACCAAATTTAGTTTAAAAAAAACCATGACATTTAAAGTATTACACCAGTTTCTTTTGGT
This sequence comes from Lates calcarifer, assembly GCF_001640805.2. NCBI lineage: Eukaryota > Metazoa > Chordata > Actinopteri > Centropomidae > Lates > Lates calcarifer. The sequence goes on along the minus strand of NC_066838.1, from coordinate 17,471,433 downwards.
GGCTACTGGCAAGATGTGACACAATAACACTGAATACCATACATTTAAATAATATAGTGTTATGCTGTCTGTAGTTGATTTTCAATAGAATGTCTGTTGGGCCTAACTTAAAGGTGCTATATGTAAGTATTTTATCTTAAAATATTCAAAACTTAAGTAAACTTATTAACCAAATTTGAGGAAATAACTGTTTTGACACCATTGTATTGTGGTGCAGAGATATTTACTGAAGTTAGCATGCTAACCTGCTAGCCTCAGCCCAGATGAGACAATTTAAGGACAGTAAATGCAAATATGACTGAAGTTCTTGGCGTGCAACCATTATCATCATCATCATCATCATCATCATCATCATCCCACTACCACCACCACCTGCTCCTGTCAAGAAACTATGTTCAGCAGCAAAGAGAAGAAGTAATAGAAATAGAAGTATAACAAGAGTTAGCGTTGGTGTTGTTTTCCACCACTGGACACATCTCTTGGTGAGAAAAGGAATGAAGTTTGATGCTGAACAGTTCTTCTAGACTGTTAAGTAAACAGCTGTTAATGCAAAAGGTTGGCTCTGTATAAATACTTACATATAGCACCTACAATCTCTGTGTTTTCATTGGTAGAATAATGTGGAGCAATAAGACTGTAAAGTCTTGTTTTAAATTGTATCCTCCTTTGTTAAGAAATAGCAGGTGATGCAATGTCAGCTGAATCTGGGATTCTTGCCACTAGTGCAGAGACACAGAGGAGTGGCCTAAATAGATTTAGTAGATGGCAAAAGGAAAGGAGAGGACAAACACACAAGAGGTGGATATTTGCACTGAACTAGATCCTCAGGGTGAGTTGCTGTGCTCTGTTGAAAAATGACAATATAAATTCCTGTTCAGCTAAGCTCTCTGCTCAAATAGCTTCCTCCACTCCTCTCACAAGTGCCCAAAATGTGCTCAACAGGCCTTTTTCTAAAATCTATTTTCACATATGGATAATGGCTGTGTTAACAGAAAATATCTTAGCAGTACCCACCACAACCATCCACTGATGTATTGTTATGTATCTAGGGCATTCATCGTGCACTCAATTCAGGGCTGAATACTGTGATATTTATTATTCCGACAATTACAGAGATGTGTTACATTTAGGGAGGTTCAAACCCCAAAAATATCATCATGTATATTTAGAATTAATTAACTGTGTAGAGTATCTTTACATTCATTAATGGATAATCCTATAAGTCAAAATAGTAACCAAAAAAATGACCCAACTAGAGTTGCATCACGTAACAGACATACAAACAAACGTATTCATTTGCACACAAAACTGACATTCTTTTATTAACATCTCTGCCATCTAAAATAGAGCATCTTAAAAATTAAACAGTGTTAAGTATGAGCCCTCCTAATTAATAGTGCAGATATGATAAGGGGGCAAGTTTTTCTCTGTTTCAGTGCAGACAAATCTGACAACAAATATGGATTCATTTGTTTGTGCATGTGTGTGTGTGTTTGAGCGAGTTGCCCTCAGGTCCTGAAGAGCACAGCAGCAGTCACAGCTGTTAGAGCCACAGCGACCACAGGCCCCCAGATCATCCATGGTTTCTGAAACAAGTGGCGACACAGAAATGGAAACATGAGCATCACCACACAAAACCGCCCATCTAAGGATCGCCAAAAGCATTGACAGAGGGAGCTTGCCATTGAAACCAATGCAGTACACAGAGGAAGCAAGTTAAAAACAGCTCTTTCAGATAAAGGTAAGCCCATCCAAGCCAACTGAGAGAAACAGTTGTTAAGCATTAGCCATCCAGACAAGACAAACAGATGTCAGATGTTGGAACTGCATGATTTAGAGAGGTTAGATTTCTGAGACATTAATTTTTCCCCTGAGGAAGGCATTCTGGGGAATGAGGAAAACCTGATTAAGTCATGCAATGATCTAAAAAGACACTGATGAGAATGAAAGATGTAGGCCGACTTGACAGGAGTAATGTGTACCTTACTACCACAATGCGCCGAAGCACCAATACAGCAAAGCCAGGATAAGGCCGATGACTATGGCTTGAACAGGCAGCAATAGGGATGTCTACAGAAGGGAAGGGATATTATAGTAATCAACTGCAATGGGACATACTTTAGTTGGGCGTAGCTTTATTAATAAACCCTTCAGTCAGTAGTCTATGCCTGTAACTGGTGTTTATACAAATCTCAAAGTCACACATGACTGTCAATGTCTAAAAGCAACAGTAGGAGACAGTGGATGAGTAGATTGGAGCAGGTGTGCTGAGGTTAAAAGAAAATATTGTGAATCTCAGAAAAGATTCACTTTTTATGCCTGAAAACATTTCACAAAATAAAACAGATGTTCAGTACACTGTTGTTGCTAAATTTGAAGCAAAGCTCATGCTCCCAAAACCAAAACAACTGCAGATGTTTGCTTATGAAAATAAAAGCTATGGTGCTGCTTTTTGCTTAGAGATTATCATTTATACAGTTTGTGCAACTCTTCATATTTCATTTGTCAAACATTGAAGTGATTTTACTAAGAGAAAGAGGCTGCCTTCTCCTTTCCGCTGAGTGTTTGATAGATAAGAACTCACCTTAGTTCCCTTCTCCTGTAATTCCTTCATGTTGGCTTTGCACTCCTCAAGTTCATCTGTAAGCGACTGTTTTTCCTGCTCGGTCTTCTCATATTTTTCCTTTAGGTCTGACAGCTCCGTCTTAGCCTCCTCATACTGCATAGAGCAAATCATCATTATTGTCTTTATTAAACATTTCAGACCTTTACTTGACTGTAATTTATTGTCAAGTGTAAATCTTGCTGAATGTTTTAAGATGCTATCTGTTTCTTACAGGATTTGTCCTATATCAGGACTTTGTAAGTTCACCCAGTCTCTCCTGCACAGAACTGCACTGCTGAATTTTGTATATATTTTGCTAATCAGGGCAAGCTGACTATAGTCTACCCTTTATAAAGACAATTGTAAGAGCTCTCAGTTTCCACTTTCATTCAGTGACTTAAGAGCAACACCACATTAGGATGAAGGAATTGTGGTCAAGAATGACTTCATCTCAACATTGCCCTTCCTGTGTGAGTGTGACAGCAGTGGCTGATCCCCCATCCAGCCGGCAGGATGCTTTAAGCTTCATGTCAGAAGGAGGGGGCTTCCCAGTCATTCCACTGAAGCTGCAAATTTCTTGGGAATGGTTGGCCAAATCTTATGTTACCGATGTATTCTATAATGGTCTTATTCCAGCAACGAGTGCACCTGTGGTCAGCAACTGTAAATTCTGTGTCAGCTTCAACAGTCAACTGCAGTGGCTGAACATTCAAAGAGGGTAACTGGTTCCGGGTCTGTATTTATCACTAGTCTCAAAATAGAAAATCAGTCCTAACTGGCCAAAAATACCCAGTGACACATACTTAGACCCACTTTTAGACGCATGAGAGAAAGCTCTTGTCCAACTTCGAGAAATCATCCTGTCTCCAGATGTTAAAAACAGATTTACAGTTAGAAGAAATAGAACAAAACATCTGGATTAGATGACTACAGAAATCTGCTGCCTGTCTGTTAGTCATGTAAGTATATGGCAACATATGCCATTTATAAATTAAACTTTATTCTCACATTGGAGCTGACTATAAATTTGGCCAAAAGTGTCTCTGAGTAGAAAGTCAGCCTTAACTGATCTAAAATGCTTGAACATATGCCTGTATGGTATTATTCCTAAGTATTGGTGTAAAAGCTCTTTATAAACTTTCTTAGGAAAGCAATACCTTTCTATTATGCATACTTGATAACTGATGTTGTGGCTAAATAGTCCATGTGTACAGTATGGACAGATGGAAGGGGCAATTTCCTTCAAACAAAAACCTAATTAGGCATACTGGCTGAACAGAGCCAGGTGCAGCAGTGGATTAAAACACTTTTTTAAAAGCACATGAAAAGTAACTGGTCTCATTAACATCTGTGAAATCTGTAAACTGTCTTACTGTAGGCTAAATCTGTATGTCAGTAAAGTGTGATTTTATTTGCTCGCAAAGGAAAACTAATGTTCTCTGAGAGTGCATGTAGGGAAGTTTCATAAATACTGGAACACCTTGCCAATGGTGGCTGTGTAAAGCAGCATGGTCAGCAGCACACCAGCAGCAGCTGCAGCGTCTACACCTGATCCATTCTGCAGCCATGCTGCTGTGTCCTAAGAGTTGTTTTGACCTAGCTCACAGATGCACAATCGTGTGTGCATCTATAAATAGAATAAAACAGACTTGAAGCGTGAAACGTCACTTCAGGCTACATTTACGTAAGAAAGCGCTGGTGAAGTGTGAGCCATCATGTCACCAGTCAGTAACAGGATTCCAAAATGTGACTGAAAGACATCCAGAGAGGACAGGTTCTACATTAACTGTCAGGTCTAAGATTGAAATATTCTTTGCCTTGCCAGGATGATTCCTGGAGGTGATTCTGAGATGCCTCCCACAAATAAGAGCATACCTCTTTCTGCAGAGCCTTGCTGCGACTGTCTGCCTCATCCAGTTGGCTTTGCAACTTGGTGCTATCCTGCTGGTGCTGGAGCTGCAGGGCCGCCAGCCTCTTCTCTAACTCCTGCTGGGATCTCTCTAGGGCCTTGAGGCTGTTGCTTAGTTCAGCATTCTGGGCACGTGAACTATCAGAAGCAAAACAACACCAATAGGTGGAAGATCACAAACACACACGTGTGTGGTTTACTGTACAGTAAAAGATGTTAGAGCAGAGTCAAGCAAATGAAACGGAGCACAAAGGTGGAGGGGGGCGAAGCTGAATTTGTGGTAATGTAACTCACTGACCTGGCAAGGTCTTTCTCCAGCTGCTTCTGTTTCTGCAGCACAGCCTCTTTCTCAGAGCGCAGAGCTGCACATTCACTCTGCAGGTTGCCCTTCTCTTTCTGGTGAGTCTTGAGGAGTTCTTCCTTCTCAGCTCTAAGGGAAGCACATTCGCTTTGCAGACTGCTCCTTTCCTTCTGGTGCTTATTCACGATGTCTTGTTTCTCAGATCGCAGGACAGAACATTCCTTCTGTAGGCCATTACACTCCACCTGCATGGACTGCAGCTCACCAGCTTTAAAAAGGAAAAAAAACACATTATGTGATGATGCAATCTTGGAGCAGATGCTCTGTTATTAATTGGCTTACAGATAAAAACACGATAATAATCATCGCAAAACATGTTTCTAATAATATTTTCTCTGAGCTTGAACAGGCTAATGTAACATCTGAGTAGGAAGACAAGTCTCTTCATGCTATAAACACATATTTCAAATACACAAAGATTTGACATTAAATCAGCTACAAATCTCTTTCATTCACAGTCTAAATGACAACCCCACAATCTCATCTCATTTATTCATTGTTTTTAAATTTGTAAATATTAATAAACACTAGCAGAACTGCCCAGCACAGGAATATTTCTTTCACTTACACATGATTAAATTGAACAACACTATGACTGCAATTATTATTATCATTATTGTTATACAGTCACATTATCATCCTTATATTCAGTATTAATAACTGTATGTGTATTTGCAGCATGTAGCACCTTGTATCTCTGCAGTTTTCTGCCACTGCTTGCTCTGCTGCTGAAGGTCACGCTGTAGGTTGTCAATCTCTTGCTCATATTTGTTAGCAGTCTGACGCCATTTGTCCAGATCCTTCGAGACGGTTGCCAGGTTCGTCTGGATGGCAGCGACGTCACGGTCCCGCTCAGCAGCGGCTGACTCCAGGGCGCGTTTCAGTGACTTCGCCTCGTCACGTGCGCTTTGCAGCTCGTCTCGTGAACTGGAGGAAACATCCATCTGCTCTCTGAGAACACCCATTTCGTCTTGGAGCTGCCGCAGCTGGCCTGTCCACACCAGGTTCAGTATTTAAATTAGTAGCATGCACATTTTTTAATTAATCCATAAGCTGCAAGCAAGATCAGGTGGCTTCCTACAACAGAGGAATATACCTTGAAGAAGTTTTATCTGTTTTGCAGATTCATCAGCTTGTTGTTTAGTTTCTTTTCTCTCTTCCTCCAGGATACCTGCAAAATATAATGACATGTATTTAATGTATTTGTGTGCATGTGTGAACACAATATTAAGGACGGTGCAAAATTTAGCATCAAAGATTTTTTTAATGTCACCTTGTAGCTCCAAGTATTTGTGCTTCTCAGTATTAGCTCGCTCCTGTGCTTCTCGAAGTTCGTCATTCAGGCGCTGGATTATTTTTTCAGAGTCACCGGTGGACCCCATGTTTGACCTGGTCAGATCGTCTGAGAGTGAAATGCAGAACACAAATGATTATCCAACCTAGAAGATCTGTTCTCCTAACATGAGAGTATCTGGCTGTGAGAGCAGAGCTTCTTATCTTCCAGCAAAATCAATGGAGTGGATACAGAAACATTACAAAGTAAAGTTTAAACCATAATGATACATCAGGAAATAATGATGGTAATTCAATGCTGTAAAAATAGAAGGACAACTCCAAGTTCCACCACATTAATTCTGCCTCAGTCCCAAATATTTAACCAGGACTGGCATACTAGATGATTTCCCAAGATATTAAAATGGGCCTATTACATAAACTAATTGCCAACCCAGAAATAGACACAATTGCGTTATCTGCATTTTTTATCCAAGCTTGCTTTCCAAATTGTCCATTACCCCTGCGATATGTGAGTCACTGGCACGTCTATGTTGCTTGTTAACAGTAAGTTACTGTAAACAATACACAAAGGGAATGGAAGGGCCAAGGTTGCCAGGGTTCTGTTGTGTTTCCTAGAGGAGGAAACAAGCTCCACAAATACTTTGCAAATGCCTAGTGAATATCTTGATCCCCTAATCTACTGCGGCTAGGAAAAGAGATGACCTCATCTCAGACCAAGCATTTGGCAGAGGCGAAAACAAGAGTCGGGACAGGTCAAGCATGTGCACCATAAATGGACACATGAGAGGACTGAGTGTTGCCATGAAATGCTGCATTTGTTTTGAAAACTGTGATCTCATTGTGTCTAGCACACATGGCCTCACGAACACACCGTGCAAATACACACACTCGCATACTCTTTAGTGGTGCCACCAGATGGCATTGATAAATGCCCCTAAAATTAACGGGTATGAAGCAACTGCTGGAGGCTGGTGGCACCCTCTGACTAAAGCACATGACCACCCTACTGTGTGCCAGACAAAGGATGGGCAGGCTGTGCTCTGTCCTGCATGTGTGTATGAGGTTGTGTGTATGTGTTCCCTCATGCATGCATATGTATGAGTGAGTGTCAGAATGTGAGTGGGCTCCCTGAAAGTAGAACTGCTAGAGTCCAGTTTGTGTGAAAGATGAATGCCCTCTGAAGAGTATCTCAGACGAGGGCATCCAACATGTTATCTTTAGTAACATTAGTTATTGTAGCCATTATGTCTTAGTGTCACAGAATGACACCTGACAAAGTAATAATGGGATTAGTCTTTGGGTAAAAAATACCTCTCTGACTAGTTGGGGATACTGAGCTTCACACTGCCTCAAGTGACGACAGAAGAAAATGTAGGAGAACGTCTTTTTTTAGCTCAAGCGCTGAAGGCTAGAGGAGCCATCATGGTCCATCTTTCCCCCGCTGTCGGTTTCCCTCCCGATGAATGTGACAGCGTTCTTTAACTGAATCTGAGGGTTAAGCAGTGTCTGCACTGAATGTCTCCAGTATTCAGTGAATCTCTACAAAACTGCTGATCAAACTGCCAGGAGGTGATATTAATTTACAGCTACAAAATGTGCTGTATGTGACTGAAACTGAGAAATACCCCTATCACTTTGAAATGACTGAGCTGCTGTTGTCGTGAGGACACTGTTTGCTTTGTGTTCCCTATATGCCGTGCAGTGTAGCATCACAAATTCATTCATCATGCAAAATTGATTCCTTCACTAACATCCTTGCAGATTCCATTGAAGTCATAGGCTATACTGTTGATTTTTTATGTTGTCTGTATGGCGCTCATTTCATTATCCCCTGGATTCTATTTTAATCAGTCTCCCTAAATGTCAGAGCTAACACACATTAGTCAGCTGATGTGTCCTCTGTGGAAAGAGACTCCATCTTCTAATAAGCTGTTGACACTAGAGAAATCAGCCCCTAAAACAAGGCCATCTACAGCTCTGTTAAGCTCTAAAGCCTAACAACTGTCCTTCTCCAGGACCAGACACTCGTTTTAACTGTGACTCATGCTTTCTTCCTCTCTCCTCACATAGTCAGGTAGTAAGATATGCTGTGTCAGGTAAGAGCCATTTCAAGAGCAAAACAATGCCAAGTCATTCACCTCAATTTTGTCCATTTTTAGAGAAAAACAATAACACAGTTGGGTTACCTTTAATCAGTGACACGTTATTCAGGGGATCACTCAGCTCTTTCTCATCCATTTGCTTATCTGTAAAAAAACAAAAAAACAGTATAACTACATAATGAATACATGTATACAAACAATAAATCAAGAGCTAATGTTGCCAAATAAAGTATTATTTTAGATTGGCAGTTGTTATAGTTAAGGATTTTAGAGGTAAACACAAAAATGCATGTTCATCTATGAGCACATAACAAGTACTTTTGGAAGAGGCTGCCTTAGCTGTTGAGGAATTTCCTTTGAAGACAAGGTCATAGAAAATCTGCTAATAAAAGGTTATAGAATAAAACTTAACAGGAAATATTACCTGATGTGATCCAGGAGCTACAGTACTCTTAGTGCTGAGGCTACAGCAGTCCCTGACATGAATGACTCTTCTCCAACTGTCAGATTTTTTCAGATGCGAAATGGAGCAGTCCAAGCACTGAAAGGGGGTGGGGGGCACCGAGTGGGATGACAAACACTGCGTACAAGACCTCCCTGCTATTGTTGGACTGAGGCCAGTAAACACAAAGACCTGGTTGAAGAAAATGGATGAATACTTGGAGTGTGGTTAAAATGCTACACTGAAGGTGAATCAGATGAATGTCCTCAAAAACATGACCCCCCTATTCTGTGGCTGAAGTCCACAGACCCTCCACACTAGGTCATACATCCGAGTAGGGCATCTCGGAAGCTGCAGCTGCATACTGACACAGAGAGGTTTTGTTCAGGGAGCTGTGCTGCTCCCTGGTTAGTTGGTACTGATGTAAAAATCTACAAGATGACACAGGAGAGGGACTGCTGGTGTGAGTGTGTGAGTGTCATGTATGTTCTGCACCCACCTCTTCTGTCTGACCCCATTTTAACTGATCCATTTGTCATCCTGAAGGGTGAAGTTTAACTTGGGCTTAACTTTGTTCAGACTGCAGGCAAATCAGATTTGTTTCACAAATCAGATCTTTTCCACAGACCGGCCACACTGTTATTTGCAAGTGATCAGATCAGATTTGTGTGTTGAGACGTCACAGACCTGTCTGCATGGGCAAGCAAACAACACGGGGCGTCAGTAACTACGTAGGTACCATGATTCTAGATTTGACCGTATGCATTGTTAAGCTAATTTTGGACTATAAAATAGTTCATACAAACAGTTAGTGTCTTCAGCATGCTCTGACATTTTTGTGAGGCTGAGGTAAAAATCATGGCAATGAAAGAACAGTGGCCTATATTAAATCCAAGCATTAAATCCATACACTAAAGAAGCCAGAACCAGCAAATCTTTCACATTTTTGCTAGAAAATTACTAAAACGAGTAATCATTTATGAAAATAGTTGATTAATTTTCTGTCTACTACTTGATTAATAGCCTCATTGTTGCAGCTCTGAAAGCATATGATATTTAAAGCTGGAATGCAGGACCATTACATATAAATGAACGTCCTTTACATTCAAGCCCTTGCCACACGAGTTTACACAATGCTGATTAAGCCTGTCAGCACCAGGTAAATCTCTCTGCGTTTCGCAGTATCCGGCAGTTTTAAATCTGGTGTCTTGGGCCACATTACTGGTAGTGATGACTTTTATGTCAGCCAGCAATAATTCTAATAATAATTGGTTTGCCAGGGTTGAAGAGCGGAGCAACCACAGCAGCGGAGACAGAAAAGACTACAGAAAGCAGAAGTGTGGCAAAGCTAGGAAAAATCCAACAGTTTCTGATGTTCTAAGAAACTGCATTCAGAGGAAAGATTACAGCTTAAACAAGAAACCCAAATATATCAAGGACAAATGTGGATTGTAATTACTCTTACTGCCAGAAGGGAGAGACAAAAAGTCCACACTGCAGATTTAAGCAATCCTCAAGTTGTACTGCAGGTTTAAACACATTCACCTTAATTTAAGATTTTCCAGCTTTTTTATTTCATTATACACAGTGAGCTGCAAAAGCTGAACTAATTTTTCTGACATCAATTCACCTACTTATTTAATGCTATGATTGATGGTGATATCAAGTGTTGATATTGCCAAAATACCAAGCATGAACAGCTCTCAAGTGAACTGTATTTTCCGTATCAGTGCATAGTTAATGTTAAAATACAGAGAGTAATTGATAAAAAGAATGTTGTGCCCTACTCAGAAAGTGCAAATCATGTCAGTGTCAAAAGGAGACTCTCACCCAGCTCACTGTAAAAGTCTAAATTACAGCTGACAGAACAAATACACTCACACTGTGAAATGTAAGATTCAATTACTTGTGTGAAAAAGCGATCAAGAACATATCTTAACAAGTTTGGGTTTTGCTGTGTCGCCAGATTCCAGCCTGAGATGTTAACCTTGGCTGGGTAAGGTTTAATATTAACATTTAGGATCTTAAGTTATAAATCATTGACATGTTTTCAGTCAATAATCAACCATTAAAGCCTTCAGTTAAACAGATTAAGATCATAAACAAGCTCAATAAGTGTTCTCTAGTGCTAAGGCCACATCAACTGATTTTATCGTCATTTATAGGTGGAGGAAGATTCACACACCTTTACTGACAAAAAGAACTTAGCAGCAGGAATTTAAACATAATTATTATTTTCAAAAATATTTTATGGTAACCCATAGAATAAGTACGATGCAGATTACTGCATTCTGATCACAGGCAAGCAAAAATTAAAAAATTAGCCTTTCTACAAAAGTTTATGTATTGTTGGCAATGAACAGCTGGCAAAGGTGGGTGGTGGTGGTAAAACGCTGACTTAGGAGGATGTCCAAACCTTTGCACATGCCACAGTACTTAACAGGAATGATTTTGTAAGTTTATGAAATACTAAATAAGTAATTGCATAATCATTTGAAGAGAGGCCAATTTTTCAAATGTCATATTTTCTGCAGGGTTAGTATTTACTTATTTTCACTCCCCCAAAAAATAAAATAAATAAATCAATATAACAACAAAATAACCCATACAATTTGCCCAAGGCTGGTCAAACCTTTGCACACAGCTGTAAACTGACAAGTGAGTGCACATGTATAAGACTGATTGTGGAAATATGTATTCACTATCTTAAAGGTAAATGAATGAAATACACATTCAGTATTTTAGGGGTAATAGAATAAAATCTAAATCAGTAAACAGTAATTTTTGTGATGGTCATGCAGAAGAACCACTTACCCACTTTTAGCCATATAGTATTTTTAACTTACTTTAACTAATGTTATATTTAATTTTGATGGTTTGGTTGCTAGGCTACTTCTCAGTTCGCTTGCTAAAGTAGCAAACTTATACTTGATAACTATTACCTGATATTTCCTTAAAATGTATTTAAAAATCTGCAACAGAGTTAAATGGGGCTGAACATGTAGAGAAATTATCTCAACTGCCATAACTTACCATCAAACAACTCCGAATTATGTGTGGGTTAGTGTGAATGGGCTAAAATGGCTAACTAGCATTAGCTAATTACTAATTATGAATTGGAGATGCAGCTGTTAAGTTTGACGTTAGCTAATTTTAGCTGTTAGCTTTAACATAGTTCCACTTTCCAAGCACAGTGCAAAGCTGGGGGCGGTCTCTTGAAGACTAACCTCCAGGAAGCAGTACTGTTCATCCTTCCAGTGGACAACTTCATAGAAAGTTACCTAATCCGTGTGGTGGGTGTTGCCTTTCTGCCTTACGTGTCAAGTTAGCGGTCCGGCCAGTCAGGAGTAAACCAGAAGTGATGCTCAGTCCGTGTAATGTTACAGAGAGGAGGAGGTGGACACATCTTTACTGCAAAGACTTTCACTTATAGTTAACCTAGCTCACTAGATGTCCGATAAGTAAATATCACCGGTTTGGGGTTTTCTCTTTTTTTTTTCGCGCTTCTACTGGTGTCGCGTACTTTCTGATCCCCCGATGACTTCCTCTATCTCGGCCTGGATTTGGAGTGAGAGATTCTGGCTTCCCGAAAATGTTTCTTGGGCGGACCTGGCGCATCCACCACCTGGTGTGGAGTATCCCCGAATGGGACAGATACTGTACGCCCTGCCGCTGGCTGTGGGGGTTTTTCTACTGAGACTGCTATTTGAAAGGTAAATTAGACTTTTGTTTTTGTTGTTAGTGTAGTTTCTCCGACAGTTATACGCCTGCTCTGTGTGAGTGTGCGCAGATGAGAGATTTAGGCGTATGTGGCAACTGTTGTCCACAAGGAAAAAAATAACAACTCTTCAAAAGTGAGAATATAACAATATAAATGTTAATCTTTGCAGGAGTCTTGCTATATGAATAAAGCTCATGGCCATGGATAGTTCTGTCAAAGTTTAAACTATCTGGACACCTGAGAGAAGCAGATGTTTGTAGGCGTATTATGTATTTTTAACAAATATCCACCATTTTCTGTTTCTGCAAAGACGCAAATTAGGGAATAAAGGGATTTCCTTTATTCACTTTGATTCATAGATGGGACTGTTTCAGCCTCTGTCTCTTCATGTGACAGATTAATATAGCCAGTTTCTTTTTTTTTTCCTAAGAAAATTATTCTTAGATCATAAAATTACAAGAATTCACTGTTGTTGGTTTTGCCAGAGCCTCCTAACACTGTTAGCATTCCTTAGAAGTGATGACACATGGAATTGACTCCCTGCTTGAGACACATGTTTAACTTGAGTTACGGCCTATTAAAACTGGTCTGTGCAGTCTTCCTCAGCCATTTATAATTGCAAAGGAAGTCATCATTCGACAGCAGCTAATTGTGAGGTTGTGTAAATGGCCCTAACTTTCTGAGGAAAATCACAGACGAAGGGGTCAAGCCAAAGCCCAGTCTGTACCACCATTCATTCTTTTTCCGTGTTGGGGAAACTCTTCCAGATAAGTGGGGGGGTGTTGGATTGAGATTTGAGTCCAAGCATGAATGAACACTGGTCAACTCGACCAGATGATCTTGTGACACACATCAGTATTTTGGTTAGAGGCGGCCTTCCCATCTCTGTCTCCCATACTCTCACATGACAGGTCATCATGCTCTGTTTAGAGTAGGTGCTACATTCCCTGGGATTCCTCCTTTCCAACGATTGCCTGTGTCTCTGCTATGCCCTGCAGTATGCTCTGTTACCCTCCCCTTAGGACACACACACACACACACATGCATGTTAAACGAAACTTTGTGGGCCAACTGTGAAACCGCAGCAGTTTGTGTCAGCTAAATAATCCCTTGGCGAATCTTTGGTTTATCTGTTTCTGTAGCCTGTACAAAGTATGTAATTTCTCTCCCTGACTTTCTCCTTCTCTCTCTTAATACTACACCATCTTTGCGTCACCTCCCTGCCCCCACCCTCTCTCTCTCCCTCTTTTTTTTTTTTTTTTTTTTTTTGCCTCCGTCTGTGTGTATACAGGCTAGTGGCCAAGCCCTGTGCCCACATACTTCAGATTCAGGCGGGAGTGCCTCGACGAGCTCAACCCAATGCTGTCCTGGAGAAACTGTATCAGTCCAAAACGGTACATAAGGCCCATGTTTGTTCTGTAGTCCATTAAATGTTCCTCCACACCTTGGAACACTGATGTTATTGCATTTGAGTGCACCACCACAGGCATAAATGCCTCAGTAAATACCTCTTATGGTGTGACAGGCACACCTACTGGTGGTGGTTTTACAAGTAGACACTATGGAAAGCAAGTCGTTTGTAACTGTCTTGCGTTGTCCTCCTTACAGTGTCCAGACACGAGACAGCTGGAGGGACTCTCTAAGCAGCTGGACTGGGATGTACGGAAAATACAGAGATGGTTTCGCGTACGTCGGAACCAAGACAGGCCCAGTACGCAGAAAAAGTTCTGTGAGAGCATGTAGGTTCCTACAAAGGTTCCTACGAAACTGCTGTGTGGTGTGAAACCAGCTCTTGAGTGAAGAACCTGTACTGCAGCACATTTAAAACAATTTAGGGAGCGTTAACATGACATCACTCTGTTTAACCAGTTCTGTTCTTTTCTTTCATTTCAGGTGGCGATTTACATTTTACCTGGGGATATTCATCTACGCCATTCGCCATTTGTGGGTGGTGAGTTTAAAATGGCATACTGGCATGCTTTTGTATAATATGAAGATGCACAGCTTTACCTTTTAATTTAAAGGTGAACATGTATTAAGCACACCGCATGTGTTTGTTAAACAAATCTGAGACAGGCCTTTAAGGAGAGGCTCACAGTTTTTCAAGTTTGTTTTAAAACAACAGCCCCGTGCTTGTATGCACACTGAAACAGGTGTTCTTAAATATTGACATTCATGAAGCATGTTATTTTGTCACTTAAACTTGCACCTGAGAGAGGAAAAATAGCTGCAGGTGAAAACATCAGATTCATGTGGGGCGTTTAGGAGATTGTTTGCCATGTTTTCATCACATCTTCTTCATGGTTTGCAAGGTATGACCAGCACCTTGTCAATTATGTCCTCTCATCAAGCCCTCCTCTTCTCCTGTGGTTTAATGGCACCAAACTGGAGCATCACTACCATCAGCTGTTTATCTTGATGTGCTGAACTCCTAATACAAACAAAACGGTGCTGGATGGAAACAAGCATTAGTTTGCATTTTCTTTTGCTGGTTGAAAATCTGCACTACATTTGGATGGAAACATGACCGATGAAAGTGAGTGAGGAGGACAAAATCCACAGTCCTCTTTCTGTGCACAAATGTATTTCAAAACTTTATCTAAGGTTAATATAAGGTTTCAGCAGTCTGAGTTAGATAAAGTTGCCCCATGTTACCTTCAGATAAACTGTGAAAAACATCTTTACAAAAAAGGACTGTGGATTTTGTTCCTCATCACTTACACTAGAGGTTGATCTCTTAAAGGCCAGTGTGTACAGGAGGAATTACCAGTGTTAGTGTTAGTGAAGTCTTCATATGAGCCTCTGATTATTGTTTTAAGTCAGACTTGGAAAAACTGCAAACCTATCCTTTACTCATACACTCATGTATCTGTTCCCTTCAGTCGCCTTGGATGTGGGACACCAGACAGTGTTGGCACAAGTATCCTTTTCAGGTTTGTATTTTCTTTATTATTATTATTATTGTTATGATTAACTGAACAACTATCACAGTCAGCTGTCAGTATTATTAATCTTATCAGCTCAAGCCCAATAATGTTTGCAGATCAGCATGGCTACGTATTTGTTAAAGGTGTTTTTGTTACACTCCCTCTCAAAAGCCTCTGAGTCCTGGACAGTACAACCACTATCTAGCCGAGCTGGCTTTCTATTGGTCTCTGATGTTTTCCCAGTTCACAGACATTAAGCGCAAGGTGAGTCAACATCAGCTTCACCAGCTCTTTTGTGCTGCCTCTCGATAGCTCCATTGAATACTTAATGCCCTTTGTGTCAGAGCTGTTTCGCCTGTTTTTCTTATTCACTTTGTTTACTAGCCCTTTTTTTACATTTCTTTGATGGTATGCATACCTTCTTAGCTGTCAGACCTTATACTGTTGCCAGCATAAAGGAATAAACTTATAATTATGTGTTCAAGCAGAACAGGTTCAACAATGAAATGCTGCCGTGCCATTAATACTATACAACACTCCTTACATATACGTATAGCTTAACTGGAATGACAGGCTGTCAGCCCAGTAACAACATTTGTCAGTCTAAATGAGAGTACAAACACTAACACATGAGTTATTCCACACCCAGCAATTCCTCATCTCACTGTTCATTTAGGTTTTTTTTTTTTTTGCTTTAGCTTAGTTTTTATGTTGTTTGGTGAATTTTCCAGTGGCTGAGTAAGTAGCTTGAGTGTCCCATCTCTCATTCTGTCACCTCTCCTCATTTCATCTCATGACAGGATTTCGTCGTCATGCTTATCCACCACCTGGCCACCATAATCCTCATCACATTCTCCTACGCCAACAACATGCTAAGAGCCGGCACCCTGGTCATGTGTGTGCACGATGCATCAGACATCTTCCTTGAGGTAAAGGATATTTGAAGAGGTTGTTGGTTTAACTTGGCGAAACCAGACATTGTTGTACATCATGTAGGTAAACATAGCTGGGAACATATGAGCTTAGACATACTGTGCCGTAAGCTAAACAAACAAAAAACACATTTTTCTGGCATAAGAGTGGCAAGATATCATTACTGTATATTACTCTCTTATATTTTAGCACTGTGAGTCATCATGCTTTATTTATTTATTTCCCAAGGCAGCCAAGCTGGCCAACTACGCCAAGTACCAGAGGCTATGTGATGGCCTGTTTGTGGTGTTCAGCATAAGCTTCTTCCTCACTCGACTTGTCATCTTTCCTTTCTGGTGAGACAAACAAGAGCTTATTTACATACCAAAAGACATGTCTCTGTCAGTGTGTTATATGTTTAACTACATGCTGCTATTTTACACTGAATTACATTCTTAACCTGTTACCAGACATTCCCATTTTTGTGCACAAGCCTGAAAATAATAGTTAGTTACTGTTCCTCAACCCTGGTTTCATTTGAAAGGTAACTAGTACCTAAGTAGCAACTTTATGTTTGAAAATTCCTCAACACAGCACACGACAGCGTCAAATCCAGAGTGATAACAGCTATGTCGTCACCTTTGTTGTTACTACAGCGACCCATGCAGATAGGTTGATGACATCTGGACACACAAATCTGATCACTTGCAGTGCATAAAGATCTGATTTGAGAAACAAATCTGATTTGCCTGCAGCCTGAACAAAGCCTTAGAGCTTTCAAACAGTGTATAATTTAATCTGTCTAGGTTGTGCGAAGGCTGAGACAGACACAGACCAAGACACATCTTTAGTACATCAAAAGTTGTAATAATAATATATTGAGAGGTCCAGTAACCTCTGTATGTGTGTATCTGTTGTAGGATTGTTTACAGTGTTCTGTTTGAGAGCTGGGAGATCGTTGGACCGTACCAGGCCTGGTGGCTGTTCAACGGGCTGCTGCTGGTCCTGCAGACTCTTCACATCATCTGGTTCTACCTCATCACTCGTATTGCTATCAAAGCAATATTCAAGGGAAAGGTTAGTCTGGTAATCTTCTGCTTGACTTTCACGAGTGTTACTGCGAAGTTTACATTTTTTGTGAAACATTTAAACAACTATTGGATGGATTCTGATTCAGTTTGATCTAGATGTCCATTCCCTGGCGCTGCTGTATGGCTGTATGGTAATAAAAAAGGGATGTTTCTGAAACAGGTCAAATTTGACCCAAACACAATAGGAGGGTGTGTTAACAGGACACTGAACTGGAGAACTTAGGACCCTGGGAGCATAGATTCACTCCCCACCCGACCTTTCCTTGAGGGCTACCAGCAGGTTGACATTAAGCGGTTTTGAGTGAAATGTCCTCACAACTATTGGATGGATTGCTATTTAATTTAGTGCAGACATTCCTATTTTCCTCAGGGTGAATTGTAATAACTGTGGTGATCCTCTCATTTTTCATCTAGCACAATGCTCAGGTCAAAACCTTGCCCAATACTGGTGCTAACATAGAACACATGTTTATTTTATGTTAATTTTACAGGTGTCAAAGGATGACCGCAGTGACATTGAGAGCAGCTCAGACGAGGAGAATTATTCCAGTCTCAGTAAAAATCCTTGTCAGACCCTAAACTTAAAGGGCAACAGCCACACCGGTAACCTTAATGGAGAAACTCATGACCACTGAGTACAAAGAGGAGGAAAATGACTTCTAGCGTGGCTTTCATTCACCTCCTGTGTGCCTCTGAGACCCACCTCGTCACTTGACCTCCTAAAAAAGACTTTTTTTTTCCCTTCTTTCTGCTGAGTTGTTAAAATGGAGGACTGAATACATATGAGGAATACAGACCTAACACTGTGTTACTATGTCAGGTTTACACTGTGTGAGGTTTACTCCTGCTTTTTGCTTACAGAAGCAAACAGAGACATGTCTGTGGTCTTGTCTGCACCTCCCTCTGTGTGTGTGCATGTGTGTGTGTTTGCAAGCACGTGACAGTGCATATCTACGCCGTTTCTGTCAATACACAGATTTTATTAGTGAATTTGTTAATATATTTTACAGCTGTAAAACAAATTGCTGCATCTGCCTATACTGCTTACTCCCCTGTAAGCCTAGAATTTCCAAATACCAATCCTATAAAATACCAAAGATTTCTTAATAAAACATTACTGCATCAGATCCAATAATTAATGTGTTGAAGGACTTTTATTATGTTATAGATGGTGATCTTGACTGTATCATCAGTAGGGCTGCAACTGATAATTATGTTCATTACAGATTATTGTCTCCATGAATCATTTGGGCTGTAAAATATCACAATTTTCTAAAGATGAATTTGTCATTTTGTTTGGTCCAACCAACAGTACAGATACTGAATTAACTTTTACATAAGACAGAGAAAAACAACAAATTCCCATCCCTCCCAGTACCTCAGCTGTGGGAGAACATGGCAGAACTCAGTACAGTGAGTGATCCTGTAGCAGCCTGTGAGATGAAGGGACCAATCTGCCTCCTTCAGTATCTTATCTTATCACACTCGTACAACATGTCTAAAACCTCGTCAGAGAAGTCGTTGTACTTGAGGCTGAAAGAGTTGGAAACAAAAGCAGTAGTTGGATTCTTGTTAAAAAAAGGTTTCCTTCTACTTAAAATCTTATTATTATGGTTTATGGTTCTTCATAATAAACTGAAGTGAATCATGCTTACTTCATCTCCTGCATGTTGTGGCTGTCCTGCATGACTTGGATAAGAGCTGGGACGGAAACATCGGTCAGAGAGTTGTTTCTCAGTTCCAGTATCTTCAAAGTCTTGCTGGCTCTTACAGCAGCACACAAGTCCTCCACACAGGCGTCTGTCAAATCGGTCATTTCAACACTGTGACAGAGCAGGAGGAGGCAGACAGATTTGCATGTGGTGCAACACTGCAATGTGGTGATTTAAAAAAATGATACAAGGACAGTGTCTGTCAACTCACTCAAGTTCCTCCAACAGACAGCTTGGATGTGCAACAGCATCCCAAAGGTGTTTAACCCCTTGGTTGCCAACTTTATTTATACCAACAATCAGGGACTTAAGTCGGGAAGTCCCACTTTTCAACAGTGAGCCCAGTTCCTTGAAGACTGGCTGGGTTAACTCACATCGTTTCAACCTGTAGGGTGGAGCAGATTGAATTGAATTTCATACCAATTATTGTAAATATTTTATCATATATATCTTATAAATTTTCTTCTTCTGCGTCTTTATATACAGTCATTGGTTAACACAGGTGACTCTACCCAAGTTTTTCCAATGGGCATCCGGTTTGACTGAGGCCTTGGCAGAGCAGCAGCGCCCCCTCCTGGCCCAAATCATTCACTGACAGCTCCAGCTCTGTCAGAGACCAGTGCTCTGACATCAGGGCTTCCGTCAAATGACGACAGCACGCACCTGTCAGCTCACTATCAAACAGTCTAGATGGAGAAATAAAAGATAAATAAAAAGTCAGGAATAGCAGAAAAAATGAAGCATAAGTCCCAGCAGACTGTTTAAGTAAGAACTGAACACAAACCAACTGGTCTATCTTACTGTATGTACATTTTTTCACTTTTGTTTTAACTTTTGCGAGTCATGAAGAGATCAAATCAAAGTAAAGGCGCTGACTGAAGCTTTATCATCTTGAAACACAGACTTACTCAAGGTTCTGCAGTTTGCACAGTGGGTTTTGCAGAGATTTGCACAAAGCCTCCACTCCACTGTCACCAATGCTGTTTTGTGACAGGATCACTTTTCTCAGCTCTGATTTACCAGAGCACAAAGCTGCAGAGAAAGCCTCCATGGATGCTGCAGTCAAATTGCAGCCTCTCAGCCTTTGAATAAACAAAATGAAGTCATTTTTCAAACCTGCAAGTCTATGACTTAAACACAAATAGACTGACAAACATACAAACAAAATACTTTTAAGATAATACTACATTTTTATGTACATACGGGAGCTCCTGTAGTTTGCAATGAGGACTCTGCAGTGCTTTGCTCAGTTTCATGAGGCCGTGGTCCCCGATCTCATTGTGCATCATATCCAACACATACAGCTGAGAGGCGCCTGAAGTCAGCACAGACACCAGTTCATCACAGCTCGCCTCGGTCAGTCTGCATGCTAGAAGTCTGGGTAAAAAAGGAAATGTGTGTTAACATAAAGGCAAAATCAAAGAAATGATGTGAGCTAATCTTACTTTAATTCTTGCAGTTTGCAGTCTCTGAGTCCAGCACAGAGAATTTTGAACTTCTCGTCTCCAAGGCGGGCGTAAGAGAGATCCAGCTCCTTGGTGATTCCTCTGCTGAGAGCTGAAGCCAGATGAGAGACAGCTCCAGTGCTCAAGGAGCTGCCTGAAAAGCTGTGGGACATAAGTGCACAGTTTTGCATGATGGCACACTAAACACATGAACTACATGATGCCTAGACAGATTTTTCTATCATGACTTACAATATCTTGTGTGACAAGCTCATAGCTGGAGCCAGGGCCTCTGCTTTCTCTTTGGTAAAATCCCTCGTCCCGTACAGATTCAACAGCTCCATCTCACCGAGGCACGTGACGACGTAGGTCAGAGCTACACAGTCCTGCAGGCTCAAGTCGCCGTAGCTGATGCCTGTTTGTGCTGACGGAGTGATGATCTCTTTCACCAATTTCTTACTGTGAGCTTGGTGAAGTAGATGGAAGCAACGGTGGTGCTCGTGTTTGTAACATCCCTTCAGCGTTTCCTCTGAGCTGCTTTTAAACCAGCGTTTGAAATCTGTGATCTGATCCGAGTTGAACTCCTCCAGCAGGGTCTCTAATGGTCTGCGCTGAACTGGCTCCGAGAGCCCTGACAGGAAGAGATCTAGAAACTTTACGTGACCTTTGTGCTTTTCCAACATCTTCTCCACTCCCTCAGACTTGTCCAGAAAGAAACACACGGCCAAGAGGAACTCCTGCATCAGCTGGGAGGTGAAAGAAAAAACACACGCGTCTGAATCCAGGTCTCCGTCTACTTGCAAGAATGCACCAACTGAGCTAAGAAATCTGTGAAAACTGAAGCAATCAAGTTCCTCTTTGGTGCAGCTTGAGTGTTGGTCAGAGAGCAATGAGAAGCCATCCTGCCGAGGGCCAGCACCAGCTCTCTGACACGCGCCTCATTCAGTGCCTGGATCAGGTGAACCAGGATATCAACATGCAGCTGAGTTAATGTTTCAGGAAGTTCTGCTCCAGCATCCATCAGAATCTTGTAAATAGAACAAACTGTCCAGCAAAATCTAGGAGAGGTGCAGAAATCATAAAAACCTAGAGTCCTTTCCATGTGAGTTAGAGCTTTATTTGCAGTGGCTGGGTCAGTAAAGAAGCCGTTAAAATAAGCTTCTCTCTGGGGCTTCAGAAACCCCAGTACTTCCATCCTGGTGCTGTTCGGAAACTCCAGAGATTCTTTCGGCCTGGTTGCCACCACAAAAGCAGCTCCTTTCAGCAGTGATCCATGAAGCAGACTGGCTATTAAACAGGACACTGAGACCGCCTGGCTGGGGTCAGAGCAGAGGGTGTGGGCGGAGGGGTCTGGGAAAACTTTGTATTGATCCAGGTCATCAAAAACACACAACACATCCTCAGGCTTCTGCAGAACTAGGGGCATGGACTCGGGAGGAATGTGATGGTGTTGCATTAAAGTCTCCAAAGACAGCGCGCCTTCAAGAGAATTTATCACTCTCACCCGGAAATAAAAAACATAAGAAAAGTTTTGAAGGTGTTCTCCTTTTGCCCAATCCACAACTAGCTTCTCCAGTGTGGTGGTTTTACCTGATCCTTCAGGACCCATGAGTATCACAGTTTTGCTCTGACCAGACAGAGCGGTGTGGATGGCGTGATCGAGGGAGGGCGAGCTGTCATCCACATTTCTGTCTGTCACCTGAGCTTCAGGGGTCACCTGGGTTATGTACTTATTGTTGTTTATCACACTGATAGGCGGATCTCCACCAAGAAGTGTTGAAATGCCTTTTGGCTTCAGGATATGAGTCAGCAAAGCGTCTTTGTCCATTGTGCGAATCACTGTTGAGAGTTAAATACATTAATTATAATTCATACATGCACTTCCATACTTTGAAAGCTGTCGACCCACGTATTAAGATACAGAACAATGCACGTTGTAATTTGTCAAAACATTGAAGTGGACAGTTCAGTTACCTTATACGCAGTGCTGCTGCAAAACAATGCAGACGAGAAGGCAGCTCGTAAAGAAACAATAGACAGATTACTGTTCTCATGGGTTCTAACGCTTGCAACGAGATTTCAGCAACTTCCCACAGTTAAACCAGGAGTGGCTCAACACAGGAAGTACAATGCTGTTTTCAGCCCTGAAATTTGCCTTACAGGCGAAAAGGCCCGCCTTAAATAAACTGGTATCTCAAAAAATATGGTCCTGAATAAATTTTATAGGCAGAAACCTGGTAGAAAATTACTTAGTACATTTAAGTGCTGTACATAAAGACAATAATACGTTTACTTGAGAATATTCATTTTATGGCGCTTTATTCGTCTATTTTTATTCCACTACTTATATCAGACAGCTTTATTTACTTTGCAGATCCAGGTTATAAAAACAAAAAATATAATGAACAATATCAAAGTGATGGCTAAACATGAATGCATCAATAATCTTAATTCAACGATATAGACTAATATGTATTATTCTGAAGAGATCCATTCTGCATGATGAGTATGTTTAGTTTGCTTTAAGCATGTTTTGATGCTAATTGGTGAAATGTTTCTGTACTGTACTACTGTGTATTTAAGTTAAGTTAATTTAGCTGCTAATGCTTCTGTGCTTTAGTAACATTTTGAATGCAGGATTTTTACACAGTATTTCTAAATTGTGGAACTGCAATTTCAACTTAAGTTAGAGATCTGAGTACGTCTTCCACCTCTGAAGAAAATAACACGCACGCATCTTAATTAATATAGTTACTGATGATAACCTCTGAATGACAATAACACCCTAACTTAAACTCATTAATATAATATTAGTCAGAGGCCAGTCTGATGTTGTCAGATAAGGTGAGTTGTAGTTTATCTCAGCTGGCACTGGAGGACAGCAATACACCTTCTTATCCAAAGGCCCTGCTGAGTCTGGTGTGCCCTGAAGGTTTAAAGTTTCCATGTCCCTTTTATTGGACCATGATTAGCTTCCAGAGTAGTTGTGTAGTTGTGTCTTATGCATACCTGTGCTGAACTTAAATGTGAGGTGAGTACTGAGAAACTTTCCTTTCTAAGTAGATGACTTCTAATGTCAAACTGCACATTCATCGGACCAGCAAACAAACATCAGAATAAAGCACTGGTATGACTGCTTAATCTTTGTGAGAGCAATTCTATATAAGTTGTAACCCACTACCAGAAAATGATATAAATATTTCTGTTAAACCATCACAGACAGGAATTTATTATTATCCATTAGTTTCCCTGGTGTTTTGGTTTGGTGTCACATCAGCAGTTGTTTGCAGCATGTTTTGATAGTGATTGAGAGAGAATTATAAAAATGTCTTGAATTCAATGTTTATTTGGATTTTATAATTACAGAGAGATTTTATTATTCTTTATTTTAAACATAGAAAATGGTGATTAATGTCACATCAAACACAAATAGAAGGCAATCAAACAAATATCACACACACTGGGCTCATGGGTGCAGCAGGCTTATTGTAGGCTACAGAGAGATTAATGTAAAGGTTAAATGGTCACAGTGATCCAGCAGTTTACTGCAGGGTGTTTTCTTCAGTTGTATGATTTGTCAATGGTCTCCACCGTCTTGATGAGTACTGGACCTGACCTTCGCTGCTGGTGGGTGACGCCTGTTGGAAAGACGATAGTAAATAAATAAATAAATAAAATAAGCCCACACAAACAAGACAGGTTGTCATTCTGATCCCACTGAAATATAATGGTGTCATCTTCAGGAGTAAAAATGCTGTTCTTACGCTTGGTGGGCACTGTTTGGATGTTGACAATAGAGTCCTGTCCAAGTCTGTTGGCAAGAAAGCAGGAAATACACTGTAAACACTTATGATGCAGCAAAGTAAAAGGTTGCCAAAGGTAAAGCTGATAGATTTTACACATCAAAGTCTTGTCTCAGGTCGTGGGTAGTTACAACTGTTGCATGTGTGGAAAAAAGTGTATGACGCCTTTTATGACTCTGACTCTGAAATATGACTCTAAAAAAAACCTGTTAGTGCTCATCCTTAAAGTATCTTTTTTCTTGTAGAACTGAAAACTATTGTTTGAAAACACTTCAGATAATGCATAAATCTAGTCTTTGTGTCGCGTGTTGAAGTTTGTCTGATTGTGAAATGGGTTCATTGTTGTCCCTTGTGGCCACTTGGGGGAAACACCCATTACAACTGCAGTCACCACCTGTACAGTAAGAGCAGGTGTTTTCTTATGTTCAACACATGTCAACAAAGTACAGACTGACTGAACATAGCATAGAACCAGACAGATATAAGAAAACGTGACTGCTGTAACGGGAGCGACTGTGCCTGGAGAGCGGTGGAACTGCAGTAGAAACAGCTGCACCTCCTAAAATAGAGGCCAAAATTGAAATCTGTGTTGAACACCAAGAGTTTAATAACTGTTCAGAGAAGTAGTATGGGGATGATACTTAGTCTCTGCCTGTCAAACAGGTATACATCAGGCCTCCGATTTCTTTCAGTCTTGCTGTTTTTTCTGGTTTTAAAAATGTATTTTATATTCAATTTATCGTTACATTCCATTTCTTATTAGTTACTTATCATCAATTTTCAAATTATCAACTTATATTTAACAGTCTCTTGTAATTAATGCTGTCATTTAAATGTGAATTTGTTTTCTGTCTCTGACCTCAGGGGGGAGTAGTGAGCCCAGTATAGTACATGAAGAAGAAGTGACAGAAAAGGTCACTTTTGCTGTACTGGACAGGTTTAAAATGAAAATAAATCTGGGGATGTGGTGTTAGAAAGAAATGGACTTAATAACCCCTATTCAGTTTGTGTACCACAAAAGTCTAAATTAACCCGTAATCTTTGAGTCATTAAGTAACAAAGAACTGCACATTGTTGAGATCCACCCACACCACTCACCTTTCCTCCTCTCCCTCCAGCAGTTTGTTGTAGGTGGAAATCTCTATGTCCAGGGCCAGCTTCACGTTCATGAGCTCCTGGTACTCTCTCAGCTGGCGAGCCATGTCATGTTTGGCCCTCTGCAGAGCCAGCTCCAGTTCTTTGATGCGAGCCTTGGCATCCTGCACGGCCAATTCACCGCATTGCTCTGCTTTGGCCACCTGGTCCTCTAGATTGGCACGCTGAGAAACAAGAGGTGCAAGGATAGAGGGTGTAAGAATTCAACAAGATCTGAGCCTGTCAGTCACCCCTTTCAAACAGACAGCTGGAAATTCTATTATATGATTAAATTATTATTAGCATTAAATTCTGTTGTTATATTATGAGTGTGCCATGTCCCTTTGTTAATGTGGCTTGTGGTAACACCTAACACCTATCAGAGTTATTGTCAAGTATGTAGTCAGCATGCCAGCTCGACACACAAACACTACACAACAAAACAATGATTGGATCCTGTTTCTAGAAGTATTCAGATCCTTTATTTAAGTAAGAAAGAAAAAAAAACTTTGACAAAAATAATCCCTCTAAATTGTAAGACCAATTATTTTCTGCAGAGACCCTGTCCTCTGTCTGTATTTTCTTCTTATTATTTTACTGTGTTTTGGATGTTGCCATTGGGCCAATGGGCAGTGGGTGTGTAGCCCCCACCAATAACAGCATACGGGGGAAAGGCTCTGTCTCCATCTTTCTCCTCACTCTGTGTTGATGTCAGAGCAGCAGGTTTGTGTCTGTTTGTCTCAGGGCGCGGCTGAGCTTGGGCTGCATTCATCCAAAACTGCACCGCAGCGTGGCACCTTCCTGCATGGTTGTGTGGAGGTGTGTGTATGTTTAATTGTGCTTAAGAGCTTAACTGCTGTGAAATGATCAGAAAATCCTCTGATTCTCTGCTTTGTTCTTGCTAACCACTCCCTCTCCTCATCCAGTCTCTAGCTCGGAGGAGGAGCCAACTTTGGTGCGTTTACAAACAGCAACCAACCATTCTTGCATATTATCCCTTAAGAAAAACTATGTACTATCAGCAAAATGTGCAAAAGTAAAAGTACTCATTCTGCAGTGAAATGTGTTCTTAGTGTTCTTAAGCACGGTACTTGAGTAAATGTACTAGTTACATTCCACCACTGTGTATAATATGGTAGCTTTTTGGACCTCATTCTTTGTCGATCCATAGCACCTATCAGTGCATAAAAACTTAAGGTTCGGTGCTGCTCTGTAAACCTTCCACCTACCTGTGCCTTCGCAACCTGGATCTCATTCTGCAGGCGGCTGATCATACGGTTGAGCTCAGATATTTCTGCCTTGGTGCTACGCAGCTCATTGCCATACTGATCAGCCTCAGCAGACATCTGGTCAAACTGGAACCAACAGAGATCAAACAGAGAAACAAAGACATTAGATAATCATCAGGCCTGACAAGAGTTCCTGTCGGCATATTCTAGTAGATTTATGAGCTCCAGTTAACTTTTGAATCCCTTTCATATTTCTAATTTTAAAGAGAAACCTGTCTTGTCTCGTGACATGTAATTATTCATATTAGATCTAGGGTCACTGTATTTTAGTTCTTCACCTTGTTCTTGTACCAGCTTTCAGCTTCCTCACGACTGCGGGCAGCAATCTCCTCATACTGAGCCTTAACTTCAGCTACGACGTGATCCATGTTCAGACCACGGGAGTTGTCCATCTGCACCACCACAGAGGTCTCCTTCAGGCTGTCCTGCAGCTCACGCAGCTCCTTTTATTTAAAAAATAAATACAGCAACAGTGAGAGGACATAATCCAGAATACGAGCCCACATACTGTACATACTATATATGTGTTCCTCAATTTAACATCTTTGAAATTTTGTTAAGCTTTTCAGAGAATTGTATCGTACCGCATCATACAGAGATTTGAGGAAGTTCACTTCCTCATTGATGGCAATCACCCTGTCATCCAGATCCACCTTAGAGAGATAGCCTGCATCCACATCCTGCAGGCAGTCAGTAAAAAATAAGCAAACTTTTCTCAACACCTCAATTTAAAGCATTTGACAAATACATTTCATGTAACTGGGCTTAATAAGGTCTTTGAACATACAGTGTTACACATGCACACACTGAAAAAACAAATATCTATCATAGCCATCATGAATGCATACTTTACCTTTTTGAGCATGACAAACTCATTCTCTGCATCATTTCTCTTGTTGATTTCCTGCTCGTACCTGAGACACACCATAAATATCAGATCACCCACACAGATCTTATCAGAATGCACATGCTTATCATATGCTAATCATAACGTTCAACGCCCAGTGTTCAGACTCTAAAAAATGTCTCACCTTGTCTTATAGTCGTCAACATTTTTGTGCATGACATTGTTCTCCATGTCGAGCCTGTGCTTGTCATTGCTGAGAAACTCCAGCTGTCTCTGCAGGTTGGCGATGTAGGACTTCAGCATGGGCTCGACGTTAGAGGTGGCGGTCGTCTGTTGCTGCAGCAGCTTCCACTTGGTTTCCAGCATTTTGTTCTGCTGTTCCAGGAATCTCACCTGTGTGTGTGTGTGAGAGAGAGAGAGAGAGAGAGAGAGGAAGCACCAACAAAATAAAACAATAACATCTTTTACGTTAGAACTTTTGTATATTAGCTCAAATGTTGATGAGGCTGACCTGATAACAACAGTGTATCTAAGTGGATTATCAGGTTGATCAAAATCATTTAGATCTAACTCTCAACATTCATCAGCAAAAGTTTAGTGAAATTTCTTCCTACCTTATCAATGAATGAGGCAAAGCGATTGTTTAGACTCTTGATCTGCTCTTTCTCCTGGGTACGGACAGCTTGGACGGTGGGGTCGATATCAATCTTCAGGGGGGTGAGCAGGCTCTTGTTGACAGTCACAGATGTAATTGGGGCCCTCTGGTTAGCCACGCTGCTGATCCTGGGGACAGAGTAGGATCCCATGGACAAGCTGCTGAAGCTCCCCGAGGACATGTGAAGTCCTGGGCGGCTGACGCGCTTGCTCCTCAGACTCATGGTAGTAGTACTGTGTGGAGATTTCACTGCTGGAGAGGATGGAGGGATCCGACGGCGGTCAAGCTCTGCAGTGCATCTCTTATCTTTTGAGTGTCACTTTATAAGCAGGACTGGGTGTGGTGTGATAGTGAAGTTATGTGGCTCCCCAATGTGGGTGAACCAGTCCGACGCATGTCACCTGTTCTCCCACCTACCCTACACCGTTAAGGCTGCATTGTTTCTGTTGTTTTGCTGGAATCCAGACCTGCTCCGTGGCTTCAGGTGTGCTGCGTTTGAATGATATATTAAATGGTTTTGTAGACATAAGCTCTGGATCAGTGCAAAATTAGAAAGAAAAGTCAGTACTGTGATCCAAGAAGTTGTCAACCAAAAAAATCTTTACTGATAATAAATGAGAGCATGTGTGGAATCGGAAAAAAACATTTAAATTGGCTTTATGCCAAAATGAGATTCCAGTGTAGTGTACAGTAGTAGTGGATGAGCTGTGAAGGAAGCAGGTGTAAAAACATGATTGTAGTAGTATTGTGTGAGTCTCAAAGGATTTAAACTGTGCCCAAATTCCTTATTAAAAATGGATCCTACAAAAGCAGTTTTAGCCAAAAAACAAAGATTTATAATATATGTAGATTACCCACTAAAAGTGCCCAGAGATCATATCATCATGTATAACACACTGACTTTGGGAGCAGTCCTATTATTCACCACAGAATCCATCCATGTATCTAATCTAGTTATCTATCAGTGAGCCCTAAGAAAACTGTAATGTGGCAGGTTTTCAACAGAGAGAAAAATAGACTGACACAAACAGTTGGAACTGTTGCTACAGACATAATATCATACTTGAGCTATTTTTTCTTCATCTCTCTGTTTAGAGCAGTGTCATTTGTCATAGTTGGCGACAGCCGGCTGCACACAATAAAACTGGTCTGTCCTCTCACTCTTTGCTTTCTTTTCAAACTCTCCCTCTTGACACTGATTACCCAATCATCGCCTTTGCTTAAAAAAACACAGCTACAGACAAATAAAGTTTGTCATGCAATCAAGTGTGGGTTTATTCTGAAGGTTTGGCTGCATATGCGTCGTCAACTCAACATCAACACCAACACCAACACCTTATTGGAGGTAAATAAAGTCTACCTTGTGCATATTTATATTTATATTCTATGTGTAATTTTACATTTCTCTGCCTTTGTCTCGCCAGGCATGAAAATAGCTTCATTCAATGTTCGGAGGTTTGGACAGGCAAAAGTCTCACGTCCAGATGTTCTGTCGACTCTTGTCAAGGTAAAAACACAGGCTTTGGTGGGAGCTTTGGATTAACATAGAAACATTTAAAAATCAACAACAATTACAAGGGTTTAGTTTTGGGAAGCAGCCAAGGAGAGACTAAGCAGTTGTCTTAGGAACAAAGAACAACTGGCAGGGTATAGCATTAAGCCTTAAACTGAAAATGATATTCATACATTCCTCTGTAATTTGTAGCTGTTTCTCATGAAGCTGTCACAAGTTCAGATTTTTAAAAAATTATTGTTCTTATTGTTTTATCTTATTGGCTTTTATTGTTTTTATTTGCTTTGTTTTATGTTTGTGTACAGCACTTTGGTCAACTCTGCTGCTTTAAAGTGCTTTATAAATAAAGCTGAGTTTTACAGATTGTGTCTCAATATGACATTATACTGATCCTGGAGGTCATGGATGTGACCGGAAGATCTGTTAAAGTGTTCTTGGATGAACTGAACAAGTGAGTTTACATTTATTATTTCTAATAGAAGCAAATATTGTCACTTTTGACTGTTTATATGCTTACTTTTACCATCCTATACCTCTCAGGGTCAACACAACCCATCACTATGCACTGCAGATCAGTACCCGCCTGGGAAGGACCAAATACAAGGAACAGTTTCTGTTTCTATACAGGTGAGGTCAAATCATTTCACCTGACTGCAATACTCTCTTAATTTAACCACTGAACAGTTGCACTAAAAAATATTTTGTCCTACTGGAAGGGATGATGTGGTCGACCTGATAGACAGCTATCAATACGAAGACAACCAGGTGAACAACAAGGACGCTTTTGCCAGAGAGCCATATATTCTCCACTTCAAACCACACAACACAGGTCAGTCTCTGCACTTAACAGAGGTTTAACAGGTAGTTACATCATCAGAATCAGCGTGTTTGTTGATTTGATCGGTTGCTGTAGACATTGTAACGACGTTGCTGATGTGACTTCTGTGGTATGTTTGAGTCATGTCTGTACACGGACCTGTTTGTTTTTTGAAGTGAATGCATCAAATTTAGAGTGACATGTGGCTAAAAGCAGGCGTCAGGTTGATCAGGTTCTGTCAGTCAACATCTTGTGTGTGTATCTGCACGTTTAATTGTGTCCTGCTGGGGCACACAGCGTGCATTTGTGGTTTAACCAAACTATTTTTGTTGAAGTGCTGAACGATATAGTGCTGATCCCGGTCCACACCACGCCATCGGACTCAGAGAAAGAGCTAGATGAGCTGTATGAGGTCTTCCTGACGGTCAGAGACAAGTGGAAAACTGATGTGAGTTGCATCATCCTGCTGCAGTATTTTAGCATCATTGTTCCACTTCAAAGCAGTGCATTAATGAGCTCATGATACACACTATAACTAATTTATTAGTACTGAAATGGCTGCTCTTGATTTATTCCAGAACATTATGATCCTGGGGGATTTCAACGCAGATGGTGCCTATGTCACACGTAAAGAAATGAAGGAGATCCGTATTCGCAGCGACAAGAATTTCCACTGGCTGATTGGTGATGACGTGGACACCACTGCAAATACATCAAATGACCACACCTACGACAGGCATGTGTACAGTATTGTGTACATTATTATACTTGTTTTTTTTTACCCAGTAAAACAAAGAGTAGTGAAAGGACAGGAAGAAAATGTACATATTGTCATTATACACTGATTAATGGAATGAATTTGTTAATAGGATTGTTGTGTATGGAGACAACATGCTGGCAGCCATGGTGCCAAACTCAGCCAAGCCATTCAATTTCCAGCAAGAGTTTGCCATGACAGAGGAAATGGTAAGATTAGGTTTTCATGACCTACAAGTTACACTTTTTATTTATGCAGGTAAATAACTTTTTCATTGTCCTGTTCTGTTTCTATTCAAAACTAAAGATCAGTCCAATGACTTCAAGAAAACATCTCACTCACACCTTCCAACTATAATTAAGGGCTCACTTATTAAGGCAGTTGAGTGCTACAAGTACCTGGAAACAGTAACTGAGAGGAAGAACTTGACCTTTGACCTCAACACATCCGCAAACGGCAAAAGCACCTTTACTTTCTGTGCAGACTGAATACTTTTGATGTGGACAAGACAGTGATAAAGTTAATTTATAAAATCCCTTACTGAGCTCATATAGGTCCCCCAGGGTTAAAAGCAATAAATACATCTTTTTTATTTGGTTATTTGCTGTAACTGGTGTGATCAGTGTCCAGTGTCCTCATGTATGTTGTGATTGTGTGGGGTTTTACCTTCCTCTACAAATCTGATTTTCTTGTAAGGAACAATGAAGATCTCTGAACTCTGAATATGCAACCTCCCACAGGCCCTTAGAGTGAGCGATCACTACCCTGTTGAGGTAGAATTACGCAGCGCTCCTCCCTTCTGGATGAAGAGGAGCAACCACAGTTGTGACGTTGTTGATACCCACCAAGCATCAGTTAACAGAAATGTCACAGGTAACATGCAAACCTGTAATTTAGTCTTGTCAGTGGCAGACATGGAGTGAAATATTTGAGACGAGACCTACTTGTACTTGATGTGGAACTCTCTTGACATTTACAGTACAGTGTCGACTCTGTGAAAGGCAGGGGTGCAAATAATGAGAGGGAATGCTTGGAATTTGGGAGTGTTTCTTGTAAATCAGTTTCACAACTCAACTTAAATGTTTTACTCATGGAGCGCCCTATTTTTAAAAGCCATGCTTAAAATGGGACTTATCATTTTTGTGATCAGTCAGTGCCACCTCTGCGGTGATAACAGCTCAATTGGATTATAAGGCTAAAAGGTTAATTGGGTTTTATACCGTCAGTGTTTTTTCCACCTGTCAATTACAATGTTTTTATTAAAAATACACATAGAGTAGAGAATTCCTTCCAGTGACAGTTCTTAAGCATGTCTATTAAATTACTAATTATATGTGTTTTGTGTGTGTTTTCTTATCCTCAGAGAATTTGCAGGTTGATGTGCTGAAACTTCAGAAGGAAAATCTCCTGCTGGAGCGAGAAAAACTTCAACTTCAGATCTTCTTATTAAAACAACGACTTGCTAGTATGCAACTCAAATAATGACTTGTAGATGTCAGTGCTTCTGTTTCGGCTAAACTGTTTTTGTTTTTTATGATCATTTGTGTGTACAATTGATAAATAATGGTTTGTTTTGTGTGTTTTTAATTACACTGATAAGAAGCAGCATGGCCCATGTATATTGAGTCTCTTTGCGGTCGTTTTGCATACATGGTCGTTTTAAGCCAATCCTCTATTTACTATTATTATTATTATTATTATTATTATTATTATTATTATTATTATTATTAGATAATGACGAAGTTCACCTGCTGCTAAACAGGTTAGGTTGATAACCCATTAAACTCGCCTCATATGGTACAGGTTCCTAGGATTTTAACCTGTTCAGTGATTCATCCATGTCTCAAACAGTTACTCTGCTATGCATAATAAAGGTGCATTTCCGCTTTCATTTCAGTAAACGGGTTTTGAAAACCTACAAGGCAAAAACATAAACAAAACCGTAGATGGCACGTTGACGTGTGCTGCATTCAAGTGTCATGTGTGGGCTCCGATTTTCAACATTCTACAGCCGTTACGGTGAACTGTCACTCATTTAAATTACGTGCCTGTGGGTAGGAACGACAACAAACTATACATGTTGTGAAACAAGGTTTAGTAATGTAAAAAATAAAACGGGATACACAACTAAATGCTGCAAGAGAATAATACCCATCTGCCGTCTTGCGTGGCTCGTTCACTTTACCAATATTCTGTACCGCGAGTGAAGTAGCCACACTCTAGTCACGTGACTGCCGGACCTTTTCGACCAAAACACTGAGGAACCAAGCAGGTTGTTGACAACAACTGTGCAAGAAGCTGTGACAGCTAGCCCACTTTCTCAGCGTATACCCAGCAATCTCTGAAGCTATACCAAGTCATCGCTCACCTGTCCAGTAGACAGGCCGTCTCAATGCATTACAGAGGACCGAAAACACCGAGGGGATCATGGATGTGTCCGATTTGTTTAGTAGTTGCAGAAAGGGCGACATTTGTAGAGTCAGGTAACCAACTGACGTTCGACTGACGTTATTTGGGCTTGGTTGTCTTTGCTTCTGTGTGCTAAAAGTAAACTTAATTTACTTGACGTGGTTGCAGTTAGCTTTGTTAGCTTCTTCGTTTCTCAGACCTGTCTCTCAAAACATTAGCCCTCTTTTATTTGGCCTGCTCTGGACTGCAGTGCTGCAGCTGAACACAACGCTAACTGCATCGTATTGCAAGTAAACAAGAGGGTTGCTAACATTAGCTTTGATGACCCAGCTGGTAACTTTAGCTAACGTTTGTAGGTCAGCTCCTCAGTTTCCAGATGCAACGTAGGTTACTAGCTGTCAGAGGCGGATGCTTAACAGGAAGGTATGTGGAGAATTTTCTGCTCCCAGCTTAGTGAGATACTTCCTGTGCTTTGGGACAGACTGCTAATTTTCAAGAGCAGGAATCAATCATGACAAGTCAAAGCAATGTACAGTTTGACCTACCTAGCCAGCTCTGCAAAATATAGGATATGTTTAATTTTCATGAAAAAAAAGTCAGTGTGTCAGTGAATGTAGGTTACATGCATAGTCACCAACATACTGTGCACAGCAATACAAAAGAAGGCTTGTTTACTGACTGATTCCTATGTAAGTAACGTGTGTAGCTGTGTGAACAGTGTGGCTTCCCTGTATTTCCATCGTGCATTTTGGCACATAACTGACGTGCAATATGCACAAGCTGCCCTCTGTTCAAGTTCTTTATTGTTACTTTGTAACAATAACAATAAATATTGTTTTCCACTGTGCAACATGTATGACAGATGAGACACCACTAAAAGTCGCCTTCCTCAGTCTCTACAGGATTTGCTGGGCCTTCTTGGTGAGAGGTGTGGTGGTGGTGGACTAGGTCAGGTGGTCTGCAATAAGAGGGGTGCTCACTGTGTCTCCTCAGTCTTCCCTGTGTTTAAGGATAGGTTGCTGTTATTGCACCTTGTAGCTTGTTGCTCCACCTCCTCTCTATAGTCTGTTTCATTGTTGTTCGTGATGTGACCCAGCACCAAACTTGATGATGTGGTCGGAAATTGATCTGGGCAGTGCAGTTATGAGTCAGCAAGGTGTGCAGGAGTGGGCTGAGGACACATCCCTAGGGAGATTCCAGTGCTTGTTGTGGTGGTGCTCGAGGTTCTCTTGCCTAATCTCACAGACTGTGGTCAGGATGGGCATCAGTATCTCAGCTTATGATAGGCTGTCACTGTGTAGACTCCTGTATATGGCTGTAACCAGTCATTTCTTGTCTTTTTGTCCCTAAGATACCTTGTTGAACAAAGAGATGTGGACCTTAATGTAAGAGATAAATGGGACAGCACCCCTTTGTAAGTACAATTTAGGCAATCAGTCTAATTCTTTAGGTAACACAGCATCATCATCCTAACCACTTGAAATGTGAACACTCTTGCTCTTCAGGTATTACGCCTGTCTCTGTGGTCATGAGGAGCTGGTCCAGTACCTGTTGGCTAGTGGTAAGACTGGTAACACAAACATAATAAAAGTCTAAACAGTGAGACTACTATACTTTGTTGAGCTTTATAATTGCACTGAAATGTTCTGTGGTATCATCTGAGTTTTTTACTTTTCTTTGCTTTCAGGTGCCAAGTGTGAAGCCAACACGTTTGATGGCGAGAGGTGCATGTACGGCTCCCTGAATGACTCTGTTCGACGCCTGCTTAAGGACTATAAGTGTGTCAGTGTCCGTGCTATGCAGCGGGATGATTTCAACTATTTCCTGCACATGTAAGGATAAAGCACCTGATAGTTATTCATGTAAATCATCCAACTTCTCTACAGAGCAGTTCATCAGCTGCTTCAGTAGTTGACACTAAAATGAAACAGGATCATGAGATGAATGAACTGCAAAAGCACAGTATGCTACATTTATAGATTGTACATTAATCTGCTGGACCACACACAATGTGGTAATGTAATCCAGACATTTATGGGTTTTT
The DNA here is from genome assembly GCF_001640805.2 of Lates calcarifer. Lineage (NCBI taxonomy): Eukaryota > Metazoa > Chordata > Actinopteri > Centropomidae > Lates > Lates calcarifer. Next base: position 17,435,642 of record NC_066838.1, on the reverse strand, counting down.
GCTTTAGGTTATTGGAGCAGGGTCAACACAGCGACGTCAAGTTCCTGGTTCATGGACAAACATTTCCAGCCCACCGCTGCGTTCTCAGTGCACGCTCCGAGTACTTCACTGAAATGTTTGAGACCAAATGGAAAGGAAAGAACTTGATCACCCTTAAACACCCTCTGGTAGATACATATATATTCAGGCTGAATCATTCTGTGCTTCTGTATATTGTCTTCTTCGTCATTAGATTGTCATGTCTTTTACACAGTACAAAACAGCCTTATTGTATCATGTGCATAAGAGCTGTTTTGATTTCAGATCAACCCTGCAGCCTTTGGAGCCATCCTGCAGTATTTCTATACAGGTTGGTGTGTGTTCAAGCAACAAATATTCAATTTGTTGATCAGAGTTTTTAAACTTTGCGGGAAAAGACACGACCCTGCCATTCCTAACACATTCTTTTTTGGCCTTGATGTTACAGGACGGTTGGATATTGATATAAGCCTCGTGGAGGACTGCAGACGACTTGCTAAACAGTGCAAGATGGCAGAGTTAATAGAGGAGCTGGAGAGCAAATGCAAACAGCTTTATGAATTTGGTAAGACAGTACTCCTGGTTCACATTTACGCTGGTAGTATGTATGTTATTGCTGCAAAACATGCAGAGGTTTTTCAGATAGCCTCGAAATACAAAACACATCATAATTCCAATGCCTAGTTAATCTCTGCACCATTTTTCAGCAGCTTGGATTGTATTTTCCAGATGAATTATGTCTCTTTCTCTCTCTCTTTCTTCATACTGAAGTGTCCAACAAGCCAGGAATCTGTGTGAAGGTCCTGAGCCTGGAGCCTCACACCTGCCAGCTTCAGGAGGAGATGGCTCAGTTAGCAGACTGTGCACTGCCCACTGAACTAAGAGTAAGCACATGTTGGCAAAGAAATTGAGAATCTGAACCCACAATAGCTGCTGGTATTTGGCAGTTGTAAAGGATCTTGTGTTGCTCATTCCCCCCAGGTCGGATTTGGGGAACTTCCCTTTAACAGAGTCGACCGCTTCCCTACTTATCCTGACATCTGCTTCAGAGTCGATGGTTACGACTTCCTGTGTCATAAGGTACGAACTACAAAACTCACACAGCATTCCTCGGCTGCATTACAAACCCTCTTCCCCAGCCCAGATCCTGTCACTGTCAAAAAATTAGCATTAGAGTGTAATTGTGTGTGTGTCGGTAGGTGTTTTTCTGCGGGCGGAGTGATTACTTTAAAGCCTTGCTGGAGGACCATTTCAGTGAGGGAGAGCAACTACAGTCCCAGCCCAGCACCCCAGTGATAACTTTACACAACATCTCCAATGAAATCTTTATCCACATCATGTATTACATCTACACTGACTACACAGAGGTTAGTGCACAATTTCTGTCTGAAATTTGAAGTGATTCTGAAGTGAGTTTACAGATTCTTTATGGCCTGAAAAATTGCCAGAAGGATGGACTTTTTTAGAGCTTTAAGAAAGAACAAGCTGGCAACACCAGAGTCTTTCAGAGCACACACAACTCCTTATAAAATAAAGGTAATGATTCTTGAATTCACGTCGTTGTTTGACACCTGACCTGTCGCTCTTCATGTCCAGCTAACGACAGAGAACGTTTTTGACGTGCTGTGTGTGGCCGACATGTATCTGCTGCCTGGGCTGAAGCGTCTGTGCGGGAAGACGCTTGGCAAGACCATATGTGAGGACAACGTCCTGTGCATGTGGAAGACGGCCAAGCTTTTCCGTCTCTCTCGGCTGGAGGACCAATGCACAGAGTTCATGGCCAAGATTATTGAGCGGGTGGGTATCAGTCTTTGTGCTGTGCTTGAATCGGCTTTATTTTTGTCTAAGTAACAAGAGAGCGTTTTGGATATTCAGTCGTCTGAAGATCACAGAGAACGCTTCTGAACACTCAATGGACTGCTTGTGCATATATAGTCAAATTCAACACTGACCTCTGAGGCCGTGGTATAATATTTGTTGTTATTGTGTTTGTCAGCTACATGAGATAGGTCCCAGTTTTCACAATATAGCAGCTCTGGGCTGAGCTTGATTATCTGGATGTACTGGTCAGCCATACTCAACCCCCCTCCACCCCACCCACCCCACCCACTCAGGACAAATTCACACCTTTGTACCTGTCATACCTGTCTGTCACAGCTGGTGGAGCAGCCCGAGTTTGCCGAAATCATCAAAGAGGATGCCGCGTCGCTGGAGGAGCGACATGAGACCGACTCTGTCCCCTTGGTGGACGACATCCGCTACCACATCGCCAGCAACGTGCAGACATACAGCGCCATTGAGGAGGCCAATCAGAAGCTGGAGGCCTTGGAGGAGCTGCTGTCCAGCATTAATATTGACTGTTGAAAGGGCCGGTAGGTTGTGGTTCATGGCTGCAGCTGGGGTTTTCTTTTCTTTGGCAGGGGACACAGGATGATGCATTTGAAGTGAGAAAAAAATAAGAGGTGAAGAGAAAAACATATGCTTCTGTATGTTTGCAGGTTTTATTTTATTTACAGTATATTGCACAGAATATATATTTTGAAAGGAGCTGGTTTTGATGTTACAGGGGCGTATTCAGAGACAGCTGTTTATGTTGGCTGTTTAAAGTTGGTTTCTGTGAGACATACCAAATGTGGGAGAAGATATTTGGTATCATGTTAGCTGGTGGAATTTAGACTAGCTGTTTATTTAGTTGTTTTAAAATGTAGTTTGGGCCCAGCAATGTTCAGCAGTCCATGAACTCCAGTGAACTTGATGAAATTTTACTATGATAATGAAAGAAAGCAGAATGCAGTCCACAAGACGCACTGGCACTGGTCACATTTAAAAAGAGATATGCGTTCACTTCATATAGCCGGAAAATATTTTTTAATTTTGAACTTTTATTTTGAAGTTACATAGAAAATAGATTTATGATGCATCTCATGCACGCAAGCATTTGAAGGTATTGTTGAACTGCCTACTTTTATTTTGTGTTTGGCTGGATTTGGCGGCTGTAGTTCACCACACTGTTTGACCAATAACATTCCTCTAGCATGAATACTGAAACGCTCCGACCCCTCTGACATACTCCTGCACTTTGTGTACATTTAAAATGATACATCTATTACCAGCTGCCGTGTATAACAGAACCTTCGTTTGCCCCGTGTGTGTACAAGAAAATAAAGCCTTTACTAAACTGTCTGCATGTAAAAATTCAACACAGCAAAATATTCACAGATTTAATTTCAAAATGGTGATGTTATCCATTTCCCAGCCTTCTGTTAGAACAGTGGATAAATAACTGCTTTTGGTTATGGCAATTAAACATGGTCTAACAAGCATAAGTAGTGTTTTATTCAGTGCATCTCATGAATGAACAACTACTGGTCTAATAAGGCCTTGGTGACCCCCAGGCTTTTCCTCATGACATATGAGGTTTTAAGTGTAAGTATGTAAACAACTATTGGTTGGATTGCCATGAAATCTGGCACAGGCTTTCCGATCAACTTCAGCTGCACTGATAACCCCAACCCCAACTTTTTGGTTTTGTTAAAGCAATATTTTACATTAGAAAAAAATACTTTTCCTTCCATTTGTTTCATTCGTTTATCTAACATTTTAAGATCAAGTTTTGGAAGCCACCTAAAGATGGCACCATTTCTCAGTTTATCATCACTACGGCTGTAGTGACTTGCCTGCCACAGAATGGCTGTTTCTTGGAAGAAACAGCTTTTCAGGCATTGTGGGAAACAAATAAATCCTTCATCCTGAGCTCTGAATTCATGGGAACAGTTTCTGAATGGCGCCGTTTGACAGTTGTCCATTTTTCAAATCATTCATTCATCACAAGTTCACAAAGGTGTGTTGAAGGGCAGTAAATAGTTAGGCACTGATACATGTTTGCAGTGATTTAGATGCGTGTATATGTGCGTCAGTGTGCTTGCTCTATAGTTTATAATTGGAGTCCCCGTGGACTCCATCACTCCCATTTCAAAGAGTATTGGAGGTGACGACAAAGCCGTATGTCACCTTAATGGAGCCCTGAGGTTCTGAACAGTGGGTGAGCTCAAATCCCAGCGGGGGAGTGCACTGTGGAGCCGAGCTGCAGTTAGAACACATTAAAGTGCAGTTCAACTGAAAACTCTGAGGCCATCCGTTAGACAACAAAACCCTTGGCTTCTAGCCCAGCTTCTCGAAGGCTTACATGTTGAAAAAGACAAGAATAAACAACACGATTAGTTATTACCCCAGCGAGCTTCCTTTACAAATGTTTTATGGTTGTTGCTAAGTAACTCACTGTGGTTTTGGTCTTTGGTGGGAAAGGCCAGTTTATTGGTTTTCATATTGGACAAATGGATGTTGATGCAGTTTACAGGAGGATCTTATATTTCTCGTCATTTTATTCAATTTCCATGGAGACTGTTTACAAGCCGATCCGGCCTCTCTGGGACAGGAGCTTAGTGCCACAGTGAGTTCCTGTTCAATGGCTCTACACCTCTACATTGGCCCCATGTCAGAGCAGGACGGAGTGCAGCCTGGAAACTGGGAGCTTGGATTTACTTGAAAGCAACACTTCATCAGTTATATCCGACTTTGAATGACTGTAGGGATGGCAACGTCGGTCAGTCCACTACTTTGGCCCAGACAAAAAATCTCAACAGGCCCTGGACAGATGGAGATGAAATATTGCATTCATCATCATTCATTGTCCTCAGAGAATGTCGCCCACTATTTTGGTGATCGCCTGATTTAACCTTTAGTGCCACCAGCAGGCTGAAATCTTTGACTTTTACTAAAACATTTCAAAAACTGTTCTATGGACTGCCATGAGATTTGATGTAAATACTTAGGAAAGCCTAGAGGATAAACTCTATTAACTTTTCCTGGAGTTCCATTGTGAAGTTGAAGTGAAATATCTTATATATTATTATTATATACAGCTATTTGATGGATTTCATTGAAATTTTGTGAATTTATTATGTTGCCTTCAGGATGATGATCCCCTGACCCCAGCACCATCATCAGGTCAGATCTTATTCTGTGACATATATCTTTAGTTTATGAGCAAAACTGCAAAACATCCCCATCCTCCTCTGCTGTACTTTAGTGCTAATTAGCCACCGTCAGCATGCTAACACACTAAACTTAAGATGTGTTGAAATGTTGCTCTAAGCACTGTGGTGCTGTAAAGTCTTGTTCTCTCCACCTTGGTTACACAACTCTTTTGTTGTCAGTGAACATGACTCACAACCGAATTTCGTGGTCAGTTCATTTCTTGGCACAGCAGCAAAAACATTCTTTGCAGCCTGTCAAGCCATCAATCAGATTGCCCCTTTGCCCTGTGTGATGATATTTCCTGGAATAGTTTACAATGGATGACCGTAATAACTCTTCTTATTAAAGGTATTAACATCACTGTAAGTCATTGTTTTTAATGTGCATCATCTTACCAGTGACACCCAATAGTCAAACTTTAATTTAATTTAATTTATGTGACCTATGCATGTTTATCCCTTACATTTTTTACATATTTAGTTGGGTAGTATATTGCCATACCAGTGTGGCAACAAACTGGTCTGCGTGCAGTTTTAATATCCTCAAATCAAATTCCAGCCTCCTTCACAAAGGACGTTGACTCGTACTGAATGTAATATATTTTATTTTCTCTGTCCAAGTTATGACTCATATTTGTCATGTGTCTAGAACAGTCCTTAAAAAAACAACATTTTTTTGCACTGACGATTTCCATGTGTTTTTGCTTGAAATCTTGCAGAGGACAACAAAGGGTAAAATCTCTTGGCTCTTGACTCATGCCACCGTGTGACTCACTGAGACTTCACTGTGACATCTGTCTCTTCATACAGGAATCTGCAAAGGCAGAAATCTACCAGACAAATAGAGAAGCAGCTCTGTTTTCTGTTTATTCCCTCAATCTCCTTTCAGTTGTGTGTGTGCCTGGGTATTGGTTTGACTCCTGGGTGTGCAATGTAATACATAAATGGGCCTCCTTTGATACAATCACTGGCAATAATAGGTCAACAGTAGGATGTTGAACATATTAAGAGCAGCACTACATTTTGCTCCCATGGTTTCCTTTTTCTCTGGTCTTCTCCCTGGTTCTCCACACTGGCTCGTTTTGGTGGTTTCTCACACCTCAGGTGCTTCAGGGCTGACGTGTACACAACATGCAGAGTTGTGTCGTTCATACCATCTGTCCATCTGTCTCTCCAGGAACAAACATGCTCATCTCAACCATGATATTCTTCTATATGTGTCTCACACGTAGGATTCGTTATATTTGGAGCAGATGGAAAAACCAGCAGGTGGCTGGACATAAAGCTAATAACTTTAACTCTGGAGCTTTGTTGCAGGTAAGACATGTTTGTGTTTTTTATATATATGTTTCACTTGAGTTTGTCTACCTTATGCTACTTCATAGGTTTGAGGTCATCATCTTGAATCGCTCACTTTTCTGTTACTTTATCCTTCTACTCCAGGGAAATATTGTAAGTTTTCCTCCAGTGTATTTACTTGATAACTTTAGTCACTTACTTTTCAGATTCAAATTACTACATATAAAATATAGGATATATTATTCAGTTATTATGGTTGTTTTAACATTGTGTTGTATATTTCAGCCAAAGGTTTTAGCCATAACTCTGTTGTCTTCTGTAATGGACAGACCTGCACATTTGCAACCTTGTCCCTGAGTCTTGATATGTCCTCCCAGGTGATGAGGTGAAGACATAACTCACTGCTGCCGTCACTGCCAATATCCTAATTTGCTATTAGTTAGGGATTACTACCAAAGAGAGAGAGAGAGAGAGAGAGAGAGAGTGGTAAGCCCATACTTAACCAGAGACTGACCTGAAAAGTCCAGGCTCTCCTTCCCACTTCACCGTATGGTATACCAGACTTATATATTTCCATAACTTTATATGCATACAGACAACATATACTGTGTATGCAGTATATTGTAGTTTTAGCCCTAGTTTGGCACCACAGAAAGCCTGTATTTACATTTCATTAGACAGATTTAGGACTTGGGCCAGTGTAGTGTGGTCCCAGCCAGCCATTATGTAAGAAATGGCACAGTAAAGACTACACATGCACTAAATTAAATGACAGATTCCCACCAAGAAGATCTCCTTATAGGATTGTCTTGAAACGAGAGGGGCTCAGCAGCCAGCCACTTTCCCCCACATTTCCACTGTCATGCAAATACCAGGCTGAGGATGCCTATGAAGTTTCGTTTACACCGATTGCTGCTCAAGCTTATCAACCAGGAATTTTGTTTATCTCCCTGCTCTGCATGGAGGCTCCTCTTGGACGTGTGTGACAGTCAGATGCTTACACTTAACATAGCCACGGTAATATGGGATTAGGCCTTATATGCTCCCTTGAAGTATTAGCAGCCAGGGCACAGACAAGCAAGCAAGCAGTGGTCTTATTAGTCAGCTTTGACAAAGACAGCGTGCTCTCTGAGGAAGCTAAGTAAAATTATCTGTCCCTTGCTCACACAAATCACACAAACAGAGCATCCCTAGCTGCAGCACAGGTCATCTTAGTGGCTTTATTTATCAGATAAATGTCTACGTGTTCATATAATCCTTCATCATGAGTCTATCAGGTTTGTATGCTTGTGTATAGTACAATATGATGCTCCACCTGAGGCAAATCACAAGGTTGCCAGTAAAAAGAACACAGCCAGTTCTGCAGAGAGAGATACAAACAGCGTCTGCATGTGAGACAGGATTACACTGTGACCATGTGACTGGTCTGCCCTTAGACAGACCTCTAACAAAAGACAGGCTAAATCTATCCAGGACAACAACCTCTGGCCCTGAACTCTTCAGTGTAAACAATCAGTAGGACTTCTGTGAGTGGATGCATGAAACCTGCTGCAAATTGTGACCTTGGAGTCATGATTTAAGTTGTAATATTAGATATTTGGGAACAGAAAACAATTTAGCAACAAACTTTTAATTTAGACACAAAAAGATTTGGTCACATCAAGATTTTCACCAACAGATATGAACTGATAATACACTTCATAAAGTTTTACTAACAATGCTAATCAACACTGTGAAAAAGAAACATGCAGAAATGTTTCACTGTTAATTTGTTGTTGTTTTCCCTTCTTTGTTCTGCATCTTTTCTTTGTCTGCTGTTCTTCTTTTCTGCTCCAAATTTAGCTTCTTCTCTTCTCTTCTTTTTTTTTTTTTTTTGCCTGGACCAGCTGTAAGGTTGTTATTGTCAGTGATACACTATCGTCATTGTGTTTCTGCTGCCAGTGGTGTAGCACTATAATCTGGGCCCCGTACATCTGCAGCCTCAGTGGACCCCGTCCACTTTTAATGCATCCATTGTAATGCCTGTACAAGAACCTGAATCAACAACACACATATCAGTTGTGATTTTTAGTGTTTGCAATATATTCAAGAAAGTCTGCACAATCTTTATTTCACAATAAAAGACTTTAGAGGTAAGGTGAATAACTTTCCAACCAGTGCTAGCCCAGTCTGAACTCTTTTTTAAAATTATTATTATTATTATAGGGCCATTAAAGGTGTTTTATTTGAGATTTTTGCTATTAGTACATAACCAATGTTAACATTATCCGCTGCTTCTTCTTTCTCTCATGGTGGACTAAAGACAGGCAGGATGCTACAAAAGTGGTATTAGGAGGATGGATCGGGCTAGCTGGTTAGCATGCTAACTTCAGCTCATTTTTAAATGTTTTAAACTAAAACACTTCACATCACATTTAATTCACCAAAGTCAAAATAAACGATTGAACTATAATAAGTTTGTGAAATTGTCCCTAAAGATGCTTATTGCAGACAAGAGTTGTAAAAACTAATGTTATTTCACATTAATTGGTTTGATTTGTCATAATGGTGAAGACATAGACTGTATATATAGTCTATGGGTTAGGAAGCTTTCTTTCCAGGCATGCAGGCTATCGTACCTTGATGCAAGTTAGGTAATGCTGTCTCTCCCCTGTGTGTGTTCAGCTACTTTAGATTCAGGGTTGGTTTTTGTCACAGTTACAAACAGTGAGTGTCCAAACTTGCTTTTTTTCACTCGCTTTCCTGTTTCCTGGCCATTTCACCCTCAGGCATCAGAAAGCAGTTGTCCTGCTGACACAGCTTTTGTTCTCCGTAGGGAGAAACCATCACCGAGGCCCAAGGGGACTTACTGGCTTTGAAATACACTTTGATTTTCAAGACTGACACAATCTGTTGCTTCTACGACTAATGAGGAAATATACAACTAAAAGCATGCACAGCATAAAAATAAGGAACAAAACAGTCTTTTCTTTCCCGTTATTTGATTTGAGGGTATTTCCTTCACAAAATTGCACAATGAAATGCTTTGCTTCATTTCTGGCTCTATATACAAACAACCCCCTTGGTGTGGTAATTCTTAACATTACATGTCTTCACTTCCTGTTTTTGATTCAATAATATAGGTAAACTTGATCTTGAAGGACTATTTTATTTACAAGACTCTCATTGTACTGTCTCACAGTAGATGATTATTTATTTTGAAAATCACTTATCATAGACCTTTTGATAAACACACTGTGATCTGTATTAGTGGAAACCAAGTTGGCACACCTAGAGACACTTTACCTGTAATACACGTGGCCTTGCCATCTGTTTGGCATGGCTGATGCTCCAGATTAAGAATATACTACAGTACACTGGACTATGTGTGCAAGTCTTGCAGACATGTGCTCCACTGGCATAGATGAGAACTATTGTATGTATGTGTGTTGATGTTCTAAACTATTATCAAGATCAGCTTTTGGGTTGCCAGGTTGTGAAAACTCACTTTGACTGGTTAGACCATTTGACCATTTATTTCTAAAAAAGTATGGGAGTCTACAGCCATGCAACCAGCAATGTGAGGCACAGTAGTGCTATGACCTACATGCTAATATCAGTATTGTAACAATGCTAAGCATGTGTAAAACAGCTCAACATTATTCAATGAGAGGTCAATTTAGTTTTACAAGTGCAGTGATATATATGTTGTCAATTTTTTTCTTAGAGTATTTTACTTTTGAGTATCTTATTTCTTTTACAAACAGGTGTTAGGGTTAGGGTTTCTGTTACTGTAAAACCTATTTGGCTAACTCATACACACAAAAATATGCAGGACTTAAAATGTGTTTGTTACTTGATGTGGCCTGTTTCATATGTCTGTGAAGATTCTCAGTCATCCAGATCATGGTGTTTCAAAGCCCTATACAAAGGCAACTGGACTTGCTTGAGGTTCCTCACCAGTCAGCCGTAGCCAACGTTAGCATGAACAGCTGAAACATACAAGTTCAGGATCAAACTTGTTAACAGAAAAATACAGGTGTGAACAATTACATAACAAGTGTACCAGCCGCAACCTCCTAATACTGTGTGGAAGAGAGACATTTAGTTAGCACTATGTGCTTTTCATGTCATAACATGACAAAATGTCTGTATGAGAACAGTCTGTGTGTACCAAATTTCATATCAAATGACTATTGAAACATTTCTCTAAAAACCATAGGTGTTGAGCTAGAGGATCTCTAGCTTTATCCTCTTGGAAACATGAGTGTTTGTACTAAATGTCATGTCAGTCTCATCAAGCAGTTGTTGAGACATTTCAGTCTGGACCAAAACAAACAAAAAACAATTATTACCTACTTCTTAACACTTCAAGAATGACTTATTAGCATGTATCTATGGCATTAACGTAGGGTCTATTCACACTAATAAATCATCAATAAAGGGTTTTACAGTCCATCAAGTCTGCAGTTGTAAATGTTAATAATCACATCTTGCAGTACTTTTCAAAGGATAGATGATCACACAGTGCATTTGAGGGGGTGTCCACCCTAATGAATGAGAAAGATGGCGAAAAATCAAAATGCCTAAGGAGGTTTTTTCAAAATCTGCCAACACAAGTCCTTCTTCTTAATAACTGATTTCAATCTATTAACTACAGCTAGACCCTTTATGAATTGTGCTTTAAACATAACGAAAGTCTGTTTTGACACGATGATATTCGACATGCACATTGAGCACGTGGGTAATGTTAACTCACTATGCTTTCGATTATCATCGTCGAACGTTGTGAACATAAATCACGATGTAAATGCCTTGAGGACATACTGCGTGTAATCTTTCACTATGGCAGTTATGATCATGACAGGGAGGCTGTTAGGGAGTCAGGTGAAGGGCGGACTGAGTGCGGCTGTCGCTTTAAGAAGTTGTTGCATGGAGAAGCTGGTGATTTTCCACTCAAACTGATATTAAACGCGCACCAGCTCATAGAAACAATGGTCTCACAGAAAAAATAGATAATATTGTTCAACTCAGCGGTAAACGTAGGCTACAAGAGCGAGGAACAACAGGCTGCTTAGTGAATAAGAGGACAGGTATTTTGGCATCTTCTTTACACGTTAAGTCGCTAAATTAGGTCAATAACGTTTTTATTTTTTAAAACTGCGAGAAAGATGTGATAGAAAACTCTTATTATGACCCTTTAAACTGTACTTTTTAAGGGTATTGATTTTTTATGTGTATTCTGTCATGTCATTTGTCACAGTGTTGTCATGCTGGGCTGTAGACATGCTGATTCATTTTATTCTCAGATATAAACAGATTATGATTGCTATATTTTTCTTGATAACATGATGCTGTGTCCTAATTCTTTCAATGATGCTTCCGCTAAATGAAAAGGTCAATCCCGCGTTTAACTCCGCTTTAAGAGACAACTTGTGAAAATGCACTTTTGGTTATTAGAAAAAAAAAAAACACAGTTTTGGCCTTTGAACCCGGTTTCCTGTGTTTCTAACTGATAAGACCCTGCTCCCCGTTTCTGTTTGATCTTTTTTGGAGAGCTGTTGTGATGCGTTCAGGCGCGCCCGGGCTTTACAATTACATGTGATGTGGTGGTGGTGGTGGTGGAGAAAAAAAAAATGTTTATTGTCTCCTTCCGAGCTCCAGGTGCACCTTCACTGTCCACACCCGCCGCAAGTCATCCACTGAATGGATGAGAGGATGAGTGAATGAATGTTTGTCATGCACTAAATAGAGGGGAGTCTGCTGAAGTAGGTCTGATGATCTAAGACGTTTACTAGCTTATATCTTCTGCTTACTGGCACCTACTTAACCTACTTCGTCTGTCTCCGCCCCGACCAGTGTATGATTGATTGACGGGTGTCCTTTAATAACCCCAATCCGCCCTCTCAGCAGGATAAAAGCTGGGGGGGTGGGGGGGCTGCACCGTTTTTAGCTGCTGGTACTGAAAATAAAGTTCTCAAACGGGACGCCTGGGGTCTGTGAGGGGTTGATCAATATTAATGATAATTTTACCTATTATTGACTGTGAAAATGGGACTTTCCCAGTTAATGGAATAATAGTTAATGAGTTAATATTTTGGTGTGAAATGAGCTCATAGTATAAAAATTAACACATTTATAAACCAAAGGTCATTCAAACCTTATGACAGATATTGTTTTCTGCTAAGTTATATTGCTCCTCACTTACAACTTATCTGATCATCAAAATTTGAGCATCTGTTTTAAAGCCAAGACCCAATAAAACCAAAATGGTTTCAGGAAAAAAAAAAAAGTAGTGTGAAGGTAGAAGGCTGGATGATGTATTTGTAGCTTTGAGTTGCATATATATTGATCCATTTTGACAGTATGTTCAACAATAATCAGACCCTTTTCGCAGGGTTATGAACAAACACCACCAGGTTTTTTTTAATTTTTTTTATTTATTTTATTACAGGGAACATTTTGATTTTTTTGGAGATGACCCACATCAAACAGGCTTTCTTTCTGTCTCTCACACAATAGATTAGACAGCGTCTGTCAAAGGTTACGTAACCAAAGTAGAATACAGAGCATGACACTGACCAAAATATGACGGATTATGGTCAGAGGTGTGCATTTGTGTGTGCGTTAGTGCAGCTTGTCATCAGTTGATCCTTGTCCTCCATTTAACTGTGTAAATCCTGCAGAGGAATTTATTAGTTTTTAATTGACTCTTGAATGCTTGAATGCCATTGTGTGCTCTCAGAGTAGTGAATGGTATCTAAACAGACTGTGGACAAGCAGAGGAGACATATTACCTTATTAGGCATTGTTATAAGCTGATACTGTACTGGTTTACATTTCCCAGATAACAAACCACATGTCATGAAAGAGGAGAGGACAGTGATTCAAAATGTCCTGCATACCAGAAATTATCACAGCACACTCATGAATAAAAATAGTTTTCACACAAAGATGCTTGAAAGTGGTGTGGTGATGTTATGAGGGGCTTGTTGTGAAACCCTGCTTCAGATTTTAGTGCCGTTTGTTACAAAACAAAAAGGCAGTAAAAACTCGCTATTCTGGCTTCAGTTCATCCATTTGTACCCGATGATAATTCAAGACCAACCCCTCACCACTGAACCAGCCCTGCCTTTTTTTTCTCTCTTTGACTTGTCTTCTGTGTCTCCCAACATGAATAAGTGGTGTGTGTGCATGCTTGTGTGACACACACCCGTCCCCCACCACTTGGCTGTGTGTATGTTTGTGGGCAGGGAGTAGTGGGAAGTGGAAATTTACAGTCTTCTACGTTGGTACCTGAGTTGTCTGTCACAGCGAGGCTGCGTCCAATCTCCACATTGGATTTAATTGTCTTTAGCCAGGGGGGCGGGCACTGCTGTCAGCTCCACTTCTTGTGACCCTTGTCGGCATAAAGGCATTCAGTACAGAGGAATGGTGACAGCTGAGAGAGAGGGACACTATACATAGTCGCAGCCATGAAGGAAATGTAAGTTTTCTGAATTGCTTTTGCTGGAAAGGGGACTTTTATTTCTTTAAAGCTTTGAATATGTTAAATCAAGTTTTTTCTGCTTAAATCTGCTTATAAACAGTAAAATCAACAGCAGTGCCTCTGTTGATATTGTAAAACTTCTTTTGTATGGAAAAAGGTTAAGTAAACGGAGAGAAAACAAATAGATTTTATTGTCTTTTCGATTCATATTGACAAGAAGTAGGGAGATTTCAATGGAACACTAGTGAGGATTTTAGCATAACTGATGTGCTGAGATGTTTTTTGGAAATTATTTTTTCACAAGGTTAAAGAATTTCTGGTGAAGTAGATCTGGATTAAATCCAAAGGCACAGTTTGCCTTAAGTCTTATCTGACGGGCAGACAGCCTCCTAACACCATGCAGCCAGGTGAAAGCATACGCTGAGCAGACGAGTGTCACAGGGGGAGGAAAGGGGATAAAGAGCGAGAGAGAAAGAGAGAGAGAGAGGGAAACAGGATGAGAAACAGAGCTGATCCAGTTATGTAAGGAGGTTTGAGAATGGAAAGCGGTTCAAGTTGACTTGTCATGCATAACAGGAAGAGAGAAATCCTAGAAAATGATGCGTGCACACAGGGGTGGGGGGCCGGGGGGGTTTGTTGTTCAAACGTTGATTAAGTGAGGAGACACAAAGTTCCCAGTAGGAATGTGAGAGGTTTCAGAGAGTTGTCTTCTTGGTGTAGCTGTTGGCAGAAATGCCCATTCCTGAGAGGTTAACATTGCTATTATCACTGTGATGATTATTATTTAGTCTTAAGCCGTTTCCTAAATGTCAAATCCGCTTATCGCTGTCCATTTTTAAAATGTTCCACTTGTTCTCAGCAGTTTTATACTTTTGTTTTCAACAAAAACGACACTCAGGTTTTTTACTTTGGAGGTTTGACACTTTTCTGAACAAACTGTTCTTTTATCTGAGCTTCAATAAACAAGGCCGTCTCAATTTATGTTGTGGCATGCAAGACCTAAGGGAAAGTATTTGAAGTTGCTCTGCCAACAGAAAAAGAGGAATCCCTTTACACTAAATAGAATTTCTCATTGTCCACTTCTGTTTCTTTATTGTGTGCTAACTTGGAGCTTAAATCACATTCAGTCTTGACATGTCTTACGTAGTTATTCTTGTCTTGTTAGGGTTTCTTTTCTCCTCTTTGGCTCATGCGGGGAAATAGGATACCTCGGTGAGCAATAACAAATCCTGTCTTTCTTGGAAGGGCGGTTTACAGTGTAAACACTTTGTGAACTTAAGCCGTTGTATCTTCCTTAGAGCAAGCCAGGGCTTTGGGAATGCAGAGGGATATCTTCCTCTCTAAATTTGGAGGATGGCTGGGCTGACTTGTTACTGATACAGTAGCATAAGAGAGAGCGAAAAGAAAAACTTTCCTTAAGGTTCAGGCGAGGTCTTAAAGGCGTGTATGTGTGTCCACAACACTCCCTTCCTTTTCCTTCTGTGACAATGTGCTCCCCTCTGAGCAGAAACACCCACCCTGAGGCACAGAGTAAAGGTGGAAAACATAGAACTAGATGCACAGCTAATAAACAAACACTGATGTGAATGTGCAGTTTCTATCATCAGGTGATAATTCTTGAAGTGTGTATACTGCTTTAGCCATAAAGTTTGCAACATGAAAAGAAAATATAGATTTTTTACTGTTATTCTATTATCTATTTGAGATTGAATGATTGAGGCAGATAAAGAAACACAGTGGGTATTCTCCCTGTTTGTTTGCCCTGGTATATTGTATATTGTGAGACTACTGTTGGACTGGGTTTGTATGTTACCACTGGCTTCCATTACACAAGGAGTTAGGCATATGTTTGATTGTATTTTTCATTTTCTAATTTGAGTCAGCTCCCCGCCAACACCTCTCCAGTCTGAATGACCTCCATGCATCAGTCGTTCAGATTAGCAAGATTAGCGACATAGTACTGTATATCATGTACTCACACAACATGCTGTAACGCAATCAGGAGACAGCATTATCTCCCTAATGCTCCTGTCTATCTGTGTCTTATCCCTGTCACCTCTGTCCCTCTCTCTGTCTTTGTCTTCCTCCATCGATGTGTCCTTTTTCCTTTTTTTTTGCCGTCCACAGCATGGCACAAAAAGAGAAGCTCCAATGCCTGAAGGACTTTCACAAGGACACCCTGAAACCTTCACCAGGGAAGAGCCCAGGCACACGGCCCGAGGACGAGGCTGAGGGCAAGGCTCCTCAGAGGGAGAAGTGGGCTAGTAAGCTCGACTTTGTCCTGTCCGTGGCCGGTGGCTTCGTCGGATTAGGAAACGTCTGGCGGTTCCCTTACCTTTGTTATAAAAATGGTGGAGGTGGGTAGAGGAAACAAACAGCTACTGTAGCCAAACTGTTTTGTGACGGTTGTAGCAAGAAGATTATAGGTAATTGATTCCCCGTATCCCATCTTCCAGGCGCGTTTCTCATCCCTTACTTCATCTTCCTGTTTGGTGGTGGCCTGCCCGTGTTCTTCCTGGAGGTTGCGCTGGGCCAGTACACCTCTGAGGGAGGGATCACCTGCTGGGCCAAGCTCTGCCCCATCTTCACCGGTCAGTCCAGACACATAAACACTGCACATATTCACGCACAGACACAGAAGTAGAGGTTCTGCGTCATAGCATAAATCTCTCCTGACAAGATCATTTATTATTTAATGCTGAGTCAAAGCCTCATTTGTCCAAACAAGAATTCTGCCCTGATTTCAGTCTAGTATTCATCATTCAGACATTACGTTGTACTGACGCCAACAGCCCCACCCACCCAATTGCAAATGGACTGGTCTTACTTCATTAGACTGGTTTGTGTTGTGTAAACGACATTAAAGAGCTGAACCTTGAGAGTGCTGAACATTTGAAAATAACTCCAGGATGAGCTTCAGATAAAACAGTTACAAACGTGTACACACACTTGCATAAAAAATGAATAGAAATATACAAATTCAGATGCCACAGGCTCAAAGGCACACCAAAAACATAAAGTCATTCTTAGATGGCGTATCTGGTGTGTATAATGGATTGATGAGTTCTTGGTTGCCATGGAAACAGACCAGCAAAAAAAAAAAAAAAAAAAAAAGGCAAATCAAGTTGCCTAGCAATGGGTACAATCTCATGTGGCAGGTCTGCAAGAAAAGCTGCAACGTGGATCCACTTGTTTGTTTTAGCTTACAGGATATAAATATTGTATGTCCTCCGTGATAGTGTTGTCAGGGTGGGGTTTTCTCAGCAGCCTCTCATCTTGACGTTGCAATAAGCAACTGATACTCAAAGACGCCCGAGGGCATCTTATTGCTCTTTGGTGCAGCCCCTCTACCTTTGAGTGACAGCTGAAGACAAGCGCTGAGGCACCGCGCCCCCAGGCAGCTGCTGTGACGCTCTTCACACGAGTAACCTCACATGAAAGAAGAGGAAACTGTCCGTCACCGGATCTCTAGCAGCTGCCGGTGGTCTCCGCCATCCAAGGAACGCTGAGGCTGCTGTCTGTCCATCTGGCGCAGCGTCTGGCACAGCAGAGAAAGTCCACGAGTGTCCTGCAAAACTGGCTAATCCCAAATCGTACCCATTGTTCCTCCTCCGCATTAACATGTTTTTTATCGTATCGTGAATTCACAACTTAACTCAGGCACACACCAGCACGGCGTATAGACCACACACGCACATATACACACCTGTCACAGCACTGAGTTGTCTATCAGTTTGCATTCGGTATGCAGGGAATGAGGAGGTGGGGGCGACAGAGATGATGAGTTTAAAAATACTCTGAAGCAGTGGAAGTGTAGCGGGGATTTCTGTGTCCAGGTTCGTGGCAAAGTCATCTAAAAATAGCAAACAACACTAAGGACATTATAACACTAGATAGTAGAGTCAAGCTTGGGAAGTCGGTTAAGAGTTCATTGTTATGAGTTTGTAATAGGCTGCTCTTAAAGTTGCTTAGCACAAAAAAAGTACTTAATGCGGATGTTAATGAAGCCATCACATAAGCAAAAGCTTATTTGTGAAATGTGACTTTTTAATGACCAGAAATGCTGAGTTGGGTGATGTCTTCAGCTGATGTTGCAATTTGCCCTCTCTCTCTTTTTCTTGTCTCCAGGTATTGGGTACGCCTCTATCGTGATCGTATCTCTACTTAACATCTACTACATCGTGATCTTGGCCTGGGGTCTCTACTACCTGTTTCAGTGCTTTCAGCCGGAGCTCCCCTGGGCAAAATGCAAGCAGCCCTGGAACACAGAGCACTGTGTGGAGGACACAGTCCGCAAGAACAAGACCCTCTGGCTGGCAGCCAACGTTACCAACTTTACCTCCCCTGTCACTGAGTTCTGGGAGTGAGTATCCACTGACCGCATGCCTAACTAACACACACACACACACACGCACACACGCACACACATACACGTGAATACACTATAGTAACACTGGATTTTTATCTTTCTTGCGTAAATGTGTTTGAACAGCTACAATTCCTGTGAAGGCCACAGTTTACTTTTATAAAGGTCTCTTCCAGTTTATTATAAAGTTTATTTGCACTGCATCTTTCATATGTTTCATGCAGCTCAAAGTTTGACTTTAGTTGTCAAACTAAAGTGAAACAGCTGGAAATCCCAGTGTTTTTCATGCCAATTTGTTTTATTATGTGTGTGAATTTGATGACAATTCATTGCCACAAGTGGCACTAAATTAGAAGTGTTTATGCAGCATCAGACACCGGCTTCTCCAAAATCATCTTCTCAACATTTTCATGTATTCAGACTCTGGAAAAGCAGCAGAGCAACAATGAAAGTCCAAGTCATGTGTCTGTTTGATTCCATTTTTATTGTCCTCTTTATTAGTCTCGTGTGGTCAAAGTCTGCAGTTGTCACATGGCCTGTTTCCTTGGGTCTGTTTGAAAATGTGCAAGATAACCTCTTCTGTTTTAAGTCCAATAAACTGCCATTAACCCATGCCTCTGTATCGTCTGCAGGCGCAATGTCCTGAGCATCTCCTCTGGGATCGAGGATATAGGGCCCCTGAAGTGGGACCTGGCCCTGTGTCTCCTAGCAGTGTGGGTTATCTGTTTCTTCTGCATCTGGAAGGGAGTCAAGTCCACTGGGAAAGTGAGTGCCGAGGCGTATGCACATCCTGTACTTATTGTGTTGCCTGGATGCTGTTTGGCCTTTCGCTTTTTTCTTTCTTTTTTTTTTTTTTACCCCGACAAGTTAGCGACAAAACACTGTTGCTCAGAGAAAACCCACAGGCTTGGAAACAAGGTTGGTTTAGGTGATTTAGAGACACAAGACTCTGCGCTGTCCTGGAAGTCACTTCTTGGCCAGACTTTCTGTCGGCTGTAAAAGTTGACTGCTGCTCCTTAGCCCTCTTTCTGTTTGTTAGTGGGACAGAAACTGGGCCTGAGCCAACAGGAGGAACTGTGTGAGGAAAATGATTAACTAATGATTACTAAGGGCTATTTGTGGGATTATTTCCATATTTAACACAGGGTCCCTTGTTGTGACAAATGTGCTTTAAAATGACCACCCTTAATGTTTAACCAGATAGAAGTTATGAGAGTGAGAAACATTTAGTCAGTGTTGTGAGTGCTTAGTGCTCTGTTGGGCATGCAATTCATCACAAACCTCCACCATGACTTCTGTATGCAGTATGAATCACTGTTCACAGATCTGGGCATAACAAGAACAATGTTGCTTTTGTCCGGCAGTTGGAAAAGTATGAGTTAGAAATGAGAACTAATAAAGGAAGTAGTGTTCATTCCATTATACCTCAAGGTTGGTGAGTCACATAGTCTGTAACTGTTGTTTATTACTTTGGCTAATAATTCCTTTATCCTGTCTAGGTGGTGTATATAACAGCGACTTTTCCATTTGTGATGTTGATTGTGCTGTTGGTTCGTGGTGTGACCCTGCCTGGGGCAGCTGAAGGCATCAAATTTTACCTTTACCCCAACCTGACCCGCCTACAGGATCCAGAGGTACGATCAAAAACTCTTAGCCTCTGCTTTTCGCTGTTTCAGCTCCCGACTCTAACCCCCGATTCTCATGTTAAATACGAAGCTACAGCCAGCAGCCAGTTAGGTGGCTTAGCATAAAGATTGAAAACAGCTAGCATGGCTCAAGTAACACAGTCCACCTACCATCTTAATGTTTTGGCATATGGGCAAGAGAATGAAATCAGTCTTCTCATCTAACTAAATTAATCAAACTAGAATCTAGTTTGATTAATTTATTTTGTTATAAAACTTGATTACATCACTTGAGTTAACATCAAAACCAAGCTGGGGTTACCCAATAGCTGAATGGTCAGGGTGTGTACCATATGGGCCTGAGCGCCCTGAGCAGCAAGTCCCGGTTTCGACTCCTGATCCAGCCGGACCTTTGCTGCATGTCATTCCCCTGCTCTCTCTCCCTGCATTTTCTCTCTGTCTTCACTAAAACACAAAAATTGCACTATTTATTATAAACAAAAAAACAAAACAAAAAAACCCCAAAACAGTCAAAACCAAGTCAACATGTATTATATATACACAATATGCACGAGACTTCAGATAAAATTAGACATTTTAGAATTAAACCCTGGTCAAAGCTGTGATTATATTTGTTTGTGAAAGGTGTCACTGTTTTGATTTTATGGCCCTCAACTTTACTGTTTCGGCTCACTTTCACTACTCTCAGGGGCTCATAATAAATTTCCAAACTTCTACCTCTGTTTCCACAGGTGTGGATTGATGCAGGAACCCAGATCTTCTTCTCCTATGCCATTTGCTTGGGCGCCATGACATCGCTGGGGAGCTACAACAAATACAAATACAACTGCTACAGGTGAGTTGTGTTTCCGCTGGGGCGTGGGTGAGTGGGACTGTAGTAGTGACAGCAACTCGTGTCAGAGACGGTTGCGTGAAAAGAAAATGGGAACTTCGGTTCCACCTGTGTTCATTAACAACCTCCATGACATATGTGTGACATAGGGACTGTTTGCTGCTGGGAGGCCTCAACAGCGGTACCAGTTTTGTGTCTGGCTTCGCAATATTTTCCGTCCTGGGCTTCATGGCACAAGAACAAGGGGTGGACATTGCCGATGTGGCAGAGTCAGGTACGAGGGTCCAAGGTGATGGCAGCGGTGATGGTGGGTGCTGCTGCCAAAAAAAAAAAAAAAAGAAAGAAAGAAAAAAAAAGAAAAGACAATTGGGCAACATCTTAATTTAAATTTAGATGATGGGAAAAAAAAAACGATGATGCTGAAATGTAGAGGTATCGGCAATTGCACACTCCTTGAAAAAAGCCTCAAAGAAACAGAATTGCTACTTCAGTGTGAAAAACAGACATGCTCCACCTTTTTGAGGACAAATTACATCGCACTGGTCAAGTGATGTGTGTTTCAGCCACACAAAGCTCCTGCACTGGGCCATCATCATTATTACAGGTGCTCAATGGCGCCAGGTGTCCTCATGTGCCACTTTCAACCTGCTCATTGTCATTTAGTAGCTTTACATCCTTTTGACCAGGGGACTTTGCTAAGAAGATTGGCACCTTTCTGTTATAACATGCTGTGGATCTCCTGAGCGAGGTGGACACCACCGGTTCTGTTTCTGTCTTCCTTTACACTCTATGTGGACTTTGAAGGAGATGCGTCTTCTTTCAGCATGCTCGCTCTGTTCAGTTAAAACTAAACTCTTGCTATCTTTAAGACTTGGAACTTGAATAATAATCATGTGAAACCAAAGTACTTATTGTATGGCAATGACAGTTCTGTGATGGACATACATAGACACACACAGAGTAGACATACATATTCCATTATATATGAAAACACAGAACCTGAAGCATAACAGAAGCATAAATTCAAGCATATATATATATATATATGTATATATATATATATATACACATACATGTATTTTGTTTTTCATTTTTGACTGCTGACTTTGTGTCTCATGCTCCTGTTGTATCCTGTCCAACTGGTTTGTCACCTGCTTTGTTTAGATTAGATAGATTAGATTAGTGACCATTCACTGAAATACAGTTTTCCATATTACAAGATAGTGCAAACAGTAGTGAAAGTGAAATGCATATAGAGATATATAAAGGTAATAACTGTAAAGATTCAAACTGTAGATAGCATTAACTGTAGACAGGTCTTGCAGTCTTAAATGAGGTAATATGTATAGTTGAATGTAGTTGTTGATATTTGTCCTGTGAGTAAGCACACACAGGACACCTGTAGCATGAGAAAACCCTCTAACCTAAAGTCTTTCAACAAATTTGATCATATTTCCTGTATGTTACTGGCAGCCTCAGAGCCCAGCTCAGCCTCTCTAGCTCAGCCTTTACATTATTTTATTCCGATCCCCTTACAGTATGTTGCTGAAATCAGACAGAAATGTTAACTCTCTCCCTCCACCCTTCTTCCCATCCCCACTCTGTTCTCCCTCCAGGTCCGGGCTTGGCCTTCATCGCCTACCCAAAAGCTGTGTCCATGATGCCGCTGCCAACCCTCTGGGCCATCCTCTTCTTCATCATGCTGCTGCTTCTGGGCCTCGACAGCCAGGTCAGTACATTTCCCTGGTGACTCTGCTGTGAAGCCACATATGTACAGACGGAATAGCTGTTTGGTGTAGTGCCCGTTAATTAAACACGGACACCTCCAAGGTCCCATGGGTTAGTTGGCTCCTGTCGCCCCCAGTGTGTAAAAGGCATATAATGTGTCTCTCTGATCCATATCTAACGTCTCCAAGGTATCAGATAACTGACAGACAAGTAATGCAGCCTGTTCCCACAAAGGCATTTTACTACCACACTCAACTGCACTGTGTAAGGATTAAAGCTCTTTTAATGCTCTGTAATGCCTCAAATTAAGTTTTTAGAAGTTGATAGACGTTTGCCAAACATTTAGTTAGCAGAAGTCATTATAATAGCTTGCAACCTGTTATCTAGCTTTGATGGTAGGCAGAGCTTTGATTAAGACAAGATAATCCAAGTAGACAAAACACCAGAGGGATTCTCCGGCTATATCACATTTCCTGCCCCCAAGTGTAATTCTACTCTTGTGCTAACGCAGTCCTTCACATGGCCTGGCTACACATCTCAGCCAACTGCGCAATCAGGCTGGTGCTCTAAATTTGAGCCCATGTAAATAGCTGTGCAAGTGCGGCTGTTTTAGAAATGGTGCCAGTGACAGCATGTGTGTGTGTGTGAGTGTGTGTGGGTGACCATTCTCGACCATAAATTTCATGCAGATTTGAAGTCTTGAATGCTATATATTGTTAACATCGCTCACACACACATGCCAGAGTTATGTAAAGGGTTTTTGTTTTGGTTTGCATACGACAAAGGAGCGTGGCCTTGGTGCATAAAGACACTGCAATTTGATAAATGGGAACAATTTCATAATTTTGTTATGACATTATGTAGCTTATGAGGCAATGTGGAGACGCAAGGGAGCAAGAGAAAGACACAGTCAGGCAGACGGAGACAGTGATTCACTGTTGTTTTGTTTCTGTTGTGTCTTGGTAGCAACAAACCAGTGTTGCAGAGAGAGAAGCCTTTTTTTAAATTCTCATTACTGCCCAACAAAGACAGCTCTCATTCTCTAATCACTGGTTTGTAGAGGCAAAACAAGAACTGTATGCACACAACAGGAGACACTGATTGTTTTTTTTTTTCCTCTGAGAACTTAATAGTTGCTTTTGTCCCCACAGTTTGTTGAAGTGGAAGGACAGATCACCTCTATTGTGGATCTGTATCCATCTCTCCTCAGGAAGGGTTACCGGAGAGAGATCTTTATAGCTGTGATGTGTTCCATAAGCTATCTCCTGGGACTCGCCATGGTAACAAAAGTAAGTTCACCAATTCTCTCTCCGTCAAACCCCTGTGCTCTTTTACTTCTGCTGCTCATCCTGTTTAGAAAAGGAAAAGAGACACAGCGTATGTGGGATCAGCAGCAGAGATAACGCCACAGACTTTCCACTTGCCTGTGGGCTGCTGCATCGTTACGACCAAATATGGCTTTCTACCACATTCACCACACATGTCCTGTGTGTCTGAATGGAAAGAGCTGGAATGCCGTTTTCCGTTTAGCAGTTAACGGTGCTTCAATGACGTCTCGGCACCTGTTGAACTCTGCCTCTATTGGTGGAGTGCCAGCATTCTTGTGTGCTGCTTTCAACACCCCGCCTGCCCACACTGCTTTACTGCCCCCTTCCATCTCTATGACTTTCTCTCTTTCCACACACATCAGAGAGACAATTAATGCCGTTTTCTGTCTTTTCTCTTTCCAGGGTGGCATGTATGTGTTTCAGCTCTTTGACTACTATGCAGCCAGTGGTGTGTGCCTTTTGTGGGTTGCATTCTTTGAATGCATTGCTGTAGCCTGGGTTTATGGTAAGTGGAAACAACTCTATGTGATAGGTTTCTGTAGTGTGTGTCGTTTTTCAAAGTAATGGTCCTGAAGAGTTGAAAAAAAAAAAAAGAAGCACAAATGATCTCTGTGGTGGTAAACAAAGGTACCGTTGTGGGTCTTTCCACATCAGTACTAAATAAGTTTAACTGCACACAGGGGTGTGGTGAGGGGCGGTGGGGAGGTTTTCTAGATTGTGATTGGCTAACCCTGGCTCCCTTACATCAGATTACTGGGCTGTAAAGGGTCACAAACCAAACAACTTTTGGAGACTGGAAACATGTACAAAGAAGCATAATAACAAACATCAGGCACAGTACACATACCCCATTAAATAATGCAATAAAACACATAGTCCATGATAATCAACAAATAGGAGGCGTGAATGATGACCTAGTAAGCTAGCCAAGACTGTTTACAGTTGATACAGTAAATGGTACATGGCCCAGTTGAAATACTGTATATGCTGCAGTTTATGGCGGACAAAGGAGATAAAGGGCTCATAAACCTGCTAATTTCTAAAGGTAAATATGTAGGTCATTCTACAGCAGCAAACAACACGTGTGCTGTAGAGACTTTTGATAACTTATCTTACAGTGTTCATTCTGTTGACAAACTTTACTGAAACATGTGAGTACTCATGCAATTCCTTATTCTCTTTGTGTTTGATAGGAGTTGATAATTTCTACGACGGAGTTGAGGATATGATTGGCTACAGACCAAACGCATGGATGAAATGGAGCTGGACCATAATCACTCCTGTACTTTGCATGGTGAGAGATCAGAGTTGGTTTATTGTGTCGAAGAGTTTGGAAATACTGTTGTTGATGACACGTGACAAATGTTGATAGTTGGACTTTCAAGGTCTCAGGGAGGTGTTCAATTTGGACTAAAAGCAGCATGTACGTGTTTGTGTCCTAGGGCTGCTTTGTCTTCTCCCTGGTGAAGTATAAGCCCTTGACCTATAACAAGGTGTATGAGTACCCAGACTGGGCCATCGGTCTGGGCTGGTGTTTGGCCCTGTCCTCCATGATCTGCATCCCAATGGTGATGGTCATCAAGATCTTACAGTCTGAGGGACCCCTGATCGAGGTGAGCTACCACAACCCTTCAGAGTGAGATGAAATACCACTCCCATATCTGTACACTTGGGCTAGGTGGCAAATGGGCTAGGTGTTTCCCCTGTATTCAATTTTTAGCCAAGATAAGCTAATTTGCTGGTATCTATAGTAGCTGCTCATGGTGGTGTTGATTTTCTCATCTAACAAGAAATAAGTGTGTTACGCCAGCAGCCAGGCTAGCTGTTTCCCCCGCTTCCGGTCTTGCTCAGCTCAGCTAAGCTAATTTGCCACTGCTCGTAGCTTCATATTTAACATACAGAGATGAGCGTGGTATCAATTTTCTAATCTAACTCTTGACAAGAAATAAGCGTTACCTTAGCAGCTATAGCAACTAGGCTAACAGTTTGCCTTTGCTTCCAATCTTCATGTTAAGATAAGCTAATCTGCTGTACAGTAGCTTCGACCAGGCTAACTGTTTCCCCTTGCTTCCAGGTTTTGTGCAAAGCTAAGCTAATCTGCTGCTGGCTACAAACATGAGTGTGCTATTTAACTCTTGGCAAGAAAGCGGCATGTCCTCTACAATGTTCAATTATCCTTTTATTAAAGAGTGCATGTATTAAAATATGTCACTCAGTTTTAAATTGACATGACTTGAATTATATAACATGTTCCAAAATAAAGATGTGATACATCTGTATTTGTGATGCTTGCCATTTAACTGTCACATTGAACCCTAAACTGCCCCAGTATTCTGATGATCATTGGTCTAATCTCTCATCTCCTTCCCTTAGAGGATCAAAGCAGTGGCAGCCCCGGCAAAGTCAGGCGTGAGCTCCCGCCCGAAAGAGTACAACTTGAAGGGCAGCGAGCTGACACAGCCCCTGGACCCAAATGGGAACAATGGCTTGATCAAGCCCACCCACACCATTGTAGAAACAATGATGTGAGCGCTCTCTGTGAGAGGAATAAGATTGATGTGCTTTCTGTGTTATTATCATACTTGCTAACTTTGATAATGGTAGGTTTACATTGTCCAATATATTCACGTTAGAGATACTCTGGTTTGATTTCTATGAAGAGAGTTATATATTGTTGTTGTAATTTTTTTCTCTTGTAATTTTTTTTCTTTCTTTTTTTTTTTTTTTCATTTTTTACTATATCGATATTGTTGATGTTACAATTATTGTTGCTGTAGTTGGCACTGATCTCAGTTTAGGCAGTATTTTAAGATAGAACATGTTCAATGTTTACTACCTTTCTGTTGATTCCTGGAGACATGAGGAATTTGCTTTTTTTTTTGGGTGTAACAGAAGAAAAGATGAAATTCTCAATTCTCATAAATTCTGTAAACTAAACAAATAGTTAACCTTGCAAGAAACGTCTAAACACCCTCATGTGATTGTGGCAGTCTTGTTGCCCAAGCTAACCTCTAATCTATTGGTGTTGTTTATCCCGCAGTGAAATATGAATGTACCTCCGCTAGTGGCGGAAGCGAGCCACCCACATATCTTACTTTGTTTGACATCCTTTAAGTTACAAGTTCAACAAGGCCTTGGCCAAATACTGTGAGAAATGCATTCATAAGAAGATACATCCTAGACACAGCCGAGACAAAATAATAAAGAAGAACAGCTAAGGAGAATAAGAAAATGGGAAGTGGCATTTTTAGAGTATTTGTACACTGCCTGTGTGACTACTATAGTCAGTCCCAGTGCATTTATTGAAACCTCTCTTTGCACTTTATATGTCGTTTCACCTTTATTGTAGTATTTGTTGTTATTGTTGCAAGGTATTGCAGTTACATTTGCAACACATTTCAGGAGGAAATATTTTTAGCTTCTAACTTTTTGATATTGTAAACTTTGATATACAGTATCTAGTTGTCTCCATGCTAAGACAATGACAAAATAGAGTAGAAATTTGACATTGAATATTCTGACTTATAATTAGCAGTAGGACCTGTGAGAACATCACCTAAAGTAAAAACAATATTTTATTTTCTGAACATCCTGACAGCTCTCTCCATTGTGCTCATTTCAGTAGCAGAACTACCACTGGATTCTAGTTTCTAATGTTCACTTTAGACATTTGTATGTAGATTTTGAATTGTTTGTAAATCACATATGCCTTTTTGTAACAATTTTATACTGTACATCATATGAACACCATGCACCACTGATTAATTATTTTCCTGAAAACTCTGCAATTTCTTTTCTAAATATTAATTACATTGTGAGCGTGGATTACATTTTTCAGTGTGCAATATTCATTGAAGCAATGGCATTCTCAGCTCGATAAAAACGCATCAACAAATTTAAAGTAAATTTTATGTTTATTCATGAAACAACTCGCACAGTTTAATGTAAAGTCTGAGGGAATTGCTATAGTGAAGCATGTGCAGGAGTCACCATATTACTGTGCTGCTTTGTCCATAAAAACCTTGTGTTTGGAAAATCAAGTGTACCAAAGTATTTTTGTCTCACAGTTGTCCCCTTTGAGATGCACATTGCATCATTCAATAGAGATTACAAATAAACATCTTTTTCTTTGGATTTATTTGCGTTTGTCATTCTTTTCTTCTCTAAATATCTTATAGGCACTTATACATAATCATACCTGACATACATTCAGTGGACACTTTATTAGGTACACCTGTACATCTAATGCAATCCAATGCAACTCTTATGCCATAAAATGTACTTTTACGTTGCCTACTGTGTTCAGTTTTTGTTGACATTGTCATAGAGGTGTTAATTGGATCATAAGTTTTAGACTACGTTATACTTAGAGGTGTTCTGACATCATCATCACTGTCAAAATGGAAACCACTGAGCTCCTTCATCCTGGTTAAGAGGTAACTTTCTGCATAGTCACTCAAAGAGTTGCACTCTATATGCATGTAACGAGAGTGGTCAAACTTATCTCCTCTTACCGTCGGCCAAGAACTTATCAATCACCCTGTGTAATAAATCATGACTGCAATTAAAGAGTTGTTTGCTAAATGGAAATCTTGCATATGTAACATTGCACAGATAATTTAGAGACTGAATTCCAGAGCAACATTATGTTATCTCTCTTCTCAGACATCCAGCTCAGTGTAGGTCCTGTTTATCATTGCCATGCTTAATTTTCACAGTGACAGTTAACTACACACAGCAGGTAATGTGTGCTCAGCTACTCTGGTTTAAAATAAGTTATTGCATATGACTTTGCCTGCTAATCAGACACTGCTATGTATCATTTCCATAAGACTTGGACTGTGAACAGTAAATTTGATTTATAACTGCTTCCTCTTCCAACCTTCATCAATACTGTACTGTCTATTCTGAGTAGGTACCATTTGTACAAATCACAATACACCTTGATTCCACCCCTGAAATAGCTATCTATATTTATTTGAATATTCTCCATTGAAGGCCATTGATGCCCTCTTGACTCCCACCTCTCACCACTCCCTGTGACAACCCACTGACGCTTGTCCTAAATTTTTCAGGGTGTCGGTCTCACCATGGATCTAACACCGCACAGCAGGTGGGAACAGCTCTGGCATCTCACCAACAGAGATGGGACTGGCTTATTTGGGCACATTGCTGGTGTCCTACTGTGTGTCCAAAGCCCTTGAAACACTGAACCCCCAAATGCTCCAAATGCTTCGTGGAAATGGGACAGCAGTTTGTGAATGACATGTTACTTTGGCTTGCAGATGCATTTCTGTTAGCAGTCAAGTAAGAGGCTCAGATTTTCACATCTAGTTTAGGTTTTCAGCTGCACACAGCTAGAAAAAATTGAGGTCGCAAAACAGCTAAAAAAAAATATTGGAGAAAAGAATTAGATGTCAGGAAAAACACTATTTCTTAGTAGAGTTTGATTTGAAGTAGTCACAGTTAAGATTGAATAACTGATGTCACACACGTTGTATGGTTACCTATTAATATTAAATTGTAAAGTATATCGATACATGACGATGACATGTCTGTTGTTCATTCCTCCAAGTGGAAGATATTGTTAGACATTACTCAGAATTACAAGTCAAAAGGTAGAAATGAATTCTTTTCTCCATTTTCCCACGACTGCTCAAAATTAAGGTTTAAACGAGTAGCAGCATTCACCATATCTACCATAATTTTTTTTAGCATGTTAGCATGCTAACATTAGCACTAAACACAAAAGAACAGCTAATGCTAATGGGAAACTCATTGTTTTTTGTCCTAAATTATTGGACAAATGTAAATATTGAATGGATTCAATATGAAAAATTAGGTGATTGCTAAATTCATAACAATTTCTCCTGAGTGAAACACAAACATCTGAATCGTAATAATCTGTGTAATTTTAGTTGAGACATCTCACAAAACCAAAAATGTCAACGTTGTGATAGCACCAGAAATGCATAAAAACTGGAAAACAATCTATTGAACATTTGCTGATATAATTTGCTTTACACAAGCGGTGGACCAGTCAACATAAGGTCTCCAACAAACACTTTGCATTACACCTTAGTGTTGACATATTTGCTGGGTCAGTCTGAGTAATCTCTGTGGGGAGAGCCAAATTACACAAAACACTGTTGAGTAACCGCAGCAAAAATCATCTAAAGTTTCGTTACTTTATTCTCATAAAAAGAAATACATTTCTTAGTTTATAATAAATTAAATAACAAAAATAAAATAATATCCAATAAATCTTTCAAGTTCCTTTGAACTGATTCCTGACATTTTCAGGGAGGATGTGGAAATCAACCAAAAAATGTGCAGCCACATTCACAGCTTACATGAAGATACTATGTGCATATACTGGAAATAAAATAAAGCACTGCATACCATGATACATTATACAGTAAAATATAATATACAATACAGTAAATTAATTAAACAGCAAAACCTTAAAAATAGGCCTCAGTGTACAACATGACATTTAATAAAAGACATGAGTCTGACTGGAAAAAAGTTACCATCCCAAGGATGAATCAGTCTCTAAGGCTGCTCTAAATAAGACAATGCAACTATCTCACAACATGTTCACATCAGCCATGAAATTAAACAAGTGTTTCTTATTTCCAGAGAGGCAGTTTGATTATCAGGCCAGTTTTGTTGCACAAATGCTTAATTTAAAACTAATTTCATGATTTTAAAAAAAGGGAGCACTCTCACACAGATCCAATTGGAGCAAACAGAGATTGCTACCCAATATTTTTTTCATTACAAGAAGGAGCTACTTGCTGAAGAGAAACTTTATGCATGCTTAACATGCTTACAGATACTGGTGGGAGAGACAGCTACTGCATTGAGAGTCACACTGATGATCAATCCAGTCAGATGAGGAGTGAAGTTATTCATTTCTGAAAAATGAAAGGCATTTCATCCTTTGTTTCGGTAAAGGATGAGATTCACTTAAGGAAGCATCAGTGATAAAACCACAAACCAACCTGTACGTCATTCTGGTGTAAATGCCACATACAGAGACTCAGAGTCACACAGTGAAAGTGAAATGTGAAAGGGAGATTTGAACTCCTAGATCATAACAGAGAAACGTGGGTTACGTGCAAACACAGTGTTGCAAAGAAACATGTGCAGAGTGTGAAACTAGAAACAATATCTGTGTTTGAGTCATCAGGACAGTAACATAAAAATGTCTGAATGCTGGAGTCTCTCTAGAGCCATTCACAAGCTATTTATCTGTCAAGGGACACCCACTTTAAAACAGGAAGAGGAGAGTGTCTTCATAAGTATTCGTGGTATTAAGATATAAGGGGCTTTAAAATATAGTTGATTATACTTGGCAAGTAGCAGAGAGCATTCTGTCTATTTGGAGGCACTGTCCCTTCTCTAGGGCAGGCTGCGTGGAGGAGAGACTGGAAACGAGGGCAGTGAGCCAAGACGTGGCTGAAATAACGAACACCCTGTGTGTTAGTGTTAGTGTTAGTGTTAGTGTGTGTGTGTGTGTGTGTGTGTGTGTGTGTGTGGTGTGTGTGTGTGTGTGTGTGTGCTTTATGCATATAAAGCATTGCATGGGAGTCTTATGTGTACAACATAAAATAAAAACTCCTTTTCACACACCTGGGTTTATGTTCTTTCAGTAAGAACGTGCATCCAATTAAAGCAAAAGATTGTAAATCTATGCAGTGCGTGTGTGCAGCGTTTGACTCTCTCCAGAGCTGAGACGTGTTTGTTGACATCCTGGCTCCGTCAGAAGCTATGACTCCCCCCTATTATATAACTCTACATGTGGCTTTGCCTCTGGAGAGTGAAGGGGTTGAGGGGTGGGTGGTGGTGGTGGTGGTGGTGGTGGTGGTGATGGTGATGGTGGGGGGGATCTGCCCCGAAGCCAGAGCCTCCTCTGCATGTGAACACAGCGACTAAAACCGGCAGGAGTGAACACATGCACTTGTAACTTTGAGAGTGAGAGATGCTTTCAGGCGGTGGGAGAGTGGCTGTTTGTGTTTGTGCATGTGAGAGGATACTCTGCGTGCTGAACATGAGCGTGAAGGTCTCTCTGAGAGGTACAATGTGACAAACTTAACTGTGCGTGACGTTTGTGCGTGCATGTGTGTGTGTATGTGTGTGTGAGGTCCTGGCGCGACAGTGTTTCAACTGCTAGCGTCTGTCTTTGTGGTCACAGGGCGATGCCATTGGTCCTGTGTTCAGGAAAACAGAACACTGAGTTTGAAGGGTGGTCACAGTCGTCAGGCAGGCCGGTGTCTGCTGCTGCCAGTGGATTCCTGCTAATGACCAAGTCCAGGCTGTCTCCAGCCTCCATAATTAGGGGCACAGTTAGACAACAGTCCAAGTCCCTGGTCCTCACACGGTTCACCTGATTAGAATCAATGAAAACCATCATTCAACATGCTCTTACATTCACATCACAATTAGCCTGACATTTTTTGGGGGAAAAAAAAAGGGAAAACTTGGCTGGAGTTTCATTTTGTTTAGATTTTTTTTAGCAGGAATCACAGTGGAGCAATGAAAAACACTATCACACAGAGCAGCCAAAGAGCAATAAAATGGCATAGAGACAGGACAAACAAAAATACCGGCTGTAGCAAATAGACATGATTAGCTAGTTATTGAGCTTTAAAGTGCACAGAGCCAGGCTAGCCATTTTCCCCTATTTTCAGTCGTCACGCTAAGCTAACCACATCCTGGCCTGAGCATACAGTCATAAAGACTGGTATCGATCTTCTCATCTGACTCTTGGCAAGCAAACCAAGTAAAAATGTTTCCCAAAATGTCAAACTGTTCCTTTAAGGATGAGGTTTATTGACAGACATGGTACCTGAAGAATGCGGTCGAAAGGCTTTAAACCCGCCTGGTCAGCTGGGCCATCTGGGCGGATCATATTGACAAAAACCCCTTTCTCCAGGAGCCCGTCTGATACACTGAAACCAAAGTCATGGCTCTCAAGGTCTTTCTGTATCGTCACCTGCAAACACATGGGACCTTGGAGTTACTCTGACATTGTACATCACAGAGTCATAAATATCTAGAGCATTCTACACAGATTGAAGACAGGATGGACAAAAATCAATATAGCAGAGAGCTACATATCCTGACTTTTAGTATGAGTAAAAGTTAAAAAAAAAAATGGATTGGATCCTTGTGACAATGCAAACTAATACTGTCTTTCATTATATCATGCTGTCTCCTAAATGCCTGCAACTCTCAAACTCCACATCTCTAGTTTCTAAAGAGGCTTTACATTAAAAATTTAAAGTTTCCAACCTCAAGAACTTGACAAAGCTCCCTCCAGAGTCTCAGAGGATATTATAAAACGGTTTTCACAGGCCTAGCAGATTCTGATGAATAAAACTGATGGAATTTCCCTTTAAAAGCAGATCATTTAAGATAAAACAGGGCTAAAACACCATGCACTAAATAGTGTCACAATGACCCATATTACCCAAACAAAAGACACTGACATTCAGGGAAGCTATTGCAGGCTCATATCAAACAGATGAATACTTTTGCAAAAAAAGAGGATTCCCCAAGATGTTGAAGTTAGTGATGAAAACACCAGGGGTACACATAATGAAGAAAAATTGAAGGTATACCAGGTATTTTATACCATCCCACATGCATTTACACAAAGAGTTTTACTTCACAGTTGCAGTAATTGTAGCACAGTCATTGTCTTTCCTTGCAGTGTACAAGTACAGGTATCCCTTATGGTCCAACCCCTGTATACACTAAATAGTTACAGTATCCACAGCCACATGCCTCCGAATCATTTGTTTCTCTTTGGATTTGGAGCAACACTATAAGAAGGTCAGCAGTTTAAACATAACCAAACAAGAAACAGCTTTGAGGTAGGACATTAGACGTCAAGCTCAGATGACTTTCCATGATATCATATACAATGTGTCAACTGAAAATATTTTTCATTTCCACACTGCAGGGCTGTGATGCGCTCTTATTACTGACCCAGCCTGACCCCAGTCAGTCAATCAGACACAGCAGGATGAGATGCACAGATGACACCAAAAGGTACAAAGGCGCAGTGTGGGTTCACACCATGTGCAGCTGCTCAGATAGTGTTGTATAATGAGTGTTGTGTGTTTTTGTCACACACACACGGTGCAAGTCCTGACTGGCCAGGTATCCACTGGGTCCAGTTACACTGTACTGACAGGAACAGTGAGTCAAGTGGAGGAGGCACGCAGGTATAAACTTCATAATGGGCAGATTCCCTCAGGACACTGTTGTTTGTACCTTGTTCATCAAGCTGTGAGTGCAGCTGACTGATCAGTCAATAGTGATATAGGTGTTCCAGTAATGCTTTGGATCATAGCCTGCAAACAGTGGAGTAATGTAGTACATACAAGGTATCAATAAAATACTTTTTGAGTAGCTACATGCAAGGGAAGAAGAAGTTAGGATGTAAAGAGTAAAAACTTTGTAAGGGATTTAATACATTACACTTTGTAAATCCTACTTAATAATTACATGGTACAGATATATTGTTACTAGGTATAAACCTTCATATACTCGAGAACTGCAATGTAATTTGGGGATCTA
This sequence comes from Lates calcarifer, assembly GCF_001640805.2. Lineage (NCBI taxonomy): Eukaryota > Metazoa > Chordata > Actinopteri > Centropomidae > Lates > Lates calcarifer. The sequence continues at coordinate 17,401,328 of NC_066838.1, read as the reverse complement.
GTGTTACATGTAGTGCCACAGCACCCACCTGTGGGTACCACGTTAAGTATTGTCATTGGTACCTCTTATGTACAAAATATTTACACTGTAATCAGTGGGATTTCATGCAACCAGTGTTTGTTTGTAAACTAATTATTCTGATGAGTAACATTTTAAAGGCATTCCCTAACCAAACTACCTTGTGCAGTGCCAGAGTTGTAGGAGACAAAATATCACAGGGGTCCCCTTTGCCCCTGGACGGTACATCTCTGGCTCCAGTCGACATGTTCAGGTTGCTTTTGTTCTTAGACTCGGCATGGATTCCCTCTCTCTTAATGGGACTAATGTCAGACTGAAACATCAAGTCTTCGTTGGTCTTGGTCTCTTCTAGGTACAGACTAAGTGCACTACCTGTCATGGATGCCTGGAAGAGCACAAAATGAAATGGATTATTAGATCATCAGGTATTATAAAAAGAAAAAAAAAAAGATTTGGACAAACACAAACACGCACATATATAACTTCTCTTGCAGCCTACACATTAGCCTGATTAGAAGCAGAGGCATTGTGCAAAAAGGCTTCCTTGGTCACTATGGCAGCAGGTGCCCAGCCTGTCTTGTCAGATTTAATAACAGATTACACACTCTGGCGATTATCATAATGCTTCATCTGGCATGATCATTTAGGCTGACACCGGTCTATGAATACATGAGTAGGACAAAGCAGATGGAGGAGGAGAGGAAACAGGAGGAGGAAGGAGGAGGAGGAGGAGGGGTGGGCCTACCTCCAGCTCCCTGAGAATCTCTGACTGACCGCAGGTCTCGAGGTCCTGCAGAGCCTGGGACCAGAAACTGTCCTCCTGGTTGAGGGTGCCATGGCAACGAGGCGGGCTGACGAATCTATGACAATGCAGGAACCAGAACATGAGAGCAGCCCTGCAGTCTGGAGGCCGGTACTGCGTACAAAGGCAGCATGGGAAATGCAGTTTTTGGGGCTGCACGCTGGAGAGTCCCTTTTGAAAATCTCTCAAGACCACAGTGAGAGTTTATTGTAAATTCTCTCACTTGTGGCAGCTCAAATGCTGATGAGTCCGCTAGATTAGATAAAAGCCTTTAAGAGGGTTCAAGTTTACAAAAGTAACGTCACCCCCCAAAAAAACAAAAAAAGGCAGAAAAGTGAAAAGCATGTGACACAAAAGTTCAGGGGAAAAAAAAGAAGTCAAGTGTGAGGAGACAGATAAGGCTGATGTATCCTTGGGCGCTTTAGGTGCTTTCTGAGGAAACGTTTTTTTGGTGTGGACAAGGGGCGACAGAAAAAGATGTAGCTATGTGAAACACCAAAGAGCTCGTGGGCAGTTAGTAAAGCAGATGAGAGAGAGAATACCTGAGAAAGAAGAGAAAAGGACAGTTTGGAAAAGCACAAAACATGAAAGCATACAACACAAAATGACGAGAAAATAACTAGTAGCTAAGCTAATAAGCGCTCAGAGTTTGCGTTTGTCAATAAATTAAAAAGGGCAAAAGAAAGAAGCTTTTACTTGTACACAGTGGTGGAAAAAACTTCAGTAAAAGTACCAATACACCATGTCCAAATACGTACTCTAATAGTTACTGATGTTGCTGGTTGAGGTTGAGCTAGTTTGCCTACTTAGACACATCTCAGTAGTTTCATCCAGTGGTTTCCAACCTAGGGGTTGGGCCCCTCCAAAGGGATGCAAGATGAATCTGATGTGTCATGAGATGATTAATGGGAAGCAAGAAATAAAGTCCTATACATAAGAATTAGGTTGTTTTTATTTTACTTTATTCACCCTAAACTGATAGAGGCATAAAGTTGCATAAAATGGAAATATTCAAGCAAGTAATGACTTTCCACCACTGCTTATACATATAATATGATTTAAATCAAATCAAATATGTTCTTTGCTGTGAAATCAAAAACATTTAAAGCTGTACTGGCATGAAATGAGATGTTGACTGGAAGGAAAATGCTCTTACCCAGGTATCTTGTCCCACTCATCCTCAGTGAATCTCCCATCATACAGCGCTGTGTGGTGGACTAAGCCTGCAGAGCTTGAACTGGTTTGGCTCCTGTGCTTTGTGCGCCTCCACTCATTTGGATTGAGCAATATATCGGATGCTTTGTGAAGATATGTTCCTAAAAAAGAAAAAAAAAATGTGAAAAGTCACTGATCTCATTACATGTGAGAAAGAAAATTAGTTATTTTTAGGCAGCAAGCGCCCAGCGGATCTCACCTTGGCTACTGTAGCCTGCGTCGAACCCTGAGCTATCCCAGGAGCTCATGGCAGAGTCTATACTGGGAACGGTGGCAGAGTAGACCTCTGAGTGTTTACTGGTCTTCTGGGAGTCCGTCAGTTCGTCCTCTGTGTCACTTAAAAACCCAGCTTCTCTGTCCAGGGGCCGTCGGCCATCAGACTCTTACAGAACCAACAGTGACTCAAGTGAGCATTAAACTTTCTGACATTTTCAAAACAGTAAAATAAAACACTGCCACTTTTTCTGATTTGTACATGTCTCTTTATATGTTTCTCTTCTTTCCTGTCTTCTGTCTCTTTTTTCTCCATCCCTGTAACTAAAATTGATATGTAAATAAAGTTTAATCTGGGCGATGAGACCAAGGAGAGAACAGCATATGAAAGACAAAGGGAAGGTATAACTGGATGTTGGTTCAGCAGGGATGTTCTTTCCACAAGAGAATGAACGAGCAGATTTTAAGAAGTGACTGAGATTTTTTAAAAAACATAGAGATCAAATCTAGGGACAAAACTATTTGAAAAAAATGGCAGCCAGTCATTAGAAAAAATGTATTGAGCCAATGAAATAAACAAAAAACGAACAGAAAATGGATTCTTAATGTGCCATAATGTAACCCTTTTTTGATGATTTTGTCTTTACTTTTTTGTGTATGTCTCCTTTTTTGTTTTAGTTTTTTAATCTTTAACCCATTTTGCAAATACATCTACAGGACAATTTTTGAAAACTGCTATGAGTAATTAAAAATAAATAAGTTTGGGGGGAAAAAAAAAAAAAAAAAACATACGGTCGGCTTGTTTCTTGATCTTCAGGGTGACGGACTCCCCGGCCATTTGCAGGAGGTGGATGGCCTCGCTCAGCGGCTTCCCTTTTAAACTGACGCCATTGATAGCCAGGACTCGGTCCCCTATATGGATGGCCCCGGTCCTGCAGGGTTAGGAGAGGAGACACAGATACCAGAGTATACCAGACAGTACTGACAGGCGGGCCAGGAAACCTGTCAGGCTGCCAGTGCGCTGACTGAGAAAGAGACAAAGAGGCTTCTTGTTTTAGGAAAAAAAAAAAAAAACGAGACAGCCATTGTCAACTGTCTCGTTTATTTAAAAAAAAAAATCAGAAGGGAGCCACTACAGATAACTACCCTCAGCCTAATTTAAGTGCCACCATCTTATCAGATAACTACCTTGACCCCAACCCTGTCACCTCCCCCACCCTACCCACACCCCATCTCACCCCACCTCTCTGCCAGGCCTTTCTTGGTGAGGCCAGAAATGACGATGGGGTCAAAGGGCTCCTCGGTGCCAGAAATGGTGATGCCCAGTGGTCCATTGTATCTCTTCAGCTCAACTGTGTAGATTATGGAGCCTGACATCTCCAACTCATCTACAACACATGAAGAAACAGTGGACACCATCAATTAGATTCAAGATTATATAACATGTAATCAACCCCTGTGAGGACACAAAACTATTTGCAGGGGGAAATTATCAGCAAAATATACTCAAAGTATCAAAAGTACTTTGTGCACAGTTTTGTTATTTAGTCTGGTGTAAAGCTGAGACAGTTAGTTGATTAATCAATCAGTGAATCAACAGTACTTGTATGACAGCACTTGTTCATTTTCCACCACCACTCATATACTGGATTGATGTGTTTTAAGTGATTAATGTACCAATGTTGTCCTCGTCCTTCTGGATTCGCAGTTTGACCATGTCCTCGGCCTGCTGCAGGACGTGCATGGCGTCCTCCATGGTGCAGTTCTCCAGACGCACGCTGTCGATGGCCAGCAGCCTGTCTCCAGGCTCCAGAGTGCCTGTTCTACCGGACACAAGAGCAAGAGGATCACAAATATTAACTGGAACCAGAGAGCTGCAGCTGCTGCTGCTGCTGCTGCTGCTGCTCCTGACTCACTATCAAAATCCTATTAGCCTGGTGTCTCAGTGGGATCCTTGGAGGTGACCGTAACCTCACCCTCAACCTAATCAACGCTGAGCCCTTCTGAAATTCAGCTGCTCTGCCCTACTGATCCAGTTTTGATAGCTCAATCCAATTAGGCTTGTATTACACAGTGGATTCACAAAACAATTTTATTTTGTTCATAATCCCACATAAGCCTAGAAAACCTAATTCACCCTGAGCTGTAAAGAGTTGGAAATACTGTCACAGTGTCGTCACAGATCATTTTGTGTATGTGTATGCTGCGAGAGCCGGAGCAATAAAACATCCGGCAGTAGTATTATTGGCTCTGTGCGATGACGGGACATACCTGTGTGCTATACTTCCTTTTCTGATGTCAGAGATGATGAGGGGCTTGCCAGGTTTCTTACTTGCTGGAAAAAGAAGAAAAAAAATCAAACTGTTTTTATTTCAGGATGTATTAACTGCCACTGTACATATTTTAAATTAGTCAACCTCTTTTTCTTTTTGTTGCGCTGGTCATACTTGGCTTCCTGTTTGTGTTTTTTTTTCTGAGCTAGTTAGAGCAGAAAGGGTAATGATGAATGCTGGGACAGGCTGGTATTATTCAGAGGTAATGAGGTATGTGCCCTCCTGCTTTTGCAAGCCTGGGTTTTATGGATCAGAGAACATTGATTCAAAGGAGATTTACAGGACGCAGCAGGTCCGTGGGGTATTATTGAGCAACACTGCCCCCTGCTGTGCGTCCTGTTGCCAACAAACTCACCGCTGATGGTGATGCCCAACTCCACTCCTCTCCTCTTGGGCAGTTTAACGTGGAAGGTGCCACTGCTGGGAACCACTGACTCTAAATGAGAGTTTAAGTAAAAATGTAAACTGGAAGGTGAAAGTAAGCATGATTTCACAGCAAGAAATGGTTTTTAAGTAGAGTATATAATACCTGCAACATCAAACTCAATCTCCACTGTGACCTTATTGGCCAGAGCGGAGTCTCTGAGCAGCTGATGGGCTTCCTCCAAGGTGCCATCTTCAGTGGGGATCCCATTGATGGACAATAGTCTGTCTCCAACCTGCAGCAGCCCACACCTGTACACAGAAAAACACACATAAAGCACAGAAATGAGAAATGTCAGAAAAGAGTTAGAAATGACCATTATAATTTCTCAAAGCCTGAGGTGATAGCTTCAAATTAGTAAGTTTAGCTTTATTTATTCATCTTGAACTATTATCTTTATTTATTCCATCTCATGGAGGTTAAGAGACATGAGAACCATATGCTCTGCGGCCAATTTATTAGGTACACACAGCTTAAAATAATTCACTTTAAGTAAATCTTTAAGGTTGTTTAAGAGAGGCGCTGATTTAACTGTATGATCATGTCGAAGGCTGTAGTCTGTGGTGCTGATAAACTGTAGTGTGTTAACAAGAGAGGTATTTCTCTTATTTAGCCTAAGCTCAGTGACATAAATGGAGTGGAGAAGATAAAATAAAACACATGGCGGTAAAAAGACAAGTCAGTCACACAAAGCAGTGATCACATTCATCCACTAATTAAAACAGGTATTAAAATATCAGCAAGTAGAACTTGAAGTCTCAGAGGAAAAAGTGTCTAGCTTCAGTTTTCCTTTTTAATCTTTATGCAGACCAACTAGTCTTCTCCAGCTTTCTTGCTTGCCAACTTTTGTGAATTAAAAATAATATAAACCCCCCAAAAAATAACCCAAAACACATCAATCACTCATATTAAAGGATGGAAGCCGCAAACAGTGTGATGTTTTGCTTGATAGAAGTACTTAACTATACTTAAGACTTATAATGACAATTACCAAAATTGTCGGAGGTTAATTTTATGTCAATTAATTAACTTAATGGACTAATGCGTCTACAAGCCCGTGCTAGTATTAGCAAGGTTTTGAATTTACACTTTTTATTGAAATGGTTCTGACGAGTGACACAGTGTCATGAACTTTAACAACATGTCACATAGGCTAAATGTTTAAAATGCCATCTATAAAAGGAAAATTTTGCCACTGGGCTTGACATAAACACATTTAAAAACTGACCTTATTTGAGCCTGAATGTCACCTCAGCAAGCAAAAGCCCACATACAAGGGGAGAAAAAAAAATCACACATATCACACATTTAATCAGACCCCTAATTGCGAGGGCAAGCACTGAAGCACTGTCAACTGATATTAATTCACTAGTGACCACTGCTCATTAACCTTGTGTGGAAGCTGAGACACCAACATCACAGTCAGATGCTGTACTTGACTTACTCCTGTTCAACTGCTGCTGGACTAATCGTGTTACAAGACCCAGGGGAGACTGCCCTACGCTGCCGGCACAGACACAGTCATTAATCTTGCGAGACAAGGACAGATACTACGCACTGGCATGTTCAGAGTTGTGTGTTAATTAGGCTGTAACATGTAGTGTTGATCAATACAGTACATACCAATATAGGGGATGGATTAAAAAAACAAAACAAAACAGTGACTGCATCTATAGACGATGGATAATGTAATAGATCTATTACTGGACGCTGTAGCTCCTCCTAATTTGTCAGAAACACACTTGAGACTTAAGTAACTGTCAGAATAATTTTCTAGGAAAACCTATTAACATCTCCCCCCAAATTAGGCCATCAGAAAATAGCGAAAAATCTGAATTTCCCAAAACCGAAATTGATGTATTAAGATTTCCTTGTTTTATCTGACCAGCTGTCAAGGATTCCAAACCTCCAAATTTTGAGTTTATCATCTTAGAAGACTGTGAAAGTAGGAAATATTCATATTTGGGAAGTTGGTACCAGTGGATTTGTGGCATTTTTGCTTTAAAAATGTTTTAAATGATTAGTGGGGATCAATAAGGGCCAAACAACAAATTTTTGCCCCATGGCTCCATAGGAGGTAAATCTGGCCATAATCATAGTGACGCTACAGTAAAAGTCAGAGGATCATCAAAGTCAGTATAGGCTTTGTCCTATGGGGACCACAAATGTCTGTATAAACTGTCATGGCAACACATCCAATAGCTGTTGAGATATTTCAGTTTAGACCAAAGTGATGCACTAATTGAGCAACCAGTGGACAGACCCACACTGCTATCCCTCAAGCCAGCATGGCTAAAAAAAAACAACAAAAAACAAAGATTAGATGAAACAATAAGTATAACTTTGTGTAACAGATCTCATGACCCCTAAAATTTGATGTGTGACCTATTTTGTGGGTCCAGACCCCCTGTTTGGGAACCACTGCTGCATTAGACAAATGCAGCTCTCCTCCCTTCAGACGACATACTCATTTAGACACCAGGCTAAAATTAGTCTTTTTTTTCCCCACATGTGGTGTTTCATTGCCAGGCTGAATGATTAGCACTAAGGCCCTCTAGTTGAAGGTGACTCTCTCTATGACATTTGTTTACTTGTTAGGTGTCTCAGCCCCGTTACCTCTCAGCTGGGCTGTCGGGCTCTATAAAGCGGATGACTGGGGGAGCGGACAGGGTTTCTGTGGCAAAGACACCCCCCTGCAGCTGGATCCCGAAACCTGTGAGCGGATCCCCCCTCAGGACGACCTCGCTTGTTTCCACATGAAAAACCTGCCCCCCTGGGCCAACAGAACTGGACGCCAGAGATACTGAGGGAGAGGGAGAGAGGGGAGGGGACACATCAGACAGAGATATTAGTGGAGAAGTGGCAGATAAATGGAGCATGAGAGGGACTGTGGGAGACAAAAAAAATACAGGAATGTAAGGAGAAGAGACATGCACCCACAGAGACGACATGGGAATGGAAAGGGAATGAGTCACTTATCAGAGTTTATGTCAGTCATGTTTACGTCAGTGATCAGTCAAATCTGTTCACACAGTGAGGGGGCGAAACAGGAGGGAAAGGTGTTTTAACAGCTCTGCAGCAACATTTTAAAGGGTCACCTCACGCAAATTACAACAAAAAACACATTCTGTCACTTAACCTCTGGTAGTTTCTAGCCCTGCAAATAGCTTTTGGTTTTATTAGTCTCAGTTTTGAGATTTTAGTGTTTGCTCCAATAGAATGGATGGACAGTAATTCATTTGTGATGCTAACAGCACTTAAAGTTACATTTAAGTACTTACAAAATGTCCCTCAGGAATATGTTTCAGTTGTTAATGAGTCCTGTAGGAATTTCAAGAAATGTCAAACACATTTTTTGTCATTTGTCATTCAGTTTAAAACCTCAAATACCAGATAAAAAATCTAAACACTAAGAGTCAACAGCCATGCTAGCAGTTCTTTACGTTAGCTTAAAGTGGCGCTTTGAGTTAGATGCTAATGCCAGCACACAAATGTTAAACAGGTTTTAATAAATGCCACGTTCACCTTCTTAGTTCGGTGTGCTAACATTTGCTAATTAGCACTGAACACAAAGTAGGTATTAGTTTAAGTTTTAATGAGAATTAGTTTTGCAGGTATTTAGTATTGGTATTAAGTGCTGAACAAAGTAAATGAAGTAAAGTATTGTGGTTCATCATGAAGGTGACAACTTTTGTACCAAATTTTATGTCAATCCATCCACTAGTTGTCAAGACCACTGTTGAGATTATTACTGCCTATTCTTTGCGATTTGGTTGAACCGACCCTTTAGTGTGTGTGTGTGTGTGTGTGTGTGTGTGTGTGTGTGGTGGTGGGGTGGGGGAGACGACACCAGGTGGTTTGTCATACGTGAGCTCTTGTGGTCTTTCTTCCTGTTCCTCCTCTTGCCGGTGGAACTGCGGGGGCTGGTGGGGGCGATCGGAGGGATGGGACAGGGCAGAGTGTTGCTACCTTGGCTGCTGAAGCCTGAGGTGGCTGTGGAGGAAGGGGAGAAGCCACCACTCACCAGGGCTGAAGAAAGGAGACACAGCACTACACGTATCAAAAGGCTGGTACAGTAAGAGTAAACCACACCACCGTGACAGTTGATTCACATCCATGTCAGCGGCAACAGCATACACTCGTGGAAACATCACGTAACTTAAGACAGAAATGTGGTAACAGTGTTGGAGGAAAAAACCTCTTGGGAAAAGATTTAACAAATGTGCAGAAGAAAAGGCTCCTGCTATGGTGTCTCACTGCCAGTAGCAGTGCTGTCACAAGTGATAACTTACATTTGCAGTGGTCCTGCTGGTTGTGTGGGTGGCTTGGGCTGCTCCATGTCTTGCTGTGGCTGGCATGTGGGGGATGGCAGTAGTTGCTGCTTTGGTCCCAGTGATGATGGTTGCTCTTCTGCACTTTTACTGCAGCAGCAAGGAGGCGAACACATCCATTAAAATACACTGGATCCACTCCTCTACATCTGCTGTTACACACTTCTAAATTCCACCCGTGAAATCACGCTTTCATTCCTGTGTCTAAATTTGTACCACACCGCACAGTGCCCCGGAGGATAATTCAGAACAGAGTAATTGATATTTAATGTTTTCGTCATGGTGTGCTAGATTAAGTAAGCTAGTGTATTTTGATGAGCATCTGAGAATCAGATAGACACAGGGAGCTGAATGGGAAGTGGTGCAGGATCTAAAACAAACCAAAGAAGAAAAAATCTTACTTTTACTAGCAAGCTTCCAAAAAACTGAGTGCAAATTGGAGATCATTCTTATAATTTCATTTTCAAAAGAGCCTTGAGGTGCAAAAACAGAGTAAGTTGACTGCAGGGCATGATGAGGGAAAAATACTGGCTGTTTGGAGGCATGTGGCTTAACCTTGATTGGACACAGCTGAACGCTTGATTGTTGATGATGCAGCAAGTCTGTCTCTGGATCTGACTGACAATAGTCTGATTAAAATGTGCTTTAATTTAATCTTTCACTTGTTCTATATTCATGTATGTTTTTTTTAGCAACTCTGTTGACCTTTCTTGCTTTGAACCAAAAGGAGAGCAGCGATTATTGTTTATTCTGAGAGGCATTTTATCCCTCATGCGAAAGCCTGTGCATTCAGTCAAACAGTATTTATGAAACACGCAAAGGGAAACAACTGACCCACTATGACACACACCTCAATAATTAACTTTCCTTTACAGATTCATGCAGCTAAATTTGTCACTGAATGTTACATGTGACAGTAATCCTTGCCGCTTCATTTGCAGGAGTCTAATCTCTGACAACTTGCTCACATGGATGGAGGATTTGCTGGAAACATGGATGACTACAGTGGCGCCTGGGACGTTCGCCACATTCTGGGGACCCGGTTAAATCCAACCGTATATAATCAGAATACACGCAAGAGAACCTCCGGCCCTTTTTCAGAGAACCAATTTCTATCAGACTCAATCAAACCTGTAAAGCTCTAGCTTTGCTGGCTTATGTTAAGCCCACCTAGGGGAAGCTCTCCAAGAAATAGTGTTTTTCGATCTACGCTGGTGGAAGGAAACATTAACTCCTAATCTCTTAGTGGCCATATCAGTCTTATTAAATCCCCAGAGGAGATTAGACAAATTGCATCTTATAATCGTGCCTTATCCTGGGGGGAAAAGAAGCTGTGAAAATACTGTCTTTTCATAATGTTGCAACGCCTTTTTCAAGAACTGAATTGTAACTGAATTGAAATTTTAGAAGACAAAATACATGCCTGTAATTTTTATAGAGAAGCGATGCATGTGCTGCATGTCATAATGAGCTCAGTTCAAGTATTTCACTGAGCAGGCTTGGTTAGTATTCATTTGTTTGTCCTCAGTAGTGGTGGAATGTAACTAAGTACATTTACGCAAGTGCTGTACTTAATTATAAATTTCAAGTACTTGGACTTTACTTCAGTATTTTCTTTTCATGCCATGTTTTATATAAAACATTACACATTTTATGGCTCCAGCTTCTCAGATGTCTTGATTTGCAGATTTTCCTTTTGATTATTTTTTTAACAGTTTTACATATTTTTTTAGAATTTGGAGCTTTTGACTATTGGTTGGACAAAACAAGGATTGCTAAGTTGTTACTTTGGGCTCTAGGTCATGCAACAGGCAGTTATTGCTATCGTCTGACTTTTTACAAATCAAAGAATCGATTGATTAATCGAGAAAATAATAAGGAGAGTAATAAACTATGACCATAATCATTAGTTGCAGGCCTATGCAAAACTGGCGCCACCTCAACCAGCATTTGGTATTTTTAATACTGTACTTTTCCCTGATTATTCTGACATACTTTTACTTAATTAACATTTTCACTGCAGGACTTTTACTTGCAGAGGAGTATTTTTAGGTTGTGGCATTAGTACTTCCTCTAAAACTGGTGTTTAGAGGATTTAACTTGGTATAAATTAAGAATCTGATTAAAAAGACATCAGTAAATAAGTGCAATCTACAGACTGGACCAGGCAGATAAAGAACAAACAGTAGAAGAAAGGATTCAGTGATCCCAGAGAAAACTAAAGTCCGGCTTGTTTCTCCTCGTCATGTTGTATGATTCTTCCCGTGCTCACATGTTAAGTAGCCCCTGCAGCTGCTGACCCAGAAATAAGTCTGTGCAACATGGCACGAACATGATCTCTGACAGAGAAACTGTGTTTGTGTGTGTGTCTGTGTGTATCTGTATTTGTGTGTAGCTTGTTGGTATGCATAAGAGGACAAGTGCGAAGGCAGAGGGATTGTGGCCGGCAGCACGCACACACATACACACACACACACACAGAGGCTGATTCACAGCACATGGCAGAGGGCAGCTGGGAGGCAGCCAGCCTCTTCACAGCTGTAGGTAGAATAGCTGAGAGCAGAACAGTCACAATACATATGGTGGTCTGTCCACTGTATATTCTCTACACACACAACTATCACAAAAGATGTACAATATGTAGTGTTAAAACAATTAGCCATTGTCCTCTATAAATCCTTTGCACTGCCCTGCACATTCACATATTTGCACTTGGGCATGTGTAAAATTTGCCTAACAAATGTGACATATGTAAATTTTTACCTACCTTTTTTATCTACTGTATATGCTGTACTATACACAGCCCATCTACACAGTGGCCCTGTGTAATACTTGTTGTACATGCAGTGAAAGTACACAGATCCTTTACTTAAGTAAAAATACTCCATAACAAGTCCTGTACTTAAAATCCTACTTAAAGCAAGTAAAAGACCAGAAGCAAGAAGTATCAAGAGTAAAAATACTGCAGTAAAATATCCTCTATGACTTTTGTAGATGCTCAAGATGAAGCTAGTTTTAACTTCTTTTTACACAGCCTGGCATTTCAGACCAGCAATCTCAAAACAGCAAAACCTAGGGGTTGATCCCCTTCAAAGGGTCACAAGATAAATCTGAGTGGTCATGAGATGATTAATGGGAAAGGACAGGTTTTTTGTTTTTAAAACTTTACTTTAATCTTTTCTTTTTTGGATAATTGTGCCTCTTTTGGCTTCAACCTATTAAATTAAACCAATTGAGAAGGTTAGAGGGGAAATGTCTTTTCAGAGGAAGTGCTCACAACTCATATACTTCTGAAATGTGACAAGGGGCCCCAGCTAGACTCTTTTCTTATAAGGGCTCACATGCCAAAAGGTTGGGAACCACAGGTTTAACCTTTAACGGTTTACTGCATTTTATATGTTTTTAATGTAAAATCTTAATCTAGCTTTTAACTAGCTCAATTAAATATAGTGGGTTTTTACAGTTGAAGCCTCTGGAAACTTGTGATGGGAAATCTTCACTCTTTTCTGACATTTTGTACAACAGATCAATCAGTCAACAAAAACCAAATGAATCGGTAATGAAAATAAGAGTTAGTTGCATTTCTAAAATAAAAATAAATAATTGCACAGTGTTATCCAATGTGTCACTTGCTTAGTGTCAAATCATGTTCCCTTTCACTGCTGAGTCATGTATCTGCCTCCTTTTTCTATTTTGTGATTCTCACATAGACTTGTGTTGTATGTGCAACTTGCAGGACATACCTGTGTCTTGCGGCCTGACAGGAAGTCTACTCTGACTGGCTGGAAGAATCTCTAGTTTGACAATATCTGAGGTACTGGCTAGTAGCTGCGTGGCCTCCATCAGGGAGCAGTGCTCTGTACTGGTCCCGTCTATGGACAGGAGGATGTCACCTGCGTGCAGCGCTCCACACCTGAGAGAGAGACACATAGCCAGACGGCAAGAGGAAAGTTTAGCTTAGGAAACTGTCTGTGGAGCAGTAAAATCTAAGAGGTTGGTTTCACCTTTCCACCACGCTAGCTGGCTTTATCTTATCAATAATGATAACTTGTTTGCTCCTGTATATTGTTGTGGTGAGGCTGATCCCCAGGCTGGCAGAGGGGCCCTTCACTATCTCCACCAGCAGAGGGCCTGAGGCTTGCTGCACTGCCTCTGAAACAGATAATACACACACAGAGGTGACAGGGGGCAGCAAGATCACTGGATGCATCTATAGCCAGGAAGAGAATACAATCTTTACAATCAGTACATTCTTGTCTGACAAAGAAAAGACCCCCCAAAAAATGTGATCAGATCTACATTGTTGCAGGTTTTCTCAGTTGTTGTGGCACCTTTACCAAATGAAAGTCATGCAATGCAATTCTCAAATCAGTTCATTCTCTCAGGACATTTATGTATTTCTTGTTGCCTGACCCAGTGATATGTTCAGTGACTAAACCACTGCTGCCTTTCTAATGGTTTGTATCACGCTCAAGCACATTTATCAAAATGTTCACTGTGTATATTTGAACACATTCAAAATACTGCACAGAACCATCGACCATTCAAACATAAGTGTTGTATTTTCATTAATCTGGCATTATGTGGATGGATTACTGAGCAGCCCGACTGGGCACAGGCACGTGGGGTCAGGAGGCCTGTGCCCAACAGGCAGGCAAAATGTCACTGAATGAAACACAGACCAACCACTAACAGATGCAAAAGAAAAAAATACACACACACAAACAGATGCAAAATGGCTATGATAGACCTAAAATGAGTAAAATACAGAAGCAAGACCACTAACAGACTCAGACAAAGATGCAAAATGACTAAAACTACTTGCAAAACAACTAAAAACAGATACTAAATAGCCATAAAGAGAGATAACTGACCATAAAGTAATGTAAAATGCATGTAATGTAAAAAAAAAAATAAACACAAAAGACCAAAAAGAGGTGTAAATCAGCTAAAGGAGATGCAAGACAACAACAACAAGATTAAATCACAAACAAGCCAAAATAAATGCAAAACGAGAAAAACAACAAGATAGACACACAAAACAACTACAAACATTGCAGTGTTTGCGTCTCTTTCAGTCTGGGTGTCTTGCTCCTTCTTTTACATGTCTGTGTCCTGGAGATTGTTTTTCTCAAAATTCGTCCATGTGGCACTCATCCTCAGTTTTTAGGGCAACTTATCAACATGCTGTGAAAAGCAGTTTACATGTGCAACTCCTAAGCTGTCATTTCTGAGAGACATTTACACCACACTTGGTAAAATTGTGTTTACGTAGTGTAGGTATCATGGTTAGGATGCTCATACAGAACTCATTTATTTATAATTATGAATCCTCTAACTGATTCAGGCTGGAGGCAGGAGGTCTGAATCCTGAATTCCCACGTACAGAAAGATAATGTGTGTCAACTGTCCTCGGTGACCTGCCCTACTTTGCACAGACCGGTGCAAAGTGTGCGATCTTGAGAATTAGTCACCATGACCACATGGAGGTTATAATCAGGCTCTTAGTCATTTAGTGAGCTCCTGTGTTTAGCAGCATATTTTACTACAAAAGGTTGTGGATATTTTTGATTTGATTTATTCTGTACTTCCACTTTTCAAAATTGATCACAGAAAGTGAAAGCTACTTATTTATAACAGAAAACCTGTGTTGGATGTGGAAAGACATGGGCATTCATATGGTTAATGGGGGGGAAAAAAAGCTAGCATGCTGCATTATGGGAACTTAAATTTTGATAATTCTTCTATAAGTCTCTCTCTTGTGCATGTCTCCACTTTAAGGAGGCGCAAGTGTCCCTTTAATACACTGATGTGAAAGTTTGTCATCTTGCCCCCTGAAATATGCAGCATCATCAGGGCCTGTTGCTCATGTCCAACCTTGTTTTATTGAGGTCACATAACAAAAAACATCCTTAAGAAACAAAGACTGGTCCTGAAAGTTGTCCTGACTGACCCACTGCCTGAAAAATAAAATCAAGTACTACAATGACTCTGGCACAGAAAGGTAATATTCTTTTTTTTTTTTTTTTCTTTTCTTTTTTTTTTCTTTTAAAGCTGAAACCTACTATGATTCAGGAGAGAAGAGAGACCCACATATTATGATAAAACACTGAATATCACCCATCTACCCTTTCCCTGTTGAAGTGTGCTCTCGGGCCCAAGTGACTCCCCTGGTGGCGTATCCAGCACCAACACTCACTAACATCCACGCAGCCAAACGGGCCACATTATTTACCCTCAGAGCAACGCTGCCCTACCATGCCTCCACATATTCCCTGTGTGTGTGTGCTCACCCATGACAGAGACGTCATACTCAATCAGGAACAGAGCTTCCTGGCCGCTCTGCATCAGCATGGTCAAAGCGTCAGCGTGCTTTTCTCTGTTTAAAGGCATCCCGTCTATGCTCAACACCCGGTCTCCGGCCTTCAAAGTGCCCTCTCTGGAGACACACACAGAAGGAGAAAGAAAGGTAGAAAATAAATAAATAAATAAATAAAACACAGGCGACTGGCACAAGATGCTCATACAGGCGTTTAAGCACCAGTCACAGTAAATCATTAAACAGTTCCACATGAGCGTTCCCTCCCAGGTGAGATGAAGGATAAACGAGATAAACGGCCGTAAAGTCTTTGATGGAGAATTATGTTTGCTCCAGTGTTTTTGGTGCTCGCAGTTTTCATGGGGAAAAGTGCAGTGCTGCACTTGCCTCAGGATGAGCAGTGCCCTTTCTGCTTTGAAGATAGTATACTCTATATGTGTCACGGCCACAGTTTCATACAACCGCCTGAGCACACACAAGACAAGACATGATAATGCGGACATAAAAAATATATAATATAAAATATTGTTTATTATAAATCTTCAGATGCATTATTCATAAAACTCTAATTTTACATGGGTAAAAGACAAATGTTTTAAGGCAATTAGTAAAATACATATTCATTAGTCTATACATCCAAATACACACAGTATGGAAACACGCATGCATGCACACATACAATCATTTAAATAGGCTCACTCATGCATGTTCAAGACATATAATGTATACACATTAAGAGCCAAACTTTTATATATACAATATATGTACACACACAAACAGTAACCCATCAAATCCATGTCCTCACCTGTCAGCGGGACCCCCGGGTCTGACGTAGGTAACCACTAGAGGACGGGACCTGCGCCAGTCTTCATGGAAGCCTCCTAAAAAAAGTAAAACACAGAGATGAGTCAGTGCAAAATTTAAAGCTAATTATTTCTACTTAATGGTTTATTTTAAAAAAAAAACAACAACAACATCCACCTACCTCTCATGACAAACCCAAAGCTGTTTCCCTCCTTGTGTAAACACACCTCTATGGTTTTGGTTATGACTCCTGAGGGGGTCTGAACTGAGAGTAGAGAGAAAATGACACTACAATTTGTATCTATGTCTTGTAAGTGCTGAATCATGAGAATTGAACAAAGCCTTGTGAAAATATGTTTAATTAATCTCAGTGGAGAAATGAATTCTCTGTATTTGATCCATGCTATCGATTTAAGAGCAGTGGACAGCCACAGCACTGCGCCCGGGGACCATCTCTGTTTCTGAGGCCAATGCCTTGATCAGGGAAACCCAATAAGTATTGATTAAGGTGATTTGCAGGTTGAGGTTAAAACGAGGCTAAATATAGTTTACAACTTTGAAAACCTGTAGGTTGTAAATGTGGTTTTAACACAACTGAAAAGGCTATTTTTTAATGTAAAGGAGGTGTTCTTTACAAATATATACATGAAAATGAAATAACTGCTTAGTGTAACCTAAAATAGAAATGTCTAAAAAAGTATACACATAGTATTTTAATTTTTTTAATGCTTTTATTAATTTACTTCAAATTAATGTCTGTGTTTTTACTTAGCTGTAATTCTTGTCTCTCTGTAAAGCACTTTGGTCAACATTTGTTGTTTTTAAATGTGCTCTATAAATACACTGACTTGACTAAGATGCACATGCTTTGGTGTGGGAGGATATTAAAGCAGCTGAAGAACACAGAAAAACACACAGAAAAAAACAAAAACATGTAGAAAAGCCACAGTGAAGATGAGTGTAGAAGTGAAATGAGATGCCAGACTTCATTTGGATGTACAGGTCTGAAGCTACAGTTAGTTTTTGTTTTCACCGTGTGGAGCATCACTAATTAATCTCATTTCCTACTTGTATAATTTGTTGAACTTGAAAATACGCAGCATATTTATTGTTAAGAGGATCTTCCATTAATGCACTTCCTTGTCTTCAAAGGCTCCATTAGTAAACACAAAGATATGTGAGATAAGATCTGTACTTATATATGAACTCATATACTTCTATAATAACATTCATTGATGGAAAAAAATTATGTTTCCATGACACCATAGCTCTGTGTTGAACTGTATCTTTGAAATAATTTGCTTTAGGTCTTAGAGCACAGCTTAGAAATGATCGTGGTATTGGCTTTGTGTTTCTGGTGCTCTGTCAGTCCCTCTCCACGTCTTCTCTGTCGCTCCACCCAGGTGCTACCTCATCAGTCATCAATGAGCGGCACCTGGCTTTGAGTGAAGTGCTTAAAAGCTCCTGTGCCAGCAACAGAAAAGAGAGGTTTCTAACATAGGACTGTTGAACTTATGTGTTTTGTGTTGCTGTTGTGTTTTGACTTTGTATCTTTAGTCCTTAGTTATTTTGATATGTTTTCACGTCAATAAATCCCGTGGATTTGGTTGGGTTTTTTGGTTGATTTGGGTCAGTGGTGGACTGTTGTGCAAAACCTTTAGGGGCACCTGAGGGTGGTGAATAACAACCTGAAAGGACAGTTTTACTAATAAATAACAGGATACTTAGATGAAGTCTGATTTTGACAGGCAGCCAAGATGATCTGGGAAGCATTTTGTTAATGCTAGTGTGATATGAACAGGGCACAGCTACTCTCGCAACTCTATTTTCAACTTCTGTATATCCTTCCTTTTGGATATAACCATGTTTGTAACACCTGGAGGGACGTAGGGAGAACACTCCATATATTATCAGTGTGCTGAGGCAAAGTGATACTCGGCAGCCTGTTTTCTTGAACTTGCTCTGAAGGGAAACATTTCAGCTTTTATGTGTACTCTTCTTAAATATCTGAACATTTTCTACAAGTGAGTGTCTCTGTTTGGTCAAGCAGAAACATGCAGACATATTATTATTAGACACTAAAATTTAATGTTGCGCCCCCTGGAAGTTAAATGTCACAGGTCTTCAGAGCATAAGCCAGAGCTCTTTATGGTTAATAAGCTCGTTGATAACTAATGTATTTCTCATCTGTGTGCATGCTGACATACAACACATTTGTTTCAGTTTGTCTAAATGTCTTTCTCCTATCTGCACAGATTTTCAGGCAGAATATCATGTCATGGGCTTCACCTACCGAACGGAGGCAGCTCGTACTCCACCTCCAGCACAACTCGTTCCCCGATGTTCTTCAGCAGGCTGATAATCTCATCATGGCGAAGCTTTGACAGGTTGATGCCATTCACTGACTTGATGTAGTCTCCTACATTCAGCTGGTCACTCCTGTGGAAAGTGACAGACACGCTCACAGATTCACTGTTGTTGGTTTTTGGAATTGCAGTTGTGGTTGTTTCTTATTGAAGGGGCAAGTTTAACATCTGTAATCTGACACATGTGGCTCATAATGATAAACCCACATTTAATTATCAGTGCAGACACCTACATTAAGGAACTGACCATTTATAGCAAATGTTATATAAATTGAGCAGAAAAGACTCTGCTGTTTGAGGCAGCTGTGAATTAATCTAAGTTAATCCACTTTAATATTATTAAACACCTACACAAACATAAATCTTGATTAAATCAACAATACTAAATACCACATGAGGAGGAGGTTGAGGAAGCAAACGGCACTGGCATGAGCGAAATAATCTGAGTAACAATAATAAGTGTCAGATTGTACACTTGCATCATTTTCACTGGATGTTACTTACCACACAGCTGTGAATAAGACAGTCACGGTGAAGCACATTGGGAACAGCTGATGCCCAATCATCCTATAGTGACGCGACTTCAGCAATCTGCTTGGACTGACAGTACGCTTATTTCTTGTTTTTTACGAGCCACAGCTTTCACTCTCATCACGTCAAACTCTCTGAGCCACCTGTTTGTTACAGTTAGGCTCAACAGTGTGTGTGTGGGGGGGGGCTAACAGCAACATATTGGCCCCAAAGCCTCCTATCAAGTTGATCAGATCATGGTCAAAATGAGATGCAGCCATCTAATCTGAATAAATGCTACAGCTGGGTTTTACTGCGTGATCCTACGGTGTAAAAGAAGCAGAAATGAAAACTGATACAGTGATAGAAATATGTTGAATATCCACACTAAGTAATCATGATTTGTTGTGGTAATTTGTGCTCAAGAGTTGTGGTAATTTAATTCTAAATCCTGGTTGTTGTATGTAGCCTAACATACCACTGCTACAATTATTAATAATCTTATTATTATCACTATAAATCTTTGTGGATTGTGCTACGTTCTCTTTCCTCCTGCTCTGTCTCTCTTCCTCTCTCAACCCAACCAGGCGAGGCAGATGGCCGCCCAACCAGAGCCCCGTTCTGCTTGTGTTTCTAGCTTCAGTTTTTCCTCAGCACTGTAACCACTGTAGTGCTTGTTCGTGAGGGACTGCTGGGTCCCTGAAAATAATATTGTAAAGAGCACGGTCTTGACTTGCTCCATATGAGAAGTGATTGATGATGATTTGGCGCTATATACATAAAACTGACTTGGCGTACAGAGCCAGTTGTGTAGCATAGGGAGAGTATGTTGGAGTGGGATGGCTGAAAGCCTCTCCTCGTCAGACGCGGACAGAGATGACTGTACATATGTCATTCTGAGTCAACACGCTGCTCATTGGAGAGCTAATTAATCAAATAGATGTTGTGCCCTGCTCGCCCCTCTCACCTTTGGGCTACTGCCAATCAGCACTGACAGCAGACAGACAGACAGACAGACAGACAGACCGACAGATGTCTTAACCAGCAGAGCTGACCGGCCTTGTCATCTGGTCCAGTCTCATCGCACAATGTCTCTGTCAGTCTCTCTCCTGTCTGCCTGCGTGTCTCTCTCCACCCAGTAAATTAGCGAGCACTTCCACACAAGCATGAAGTCAGCTGTGGGAAGACAAGCTGCTTGGAAGAATTAGCACAGTGTCTGTCTTTAAACCTCCTTGGACTTGACAAGCGATGGCATATTTGGCCAAGACATTTTCATAGAGGCTGTGTCATTCTTACAAAACTGTGTGTGTGTGTGTGTGTCTCTCTTCAGTCACACGCTGGTTAATCATCATGAAACGTGAGTCTTCTGCTACATTTTTCACGAGGCTGATGTTGGGGAAAATGAGTTTAATGTCAGTAACGCTTGGGAAAATTAGTTTTAAAGAGTTGTAATTAAGCCATCTTTGAACGTAAAAAACAACCTCACATCAGAGTTATACTGAATAATTACCACCATGCAGCGAATTAAGCATTAAGTGACAAAAAAATTTTTTTAAAAATTAACATCTAAATTGATGTTAATTAACATCTAAATGACCACATCCTATAGTGTCATGGGGACAAGCCCAGCTGTGGCATTACTCTGTGGGTCAGCATCACACTGCTCTAACCCAGCGCCTGCAGTCCTGCAGTTAGGGTGAGCTGGTGTAACTTTGCAACACGTGTGCATTTGCGGGAGCAGAATAACAAGTCCGGACAGCTCTGCATGGTTGCCAGGTTTTGACCGCATCACAGAGCAGAGATCTCACCTGGCAGCTAGCCCACCTGGCCGTAGGTTTGACACTCTGGGCTTGCCGTCCTTATCAGACCCTCCGGAGATGGTGAGGCCGAGGCTGCTCCCTTCCCTTTTCATCAGGTCCACCGTGGTCACTCCTCGGTACTCTTCTGCTGACAGATAAAGACAAAGGCACAGATCCACAGTCAGCGTTAGCGTCTGCTTGACAGAATCACCCCGTCTGAGAGGCAACGAAAGGCTCCTTTCTTCATCTTCCTTCCCCGAATCTCTCACTGAAATGCTCTGTGACACACAACCACACACTGTATTTTCTTGCTTTCCTGTCTTTTCCTTGTTCCCTCAAATCTCTCAGTCTGAGTGAATCTTTGCGATGGCTTCAGAGGAAGGAGGAGGAGGACGAGTCTTAGTGTGGTGTTTTATTAAAACCATTCTAAATACTGATAACAAATCAATGCATCATAACACAAAATCCTCAAATTGAAAATCATGGCAGACTCATTAGGTCATAAATTGAAATCCAGTTGTATTCTTAAGTGAATGAAAATTAGTGTGACATTAACTCTGATGGATACGTGGTTATATACTGTCATCAAAGGACTCATTCTGTCTCTGTGGTCCACATTGTGCTGTGCTGTTAAATCACTCTACGTGAAGTCCACTAAGTGTGGCTTAGTACCAGTGACAGGTATGCCACACAAGCGTTTTTTCACCTTATCTAAGCATTCAAAACAATGCAACATCAAGCAAAATACAGCAGACACGTGACTCTATATGCACACAGGCAAATACGCCATGACTCCTCTTCTTTTTGAGGACATGGGTGAATTAACATGTGCAACAGCATGAATCAGAAAACAGATAGAAAACAAAATGCTGGATAGTCAGGCTTGACCGTATTGTACCTGAAAGGCTGCGCCTTCTGGACGAATGTGATTGGTCACTTCCCCCCGACTCCTTGCTCCCCTTAGAGTATGGTCCTTCATCTGAGGAGACAGCAGGGAGGTATGGAAGAGCTGTTGGGCAACACTATAGTCATACAGTATGTGAGGAAGCTCTGCAGCAGAAGGCTAAATGAACACGATCATCCATTGCACATCATGACAGCTGGCCACACTTTAATGCTTTGAACTGCACCCTGGGTAATGGGAGGGAAACATCACTAAGCCAAAAGCCACATCCATCCGTGAGGCATTAGCTGAAACAAAGTGATCAGCCTGAACCTCAGGAACCTGGAAGGTCGCTCCACTTTGTTTCCACGACAATGCTATAAAGGGGTCAGGGGTTTAAAATAGCTCCTCTCTGTCTGCAGCAAAGACCTTTGAAGACCATTAATTTAACACAAGAATACATTTGCGGCAAGCTTGATGTATGCAACTACTAAAGCATGGGAGTTTTCCTGGAGGAACAGCATGCAGTTAATGGACTGTTCGGCCACGGAGAGAAAATGATCATTTTCATGTCATTTACAGCAGCTGCGACAGAAAGCTGGGAAACGTTCAATCTGCTCGGCAGGGGGAAATGTGTGTATATATGTGTGTGTGTATGTGTGTATTTTTCTTTCTTTCAGTCACAGTGGGACCCATTTCTGACACAGCACTGGGCTGGCCTCGGATTAGCAGAGCCACTGCCCGGGCCATCTGAACCTGAATGCAGTCATAGAAGCATGTCAGCAGTCACAGTGAATGAGGAAACTGACTTGGCACTTCTTTAATCCTGTCCAGCGTGGATTACCTTTTCAGCTGTCCAGCACAGTGATTGAACATCATATACACACTTAAAGAAGAGCTGTGCCAAGTCCTCTCTTTTAAGTGTGGAGGGAGCTGGTTAGTGCCTAATACTACAAGCATCAAAGTCATCACAAACAAAAGTCTCCAATGTCCTGCTTCAGTACTGCACAGTACACACACTGGTCTTATCTTTGTTACCCCTTAGTCAGAGACTGTGTAACCCACAAACCAGACTGTTTTCAAACTGTGAGCCTTCCTGCTGGTATTCTGAAACAATGGAAAGTTAGTTATTGATCTGTCCCGTTCACCACAGGAAGTGCTTACAAGCAACAGCAGTAGCTGTGACACAGCTTGAGGAGGCACTTCAACACCCTCAGCGCCCAATTACTGCAGTTTGCCTCGAAAATGTCGCCGCTTCTCCAACTTATTACTCAATCAAATCTGAGCGCACAGACACCAACACGTATATATTTTTAGATTTAGTGTTACTCTTTGCGAGGAAATCGTTAACAACCGAGGTCAATCCGAACAAACGTCTTTTTCGAAATCACCGAAAAAGACGCTCCAGAACTTGCCTGAGCGTCGTGGCGTTTTTAAGTTTTCTTCAGTTTCAGAGTAATCCAGTGACAGTTGTCTGTACATCCATGGTGACATTGCAAACAGGAATTGCTAATAGCGAGTTCGGCATATTTTTAATGGTGCTAATTTGCCAAAATGTAACTAAATATAGGCTTAAAAAAACGGGGCTGAGGTTGTAGTCCACAGCAGAACTCCCCTAATCCATGGCAATATTATACTTCCTGTTTACGTCCCCCAGAACTATGATTTTGATTATCTACCAAAAGGAAATGAGTTCAAGATTAATATCCATTAATATCACCTTTTGTCATGTTGCACCATACATGTAGGCCTATAAAAATTACAATAATTTCTTGTCATCATTCAAAAGCTAACATCTCAGGCCTTAAAGCTTTTTCCTGTTTGACATGAAAAATGACATTTCAGTTACTCGTGACATGTCTTTTTCTTTTCTCTGTGCTGATTTGTAAAGACTGAACTAGGGGAGGGGAGTGCTGGGAGGGCATCCAACCCACTGCCTTCTCTCTGTCCACATCAAGTCCCCATGTGCCTTCAGTCAGCTCAGCTAAGAGGCATGGATCCTTTGTCAAACTGTCTCTGACCTGAAACCTCTGGGTGAGCCCTGGATACAAGAAGTAAAGAATATTCATCCTTATAGTGCACACAGCTGCATGAGTCAAACCTCTCTAAGAAATATCTTTACTAGACTTGCATATTTTAGTGCTGTATAGAACATACATATGCATAATGTGGTATTTTGCACTAATTTACACACATCCCTGCACAAATACCCCATCCAGTAGCTGTGAGGCACAAACACACATACACAAAGTGAGTGACACATCACAAACACATTAGGCTGGGCAAAAGCCCTAGTAACCATGCGGGCTCCTGGGGGCCCTGACAGTCCAGCAGCTGTCATTGCAGTCAAAAGGCAACGTTAGCTCTGGGTTACGCAGACCCCAACACGCTGCACGTGACTGAATGCTACTGTATCGTCAAGCCATCCCCCAGCCATCCTCCTCCAGCTTAAAATAACCATCATTCATCCTAACGGTTAGAATTAGGATCAAAATAGAGCTGATTGATAATAAACAGCCCCAACAATGAATCAACTACTGTAAAAACAACAACAAAAAAGAAGCATTTCTGTTTGATGGGGAAGTCAGTGATTGGCTCATGGATATGATTTGCCAGAGACGCTGAGTCTAAAGGAGAGTGTTGCACTGACTAAAATAAAATTCTACGCTCTCACATAAATATGTGGTGAGTTAATTAACTCCTGATTTAATTCAGGGCACTGTATGCCATCCCTCCCATAACCAATCAGAATGTAGGTTAAATATGGGGGCAGCTCTGACAATGACAATGAAATCATAATGCTATTTTCAGAAGTAAAACTTTATTTATAAACTGGGCCCCGCCAGACCCAGTTTACGTTGCTATATCTGCCCCAAATACACTTGGCAGGATGGTATAAGGAGCTGGTGGTTGTGTCCCATGACATTTAAATCTCTTGCAGTCTATCGCTGCCATTATGCATGCATTGTATTGACTCAACAGTGAGCGTAATACATTACAAAGCTAAAACATAGAACAGGAGAATGAATCAACATATTTGCATTTGGGTTAAATGGGTTACAAACTTGTTGTTGCTGCCTCTCAGATGAAAATACAAGAAGCTCTTTACAGGTTAGTAAATGATCCAGGTGATCCCCCCCCCACACACACGCACACACGCACACCCTAAAATCCTCCACTACAACAACACAAGCTAGCCCCCTTAACTCTGCATTGCAAAAGATCAAAGTGTGGTTCTCTTACCAATGCTGTTCTTGGTGTCTCTCCTCAGACCACACAGCATGGCTGTAGTTTAAGTCAGTGCAGCCACCCCTCGGGAAGCAACCCAGGCTTGATCTTCAGTAGTGGACAGAGATTTGAGTTTCCCCCCCTGAGGTAAAAGCAAGCCGAGAGACTGAGAGTCTCAGCCGCTCAGATAAAACAGAAACACCGTCTTCGTTTTGTCATTCCCTTTTCTCTCTGGTCCAACATTTGCTCAACCCTTGTCCTTGTTAAAAACCCAGAGAAGTCTGGAGCTCCAGAGGGCAAATCCTGCTCCTCAAATGGTCTCTAGTTCCCCTCTCTGCTTAAACTTGTTGTCAAAAAGATGTCAGCATTAAATGATTCTTCTCAATCCCTTAAAAAATATGCATCTACTAAACTGTCTTTCTATAAAATCCAAAGCAGGGGGAGAAATGGTTCGCGTCCTTTTCTTGCCATCTTGCCGTGGTTCTGTTTTTGAGGCATTCTTACTAATGGTTCGTCCTTTTTCCAGAGGATTTATCATCCCTTGTTCATACACTCACATGAGCTCACACATAACCCCTTCTCTCTCATACAGAGCTAGAATGAGTGTGTTTGCTCTCTCTCTCTCTCTCTCTCTCTCTCACTCTCTCGCTCCCTCTGCCAGAGGGGTTCAGAGAGGCAGGCACACACGATAGTCACTCCCTCCCCCAGTGCACTCACACACTCACACACTCACACTCACTTTATCCATTTCCCACCAAGTCAAACACATCTCTCCCCCCACTCCCCTCTTACACACACACACACACACACACACACACACACACACACACAGACAGATTAAACATGACAAAAGTGCACGCTCTCAACTCTCTGCACAATTAACACCACCTGCACATTCATTCTCAGACTGAGCCTTACACAGTGTCACAGTTTTCTCACACAGAGATTGCACCCATTTTATAGAGCTTGTGTTCACACAGTGCTACACACACACACATATACACACACACATGCATACAAGCACACATCAGCAAATGAAAATTCCTGTTCAGCTGCCTGTTTGAGAACATCTCATGTTTAACAGCTGAAAGTCATTCAAACTGTGCAGTTGTTGAGCATGGGGCTTTGGTTACAGATTCTGTTTGTGATCATGTGAAAAGAAATGAATGATATGCAGTTATGAGAAGAAGGAGCATTTCTAGGGCAATTGTGTGAAAATTAAATGCATGTCATCTAAAACCTGATATCTTTTGTTTCCCCCTCTGGAAGTGGAAAGGACCCTTCCCACCCTCTGAGGCCCCACCATCCAAACACAGAAGGACTAATGGGTCCGCTGGTTGACCCGTCACCACACACACACCTGTCTGACCATTTGTCATGCACACAAGCCTCGACGCCTGCCACTTCCTGACCCCCGCTGCTGCCAATATCACCACCAATAACAACGACAACAACAAACGCCCTCTTCCAGCCTCACTGGCTGGCAGAACCTCTGATCCTTGTCTGTATCATTTGTAACAAGTTGTCATCACTGAGACTTTGTGGAGGCAGGGACGCCTCAGAAAAACCACACAGCTCACCAAAATTCACACATTTCCAATGTGAAATTATAACCTCTGTTCTACAACTGCCAATCGTAGAGTGTGTAAAGTGATTACAAACAAACATTTCCATGTTTTTACCCGCTGTTGCATTGAGCCTCATTAGTCAACTGTACCAGTGGACACAATACTCTTTGGTGTAGATAATTTCCTCTGAGACTTTTGTCCTTAATACCCCATTTACAATGTGAGCAAGCATAGTCTTTCAGAGCGAGACTAATTAATTTCCAACAGAATAAAGAGAATCAGGAGACGGAGCGGTGTGCTGGACTGATAAAAACCTCTGGGAACAGGGTGGTAAACGTTGGCCTATAATAAAGATTGACTCCTCAGCACTTCCTCTGGACTAGAAATCAACATTATTGATGCAGGGGCAGTGATAATGTGATGATTAGATTAGAAGCTTTGATTTTATTTTATTTTTTTGAGGTGAGGTTGGCATCCAAAACAGAGGCTCAACCAAAAGGTGAAAAGGTGAAGGACTCTCAACTTGTATTTGGTGGTGGTTTGTACCCTTTCTCCAAATTTTCCATCCACATCATTTAAAAAATCCTCTTGAGAACATTCTGTTGTTAAATTTTGAATGGACAATCTAGGCAGGAGCGCCTGAAACGCAACCTCCTCATCGATCGAACTGACCACACTGCCATCTTATGGTGATCGGCTTCCATTGCAAGTGAAAGTCTGAAAAAGCAAAATGACTAATTCACTTGTCAGCTGGCAACAGATCAGCGTGTGACAAGAAAAGAGCCAGTGGATGAGGATGTGTCACATGCAGGCTTGCTCAGGCTTTAGTGTTCACCTTAAAGGACATTCAAAAAGAAACACTCTGTTTAACAGGCCTGCTGCAATTGACGTCAAATAATGTTTGCAATTTGGTGACTCTTTGGAGAATGACTTGAGCTCAAGTCAAATAATTTTACACATGCAACAAAACCCCTCTTGGTAACACTTTATTAGTCCTCTTGTTTGGCATTTATAAGTGGTATAAAGCATTTAATAATTGCTCATAACACAGTATAATGTAAAGACGTCAAAACATCTTTAAGACATATTTCATATTATTACAACTGTGTTTCCTGTATAACCATTCATGAGATGTTTATACAACAGCCTCCACTTATGGGGGTCCACAGGAGGAGTTCTAGTTTACGTATGCACTAATAAACTCCTATCTGCTTATAACTACATTGTAATGTGTAAATGTTTACATATTGCTGCCTGTAAATGCTTAAGAGAGGGAATTAAAGAAAAGTGTTGCCCTCTTGTTTAGGCAAAAAAAACTAAATTATCTCTGGTTTTACCTGTCCTTTTTTCTTCCTGTACAATATTAAAGACATCAGCTGAATGTGTTAACATTTCCTAAAACATGACAGAAGGCTTTACCTTTGGTTCTCCCCCTGATGATGCCCAGTCGACATCTGAGAGAAAAAGAGAACATCCTCCTCTTTCCCCCCGAGGACCGGCTGCCTTTCCTCATTGAATCTGTCTGAGGGAAGGCGAAGGAGAGCTGCTTGGGAGTGAGGCGCCCCTTCCCAAACACCACCCTCGCTGACATGTTCATTTTCTGACCGGTGACAAGGAAAAAAATGGATCCTGTCCTCTCCCTGACACTGTCACCATCTCTCAGACGTTGCCGCCGTCTCTGCCCGTCCTGCTGCTCTCATGTTCTCCTCCCATCTCTGGAGAACTTCCAGTCCTCCCAGGTGAGTCTTCCGAGCCCACCCCAGAAACAGGTGCAGGTTTTGTTTTTGTTCTTTTTTTTTTTAAAAAGAGGAAACATTCAGGTCCAACGCTGTGCCTGTTTTATTTTTTCCCCCGACCACCATTGGTAACTCACCTCCACATCCAAACAGCCACAAGCTTAAATGTTATGTTTTTGCATCTCTGGCAATGTCAGTTTTACAGGAACAGATGGCAGAGGGCTCAGGGCTGTGGGGCACAGCTTGCCTGCCAGAATGCAATGGAAACTTTCTCTGCAGGGAGCCGCCTCTCAACATCGCAATACAATGTACAATCTGAGCTGGCTGTTTCAAGGCAATGACTTTCAGTACCATTCTTGATATAACAAGCTACACAATTCGATGAGTGTTTCAACTGAGGATTTGTCTCAGCATGCTGATACATGGTGCCAAACTGAATCCTTGCCCTTTGTCCAAAAACCTGCAAGGTGACTGTGAGCTGGCATCTTTACAGTTGCCAAGGACTCCCAGTATGACTCCACTCTTGGCTTACTCTGCTCATACATGGAGTGTGTGGGACTTTCAGATCCAGGAGATCTGGTGGGTCAGTCGTAGAAACTAGGTGAAGGAGAAACAGGAGGTGCTCAGGTAACACAAGGCTGAGCATGAGGTGTGGTAGGCCTCTTTGAGACCCAGAGAAAGCTGGGTCAACACAAAATTTCAAAATACACCTGTGATATTAAAAAGCACTAAGTGATAGTTTTGTGAGGTCAAATATCATCCTGCTGAAATTTGGCTCATTTTACAGTGTTTTCATAACTGTATACATGGGTCACAAACTTTCTTTTTGTCAAAATTAAAGTGAGAAGCTATGTCATGCTCAAAATCACAGCTTGCATGTTGAAAATTTGGTGAAACTGGCCCCCGGACACATCTACCGGTCAGGGACGGTCAAATCAGAGATGTTCTGAACCATGATGCACCATGGGAAACGTAGGCTCAAGTGTTTTTGGAGCTTGAGCCATAGTATGGAGTAGAGGTCAACATACTGTATATCTACTGTATATCTCAGCCTCAGTGTTAGCAGTTTTGACCATTCACTTTCTCTGTTTGTAACAAGTTCCCCAACATAATGGAGGAGCAAAACCAAATCTCTGAAGTACCCCTTAATCCCCACAAATCTTCATGCTCCTTGTGGCTCAACTTTCCATTATAGTCCTAGTGATTCTTTAAATTTATTTGTACTGTAATTAAACATGCTTAAATATCACATTTTCAGTTTTTATCTTTTTTTTCATTGCTGTTTATTTGTCCAAGAGA
Source organism: Lates calcarifer (assembly GCF_001640805.2). Lineage (NCBI taxonomy): Eukaryota > Metazoa > Chordata > Actinopteri > Centropomidae > Lates > Lates calcarifer. The sequence goes on along the minus strand of NC_066838.1, from coordinate 17,371,480 downwards.
CCTAGGATACATTTGGTGAAAGTTAAATAAATAAATAAAAAGAAAAAACTGAGCTGAGTCCATAATGTTCTTTGAAAGCAAAAAGCCTTACAAACTGGGAAAAGCATGTACTCTTTCAAAAGCTACCCTGGATCACATCTTGAAGGCAAAACAATGTTTATACAAAGTTATGAGGCCTCTTCCATTTATAATATGGGTCAACACACTTCTTCGGGCATCTTGCCCCTTTTGTTCTGTTCCAGCATCCAGTCATCTGGAAGTAGGTGAGGAATAACCCCACATACCCCCGGGGAGAATACAACCAGCTCTGTAGCCACTGCCAACTCACGTGTGAGCATTTCTTCACCATTTTGACACCTGTGTGACACACGAAAATAGCTCTAGTCTCTGAAGTAACACACCCCAAACGAACTACCTATTTATAACTCCCTGTTGACTCCTGTGTCTGCTCATACTCATTTTTTTTTTAATTAAGAGTTCAATCCACCAGTGATACTAGTTTAAATGGCAATCAAAACAGTTACTCCTCAACATTAACCTCAGATACACAAGCAAGTTTGACTGACTGAAAGCCAAATAAATTTATTGAACATTTTTTACACCATAACTTGGTCCTCAGACCAATATTCCTGAAATTTCCCAACAGCAAACCGTAAAGATTGCCTAAATTATTACCATCTCAGCCAACAAACAACCCACTAAATTCAAAACTATGTGGATATGAACCTCTCTCATCCATTAAAATGATATCAAATATAAAACTTCACTTTCAGACGTTAAAATTTAATCATATTTCACACATTTGAGAATTTCTGACAGGGAATAACTGCAGAAAAAAAACAACCCATGAGCCAGTTCCCATTTTACAGCGTTTATTGTGAATGAACAGTTTATTCGTTCTCCTCGCTCCTGAGCCTGGCGTTGGGGTTGGTGATCTTGATGGCCAGCTGAGCTGCCCTCTCCACGATCAGCTTCCTGTTCTTGGAGGAGACGTTGTGGGCAATCTCAGCACAGTGAGTCCTACAGAGGTAAAGAAAAGGGGTTATTAATTACTGACAAGGCATTGAATCAAACATCGTCAAAGTCAAACTTTGGGCTGTGATTATATTGAAGGTTTACAACATAATGTCATTCAAACATCCAGGATGAGAATACCAGAGCCAAACATAAAGCCAAATGTCTAATACAATTAAGCTATATTAAATAATGACCTTGCTGCTTAGAATGATTTAACAAGTGTCTCCTTTAAAAATTAGCAGAGCTGAGTGTTGCAGCAGCAGCTTTGGTCTAATGTAGCCCAATCAATCTTTTATAATTTCACGCAGCTGTGGAGGGTAATTTTAATTCTAAGACAAATCACTGCTGTGTTGCAGAAACAACTCAATGTTTTTGCCATTAATCTATTTAAATAAATGAACAACCACGCCTCATTTGTAGTTTAAATGCATGGGATTGACAGCCAGTTGTAAGTCCAGTGTTTCTAAAACATGCTGATGAGGGCAAGTCATAACAGCTTCACTAAGAACACCTCTTAAACTAAAGTCTCAACACTCAACCTCACCAGAGAATGGAAGCAATTACTTTTAGAGTAACATGGTGCCACAACCTAAGTTTCTACCACTGTTTTCCCACTTAACTGAAGGATCAATTTAAAAAGTGGGGAAAGGCAGACTAACAGGTTATCATTAAATCTAGGGAGAGATTGATTCACAGATCACATGTTCTTAAAACAGCTCAGTGAGCTGAATTTCAGCTTAGCTCTGGCTTTTTTTTCTTAAACTTCAGCTGATTAGATTTTGCTTGATGTGCAATATATCCTCACTGGTCAAACTAACACTTTCATAGATTTGTATGTTCAAAAATAGCAACTGGCTCCTCAAGTTGCCAAACATCTCAACAGTTCATTTCCCTCCTAAAGCCTGGCTTTGTGATTTGCCAGATTGTTTCATGGAGATATGTGGGAATGTAAATAGCATGAACAGAGTTTTAGACATTAGCTGCTGGAGAGTTTGATTCATCATCTAACATTACAATTGCAAAAGTTAAAAAACTATCCCTGTCCTTGCACTGACTTCAAGGCTCACACTATCCCTTCTAATCTGCTGTTGAATTCTTTCAGCATGCAGTTACAAACAATCGATACTCTTCAAACAGCAGATCAATTTAATCCCTGCTCTAAGATTTAGTGGACAATGCAGATCATCATCATCATGGCTTTCTGTAGTGAGTGAACAAAAAACAAAATACAAGATTCCTGGACAGAGGATTTCTAAAAGACAGATTGTGTCTGTGTCACTGCAGGCACTGAGAACATAAGACAGAGTCTGACAAGGGTCTTAACATTTTCACAGCTCCAAAGTAAAACTACATTTTTTTTTTTAACTCTGTGCTTGATGGTAGGTCACTCCATACGACCAAAGTTCTTGGTTGTTATAAACCTCACTCCTCTAATGCTTTCAGCTACACTTGGGAACTCTTCTTTAAAAGTGTGAGCTGATAAACTTTGGGGCTATTAAGCTTCATTAAGCTATTAAAGATAATCTATGCTGCCCTTCCTCTTTTAAGTTCCTTTTTATAAAGCCTAATTATTTCTCACATGAAACTCAGTAACTATTAGGGTAGTTTAACTTCCTGAATTAAAACTTCCTTGTGGCTTGTTGTTTGAGGATACTTCTGTGTACTTACTGATCACAGCCTGCAGTATTTATTGTGTTACTGGATCTTTAATAAAATCCTACATTGACTTATATCACGCAGTTACATGGCAGAGTATACTAGTTCAAATCTTGCTGTCATTCAGGGGTCAGTTCACCCACTCTGCCCTTGGGGTGTCCAAACCAAACATGTAGTTATGTCTTATTTGCTTTGGTTTTTGACATCTGTGACACAGACTTCTGCTGCCACCTCAACAGAAATACTGGAGGCAAAAAGGGTTTTTCTTTCATGGTGCTCAAGACACTGAAGAATTAAATTTGGGAAAACTCTACCACAATAACATCAGACAAGATGGGACATACAAATGTCAAGCAATTTCCTTTCTTGTTTTAATGGTCAGTTAATTCATTCAAAGCTTCTAAAACATGAACTGTTTGTTTCTATGCTATGATGGCTACAGTCAACTTGATGTGGGCAATTTTTGCAACAATCAAGCATCTGAATTGCAAATTAGAATGAAATGTTCAAAACTGCAGCTCCATCTGTTCAAAAAATGGTTGCATACATTTTTAGCCAATTTGCACACATTTCTATAGAATAGAAATTAGATAGGGCTGAACATGTCTAACCCATTCTCAAATTTTGGTTCCTACAAACTGGGAAATCGGTTTGTCAAGGGATAATATTACAAGAGAGGAAAAACAAAAAATATTCAATTAATCAACAAGAAAAATTACTGTTAGCTGCAGCATTTACAAAACTCTATCCACCTCTGTTATACTGAAGTGACGGCAAAACTCTCAGCAGGTATCTCAAAGTCTCTCCAAAACAAACTATGTGCAGTCCAGACCCCAATAACCCTGATAATGATCTACATTATTCTTACAAATGTGTATGGATGACTTACTTGTTACTCATCATCAGGACCTCGAGCTCCTTGACGTTGTGTACCAGGAACTTCTTGAAGCCAGTTGGCAGCATGTACTTGGTCTTCTTGTTGCTACCATAACCGATGTTGGGCATCAACATCTGTCCCTTGAACCGCCTGCGGACCCTGTTGTCAATACCTCTGGGCTTACGCCAGTTTTTCTGTAGAAGATATAGATGGTGCAGCGGTTAACTGCTTGCAGGTCCATCATAGTGAGTGAAAAGAAGTGGGCCAACCATGCTGAGTGTCTTGTATGTGATAAGGACTTACCGCAATCTTGACATATCGGTCAGACTGATGGCGAATGAACTTCTTGGTTCGCTTTTTGACAATCTTGGGCTTTGTTAGGGGCCTGAGGGCTGCCATGGTGACTGAAAACGGAAAGAGAAAATCAGAAATTAGGACTACAGTCGATTCAGCATCATTATGCCAGCTTCAGTGTTGCAGCATTACACCACAACGTGCTCTGTGTTTCAAGGTGTTTATTAACGTAGTTTTAAATAGGAGCAAACGCGCACATAATTGTCAGGAAAACACATTTAGACAAGGTGTGGAGGATAATGCAGCTAACTCACTACCACAATTACGGACTTGAGCTTTCACGGAGCGTGATTAACAGCAATGATTCAAGTATCCAGTCACTTAACTGTGGAGTGAGCCTCAAGGTAAACGTGTTGACCAGCGTTAGCTAGCTATCATCTACCGTTCAACTCGGTGTTTAGCTAGCTAGCTAGCCATGCTACTCTACGTCAAGCAACAACAGCTTTAGCAGTTTGGCCTGGACTAAATTAAAGAAAAAACACATTTCAAATGCTGGGAACTGCTAATTGTTATTTCACAATGCTTGTCTGTGAGCGTTTACTGAACACGACAACTCCATTTCACGGGTAAAGCGCTGGCTGGCCGGCGCTGGCAGCCGCTTTAGCAGCAGCGCCTCATTCCAAGGCGACACATTAAAAGACGATGTAAAGTGACCAAATGATCAATATTATCCAACATGTATGGAATGGAAGTGTATAATTAATAACCCATATCAGGATGGCCAAAAAATGCCTTAAATCGCACGGATTATCATAGATTGTCTCGACTCACCCGCCGATGTAAATCCAAAAGGGACTTCAGCAACGGCGGAAGGAAAGAAAAAGGACTTCCGTGAGTCTCGCAAAGACTTATGGGTAGTGTGGTTTTCAGGACTACAGAATTTTTACAGCGCCTGCGTTCAACTGAAATGATCGCTTTTACTTTCTCAAAACTTACTAAGTGAAAAATTGTGAACCTCTTAGTACTTATTGTTATTTACAAAATGTTATATTACCATGTCCTAAACTGCAAACACAAATCTGGACGCCGACCTTTCATATTTGTTTACTGGAACGATTGGTGCGCACTTCCTGAACAGATGTGTTTTTGGGGGGGGGCACAGAGGGGAGCTTCTGGTCTTGCATAAAGTTATCTGAGTGCTGGGCGGTTAATTTCACGGAAGACTGATTTAACAATTTCGTTCCTGTTTAACTGTCAGAAGAGAAGAGGAGTCAGCTGACTGACAGCAGCAGTGAGCGCGGGGTGGGGGGGTGTGATCAAAGGTAAATTATGAAGTTTTTTTGTCACATGATGATTGCAGATGCACTGTGTGTGAGTGATTTGTTCACGCCTGAAGACTTGGACCTGATTTTTGTGTGTGTTTTAGTTGTTTTCCAAGCGCTTTTGTGATGGAACATCAACCTATCATGAAGTGAGTGTCGCCTGTTATTATATAGTGTTTTATCGTGAACTTAACTTTGCTCGCAGTGTTTTCCACCGCACTGGCCTAACTTTTGTTTCCGTTACTTACAGCTACCAAAACAGAAACTACGGAATAGCCAATCCCGGTTACATCCCGGCAGCACAGGGGGCACCGGGTAAGATCCATGAACGAATAATTAAGCTTTTTGCGCAATATGTAAATTAGTTTAGCTGAGACATGGATGGAAAGCCATTTAATAGCGTTATAATCCCATATTCCCGTGGTGCAATACAGTACACACCTCAGAGTGACGTCACTTTCGACCTGCGGGTCATTTGAGGTTGGTAGCACCTTGTAGGTCCAGCATTTACAGTTGCTGCGAGTGTAACAAAAGTCACAGGGCTTGTTAAGTTGTCAAATCATGTCTTTTAGTCTTTAGTGTAGCTGTGTAAAACTCCTCAGAATGGAAACTATAGCGGAGGGGCAGGGTAAGTCACTCACTCACTTCTCATCACTTATAGAGCTGTCATGTAGAAACATGTCACAGTTTGAGAAGAACAAGATATTTCTGCTGGATTTTCTGTAAAACACTCGAGTCGAGTCTCAAGCGGCTTTATAGGCCAGTCGTTTGTGTGATGCGTGGAAAAGTGTGGTAGACTTATATCATTTTAAAGCCTACATCTGTGGCCATGACTGAACTGGTTCTTCTGGTTTTGCTTTAGCAATGTTCGCCACACCCGGAGCTGAAGGCCCCAGCGCTCCGCCGGCCAGTATGTTCGACAGCATGCCAGGCTATGAAGGAACAGTGGCAGGAGGAGGAGGTACGGTATGTCGCACGTACGCCTATGTAGTCCTGTTTGCCCCATTGCCAGCCTCTGTGACTAAACATTACAGTCAATACTGCAAAAGTTCTAGGCACTAAAAGTAAAGTGGGTATGTTTTTAAAAATCATGTCACAGATAGTTTTTATTCCTCAGCTGACTTCATACAAAGTGCAGGAGAAAAAAAACAAAGAAATGGCATGGACACTTTTTGCCTTTTAAATCCTGCCTGTTACTTGGCAGGTGGGCTGTCCGAGCATCTCAGAGGACTCGCCTCAGTTTTTCTGTGGACTGAGGCTGTCTCATTGTCTTCTGTCTCTTCATGTAATCCCAGACTGAAACTCCACAATGTTGAGATCAGGGCTCTGTGGAGTCAGGCTAGTCCATCTTTTCCAGGACTCCTTGTTCTGTTTTTATTAGAGAGACAGGAAGCAGCAGAGAGACAGGAAAGGTGGAGGGAGAGCGATTTTTTTGGGGGGGATGCAGCAAAGGGCCTGAGCTGGACTCACACCCACTGGAATTGAATCTGCTGCAGTAAGGGCTCAGCCAGGTGAGATACTGGGGTGCTGGAGGTAGTCAGGAGGTTGTTGTCATACTTCAGAATGAACTCAGGACCAAACACACACCTCCTTGATGGTACTGTGTGATGGATAAGAGTCTAAGGTGCCTAAAACTTTTGCACAGTATTGTACACTATCTGCCACATATTCTACCTTTACAAAGCTTATAAAAGCTAGTTTTTGTTGATTCATTATATGTTTGTTACTGAGATCATGGTTAGTGGTGGTGTTGTACTGTATTATATTAATGTATTTCTGATATCTACCTCCATCATGTTTGTAAAAGGGGTGTGTTACAGTGTTAGTCAAAACTGAACGCTGTATAATTTTGAGGCTGAGCTGTTGTATTGGATTTTACAGGTATGACTAGTAAGGTGGTCATTAAGTGTATACTGTGTGTAAAAAAGCACTTGGGATGATTGTTCTCAGTATAAAGCAGTGAAACCAGACAAAAACCTTCAATGTCTGCTGTAGGTGGATTTCTGCCTCCTCCCATGCCTGCTGTCCCAGCCCCTCAGCCTGACCCTGCACCTCAGCAGCCACACTGGAAGTAAGACTCAAACTATTTCCCTTTCTTTTAACATGACTGCTTGAGGGGATTTAAAAACATTTTCCACTACGTTGTTTAAGAATTAAAGCAAGCTCAGTGCTTTAGACACTGTGGCAAGTATCACTTCCCCTTTAAAAAAATCAACTTTGTGACATACTGCATGTCATTCTTTCACTGCTGGCAGCATCCCATCTATAACTGAAGACACTGCTCGGGATGCGTTCATCCTGTTTGCCTCCAGCAAGTGCTGCTACAGTAAAGCACCGGCAAAGGATGGAGTGATCACCAACATGGAGGCATTTAATACGTACAGGGTGAGAGGGGGTCTGTTCATGTGTCTGTTCACAATAAAAATCTATAGAAGTGATAGTTTGTATGGTAGTTTAGGATGTTCAGTGCATAAATAACCAGAAGAATGTCAGCGTGATGTTTAATCATGTTTGTTTTCTCCACCCCCTGCCTTGTTTTAGTACCGCCTGGAAACCTTCACTGAGACGAGATCTACAGAGTGGAGTCACGAGCCGTACAATGGTACATTACTGTTACTTTGTGCATCTTGTGCTCAGGATCTGTAACTAATAATAATTTTCACTGTAAATTAACCTGTTGATTATCTTTTCTATTACTTATTCAGACCATAAAATGTCAGAGAATGGTGAAAATGCTCATCAGAATTTCCCTGTGTTCACAGTGACATCTTAAAATTGCATTTTCCTGCCAGACCAACTGTCCAAAGCACAAAGATAATTGATGTGCAATTATTTAAAACAGAGAAAAGCATCCAAATTCTCCCATTTGAGAAGCTGTAACAAAAGAATGTTGTAACTTAATCAACTCATCACATCTGCCATCTGCTGTCAGTCGGCTATTTAGTGTGACTCCTCAGTCACAGTCTGATATGTTGTTTTATTTGGATCAGGCCAGCCAGTGGATGCCTTCGCCCAGCCACCTCCAGGGCCTTGGGATATTCCAGCTAAAAGCCCCAATTTTTTTCTGGATGGCAAAGAGACTATCAAGGTCCCCTACACTTCATCCATGAAGGTAAGTCATAACAATACTGCACGGTTTAAAATATGTTTGACGAATTGCCTTTAGAGATTTTTGCTGATGAGAGACATTAATCTGCAGCCCTGCCACGTTTGCCTGGGAATGGGACGAAGACCTTGCAAAGACTGTGCTGGCGCTGGTAATGTAAGTAATTTCCACAGACCTCACTGAAAAGGTTACTTGAAGACCTTTAGTGAGAAAGTCCGCTCATATGGTTTCTTCTCTTGTGCCTGTCAGAAAGTTTGTTGGGTGTGCAATGGGTCTGGGTACCGCCACGGAGATGATCGATGTCACCACTGCGTTGGAAGAGGAAGGGAGAAGTAAGTGTTAACCATAGATTTCTAATTTTAAAAAAGTCTGTTTGTGCTTTTTCTAAAACATACTGATGGTTATTAAACATTATTCTGTTACAGCTGCAGCCACTGTCATGGGCAAGGATCGAAACAGTGTGACACATGTCATGGAAAACAACAGCTTCTGGTCTACATCAAGCTCACTGTGAAATGGTGCCGTTTCCTAATTATGGTTTATCTACCAAGAATACTGGACCAAACTAAAGCAATAAATAGTTTCTCTTACTGAGCTGAAAGTCATCAACATTTATGGTTCCTGCAAACTGTTAATTACTGTTCAACAGTTTTTAAATTAAACTTGATATCTTCTTTTTTATGTATGTGCTTTCAGGACCAACAACTCTGACGACTACGTTGTGGAACAGCTGAGCGGACTGCAAGTGGACAACCTTAGCAAGGTGTCTGGAAAGGAGCTTTTCAGAGACTCTCAGTACATGGTAAAGATCATTTCCTACTTTCTCAGGAGGTCCAATATACAAGTGGGGAAGCACATGCACATAGAACAAACATATTACTTAGATTTTGGTGAGGAAATTGTTCCCTGACTTATTGGACGCTGTGATAGCCACACATGCTTATTGGTGGAATGGCTTACAGGCTGTCTTCACAGCAGGCATTTCACTCTTGTTACACTTCGCTTCATGAGGCGAACTGTTTCAGGCTTATTTTTGTCAAATTTTTTGTGTATTGGGCTCTGTGCACTGTGAAGACATGGGTAGACCACATGAAAACACTGTGGCTGAAACATCCTGTGTGATACTGGTGGAGGACTCAAGCTGCTGCTGCTGCTAATGTGCTGCTTTCAGTGTACAGCCTGTGTACTGGGGTTAGGCCTAATACTGATCCTATATTCATGTGCACCTTCACAATAAATCAAACACTATGTGACTGTTATTTAAACAGCAATTGTAATTCAGCACTTGTTCATATTTTTTTTAATCACCCTGTGCAGGTGTACCCGTTGATGGGCTTCCCAGACCCTTCAGTGGTGAGTGCCTCGCAACGCTTCGTCAATGAACACCAGGGCAAGTACTCCCAGACGTCACGCATTCTACAACAGGTATTTAGAATATTTTAATATAAGATATTTTGTTTAGACTGGACAATACTTGTGATCAAAGCCTTATTTTGTGTTTGTGTAACATGCTCATATTGGCTTTCTTTCTCTGCAGCGTCAAACCATAGAGCTGATCCCTGTCACCAAGGTGACCTACCTGTGGAAAGAGAAATCACACATTTACTTTGTTTATGGGAATGAGTTCAAAGTTAGTGCAGACAACTATCCTGCTACCTGCTGCTGTACTGTAATGTAATTGCAGTTGTTGTATGTATGAGGTTTTTACTCTCCAATCCAGTGACTGTCTAAATATGTCAGTTTTATTTACAAGTCAGCTCTGCTGTTTAATGACCTTGGTGAGGGTTGATGTTCAACAGAGTTTACACAGAAGAATTTAACCCATGAGCAAATGTCATGAAAGCCACATTGTTATGTCATTTGTATGCATGCACCACAGAAAAAAAGTAACTGTAATCATATTGTATTCCCTGAATCCTAAATCTTATTGCGTTTATATGACAGCAGTGATTTTTAAAATCATTAATCAAATCAGTGATTTAATACTGACTATTATTTTGTTTTGCAGCAGTGCTATTTTTTTTAATGTTAATATGAATTTGAACCCAATCCGTTTGCTGTCATGGCAACACTAATTATATATATATATATATATATGTGTAAATCTTTTTATAAAATGTGTGTGATCTTGCGAGACAAAACAAATGTAAGACGTGCTTTGCAGTATTTCAGTACTCATTTGAATAAATGCAATTTCTCAATGTTTTGCTGTTGAATCATTTCGTCATTAAAAGTGGACAGTCGCTCGCGAAATGACGTGAAGAACGTGTTCGCCATAATGATAATAAACGGTGAACACAAAGCTACAAAAAAGCGAATTAAGCTTCGGGTGTGAAACAGGCATCGATACGTGGACACCGAGGAGCAACAGAGTTTGGACAAATATCGGTGGACGCAAGTCGTGGTAAATTTGGAGAGAAACCGAAGAAGAGCTGAGCGGAGCAACGAGGTGAAGTTAGCATGCTAGCTAAATGTAGCCAGGTTTACCTGTGAAGCCGCTAGCTAACACAACCAGTGCCTGGTTTCATGTACGGGCAGGTTTCACTTGGTTCGACTGTGACATGAATGTCACACAATAAGCTGTACACGTCCGGATACCTCCGGCTTAGTGCAAACTATAGCACTGGAATGCAAAAGCGGGCACTTTAAGAGTGTCGCTAACGAGCTAAGTAGATTAGCTTCCTTGTTTAGCCACAGTCTAGCTAACCAAACATCGCAACAGGCAGTATGTGAGTTTACTGCTACCAGGTGCAGTAAGTAGCGGCTGTAGGTGAATGTAGGGAAACATGCCGAGTGTGTGAGCTGAGACTGTAGTTCCCAAACAAATCGCAAAAGGTGATTAGGCCGTTTAGACCATGTGCTGACTTGGAAAATGACAGTTTTTGGCTGTTCGGCAGTTGCACTCCCCGGAGGTTGCTGCACCTGCACACTCTGATGTTTGTGAAGCGATGGAGCAAATCGGCGTCTTTGCTCTTTGTTCTCTCGATCTTAGCGAAATAAATCTTCTCACTGTGCCAAAATGCCGTTATGCTTTCCGGTGTTTGATGTCTCGGTGGTGTGTTTGTTGACTTTTTATGATTGTAAGTCGTGACATGCAGCAACATACTTTGTTACGGGAGTAGTAGATAAGCGTGAATTGAATTGTAAACAGGCTTTTAACCAGTGGTAGAATGTAACTAAGTACATTTACTCCAGTACTGTACTTAAGTAAGTTTTGTTTTCATGCCACTTCTTCTGCTCCACTTCAGTTAGAGGGGAAATATTGTACTTTTTACTCCACCACAGATTTCCGTCACTAGTTACTTTACAAATTGATTAGAATTAGAATAGAATAGAAGATTAGAATATTAGCATAATATTTTGCGTGTAAAACATGCATATCTTATAAAAAAATGATCTTTATTATAAAGACCAGCTTTAAAGTATTTAAAGTATTGTGAAATTTGGACTGTTACTACTAAACAGGCATTGTTAATATAATAATAATAATAATAATAATCATCATCATCATCAACATCATCACTGGGTGCAGTGTTGTCCTGCATGGGTAGTAATAATCAGGGGCCATTTTTCTGCATTAAAAATTCTTACTTTTAAGTAGATTTTCCTGTCTATACTCAAATATGTTTACTTGATATATATATAATAGATTTTCAAAGTAGAACTTGTAATGAAGTAGTTTCAGAGTTTAGGAAGAATGCATTGACTTGATTTAAGGATCTTAATACTTTGTCCAACACTGCTATTGATAATGAAATGAATCGCTATTAACTACTTACCATCCGGACAGGCAACGCTATGGCGTCGGCATCTGCCAGTGTGGACTCCAAGGCAGAGCTGACTGCTCTACTGGAACAGTGGGAGAGGGATCAACAAGGCAGCACACAGGAGCTGGTTAACATCCTCACAAAGTAAGAAGTCATGCTTCATGTCAATGTGATGTCATTAGCATGAGTTGAATGTGACTTGAAGAGTGTTAAATATGTTGATGTGCTGTAACCTTCAGAATCTCAGAGCTTGTTGAGAAGGAGACAGAAGAGTACCACAAAGCGGACCCTGATCCTTTTGATGATCGACATCCTGGTATGAAAAAGAAAATGAAACATATAATGGTAACAATACTGGAGATTTAAATATTGTGCATGTTTTTGACATTTCCCTTTTGGCCACTAGGGAGAGCTGATCCAGAATGTGTGTTAGGGCACCTGCTCAAGATCCTGTTCAAGAACGATGACTTCATGAACACAGTAAGAATGAACTGAGACTTTGTTTTGTACACAATAAAAGGCCATTTTTGACGTCTGAGTCAGAGTGTAATTTTTAAATGTTTTTAATTTCTTCCCTCTGTAGCTGGTGAATAGCTATGTGATGACCAGCAGAGAATTTTCCCTCAATGCAGCAGCGTGTCGCCTGCTTCAGAACATCATGCCTGGATTGGAGACAGCAGTTGTTTTTCAAGAAAAAGTATGTTATTCCTGACTTCATGGTGGGGATAAAAACTGTTTATTTCTTCCTGTTTCCTTGTTCAAACAACGTGCTTCTTTATGCCAGCTGTTATAGTAGCCTGTAATGTTATTTTAGTCTTCCAGATGTATATCCAACATGCCATGTTCAGAGTTAAAGGTAGAGGATTTAATACATGTAATTACACGCCCTCTACAACTGACATTGTTTATGTTTAGCATGCTGATGTAATTATTAATCTGAAACATCACATTATAAAGAGGAAGCTGCAAAATAGAGGAGGAGGAAGGATACCTTACTTCTGCTGTCCCAAGTATTGCAGTTAAAAATGGAGTAGGGACAGATGGTAAAGGAAGACATGCTTATGTAGTTTTTCCTGAAAAACAGCAATGACCTTAAGAAAAGAGCTGAAATCCACCTTATTAATGAGTCACTGGGACTGGCCCAAAAAAAACAATAAAATGTAGATGACAAGAGACAGCAACAAGTGTCATTTTTGTTTGTAGAGTCACAGTCCAACATGTTGAGTTAGTTACATTTTGACCACTGTTCTGTTTGTGGACTTGTGAACTGACTCATAGACATAGACATCTTTGTATAAGGTATGTTTTTATAAGGTATGTTAAGGTTTAAAGGGTTCGTGTCAATACTTTTATTTAGAACTACACTTGTAAAATTGTGTATTTGACCAAAAAGTGAGAACAAGGTGTTGAAAATACACCACTTAAAACAAGTCTGTGTTTTCTTGTGGTAGGAATCTGTTCATATTCTGATCATATTCTTGTTTTTATATGTATTTCACCATTCTAATGTGTTTGTTTTTCTCAGGAGGGCATAGTTGAAAGGCTGTTTAAGTGGGCTCAGGAGGCAGAGCAGCCCCTCAGAATCTATGCCACAGGCTTGTTGGCGGGTGCCATGGAGAACCAGGACATTGCAGCCAACTACAGGGAGGAGAACTCTGTTTTGGTCAGTAGGGGGATTCTGCTGCATCAAATGTCAGTTGTATATTAGCCAATAATATGACAATACACAGTGAGAGTCAAGGCCTTACAACAGCTGATAAAACTGTGTTATCCCAGCAAGCATCAGAATAGTTTGCTCATCATCAGCAGGAGGTGTGAGGTAGCAGCTATCCATTACCCTTTTTTTTCCCCGTGCTCTACTTTGACAGGTGCCTTTGATGCTGCATCGGTTACGTGAGCTTCAGGATAAGGATGCTGAGAACAAAAGGGAAATCAAACGGCCCAGCCCCAGGAAGACTCTGAGTGAGCCTTTGCTACCTTTGGACGAGGAGACTGTCGACGGAGGCTTTGAAGAGAAGCCCTTCACGCCGGGCAGGAACGGAGCAGAAAGGGAGGGGACGGGGCCAGAGGAGGGCAGTGAAATTCCCTTCTCAACCATCGAGCCTGAAAATGAGCTTTCGTTCCGTCTCAACTCCCCTCATAAGACCAGCAGCCGCATCAACTCTGCTGTTAAGACCATGATGAAGCCCATGTCTGCCCCAAGTTCGCTGATATACCAAGGCATGTCCGATGGCAGCAGTTACCTAAAAAGGAGGGCAGAGAGGGAGAGTGGCAGGACCTCAAAACAGAAGCTAAATTTCTCTTTGCCAGAGCCAGAAAGGAACTTCAGTGAGCTTTCCAACAGCAGCTGGTCTGAGATGAGCCCCTGGGTGATTGGCAACAACTATCATCTGTACCCTCTAACCCCAGAGATTGAACAGAGGCTCATCCTGCAGTATCTCACTCCTCTGGGGGAGTATCAGGAGGTTTGTCCATTATGTATAACTGCAACAATTAATCAATTAATTGCTTAGTCAACATTGATCTGCAACTATTTTGATAAGCGTTTTATCGTTTTTGTTCAAGCTAAACATGCCAAAAGATTTGATGGTTTTAGCTTCTCAAGTGTGAGGATTTTATGCTTTTCTTTGATCAGTAGTTGAGATTGATCAATAATGACAATAATCTTTTGTTGCAGCCCTAGAAAAATGGCAAACGTGACTGGCTTTATTACTTCAGGCTGTTTATGTGTTGCCCTTGTCTTGTCACAAACTTGCCAGCAGATGTCAGCGTTCTTTAATTAAGATTAAACAAATAATTCTGTTCTGACATTATAGAAAGTTAGTTTTGAGTGGTCACCTCCTGATCAGTTTATACAGAAAATGTTACTTGCAGGCCTTGTTTTAGGTGAACCATATATTCAAGCAACTAGCCATTTAGGGTGTTTTATAGAAAAGCAAAATGCCATGCCCATTCCTCCTCCTTCTACCTGCAGCTGCTGGCAGTGTTTATGCAGATGGGAGCTCGTGAGCTACTCATGCATTACATGGATCTAAAGCAGACCAATGATGTGCAGCTCACCTTTGAGGCCCTCAAGGTAAACACTCTCTCATGTTAGTTGACCCTCCATGGTGCCGAAACACAAGGTCAAGCTCCTTAGACTTATCTCTCTGCCTTTCTCCCCTCTCTCAGTACCTGGCATCTTTGCTGCTGCACAAGAAGTTTGCTGCAGAGTTTGTGGCTCATGGAGGAGTTCAGAAGTTGTTAGAAATCCCCAGGCCATCTATGGCTGCTACTGGAGTATCTCTGTGCCTCTACTACCTTGCCTATAACCAGGATGCCATGGAGAGGGTACAAAAATGACACACACCATACAGATGCACTACAAAATAGCAGTAATATTGACATAAATATATATGACTAGGTTTTGCTCGCAACTTGATGTGCATGACCAGATGATAATGTATTAAGAGAATGTTGCAGTTTATTGGCTATACACAATATTGTTATATTATACTAATTATTGCTAACGGGAATATTGTGACTCATGGTCATACTATTTATTTTGGAGATCCTCT
Organism: Lates calcarifer; assembly: GCF_001640805.2. Taxonomy (NCBI): domain Eukaryota; kingdom Metazoa; phylum Chordata; class Actinopteri; family Centropomidae; genus Lates; species Lates calcarifer. The sequence continues at coordinate 17,355,884 of NC_066838.1, read as the reverse complement.
GTATAGAGCTGTGCAGAACAAAATAACATAATATATTCCAGAGGTAATTGATGAAAAATGATACTTAATTTTAGGACTTTTACCTCAGTTTGGTAGCAGTTCACATTTGTATTCATTTCTGTGTCCTCTCTTCTCAAGGTTTGTATGTTGCCCCACTCCATCCTGTCAGATGTGGTTGGCTACACGCTGTGGCTGCTGGAATGCTCACACGCGTCCGGCTGCTGCCATGCCACCATGTTCTTTTCCATCTCCTTTTCCTTTCGCGCCGTCCTGGAGCTGTTCGACAAGCAGGACGGGCTCCGTCGCCTTGTCAATCTGGTAGGACAAACCAGCTACATGCGATCCTGACTGTTAACCATGGAAACCTAACCATCTGTATCACTCATAGAATATACTATTTGTTTCAAGAACCGATCAACTGTGTAGTCAGTGTAATATCAAAATGTAACAGCTGATCGTACGCTAATATATAATATGAACTGACTGTTTCCAGATTAGCACACTGGAGATCCTGAACCCTGAGGACCAGGGAGCGCTGCTGAGTGATGATGAGATTTTCTCCAGCAGGCAGACGGCCAAGCACACCTGCATGGCCCTGCGCAGGTACTTCGAGGCCCATCTGGCAATCAAGGTGGAGCAGGTGAAGCAATCCCTGCAGCGCACAGAGGGCGGTGCCCCCATTCACTCCCAGCCATACTACAAGGTACTTGGAGGACAAAGAATAACTGAGATTGACATTACTTGGTTTCTTAATGTAAACACTTTAAAATGCAGATATTATGTATATTCGCCTGGTTTATGTTTTAGTTGTTGTGAAGTAGATGGGTTTATGTTCCTGCAGTGATCATTTGTGTTCTCGTCTCGTTTCCCAGGCAGTCAGCTATAGCCGTGAGCAGGTGGTAGAAATGATGGAGTTCCTGATAGAGTACGGACCACTCCGGCTTTACTGGGAACCAGCAGAGGTCTTCCATAAGCTGTCTTGTGTCCAACTCCTCCTGCAGCTCATTTCCATTGCTTGTGACTGGAGGACCTACTACGGCAGGTATTCACAAGGCAGTTATTTTATTAATTGTTGAATACTTTTTCCTAGTTATTTCTAACTGTTTTAACTTCCAGACTGAATCCAGAAGGTGATTTGTAATAATGTGATACTTTCCCTGTAGGAGTGATACCGTACGTTATGCCCTTGACATCCTGAGTATCCTCACAGTTGTTCCAAAGACCCAGCTGTTACTGTCGGAGGCTGTCGCGGTGCTCGATGAGGGAGGATCCACCGTTTCCACTGTTGGTAGGTGTTTTCAGCCAACATCCATCTATGAAAACTTTACTGTTAGTTAGAAATTTGATAATATTTTAGTTGTTATCAGACAATGTTAAAATCATCAGGATAGAGTGTGTTCACACTAAAGTGTTTTCCATTTTATCTGAAGAAAGGGTGTAAAACTATTTGTATATAGCCATTAAGAGTCATAAACATATTTAAGCAGCATGGTATGTGTTAGCAGCAGTTATTCTAAGTGTGTCTGTAGTGCATTGGTTCATTATGCCATTAGAAGATTTCTGGCATGGTGTGAGCATTAAGTTGAGTATTTGACAGCTTTTTGGGAATGTAGCACAATACATTTATTATTACCCTCCACAGAATGTAATAAAATGCAGTAGCTTTGTATTTTCATTTTTGGGTATTTCATAAAACAACTCTGCTGAGAGATGGCACGTTTCCAGGTTATATTTTCCTACATGGTTTCTCATTTAATTTTTTGGCTTTTTCCTCCCAGGAATGAGTATAGTCCTGGCAGTAGCAGAGGGAGAGGTATTTGTCAATGATGCAGAGATTCAGAAGTCGGCTCTGCAGGTTGTCATCAACTGTGTCTGTGCTCCAGACAAACGCATGTCCAGCATTGGCAAGTTCATTGCAGGCACCCCTCGTCGCCGCCTGCCACAGCAGACCAAAGCCAGCGAAAGTGTGCTCACTAAGATGTGGAATGTGGTGCAGTCCAACAATGGCATCAAGGTAGAGCTAATTTATACCAGTTGCCAAAGCATTGAGATTTTTTTTTTTTTCGGTAAGGCTGTACTTGACAAAGATGACTGCAGAGTTTTCAGGACATTTTGTAAAACTGAGTGTTTTACAGAGTGTCAAATTTTGAGTTATATTGGTGAATCTTGACAGGTGATGCAGGGTTAAATTGACTGCATTTATAAGGTGCCTTTATCATGGGAACAGTGCAAAGCACTTTTCAAAGCCTCACAATCACCCACACATCCATACACTGAATGGAGCTACCATAGAACGTGCTGACCGGCACATCATGATGTTTGGAGTTCAGGGTATAAAACATGCAGTTAGAATATATATACAGAATTATAAAAAAGAAAAATACGTCACCTACCAGTTTCATGACAGACAGATGTTTTCATCTTGCGTAGGATCTAAACACTCAGTTGTTAATTTATCAGGACATTCTGTGTCTGTCCTGCAGGTGCTGCTGTCCCTGCTGACGGTGAAGATGCCCATTACAGATGCAGATCAGATCCGAGCTCTTGCCTGTAAGGCTCTGGTGGGTCTGTCTCGCTCCAGCTCCGTCAGGCAGATCATCAGCAAACTGCCTTTGTTCAGCAGCGGACACATCCAGCAGCTCATGAAGGAGCCTGTGCTCCAGGACAAACGCAGCGAACACGTCAAGTTCTGTAAGTTTGCAGCTGAGCTGATAGAAAGGATCTCTGGGAAGCCGCTGCTGATTGGCACGGACGTGTCTCTGGCGTGGCTGCAGAGGGCCAGCGTGGTCGCACAGTCCAGGATCACTTTCCCTGAGAAGGAGTTACTGTTGCTTATTAGGAACCACCTTATGGCCAAAGGCCTTCATGACACGGCCACCACACTCACCAAAGAGGCTGATCTCCCAATGGCGTGTCTGTCTCATTCTTCACACACAACTTCTGCGTTCCCTCCTGTCGCTCCACCCCCACCTGCGTCTCCTGTTGCTACTCTGCCTCGCACACCGCGGCTGGCCAATGGTGTCGGGTCAAGACTTGGAAACCATCCTTCTCATTCATCCACTCCCGGGTCCAGCCATCCACAAACACGTCCATCTACATCGCAACCTGCTGGGTCTTCTTCTTCTGTTGCTTTCCCCTCGACATCTGTACCCCACTGTAGCAACGGTTCCCCACTGATCGGTCGAATCATTTTCTCTCGTGAACGGCAAACAGGGTGCACTACGGTGAGCTGCAAGAAGCCTCGGGTGCTGAGGCAGAAGTCTGACCACGGGGCCTTCAGCCAGAGTCCAGCCATGAAGAAGCAGTTTGACAGGCACCTGCCTTCCCCCCCTGCATTAGACAGCATTATCACAGAGTACCTGCGGGAACAGCACGCACGCTGTAAAAACCCTGTCGCAACGTGCCCCCCTTTCTCTCTCTTCACACCCCATCAATGCCCCGAACCCAAACAGAGACGCCAAGCACCTGTCAACTTTACATCCCGACACACACGGAGAGTCATATATCCTAAATATGGAGGAGTAGATGGAGGATGCTTTGACAGACATCTCATCTTCAGCAGGTAGGTTTTTCCGACTCTCTAACAGGCTTTGTTAGATTCACGTTTTACTTGCTGTTTCTCTACATTCTTTGTTTCCTTTTTGTCCAGGTTCCGTCCCATCTCTGTGTTCAGGGAGGCTGACGAGGATGAAAGCGGATTCATGTGTTGTGCCTTCTCAGCTCGTGAACGGTTCCTGATGCTCGGAACGTGCACAGGGCAGCTCAAACTCTACAACGTGTTTACAGGCCAGGAGGAGGCCAGTTACAACTGTCACAGTTCGGCCATCACTCACCTGGAGCCCTCACGGGTCAGTAGGGAAAGCTGCCAATACTTCAACAATTTTAGATTATGTCCAGTTGTTGTAGCTGCTGCATGGAACATGTAAATTCTCTTCCACCTGAAAATCTGTTATTGTACCTGGACGTTTGACCTGCACTATGCAGAATCCAATGTGAGCAGAGTTTTTCACATTAATCTGCATAAGGGATAAAGTTTCTTTATGCTCACCTTAAATCTGAATTTTAGTGTGGAAGATGAGGAAACATACACTGAGAATAGACTTTACAGTGAAGCAGAGGACATCTTATATCCTTTAGTTTTGAAATGGAAAATAGTTGCATATTCATAGATACATTATTTTATTTCTTTCAGTGAGGGAGAGGGAGTAGATTAAGGATTAAGGAGTAAGGATTTTTAATGAGACAATTGAACAATTTGTAGAAAAACCATATCAGACACATTATTATTCATGTCTGGTGGAGATCTTTAACCAACATATTTTGTATTTTTAGGATGGTTCTCTGCTCTTAACATCAGCCTCTTGGAGTTACCCTCTGTCTGCGCTGTGGGGCATGAAATCAGTGTTCATCATGAAGTAAGTGATGTTTTCACAGGAAACTGAACTCATATTTTCACTAGCTAAATACATAATGCATTCTTTCAAGCAGAAATGTCTCATACTGAAACATTTGCAAAACAAAGTGCATACCACAGGACTGATGTCTAACCGTCGATCAATAGTTCAATTGGGGACTCATGCCTCTTTGTGATTCCACTGCCTCCATGTATGTGGTCTTCTCTGCCCAATGGTACAGCAACTTTATGCTGTCAAAAGAGAGCGCTGCCGAAAGGGGATGGCATGCTGTTTAATTATGCACACTAACAGCCTGAGGGCTGCAGTCTTCAGTTCATGGAACACAAGCACTTGGCTTCATTCATCCGCACAGTTTAACCAAGGCAATACTGAGACTCTGCCGATTGATTCAGAGTTGTTCTACAATGTCTTTGAGCAATTATAAGGTTTAAACCATTCAGCTTTTACATTCACACTGGCTCCATGTTTTCAATTAAATGTTGAAATGTTGCCCTTCTCTTCTCCAGGCATTCCTTTCTGGGCGACCATTATGTGGAGTTCAGTAAGCTCTCACAGGATCGAGTCATTGGGACTAAAGAACATATAGCACGAGTACGTATATCAGCATCTTTTGAAAATTACATTATGAAATGTTAAAAACAGAACAACTTATAAGAAGTAAAATTGTGAATATTCACATTCAGCTCTTCTCTTTACCAGATTTATGACATCCAGACAGGGCAGGTAACTCTGACTCTCAACAACCCAGACCTGGCTAACAATTACAAGAGGAACTGTGCCACCTTCAACCCCACAGATGACCTGGTGTTGAACGACGGCGTGCTGTGGGACGTGCGCACGGCTCAGGCCATCCACAAGTTTGACAAGTTCAACATGAACATCAGCGGCGTGTTCCATCCCAATGGCCTGGAGGTCATCATAAACACAGAGATTGTATCCTTGAGACTTTAATATTTGGGTTGTTGATGTTAGTACAGTGCAGTAGGTGTCATACAGTTTTTGGAAGTTTTAAGCAAATTTTTGTTGAAAAAAACTGAAACCAGACTCATCCCTTATCTCTTCATAAAATGTAACTGACCTTTTTCAAGTGTGAGGCATTTGTAGAATAGGTGATTAAAAAAAGATAATTAAAAATTATTTAAAATATTTATTTTAGTCCTTTTAAGTATACAATTCAAGACTGTTTAATTTATTGCTAAATTAATTGCTAAAGTTAACAGCTAAAAGTGATTGCTTTCAGGAAGTGCTTGTTTAAAAACTTGTATCAAAGACTTGTATCAGTGATTGAATTTGTTGTTGCTCCAATGATGGGATGACTATTGAGCTTTTATTTCACAGCCAAACATTAAATATGTATTGCACTAAAAATTGATTTTACTACCCTGGGGATGGTTTTAATCGCTGTGTAATTAAATTCGCAGCAGATTTAGTTGATACAAATGAAAAAAGAATGTCATGGTCCTTAGCTGGAGTTTTAGTGGGATCTTCGGACCTTCCACCTCCTCCACACGGTTCCAGCTCTGGACCAGTGCAGAATAGTCTTCAACAACAACGGCACGGTCATCTATGGAGGTAAATACAGAAACCGATGCATGGTGGGAAATGTAGAGCATCTGGCATTTAGCCTACAACTCACTCCACACAGTCAGTGCAAGTGTGTGAAAGGTGTGCTTGAGTGGAAAGCTGGTAATTATGAAGCAAAGTGAGCATGTGTGTATTTGGAGAGAGTGTGAACAGTGTGAACAGAGCATGTAGAGGTGGGTGCATGTGTGTATGTGTTTGTGTGTGTGCTTGATACAACAGTCATTCAGAGCCATATGGGCAGAAGGATCAGTGTTGGAATGGCAACAGATAGAACCAGCTGGTTCACGCCACCTCACAGGAAGAGAAATGGGCGTGCCATAATAGCTCTACCCATACAGCTACCTCTCGAACGTTTCAGGAGCCAGAACCCCGGCTAACCTGCTTGCTGTGCACAGTTCTTATTTTCTCTCTGTTTTTGCAGCAATGTTGCAAGCTGATGATGAAGATGACATGATGGAGATGCAGATGAAAAGTCCATTTGGTTCATCATTTAGGACTTTCAATGCCACAGACTACAAACCAATTGGTAAGGCTTTTTGCCCTCACGCCACTTTAACTAATTTTTCTTAGTCTTTCATGACAAAGGGTTGTATTGGGGTACCTCTTATATTATACCCAGTTGGTAATCATTTTTAATTACTGTAATATTTTATCTTGCTATTTGTAGTGTAATATTTTCAGAAACTGACAACTGATGTGTTCTTTTCTCTCCTCTTAGCCACTATTGACGTCAAGAGGAATATATTTGACCTTTGCACAGATACAAAAGACTGCTACCTAGCTGTGATTGAGGTACATTCTTGTCATCACATGGCTTTATTTTGCCAGAGGTTGTAATCATTTCTGTATCTGTAAATATATGAAGGAATTAAATTTCCTTTTCCCGCTGTTTGTCCCGTAGAACCAAGACTCTGTTAACACCGACACGGTGTGCAGGCTGTATGAAGTTGGCCGGCAGAGACTTGCAGAGGAAGAGGAGGAGGACGAAGAGGATCAGGTTCCTAATTAGTTCTTTTATTTTTGATAAAGAAGGGCCTCTTTGGCTCCTTTAGGCAGAGCTAGAAATTAATTGTAATTGACCTTTGTTGCCATCTGTGCACCAGGAGGATGACGATCAGGAGGAAGACGACGACGATGACGAGGACTCAGATGACGATGTTGACACAGATCCCCTTATCGCCGAGCTAGAGAACGAGAACGGCGGAGAGGATGAGGATGACGAAGAGGAGGATGATGGGAATGATGAATTCTCTCCTTCTGATGAGGAGGTGGCTCGTCTTCTCGAAGAGGATGTTGACGTTGGGGATGACGATGATGAGGATGACAACGACGAAGACGACTCTGATAATGACGACGTTGATCTGGATGGCGACAATGGTGAGTAGCGCCTCAAGTGAAATGCACACTGAAGCCAACACACAGAATGAGATTTGTGTCCATGAATCTGTTGCATAAGTGCATTCTGGGAGACTTCCCAACACACTTAACCTCCTCTAAGTGCAATTATTGTCAGCATTCAGACATGGTTGTATCTCTGCATTTGTGTTGCTTTTACTTCAAGATAAGAGCACATTGTTTACAAGTCAGTCAGATTAAAGAAATCCACATAGCTGGATGAGAATTAACAGGATCTGTTTAGCCTGATAACAGCATGTTAGCCTGGATTTCGTGAGCTACATTTGAAGGATGGAACCCTCATCTGCATTCTCAGGTAAATGATTCACCAAGGCTGAAGTATGGTCCAGGCTCTGTGTTTTCATGCTTGTCTGGTCACTGTGAGGAAATGTTGTCTTTCCCAGTGGAATTTGAAATCTGCTGTCTTTGTGTATTTCATATGTTGAGAGTAAATCACAGAGAGTGCATGAATCTGCACAGAAAAAAAATGGGTGTAGTGTTTCACATTTTACCAAGGCTGCTTTTGCCATTTTAGCAGTTTTCCTCCTTACCCACTGACCTCTGCAGCACCATGTTTCTGTATCCCCACATTTCTAAATCTGTTATTTGTCTGTCGCACAAACAGACAGCTCCGACAACTCTGACCTTGAGGATGACATCATCTTATCCCTGAATGAGTGAGGAGCCTTTCGGCATCTGGGACCGAGGAACCGGACAACATGTCAAGACTTCTGCCTCACAGACATTTGAGCTGCAGAACAGGAGGCAAGACGAGAGCAGAAATAAGGTGGGAGATAATTTGGAGCACTGCCAGTTTGAAACAGTAGGTGTCTGCACACTTTGGGAGTGACAAGACCAACGAGATTGGCTTACTGGTGGGCAAAAAATGATTGTATATGATATAGTTTTATAAAAACAAAAGTGGGCTTGATGATGAGTTGAAAAGGCCAGTGTGTGTAGATGCAGTGAAGAAAAGTTTTATATTTTGTCACATTAACGGCTCTTTAAATGAGCCTCCTCATTTGATATTGATTCACTCACTTTGTAAGCCTCTGTTTGGCCACAGATTAGTCTTTGTAGGGGAAACGGCTTACATTGCAGGGCTGTGGGGCTCTGCATCTATGTGACAGAGGATACAAGCTCGTACTTCACCCGACCATCTGTAATAATCACAAAAACATACTAAAGTATTGAATTAGGCAGCTAATGCAATGCACAAACATGTTGCCGACAGTTCATCAAGCATCAAACTCACTTTCACCATAAACCGATGACCAAAATGCCACACACGCACCCACACACACAGCAGTGCCACTTGTGACCGTCACCTCCTGATTTCATTATGTAAATAGAGGAATTAAATCAGCTTGGTGCTCTTGATTCACTGAAGAAACCATAACTAGTGTGGACACCATAACAAAGCTATTGACACGTCTGCTCACTGTCTGCTCATGACAGACATATAGAGGCTTCTACAGCGCTCTACCATTGTGTTATAACACACCCGGTCATTGAGCCAAGCATTAATTTGGGTTCAGTAGGTGTTTGCTCAGAAAACTGAGGATTTATCACTCTGATTTCGGTTCAGGACTGATAATACTGTACATTTCATTCAGTGGATCTTTCTCAATCTTGGAAGAAAGCTCAAAAAACATTGGAAATAGGAGCTGACAAAATTCAGCAAAGCATATTCACTTGAAACATGTTTCCTCTGACTGACTGACAGGAAGCTTCATACTTTCAACATTGTGAAAACAGATGCCTAGCACTTGCACACTTTTTGAAAGCAGTGCAAACATTTCATGATTTTTCTCATGTTTTTGCCTTGTATCTATTCATTTTACCTGTTTTCTTTTCCATAAGGAGACTTTTATGTTGAGTTTCAAGACGGTTTATGTACAGCTTGTATGTATCTAAAGTATTTTTACTATAAATAAAGTTGCAAAATTAGTTTTGTGTACTTCTTTAATGAAGTGTGAATGGTGCTCTCAGCCAGTAGACGGTTAATAAGCTGTTGCAGCAGAGGTGTTGCAACATTTGTGGCTTTTAAAAGGAGGAAAGCAAAAACAAACAGCAAAACCGGTGCCAATATCAAGATCTAATTAACAAACTTGATCATTATATCAGGTCACCTGTAAGCAAGGAGCTCCAGAGGGGAACGTAGCTGTGGTTTGATAATACACAGGTGATCTGTATTGTTGGCCCCATGGAGCGCTGCAACGATTAGTCAATTAATCGATTAGTTGATAAACAGAAAGTCAATCTGCAACTATTTAGATAAGGGAAAAAAATGAAGTATTTGCTGGTTCCAGCTCATGTGAGGAGGACAGGCATTTTAAAAGGAATATTATGATATTTTATGGACAAAGTAATTGAATGATAAAATAATCAGCAGATTAATTGTTAATGAAAAGAATCATTAGTTGCAACCCTAGTCTCAGATCAACCTCACTTTTAAAAACCAAGGGAGAACCACAAGGTTCTGAGCTTGGGCCACTATTTTTTACAATTTACATAAACAATAGTGTTGCTCTAACAGACTTATCCCTTTTTTTAAAGTTATTTTTTGGGGCTTTTTCGCCTTTAATGGAGAGGACAGTGGAGATGAGACAGGAAACAGGGAGAGAGAGAGCGGGGGAATGACACGCAGTAAGGATCCGGCCAGACCAGGGGTCGATCCAGGGACCAGCTGCTTAGGGCACTTAAGCCCATGTGGTATGCGCTCCAACCATTTGGCTATGGGAGCACCCCCAGACTTGTCCCTTTTTATGCAGATAATGCAATTTTATGTTCATGCCTCTTCTCTAAATCAAGCCATGTTTAAATTCCTTTAATGTTTTTTCAGACGACTCTCCATGACTCCATTCAAACCTGTACTGAAATTGAAGTTGTTTAGTTTTATAAGTATGTGGAGATTCAGTTTGATAGCAGACTTTTAAACCTCATGTGGAACAACTGGCCCAGAGTCTGCAGATAAAAATTGATTTCTTATGTCAGAATAAAGTGTGTTTTTCTCTTGAGGACAGGAAAACTATTGTGCATTTGACCATCACGTCTGTAGAGATATCCTGTTCTCTCATGCTGTTCATTCCACCCTACTACACTGATACTGTTATTTGTGAATGTATACTAAAGATGCCTCGGTATATCACATTTTTCCCCAAATTTTAAAACTACAGTTTGTCAGACCAGATCCTAGGACTGGCCAACTCTGCTGGATACCTCAATTGGAGCTGTCTTTCAGTACTTAACACCATGTAAATGGAATGAAAAAATACAAAACACTTTGTTTTACAAAAAGCTCCTTTTCATATGTTTTCATACTGTATATGCATATACACAAAGAGATCCAATTAGAAACAGAGCAATAATAACTCGTCAGACTTCAGCTAAACCTACAGTCATTCATCTTCACCTCCAGAGGGAATATACACTGATCAACCACAACATGAAAACCACCTGCCTAACATTGTTTAGGTCCCCCTAGTACTGCCAAAACAGCTTTGACCCTTTGGGGCATGTACATGGGACTTCTGGGGGGTGACCTGTGGCATCTGGCACCAGGACATTGGCAGTGGATCCTTTGGGTCTTGCAGGGTGTGGGGTGGGTCCTCCATGAATCTGGCTTGTTCCAGTGCATCCCGCAGATGCTGGGGAGTTTGGAGGCCAGGTCGACATGTCATGTTGTGTCATGTTTGTATTTTCGCCGTATTAATTTTTGCGGCGTGGCGGGCACATTGTCCTGTTGTGTGGAGGCTGCACATAGATGAGAAGTGCTGTTGAGTGATGTCCACTGAAATGAGATTAGAGTTCTCCATGCTGCGTTAAAGTGAAGAAATTATGCAGTAAAATGGGACTAAGAAACCTGGAAGGGGAAATCTACATTTGCATTAAATATAACTAGCAGCAGCTGAGGTTAAATAGATATATATTGGTTATGTCCTACATTTGTAGCATGTGAATAATCACATGTGTAAGCCTAATATCCCTTAGTCTTTTTGTGTCTTACATTTCCATGAAGTGACATTACTCCGGTCTCTTGATTGCTGAATTGTGCATGCAGGGATTTGCCACTAAATAGTACTGTGGCCTCCCCCACAGTTAATAATAGAACACATTTAAATAGTCAGCAGAACCACATTAACAGGGATCAAGTAAGTCCTAAATTGTGTGTGTGTGTGTGTACCTGCAGAGGCACGTGTGTGTCCATGTGTACAAGGGGCACTGAGTGCATGAAACGTATTGTCCCGGGGAGTGTAAAGAAATAAGGATGTGTGTGTTCGTGTGATGGCAGGTGATGGATGAGATGGTACGACATGCTTCTTATTACCTGCTCGGCTGGCTCCTATTGTCTCCTGGCTTTGGGAGTGTTGAAACACATAGCAGCTCTCACTGTATTAGGCAATCCCTGTTTGCAGTGGACCAGTGTCTCATCCTCACAGTGCTGCTGCTGCATCAGAGCAAGAGCTAAATGTAGCCACAGCACTAATAAAGTAAACTATTGTTACAAAAAATGAGAAGTGCATGAGGCATTTTAAAAATCCTTTATCCTTCCTGCTTAAGTTTTAACCATTTCCATGCAGTAATGTCACTTTCTCTGTGTGCATGATGGATGCTTATAATTAGTTGTATTTTATTTTTGTGAAATGTTTATTAGCTGGGATGCATATTTAGCTTATAAAACGCCCCCCCCCCCACGCCGCCTCTTGCTTTATGTATGTGATTGGAACACCGCCCACAGTGTTCCACTTGAAGTAATAGACAGATGGGAGTCAGTCACAGCGTCGCTATGATGGAGAGAAATTACCCTCCTGAATACTGCCCTCCCTCCCACACTACATCAAACTCACTGGACGCTCAATATTCACCAAATCACTCTGTTTTTTTTTTTTTTTTTCTAGTCATGACTGCCTCATCTTAAGGACGAGACAGCTTAATGCACTGAAATGACCAGACGTGCATCGAGCAATGGGTGTATGAGAAAGGTTTTGGGGATGAGCACTGTATATTAATCTGGTTTAACGCACCAGCTCTTAAACGTGTGTTGTCTTCCCACAGCAAATCAAGGTCTGGGCGAGACAGCTCGGACAGAGGAACACTTTCAAGGTAAAACATCAACAGTGTTCCTGAAATGTCCACAAGTATCAGGCTGATTTGGCTGAGTATGTTCTGTGCCATACTCTTGTGCCACTCAGCCGTATTGGAGTAAGTAGAAGGCCATATTGGTGGATTTGTGTAGACTGTTAACTCCACCAGCGTAAAGCGTCACTGCTGAGTAATGTGCATAGTGTTCATCAGTTATACTCCACGGACTATTTTACCGGCAGTGACTCACTTCATAATAATAAAAAAAAAAAAAATGGTGCACCATAAATCCACACATTGGTGCTTTGTGTTAATGTCTCAACTAAACTCACTGCATCACATTTACGTCATTACAATCCAAACCAATCTGATTAACTGTTTCCTCTGAGTTAGTGAAATCTGAGAGCACTAAAGTCATGCCGTGTATTTTTCTCACTGTTATGGTTTTAATATCCTGTGGGCAATTTATTGTTTAAAATTATTTTAAAGCAAAACATATATGGGCATTTTAAAATGCAGATTAGTTTTTTTTTGTCTCAATATATTTAAATTTGATTTTTTTAGGCCATCATAAGATTAATAAGTAAGTAAATAAATAGCTCCTTACTTCTGCCCCACCAGAATTTTGTTCTCAGCAGGGTGGAGGCTTTGAAACTGCATTTAAACCTTCATGTGTGAAAATAAAATAAACTTTAAAACAGCTGACTGAATAAATATCAAAACAAACAAACAAAAAACCCTAAATTCCAGGGACTGAACCCACCACTTGATAGGAATTGAACCATACACAGTAAAATGCTGTTAGAGGTCTGAATGTCTTGTGGGAAATCCAGAGTTTGCCAAACCTTATCAGTCAAACTCAACAGGGTGAAATCGGCCGTTAAGGGAATTGGTTGCATCTCATCTGTGTGTGTGTGTGTGTGTGTGTGTGTGTGGGAGCATGACTGCACTATGACAAAGCATCACCGGTTTCTTTGAAATGACTCAACCAGGAGGTGCTTCCCCACATGGTCTGTCCCTGATCTGTAACACCGGGATGCTACTTTTATGGTCATAAAAAAAAAAAAAAACTCAGCAGCACGCGGAGCGACACGTTCAATCCGGAAAAGGGGCAAACTGCCAGCCCAGCATCCTCACAGGGAGAAAAATGCAGTTTGTTTGTGATGGATGCAACTGCCGTGCTGAGAGAGAGGGAGAAAGGGAGAGAGAGGGCGCATATATTTGCAAATGTTTGACACATTCAGTGTTGACAAAACGAGTCATGTGACGACCGTGAAGATGGCGCAGCTTACGGTACATTGCAGTTTTCTCACAGTTTCCTCGCGCCGGCTCCACAGTCCGGGATCGGCGAACGACATCGCGACCTATTACCTACTAATTACCGAGCGATTCTGCCCCGTTCACGATCGGCTGAGCAGCCTATTGTGGATCAGCTGGACTTGAACGGCGATTGGCTGTAGGGGAGGGAGGAGGAGGGAAGAGCGAAAAACAAAGAAATTAAATAAATAAGCTTCGAGGGAAAAAAAAGAGAGAGAAGAAATCTCGCTTCATGTGAAATGCGGTTGCAATAACACCTTTGTGTGTGTATGTGTGGAGACCAGAAAACCGCCGCGTGCGTGCGTGCGTGCCCGTGTGATTGCGTGCATGTGTGCGCGTTACATTAGGTGGACACGGAGACTGCATCAGACTGGACACACACACACACACACACACACACACGGGGACATAATAGAAGCGGAGATATTGAGGCTTTGATGGTCCTTCCTCTCTCTCTCTCTCTCACCATCACTACCTCCCCCCTCCTCTCTCTCTCTCTCTCTCTCTCTCTCTCTCTCTCTCTCTCGTGCGCACACACACACACAGAAAACGCCAGGATACTGATTCCGGTCGAGACATGTAGTCCCGTGTATGTATGTATGTATGTATGTATGTGTCTATGGGCAGTCAGGATATTTTGTAGCCTTCAGCTCTCATTTTTTAAAGCAGCATCATCTCATCGACATAATGTGGCTTGGTCTACCGGAGGGAAAATAACCAAATATGTGGATACCTACAGAGGAGGAGAAAATCGGAGTTGGTGAGTCAATTGCCTCCTTTATTGTCAATGTGTGACGTTTGGTTTCTAGCTTCTTCTTTTTTTAATTGACTGTAATAATAGAGCGTTGGGATGGCAGTTTGTGCATGAGGAACACCCAATTTTGTTCATCGACATCTCGCACCGGCTACCCAGCTCCTCCTCTTCTTCTTCTTCTTCTTCTTTTTTACCCTTGTTATTATGGCCATTACACCCCAATGAAAAACACATACACTTCTAATGGCTGATATACACGGCCAGTGACTGCATAGAAAGGGAAATTGCGTGGGATGATACAGCCTACAACCCCACCACCTTAAAGATGCTATCGCGGTCTATACACAGCCGCAGGCGGTGCTTGAAATCAGGTTGCTGCTCTTCGGTTTTGTGGGTTTTGTTTAAGAAAAAGAAATGCGTCAGTGTAGCATTTTTAGCCTTTTCATAAGCATATCTGGGGGGGTGGGGGTGGGGGTGGGGGGGAAAAACGCGATTCATGTTGAAACCACGAGGGGGCATCGTGACTGCGTACCTCCAACAGGTGTAGGCTGGAGTGAAACTGGAGTCTACCTGTAGACAGAAAACTGCCCTTTGCTGCTGCTGTTTCTGCTGCTGCTGCTGTTGTTGCTGCAATGACAGGGACTGCACTGTGCCACACTCTACATTTTCCTCCTCGCATGTGTGCACTTTGACCTTTGGTGAAGAGGTGAAAGTGCAAGATCAGCAGTTCTTCCTGTCAGATTAGCATTTTATGGAAGGAGAGGAAAAAAAAGCAAATGTCAAAACGAGTCTAATAACCACAGGTGGGAAATACCATACCCTCATTAGCATCATTATAATCTGACTGCCGCCCCCCCCCCCCCCCCCGCCACGGTCAAAGTGGCTATAGCGTACGATTATACTATGAAGGCTTTTCATCTGGGGAATGAGTCATGACCAGATGCTCTACAGCTTGCTACTTGCAGGGGCTACTCATGCTGGCTCGCACATGATAACCCCCCCCCTCTCTCTCTTACATACACACGCCCACACACGTTCACTTTGTTTGGAGGCATTTATTCGTTTGTCATGGTCGTTTCGTAAAGAGACGAGAGCGTTCAGCGCGATCCGCTGCGATATCGCCACTTCTGGTGGCTGTACAGTAATCCCATGGAGTTGAATCGTTCGTGCCCCGCTCACCGTGGAATCACTGCAGTTCTTTTTCAAGCGCAAATGGCAATATATTTGTTTTTTTTGGGGGGGGGGCAACAGTTGATGTGTGATGAAGCAACAGTTCGGCGCAGCCTCCGCATCAGTCGGTGTGTGGAGTGGACCTGGCGCTGTCCCTGGTGCTGAAATGCGGGGAAGCCAGAGCCGCTGTTGTACCTACACAGTACATACTGTACCTTGTAAATGCGGGCCCAAATTACTCCACTCGATTGCCCCCCGCCTCAGATAATGTGTTGACATGCTAGGTTCAATATTTTCTCCAACATCATTGTGGATGAAGCCCACGCTGCCTGGCCCTGCTAAGTTAACTGGCAGCGCAGCCTCGAAGCCTGTTATCATTCCTTCTCCTGCCTCATCTGTGTCATTAGTGGCACCATTTTGCACATTTCTCTAGCTTTCTTGGCTTGTTTCGTCATTGCCCGTAAATTGTCTCTCACCAGTATTACCATTACGCCGATATGAAACAGTGTCAGCAGCCAGCCTGGCCTTTCTTTCCTTTCTTCTCTTTGTTTTTTCGCCCCTCCTGGGTTATCTTAATAGGCTCCGTTTAAACAGGAAACAGTTGGAGACCACCTTATGAAACGTTAATGCCTTTCTTAGACTTGCTGCCTATTCATTATTTTGTTCTTGGTTGTGTTTATGCAGTAAATAATATTAGTTTGTAAATCACTTGTGGAGTGGCAGCAAAGGCCCTGCGTTGCATGTACTGTTGTGCTGCCCATCTCTTTCCTCTCTGGAGCTGCAACTGATGATTATTTTAATCACTAATTAATCTATAATTACTTGTTTTGTCCCTCAATTGATAATTAGTCTGTGAAATGTCAAAAGTAGCCCAAAGTAAATACTCATTATGCAATAAAAAACGAAATCCAAGCAAATTGTGAGCTTGTTGTTGTAAATATGTGGAATTTCAACTGATAAATGATCATTACCAAATTTATAATCATTAATTCATTGATCAATCCTCATACCAGTGTTCTTGAAATCATTTTATTCTGTTTTTTCATTCTCTTATTTGCAAATGAGTCACCGATGTATTTCTCTCATCTAACCAGCAATATTGAGAAATTTTCTTTACACTTTTATTAGAAAGAGCTCTGACTGTAAGTCAGTACCTGCCCATCATGAGACAGAGTGAAATGAATCAGCTGGTTTCATCCGTGGCCACATGGACGTGGCTCAGACACAACCACTGTAGCAGTACATGAAATAATTGAGCCGACTGGGCCAGCATTATCTGAAACCGACAACTCTGGGATCAAATGTGTCCATAACACAACCAAAGATGGAGCTCATGTTAAAGTGAGAGCGGGATTAGAGAGATTAATGTGGCCCAAAGTAGTTTTGGCCTTCATGAAATCTCCAAATGAATGTTGCTCAGCCTCGTTTTGGGTGAACAGCTATTGGACTCATAATGGCCACTGGACCACAGAGCTCTTTAGTACTGTTGTTTTCTGTGGCTTGCCTGACATACACATCAGCACAATAAATATACGTATTATTGCATGTGTGATAGTCGTTTACACTGCTATTATTATGAGAAGTTCACAGCTACACACTTCACCACAGTTCGGCCGAGTGTGTAGATTTCTGTGACAGTGATTTGACATCAGATATGGTAAAATGGCCCTCTGCAAGTGTGGTGGAAATCCCTGGGTTAGCAGGACTTTCAGTGCAGTTACATGTCTTGAGTAAGTGAGTGTGCATTCAAGTCGTGCTGAGCAACATGACTCAGTGGGCGAAGCCCAAAGACCGTTGTGTAATTTTTAAAACTTAGCTAGATCTGGGACAGAACTACTCAAGCCAGGAAAGCAAGACTTTCATGGTGTGCATACTCACATTGCATTACTGGAATGGTTTAAGGATGCACTCAGTAAGCAGCTCAGCTTCACTTGTACCCGTTATGATTGAGACTGGAACTAAAAGGACTAAGGAAACCCAAGAAAATAAGTTCACTTCAGTGCTGCAGTTTATATGAGCACACTGTCCTTTTTAATAGAATGTTCCTCAGTACAGTGGTGCCTTTAGCACTCAAAAAAAGAGAAAGAACAGTAGATAATTTATAAGCCATAATAGTGTTTACTGTTTTACTGTCAGGTTTTTCAAGACCTCTCCCCTTTCTCTGCAGAATATTTCTCCCCTGTGGGTCATTGTACAGTTACTGTATGTGTCTCTCACTGATGCTAAAGCAAGGTCATCTGGCCATGCAGGCTTCGCTATATTACACATTCTAGTAAAAACATTTTTCAAGACCTGACAGCATGTAACAGTCCCTATGTACACTGAAAATGTGATACTAGCCTTACCTCCTCTGTTGTATAAAAGAACCATTTTATTACACATAAAACACATGTCTGAAAGTGAAAGGCAGAGAAGAGAAACAGGTAAAAGGTTGGATTCAAACAAAAGTACCTTACACTGACTTCCCACATTTTTTTCCTGTACTGAATATGTTATCAGTGGATTTGTTGTCAGTTTCAGGTGGCAGATATAGAGCAAAAGTGACCTGAACATATTCAAAACTCTGAATGGTTTTACAGTTTGCTAATGTGATGCAAGACCAACCTCTCAACATAGACACACTGTTCCTGGTGCTACAGCTCTCTCTTGTGACAATGTGGAGAGCTCTGAATGACCACATTTACCTGCAATCACCACATGAAAGCTCCTTTTACGCTGCAGGATTCAATCAACAAGGGAAGGTGATGGTGTTTAGCATTTCACTCATAGGTTTCCTATTTTAAAAAATAACAGTGAGCCTGTTCCCACATGACATGATCATTCTGGTTATATTAAGCTTTTTTTTTTTTTTCCTACGCACCATGGGTGGCAGCACTGCTGGTGAAGAACAGCCAGTCAGGAAATAAAGGCACAACAGAGAAAGAGCGATACAAATTCTCACGCAGGCTGTCTAAATGATTTTAAAACTTATTTCACAATTGAGCACCAGTTTATCTCCGGTTCACTGAGTCTAATGTTTAAACTATGATGCTTGATACTCACTGAGTGATACCTCCTCCTGTGATTCTCAGTAATTGTTGACCAGTGTGACACCACAGATGGGGTCAACTTGATGGTTTAAATATTGCAGCTTTTTGCATAAAATAACCCAGGGATATTACTGCTTTTGTCTTGTAAGAGCTGGTGGTGGTGGTGGTTACTAAGTGCTGTTAGGGAAAATCAGCTCCAGCTTGTGTTCTCACTTCACGCCAACACAGAAAATTGGATTCTTAAAAGACTGTTTACAGCCTGTAAAAAACTTTTGGTAGATATCTGATGAACACATCTGAACAGGGAGCAAAATATATAATACACAGTAAATATCCACTCTATTACTATGAATCTGTTTATCTTATTAAATCTAAAGCATTTAAAGTGTTCTCCTTGTTTATCCATCTATCTTAAACTCAATTTATTATGCTGGAATATTGTTGCATTTGTGGCTTTTGCAAGGATGATTCAGTCCTCATCATGTTGCTGTAACATTGCCACTTCGGTAAATGTCACATATCTAATGTAAAAGCTGTAGCTTCTCAGAGCTTTGATGAAATTAATTCAAGTGTTGTACTTTGTGTTGAAATGGGGGGAATATAAGTTGCAACAACTGAGGGCCCCAAACTGAGCTCTCAGTTTATGACTACTTTTTAAAACCAGGCTACGCACCCAGCGCCCAAATTTTCAAACACAGATGTTTTTGATGGTTGATGAGTAAATTAATACAGGTGGTGTTTGTGTCACATTATGTATTAACACACATAATATGTATGTCATCTGTGCACCAATGGAGGTGTGGTGATGTAAGAGGAAAGTGGAGAACAGCAGGAGTCTCCTCCTGTGCTCAAGCCCCATAATTCCTATCCCTTACTGGTTACACAATAATGGCCATGTGGACTATGAATTCAACTGAATGGAGTGACAGGCTGATACACTGTTGCTGAGTAGAAATGTTTGCCCTCGCCAGCATTTTCCACTGCCTGTCCTGTCAGTCCTTCCAACATCCTACGTTCAACATGTTGAAGTCTTAAAGGTGAATTTTTGTTGGTTTTGTTTTGAGGATATGCTAATGCTCTGCAGCTTTTAGGCACAATGAAAGAGTGTTTACACAGCTTGGAGATTTTGTGAGGGAGGACTATGAAAATATGAGCCTCTGTGTGATGCACCCATCTCTCTCCCGAACATGACAATCTCATCTTGTTCTGACGTGGCCTCCACTGAAGAGTTTTCAAATGGTATGAGTACAGGTTTTGCAATTCAAATGAAATAGAGGCCATTAAAGAATAGGACTCTCAAATAGGAAATACTTAGCCCTGGCTGGAAAAGGCCCCGAGGCAGACTGGAAAAGGTGACAAGGAGGCTCTTTAAGTCTATCCATCTCTCTCCCTCTAATACATGCCCAATACGCTTGACTTGAACTCCAGTGCCATGCAGCATCCATAAGCTTGCCATTTTAAAATGCCCAGATCCCCGCAGCAGTTACAGTGAAGAAAGCCCTCCAGTTTGTAGATGATCTGTTGCCATAGTTACCCGAGCACAGGAACTGAGCACTCGTTACCCTCAAACAGGCAACGGAGCTGAGCCCAAGCCCCTCCTTCTCTTCCTCCCCCTCACTGGGTCCCCTGGCTAGTTCATTAGCATAATGATTCACACCAAACTCTCCTTGAAGGGCCACCATTTGTAGGTTTTTAAAATTGTCAGTGGAGCCCTGTCATTATTTAACAAGTTTGTCTTTACTGAGGCTTCTACACTGTACGTTTACACATTGAGCTGCACTGCTGCACAGATAAAAACAGGCTCCAGAGGCTATACTGTTGTGAAGGCCTTTAATGTGGCATCTATACCCTGAGGAATAATCATGTTCTTAATCAGGGTTTAAGTCACAAGATGTTTCTGTGTATGGTCAAAGACTGCATGATGCTGCAAAAGCAGGTGGCATAGAAGGTCTATAATAATGCCGACTTATGATAAAGCAGCGTTAAGCCATACTACTTAGCAGCCTGTGTGGGCTCTATTTTGGGAGACAGTTCAATTCACTTAACATTGCACAAAAATCAGGCCGCTTAAGAATTAATTGCCTATTAAAATGACTACCCACTTCAGGGTGGGAGCTTGTTTACAGTTCGCTAAGCAGTGGTTCCTGTGTGACACTGTGTGTTTAGATGTTTGCATTAAACAGCTTATTAAAAAGCTGCAGCAACTGCCCTGCTACAACCTCAAAACACATGCTGTGTGGAGACACCACAGTGTAGGGAATGCACCCTGCTTAATCAGAGGTCACATGGATGAAACAGATCTGTAATGTAATTTCTGTCGACAGTCAGCACTTACAGTATATAAAACTTCTATAAGGTTAAACATTTCTTCATCACTGTTGTCTCTGATTTTATTTTCTCTTCCTCTGCACAGTGATCTGCAACTTCCGGTCAGCAATATGTCAGGCCCTGGTCCTGGAGATTGGGGAAACTGTACAGATTCTGGAGAAGAGTGAAGGTAAAAGCAGTCAGATCTCCTATCTTCTGTGGAAATGAATGCTTGTAGTAAACAGAGGCACATTTACTATGTTTGATTAGCAGGTCTACACTGCAGGAAGATATCAGGTAGTTAAAGTGGACACTAGTGTTGTGTATTTTGTTTTTTGGAAACTTGTCTTGTAAGACCCGGTATGTAAATTAGACTACTTTTAGGCCAAGTAGATAAATAAAGGATAGGATCTGTGTATTTCTTCACCAGAATTTTATTCCTGGATGGACAGGGCTTTGAAGCAGCATTTAGACCTTCATGTGGAGAAATAAAAAATTAACACTGTATTTTACAGCTCCATAAAGTTTGCAAATAATTCCCAAATTTATCGTTGAGAACAATGTAATCTGGTACTAATTATAGTGGAAACTGAGACACATTTTACAGATATCGCTGGTTGGTTCTGTTTAGTTGTTGATTTCCCAATAAAAATATGGTTGAAGTGAACTAAATGAAATAAGAAAAAATATTTTAGGCAGTGTCTTTTATATGTTTTGGGTGGTTTGGAAGACATGACCTCAGTATTTCTAAAGTATTGGCTACAGACCTGTTGTCTTAGCTTGGTGGCACGGTTACAAGACAAACCAATGGTGTCACCGCAGAACAAACTGCACTTTGATGACTTTGATGAAAAACAATACCAGCTTTACATTTCAAAATTCTAAAATTAGTTTTAATGTAAACATTTTTTCCAGTCCTACGGGTGGTGTCCAGAGAGCCACTACAGTTGTTTCTATTCATCAGACTGGTTTCTGTTGTAGCCTAGCCAACTGCTCGCTGATAAAAACTTTGTTGTTGGTTACTAAACTAAGCAACTTCATGGGCAGTAAATGAAGAGGCCATGAATTTTCCACAGTACCAGTTAAAGTGTTTGCTTTTATTGCTCAATTCGACAGGCAAAAAAAAAAAAACCTAGGCTAGCACACTTCACCTTCAAACTGTTTGTGCCATATTACCATATGTCACAGCAAAATGGTGTAATTGTACAGACTGTATACAGTCTTGTTGTTGTATACAACAATGTGTTTCATTATGATGTAGTAAGGTTTTCTGATGTGCTCTCATCTTTCTTTAGGTTGGTACAGAGGCTTTTCCACCAAGAAGCCGTCTATCAAGGTAATTATAACACCATGCACTTTTACTGTTTTGACATTATGTTGGTTTTTACAGGCTACATACAGTATTCTGTATTCAAATGAATTCAGAGTGAAGTCAAGTGACACCAACACATCTGTAAAACCAGTTGCCCTGCAAAACAATGCGATCTCCACGTCAAGGTTTTCTCAAATGCCAGTTTTGTGAATGATAATGTGATGTGAGAGATGTGCATCCCAGAAATAACTTTGTCTAGACAACAAAGACCTTAATGAGTGATTAACTTATTGAATAGAGCTTTGATTCGACAAAAATAGAACTCTCCTGACCTGTATTTCCAGAGGTGCTTTCATAAAAACACTGTTTTAGCCAAATTGTTTTTACTTCATAGCAGAGAAGCACTAAATGTAATGCCATTGTCAAAAAACAAACAAACAGCACATATAATGACAAGAAAACTGTACACATCACATGCGCACACCTTGGTATGAGACTGTATCATATTCTTTTAAATTGTGGTATGGCACTTTACAGATCACTGCAGCATCATGGACCCACCACTCCTTATTTCCTGTGTAGAATCTGCAAAGAAATCCAAATTTTGTCTTCTTTTCTGCCAGCAGATGGTGCAATTAGTAATCGGAAAAAAGCCATTATACCAAAACAAGCTTTTTTTAAACTATAAAATGGCAGTTCAGTTCCAATCCATAACACCAAAAAAAAAAAAAAAAAAAAAAAAAAAGTCTGACTGCGACAGGACAGATGCAGCACACACACTTGTTGTGATGGGTCTTTGATGGAAGCATGAAGAAGGTTCAAATGGAAGGCGGGATGGAGGGATTCAGCTCAGAATTTGTTCATGCAGTGTTGTGATAAATTCTCTGCACAGTGCTCG
This sequence comes from Lates calcarifer, assembly GCF_001640805.2. Classification (NCBI taxonomy): domain Eukaryota; kingdom Metazoa; phylum Chordata; class Actinopteri; family Centropomidae; genus Lates; species Lates calcarifer. The sequence goes on along the minus strand of NC_066838.1, from coordinate 17,332,618 downwards.
GTAGGAACTCCAAACAATACAACACCATCACTAGTGACAGAGATCAATACTCTGCACTGCATTAAGTGGTTATTAAATATGACTAACATATATTCCTCCCATAGGATTGATTGTTTGGTAAAGAATGTTAATGACAGACTTCATCTGTGATTACCTGTAGCAAAGCCATATGAAAATTCACTATACAAAGTTAAAGTCTGCATATCCACAGAACAAACAGTAGTATAATCAGAACCACAAATACCAGATATATTATTAGAAACATGAGAGCAGCAGGTAATTTTTGCTATCTTGTATGTCTACTCTGCTTTAAACTGAAATGTCAGGAGCTGAAGTGTTATATGATGCTGCTGAAATGTTTTAAAGAAAGCACAAAAGCTGTCCAGTCCTGGTAAATGTAGGTGTTAGTGGCTACATGCTGTCCTTCTCTACTCTCATCAGCTATTTACAGTTCTTACTAACACCCCTCCATTTTGTTATGTACTCCGCTGCCCACATTCGTTCGCCCCCATACTCTCTCAGTGCAGGGAGAATTAGTTGTGTTCGCTGTGGCCAATTCCTCACATCTGGCAGATTAGAATAAGAAAGATGAACTGCAAGGGTGGCAGTTGGCACCACTCAGTCTCTCATGCCCTTCCCTTGCTAAGCCAGGCCACAATGGGGCTCCTGCACACTGCTCTGCCTCTCGACTCTGTGGTGTTTGCAAACAGTATGAGCTCACATCTTTCTTTTTTTTCCCCATTTCATGGCAGAAAATTTTAGCACACAGCAAAGCAGACATTGTCAAAGTATATATAAAGAAAGTGTTGTCTTGCACTTCCCTGAACGTATAATGTGTCGCCAGCAGAAATGTAAAATGCTCAACATGTTTTATGTCAGACTACCTAATAATACAAACGCAACACAATACCATACATTTTGGTTACGTATTGCAGGAGAATTAAAAATGTAATCCTGTCACACTCACTAACATCTCTGCTCCTCCTTCTCTCCACAGGGTATTTTCCCAGTCAGCTATGTCCACTTGAAGAAATCCACAGTGACCAACAGAGGGTGAGTTGTATGAAGTGTTTTTTTTTTTTTTAAATAGGAGCTTGGACAACATCAGCATTACAGATGCACTTTCCAACTTTTTATTAAATGACTGTGAAGTGGGTGGGGCTCATTGGAAAAGGATGATGTCATGTATTGCTGTGCACCAATTAGAATTTAACCACATTTGAATCAAAATGTTGGACAGTTGTTGGGTGTTTTTTATTATGTTACCAGCACTGTCAATCAAATTTAATGCAAAGCACACCCACACAGTCCTGATGAAGCAGATTAGCTGAGTTTTTAAAGCAACACTATGTAACTGTTGTGACAGCAGTGCCCTCTGCAGCCACAAGTGGTAAAATTACAGGACGCTGGTGCATTATATTCTGTTGAGCTCAGCTGAGTCCTTAACCACTTGAGTCCAAGTGGTTAAGAGCACTTTAAGCAAGCTAAAAGCCCATGTACAGAAAACAAAGCTTATCAATCATTCAGGCAACAAACACTAAATTAATTGAAGGGCTTCATAAATGAAAGAAAGAATTACTGGCCTTAGCTTCTGCTAAGTGTGTTGTGTTGTGTGTGTTGTAGTGTCATAAAGTGTTACACACTTCTTGCAGGGGATTGTAGCTGCTCAGACCAAGTTGCATTGTGCAGGTGTTCAGGAAGCCGAGTGACGCCATCCTCCCATTTACAAATCTGTGTACCATCAAAATGATTTTGAAGGTGTTATTATGAGGTCAAATTGTTGCATAAACATTTTGCATCAATGTGAAGAAGTATCTTGATTTGTCAGGTATTTAATTCTAATTAATTAACAGTAACTCCCATTTGTTATTGTCTATAAACACATCCTCAACTGAATTACCACAAAATTAATTATATGTATGTATTGAAATCGTATTGTAAAACTACATAATTTACCATGAAAGGAGATTTTATACATTTTACCCACCCTAAGGACCAGCGATAATTAAACCTAACAGCCACACTTAGATTAGAGTGAGGGAATAGCTTGTGCATATATAAATGAAACATTACATTATCTGTCTCATTGACTTTAGTGTTTATTCTTACTGACATATGTGGTAAAAACAGCCAGTTAAATTTATTGCAGCACAAAGTATTTTATGTTGAAAGGGAGTGCAGTTCAAACACTGTGCATCAGCAGTGGTTTGTCTCCACAGATCCATCACTACCAGAACTTCACTGACACATACTGGTGGATGATATGAGCTATGACAATAAAAACAATTCAGTGTATTCTATACTGGTTGGGAGCTCTCCTTCATTCATAAAATAGAGAGTGTGATACAGATTAATCAACTGATCAATGTCAGGGCATGTGTATCCCTCCCTCCTTTGTCATCTAATTTCACCTCACCACTGATTTGCGACGATCTAATCTTCAAGAGAATTGCCACCTGACAGCTGCTGACATGCGCAGGCACACACACACAACAAAAACGCACACACAGCGGTCATCTACAGTTCCTGTCACAATAACCATCCATGGCTGTAGAAGCGAGAATAAAGACGAAGACAAAGACAGGCAGCAGAGCTCTTTATCAGCCTGAGCTCATGGATGTTAAATCTGCCGGCTGGGATCTGTGGCTCAGCGTGGACTGGGAGTTTGCTGTTATATCACCACCCTCCAGTTGAGTTACCACATAGCAGGAGGACTCTCGTTTGCACTCAAACAATTAAAAGTGCAGACTTGGAAATTGACATTATTATACTTCCTCGCTCCGGGAGTTGCACTTTGGGAAATCTGCTTTGCTGTCTCATGGAGTTAATGAGGTGACACACCTACTGCAACTCTGTAGTTCTCCCAAAGCATCCCTCACCACAGACAATCACCCTCATTCATTGTGTAATGGAGATGTTTCCCTTGTTGCAAAAACAATGATACAGTTTCAAAGTTCATTCTTTGCAGCATAGGTCAGAGCTTAGTGAGCAAAGTGCAAAGTGTCACATGAGATCTAACCTTTGGTTTAATGTTTCCCTATGAATGTGGTCACAAAGTAGGGATGTGTGTTGAGGTTTTTACTAGAGAGCTCCACCCCGGTTTTCTATTGCAGCCAGGGAAAATATCATTTCTCTTCATGATATAACCTCTTTGTCATTTCACAGCTGTTAAATCCTTAGAAAGCTGTCTTAAAGCAGTGGCATGCATGTGTGTGGTTGTGTACATTTGTGTATTTGTCAGTATTGGGCAATTTACTTGGCTAGCCTGTGGTTTGAAGCTATTTACTGACCATCAGTGGCTAATGTAAAAATCATCTCTCACCCTGCAACTGTGAACTAAACCAGGTGGTTCCTGAATGTCATGTTACCAGAGGGTAACATTAGCAAGTCAGCAAAGAAGGCACAACATGTCAGACAATTTTGGAGTTAACAGGAGGTGCATTTCTCCCCTTTGGCTGGCAGCTAACCACATTCCCACACCCACAGCCAAGCTACCAAACAGCTAACTAGTGGTGTTACACCATACTCTGTGACCACCATATAGCATGACCACAGGGGGTGCTGTTACATGGATTTTACTGTATTGCTCTTGTCTTTCAAACCGGTGAAAGAAAGGCAAGTACCTGGCAGTATTTAGATGCTGCATATTTTAAAGTTCACAGTTTCTGTCACAGCTCATCATAGATTGTGACCCTATTGTGCATGTGTTAAAATATACAGCATCTAAATATTGTCATACTTGGACTTCGCTTGGTACTTGGACTTTCTTTTACCCATTTTAATTTAAATGCTGAATTTTAAATGGTCTATGGTCTAATATTCATGCATGTTTTTTTTTCTTTTTGCCGCAGGCTGTGTGAGACGGTGGTGCCCCTCGAGGACCCTATAATCACAGAGACCACCTCCACACTGCAGGAATGGGGTGTCTTGTGGAAGCAGCTCTATGTGGTCAGTAACACTATATTACAGAACATCTCACTCAGATCACAACAAAACACAAAGCAATAAATGTGAGAATGTTTCTAACATTACCAAGATTTCCAAGGGAGCTGGAAGAGAAACAGCTTGTGCAAAACAAAATTACATCCATCGTCCATGTTTCATTTGCATCCTCCTAAGGGTATTTGATGGACTATGCTTTTCCAGTATGCTTTTCTTTGCTACACCTAATTCAACACCTGGTATAACCAAGTCTGCCAGCAAGAGTGGTGAATAGCCTGAGATATAGCCCCAATATACAGTGACAGCTCCTTTAGATATTTCCCCATAGCCCATGTCGTTCTGACTGTCACCCTGGATTTTCATATACTATCTATGTAGGAACAGAAATGTTGGTTGGACGCAGATAATGGCCTACAGACCTGTCATATGCAATTTCATGCTGTGTCATGCAGCCATTGATTGATCTTGGCCTGCCTCTCTTAGATTCTGCATCATCTTAAGATCCACCACCTTCAGTCAGCCTTTACTCGCTGGGCAAAAGTGATTACTGGAAACCTAAAGCGTCCTTAATCCTGCTAAGTGTCGAGGGGGCAGGCAGAAGTGGTTGGTAGAGCTTTGAGTTTGGAGCTGAGTGGATACGTTGCAGAGCTGGCAGCAAGTTTTTACATAACCTCTCACTGAGGACTGCTCATGCTCTGAGCAACTACGGAGCCCCAGGCACTGGTGTGGTGATGTAACTTCCTCTGAAGCTCAACTAATATGAAGCGCTGATTTAACAGTGCTTGTTTTGGTGCTCACCCCCTGAGTGATATGGGCCATGTTGCCACAGTTGCATCCATAATAATAGGATTCAGCATTGGCTAGATGTTGATACATTTCACCTTATTGTGGCCAATTAGAATTCATGGTATCACTTCAGGGAGCAATGGCCTAAGCATAACTGTGTATCTGTTATAATGTACGTAATTAGCCCCGCAGAATAGTCGTCCGAAAGGGCTCATCAACCCTGACAAAAATCTTTGTTTTCCAGCAGCAGCCAGCCTTTGAGAACATGTAGTGTTTATCCTCATTAAATTTACATGGGCATTGTGGCGGCGCTTAATCTTTCCATTTATGTAAACAAACCTGAGTGGTAATGTGGGCTTGTCCTACCATTAGGGAGAACAGAGAATGCCTGAATTAAAAGTGTTGTCCTTGGTCCGTGAGAAATGGTGATGAAATTCATTACTGTGAGGAGGTCAAAGCGGACTTGCAAGGGATATTTATTTATTTATTTTCTGTGTTTCATTAACAAAACCAATGGGCTTAAATCTCAGTGGCAATGATATTGTTCTGCTACCCACACAGGCTGGCAGGAGAGGTTAGCGTGTGATCAAAATCAAAATAAATCACCAAATTCTTCGATGTAGATACTTTTTTATTTTTTTCTCAGTGTTTAGCTTTGTAGTTGTATGTAAAGACAATAGTATGAGGATGAATTTCATTAATAGTCTTTACATGTGTGCTGCAGTAGAAGGACATCACAACATCACACAATCACATATCTCATTTAAGTCTTTTTTGGCTACCTCAACAGAAACACAAGGTGGATCTATTCCATAAGCTCCGTCATGTGATGAACGAGCTCATCGACCTGCGCCGGCAGCTGATCCAGGGTCATCTCGCCCAGGACCAGACTCGTGAGATCAAGCGGCACATCACTGTACGGCTTGACTGGGGCAACGAGTGAGTAACTCTACTACTGAATGCACTGTATCGAGAGAGTGGGGGATTGAAGGCATGCTCTGCAACAAACAGTTGTTTTTAACTGTTGGCCTCCAAAGAATACAATATTTCCTTGGCACTGGGGAGATCTACAATACCGAGTGAGTGGGTGCATAATAACATCCTCTATGATGTAATTTTATGGTCGTTTAGCAGATGAGTGAATTTCAAGCGGCTTAAAGTCAATGCACATCCCCCTGGAGGAACTGTAAAGCCATATTCTTACTGTTGCCAGTTTCAAACTCCATCCAACTGAGCAGTGACAGGCATCCATAACAGAGATAAAGATGTGAGGGCTCCAGCTCGGCTGAGGAGAAGCTTTATGTGGAGGGGCCATCTGTCAGTTAAATATAAGATTCACTGCACAATTGCACATAAAAGTACACACATAATCACTTTGAACTGTATCACTGGACTGGTCAACATTAGTGTGTGTCATGTTTGATTGATGTGTTTTAATGTTAAAAAAAAAAAAAGTTGCATGTCAGTGCTCTGTGGTGCACACTGACCTGAAAGCTGTAGTGATTTGATTTCATGGTCACCGCAGCACTGATAGTACACCATGATTTGAGGCTGCACAATTTTGTTTAAGGGTCACGGTATGGTTTACAACAGCACGGCATGAGTCAGTAGTACAAGTAGCCAAAGTAGCCAAACCTATAAATCCTCAGTGCACTGTACTACTTCAGTGTGTCCAAAGATGCCAAATATGACTTACAAAGGACTTATAATCAAATGATGCACAAGACAAATCTAAAATTGTTCATCGGATGTGATGATGTAGTCATGAAAAATTGAGTTGTCTGTCTGAATATTTCATTCAGTGTCACTGGCAGCACAAACCATAGCTCGCAGCAAACTGATACAGAATACAGTTTATACAATATAAATATAAGTTAAACTGGTTAAGTAAAGGCACTTTTCTTGCGTATTTCCATTTCTGTTACATTATATTTTTACTTCTCTACATTTCTGAGGGAAATACTGCACATTATTATATTTATCTGGAAACTAATTGTTTTGCATTCTGTGTGTGTGTGTGTGTGTGAGAGAGAGAGAGAGAGATTGTACATTTATATACTGTATGTCACATGTATTTACAGAGGTGATATGTTAATAAATAAGTAGCTTTTTAATGTTGTAGCTTGTTCAGGTGGAGCTATGTTTAACAACTTTAAACACTGCTGGGCAGTTACTGAATCTGTAAGAAATCATAATGTTGGATGATGTGATCATGTGTTTTGTTTGTAAAATCTTAAAGCAAAAGTTTGACATCTTGCCATGCAACTAGCACAGACTTACCATAATTGTAACCCCCCCAGTAATGCAGCCAATTGTTGTTTTTACACTTTGGGTTTTGTAAGTATTAATTAAACAAAATATAGTGTGTTTATCAGTGAGCTTTAGAGGAGCTGGTAGGTGGATTTGTGGATCTTTTAGACAGAGTCAGGCTAGCTGTTTCCTCCTGTTTCTAGTCTTTGTGCTATGCTAAGCTAACAAGCTGCTTACTCTGGCTTCATAATTTACCATACAGACATGAGAGTTGGGGGCGTCATGGTGGTGCAGTGTTTAGCACTATTGCCTCACAACAAGAAGAGTTTCAGGTTCAAACCTGCCAGCCACAGCCTTTCTGTGTGGAGTTTGCATGTTCTTCCCATTTTGTCAGAATACTCTGGTTTCCCTCCACAGTCCAAAGACATGCAGGTTAGATTAACTGGCGACTCTAAATTGCTTGTAGGTGTGAATGCGAGCGTGAATGGTTGTTTGTCTCTACGCGCCAGCCCTTCTCATAGACTGGCGGAGGTGTGACTTGTCTCTTGCCCAGTGTCAGCTGGGACTGACTCCAGCCCCCCCAGACAGATATCAGATGATTGTAGTGGAGTAAAAAGTCCAATATTTTGCTCTGAAATGTACTGGTATGAAGTATAAAGAGGCATGTAACATAAATAGTAAAGAATTATTCCAAAGTACAGTGCTTAAGTAAATGTAATAAGGCATGTTTATAAAGAAAGAAAAATTTCAGATACAATACATAGTTGAATGAGACTAAAAATAAAACCCAGGTGAGAAAGAACACCAAGATTGTATGTGCAGAGCTCAACATTTGATAAACCTTCCCAGAAAGTTGTAATGTGACATTGTTTGACTCAGAACCTAAAGGCTCTAATTTCTTTCTTCAACACTTTTGTCTTCTCCGTCATACACCCCCGATCCCTCTTTCACTAGGCACCTTGGCTTAGACCTTGTTCCCAGAAAAGAGTTTGAAATGGTGGATCCAGAGCAGATCAGTGTGTCGGAGCTATACAAACTGGTAGGTTGGGTGGTATTATTTTTGAACCAGTGCATGCTGTACAAAGTTCATGATTTCAAAGATTATATTAATAAGTGAATGTGTGTTCTTTGGATGATAAAAATGCAATTACATACGTATATCCCTGTACCATGCAAACCCTATATCTGTAGCAGTGACTCAAGTGATGCTGTTTTTACACACTGTGAGTTTTTTTTACCCACTGCGTATCTTTTTTTTATTGCACAGCCTGGTTTTGCGTATAAGAATGTGTTGTTGGATGTGTAGGGATGTGTGAATGTACCGATTATCAAATCATCCATAAGAAGGTGACTCACAAGAGAGAGAGCACGATTCAGCTGTTGGAACTGCCTCATGTGACCTGTTCTTTATGCTTATCTTACTGCCATATTGAGTGTGTCCCTTCTCTTGCATCCACGTGACTCTCACAAGCGTGATTGCTAGCCGGCAACGCAGACATAATGCAGAGTGACAGGGTTAGGTGAGGCGATGGGGAAAAAAACATACAAATGAATCTTTTATTGTTTTTTTTGTTTTGTTTTGTTTTTAAATAAATTAAATATTTTAGTCTTGGTTGCTTTAAACCCACCAACCAGACTAGAGATACATTTTCATAAATAAATAATGTCTCAAATGTATTTTGGCTGTAGCGATGTGGGCCTTCCAAACCTAGAGAGAGAGAGAGAGAGAGAGAGAGAGAGAGAGAGAGAGAGAGAGAGAGAGAGACAAGACTTTCTGAAGCAGATCCAAATATAGAAATATGCGATTACAGCACAGATGTTATGAAATCTAATGTAATACTGCTGGAGACAGATATCTAGGAGGGGGATCCTTCCTGGTTAGTAGTTGAAGCTCCATGTGCTGATCAGAACACTTTCCAAATGCCCCGCAGCCTCCCATTATCCCATTGCCATGTTTCTCAGCTTTGCACACAGAATGTTTGTGCACTAAATGCTCTGTCCTGAAACAACAGCGTAGCTCCTCCTTGCCAAAAGCCTCCTGACTCTGTTGATGAAAGTGAGCTTGTTTTTGGCAGGGCATAAGGCCTTGGCACCTCTTCAGGTAGGGGAGTAGAGGAGTTCTTTTAGGCTGCTGAGCGGAGAGGGTGTGTGTGGGCGATACTGGCTTTGTCCTCTCTTCTCCCACATGCTCACGTTTTGCCTCATGTGGGCTTCTTTTAGCGCTGCAGGAACAGTAGTATAGCCACTCTAGCAACACACGTAGGTGAAATGTTTTTTGTCAGATTTGAAGCATTCGACAGAGGCACCGCTCAGGTAGTGTGTGTCTGAAGCTGCTATAAGGTAAATAAGTTCAATGCTGTGTGGGAGGACTAAAGAATGGGCCGACTGATCTGACATCTTTCCTTTGAACTTCACTCTTTTTTAGCACGTATCCAGCAGACACTGTGGTCAGCAAAGCACAAATCAGGTACAGTCTTTTCAAAGCTGTTTGTTTATGAAATCATCAGAACCTTCCATGCTGCGCCTGTCTCTTAAACTCACATTTTATATTTATTTTCCAAACACTGCACCAAATCAGTGTCCTGAAATCAGGATCCAGGGATTTCTCTAGTTGCACTCAGAGCGCATAAGCTTAAAATCCCCAGATATTAAATTTAAATTACAACGTGTCGCTGCCATGCTCCATAAGGACCTCACACCAACACTATCAGGGTGTGAGTGTTAATTCCCACTGGGACCACATATGCCCTAATGTATACACAAATGGTACAGTAGTGCACTTTGGATAGAAGTGTCAAACAAAATTTCATTTGTTTTAGCAGCTTGAAGATCTCTTGCATTGAGACTCCATTAAAGGATGCAGTATTTTTAATGTGTATGTTTCTGGCATAGTTTTGCATCTAGAGCCTAGTAGTTCTCAGATAAAGGCTACATTGAGATTATAGTTACTGAGACAAGGCTGTAAGCAGTGGCAGGCAAATAGCAGCTCATGGGCCAAATCTGGCCCTTTGACAAAAAATATTTGGTTCCATGATGAAAACTAAAGATTTAATTTCAATAGTAATCAAAACTCAGTTATCAAAATAATTTTTCAGAAATAATCAGTAGATATGAATGTTTGCAGATGTACTTTTTACAGATAGAAATCAGTGGCATATTTGTTGTTTCATTTTGCAACACAAATGATATATATTAATGTTTATAAGTCTTCTTCTGATAAATAAATAACGTAATAGCACAATAATAATGAACACATAAACCTATCTGTCCTCAGATACAAAAAAGAAAACCCACTGTTTTATAAATCAATTAAATTATGTCAAAAAAATATATATTACAAACATACATGCCTGTGTTTCTGTGCAGGCCTGTGCTGAAAAACATGGCCTATTATTGAACTTAACTGCTAACCTCTGCCTTAAAGAAATAGTTAGACATTTTGAGACACTTTCTTGCTGTACATGTCTGTACAGTAAATGTGAAGCTGCAGCCAGCAGCTGGTCAGCTTATCTTAACATAAAGACTGGAAAGCTAGCCTGGCACTAAAAATCTGCCTACAAGTAAGTCTAAAACTCACTAATTAACTTCCTGTAAAATATGTTGCATACATTGGGCTGTATGCAGATCAAACAAACATGATACAACATGTTAATTAGTGAGTTTTGGATGTGCTAGTAGGTGGATTTTATTACCTTCAAATAGAGCCAGGCTAGGCTTTTCCCATGCTTCCAGTCTTTATGCTGCATTAAGCTAACCAGCTGCTAGCACTACCTTCATATTTAACAGACAGCTGTGGTATCAGATTTCTCATCCAACCACCACCAGAAAAGCAAACAGGGCTAAGTTGTCATTGTAGCCTTTATTAGAGATCTCCTAAGGCCTAGATGCTAATTCATGCTTGCAACTGCAAATTCTAAGTCACTGCATTGAGAAAACTATTAAGTTTATATCCCAAAATGTCATGTCATGTTTAATAGGGAGCCTAGAAGACTTCTTTACATCATATGAATACAGTAATTTTCATCACTGAATGCACCTTCCCTGCAGTCCCTAACCACACACCACCAGAGCCGCAGTTTTCCATCATTCATTCATCACTTCTTTATTTTGATGACACCCTGTATGTCTACTCAGTCTACTGTAAATTGTCTGTGCTTGTGATTGAATGAAATACACCATAGAGCATATATCAGTGAATTTTTCACCTCTTGCATTGCTGCCATTGATCTGTTAAATAAGCTTATCTATATACAGAATGGCAGGTACTTGGCCTCGCCTGCAGTAAGGACCCGTCTTGTTAGCGGTCACTTTCTTCTTCGTTCCCAGGGTGACAGCCTGAGACAGCGCCATGGTGACGGTTGCCGTGTCCCCGTGTCGCACCACCTCTTCATCAATCTGAAGAGCTTTACTTACAACAGCATCAGTGAGGATGCAGATGTCTTCTTCTCTCTGTACGACACTCGTGAGGCCAAACAGATCAGGTACGGGGAGGGATCTCTGCAAACACATAAGGGCCCTGCGATGCAATGTTGTATGAACGCAAGGGCAGGCAAACACACACCCACCCACACACACACACGTCTACACACTCTCTGTTCAGCAGATTGATTGAGGAATTCTGTGGTTGACAGACACTTTGAAACTGTGAACTGGCTTCCTTTGCAGTGAGAAGTTCATGGTGAAACTGAACAAAAATGGAGGACCAAAGAATCCTGAGAAAGTTGATCGCCTGTGTGCTCTCTTCACGGTAACATCTCTTCCCTTTTACCCATAAATACAAATATTATATATTTCAACTGTTACACCAGTGTACTGACATTTTGCATCTCATTTCTCTTCAGGACCTGAGCAGTAAAGACTTGAAGAGAGATCTGTACATCGTTGCACATGTCATAAGAACTGGTAAATAAATGAGCATGGTGTCCAAAAACAGATTCTTTGTGTTGTTTTTAAAACAATCAGTGTTTTCTTCTATGTGTCTCATCCTACTTTTTTGTGTCTAGGCCGTATGCTGCTGAATGACTCAAAGAAAGGCCCCCCTCATGTGCAGTACAGGCGACCTTATGGCTGCGCTGTTCTTGCCATGAGTGACGTTTTCCACACCATCACTGACCTCAAAGAGGAGAAGGACTTTGTGCTCAAAGTTTATACGTGAGTGCACACTTGAAGCTCTTCTTCTTCTGGATAATGAATTCCTCTGAAATTTTAAAGTGAAAATATTTTCATAAAAGTGTGTGTACAGTTTTTATGTATCTGTTCATATAATTGCTTGACTGGTAGTTGCACAACTCCTGTGCTTTTGGAAATTAAAGTGTCTACACGGTGTGTAAATGATCTGCAAATGTTGTGCATGATAACCTAGTGCTTCACTGTTGATGCCTGGCGTGTTTTGACCAGAATGATAATGAAGTGTCCTCTGGAAAATCAATAGTTGCTCACCCTGGGCCTTAGATAGGGTACTTGGCGTGTTGCGAATCTGGCTGCTTCTGTTAGGCTTCGCCACAGAGAGCCAGTCCTGTAATCTGGCCGACCCAGTGAAGGAAGGAGACACAGAGAAGGAGAAGGGGAAGAGACCGAGAGAGATGACACATAGATAATTGAGCAAAGTTAGAGGACAAAGAAAAATAACACCAAGCTCAGCATTTCCTCTTGCCAGTCAACAGCTAGAATGTGTCCTTGTGTCTACAGTGTCCTCCACAGCATCCTCTCTGGGTCAGAGGTCATTCATACACTCTGTCATGCTGTTATATGACATTTTTCCTGTGTAGTATTTTAAGGATAACTGTCCGGCTCAGTGTGAAGTAAAGATTTCTAGAATAGAAAGCTGTCGTTTTTATTGGATTTCTCTGCTGAGGCGCAGAGCTCTTCCCTTTTAAAAAGCAAGCAGTGATTCAGTGCTGAGCTGTCTCCAAACTGTCGGCTCCTATAACGCTCCAGTCTGTGCATTTCCCCATGCCTCTCCCAGGGGCCTACGGGCCCACAGTAATGAAAAAGGCTGGTAGAGAGCTGGCTGTCAGGTTTGCTTAGTGTGCTGTGCATTTGGGCTAATGTGCTGCTTGATAGCACCTCCCCCTGCTGCTACCTTTTCTCCAGGAGGAAATCGGCTCTGGGACACATGCTGTTCATATAGTCCCCATGCACAGAGTCCCGATCCCTCCATCTGGACCCGCTAATGGGTGCGTTGTTAACAGCCCCACCCGCCTGTTTTCTCTCTCCAGATGTAACAATGAAAACGAGTGGTACCAGATACACGAGAACATCATCCGCAAGTCCAACACCAAGTACTCTGCTCCCAGCACCAACTATGGTAAATATGTTGCATTGGTACCACTCTTATATCTGTCCCTTTTGTACGAAGCTGCAGCTAGCAGCCAATTATATTAGCTTAGAATAAAACAGGTTGGAAACAGGGAAACAACAAGCCTGGCTCTGTTCAAAGGCAAAAAGTCCACCTTCTAGCATCTCTAAAGCTCACTAATTAACACATTACATCTTGGTTGGTTAGCGTAAAAACAACACTGTGATTTTTACTGGGGGTTATGGAGGGGGACTATTCCTTGGCTGGGAGCAATAACTTCTTCTCTTGACTTCTGTATTTTCACACTTACAGGACATGTATGGGTGGTACCAATGTTCTCATCTAATTCTCAGCAAGAAAGCGAGTGGGGCTGCCAAATATTTTCTTGATTGATTATGCGGTCTCTATGTTTTCTGTCCTAGATGGCTGAAAACCACCAAATATTCATATTTGAGATGCTGAAACCAGAAAACCTGATGCATTTTTGTGGTTGGTTTCTGCTATATAATCAAATATGTTTATGTTAATTTACTAGATTAGCAAAAACAATAGAAATATCTGTTTAATTACTCTATCTGTAAATGGGTTTACAATAAAAATTCTGTAAATACACTATACCCTGATATTTATCAAAATCAATTAAAATCACTTCACATAATAATCACCTGAAGGAGAAAACATATTGTGGGTGATGAACCAGCTCAGCCAGTAGGTTAGATAATGCAGGTCACTTATATCTTCGGTATTAAACAATCTTTCTGCATACAAGTCTGAAAATTGGACTTACTGTAAAGCTGAATTCTCCCAATTCATTATTCTCTCCCTGTGAGCAAGTCAGAGTTTAAATTATGACTCATGCCTCACAAAAATCTGTCACTAGATTTGTGCCGTACCCATATTTTTCTTTGCTTCTTTGCGTAATTCCACAACACCATTTCTCCTCCCTCCCTCTGTTCTCCCTGGCTCTGATCACGTCTCTCCATCCACTCTCTTGTCTGTCTTCTCCTCCCCCACATTCTGACTAATGTCCCTTAAATACCCCTCTGTCCCTCCCCTCTCCTATCTCCCTTCATTTTTGTCCCTTTGCTTTCTTTCCTTCAATTCCTCTTCCCACCCACAACCCCGCACCTCTTCATTTGCCCCCCCCACCCCCATTTACACACACACACACACACACACATATAACCACCACCCCCCTCTTGCCCCCCCACCCCACCCCAGGCCTCATCATTTCCCTGCAGCTGCTGCGGGGTGAGCTGGAGCAGATCAGACGGGAGAACCAGGCTGTGTTCAACAGGGCCCTGGCGCTCACACGCAAACTGGGTTTTCCAGATGTCATCCTGCCAGGTAAGAAGGCAAAGAGCAGTGGGTGGTAATGGGGGACAGTGAGGTTCAGGGAGGAGGTGGAGAGCAGAGGCCAGATGGCTTGGAGGAACAAAAAGCATGGGAGGTCGCAGATCAGAGATACAGAGGATGTAGATGAAGGAGGTGAGGGAGAGGGAAAGAAGGATGTAAGAAAAGTGAGGATAGGAGACTAAAGAAAAGAAGCAGGAAATAGCATCAGAAGGATGTAGGAGAGCTTAGTTAGTTTCACAGCACATGTTTTCATGCACTTCTACTTGGCTTGAGTATACATTGTAGTATTTCAATTTTATGCTACTTTATACTTCTTCAGAGGAAAATGTACTTTTTACAGTAAAAACACTGAATAAGCTTATAAAATTCCCAAACTTTTAGCATGTGACCCTTTACAAAAAACTGCATCTACATTTCCTTATGCCTTTCTGTCTCATGTAAAGCCCTCAGTTGCCTTATCTTTTGGGCTCTTGTCACATTTCAGATGACTGTGTGTTAATAACAGCTCTACCAAAGATACATTTTCCTTGTAAATGTCAGACATGGTGTCATTTAAATAACTGTTTCAGGCCCAAATTATCCAATACTTTACAAAAACTCCTCCAAACATTTCCTCTTCTCTCCTGCCTCATTAATCATCTCATGACCCCTCAGATTTATCAGGCTACAACAGTAAAGTGTACTTTGATACTTAATATGCATTTTGCAACTAATACTTTGAATGGAGGACTTTAACCTGTAAGAGATTGTCCTTAACTTATTGCATTGTTATTTCTACTTAAGTTAAGCAGCCGAATACTTTTTCCACCACTGGTATTTTGGAAACTCTTCACACCCCATTTGTGTGAGACTGGCATTTAGGTCAGGTGCAAATTATAAAGAGCAGAGGTCTTCAAAGATAACTCAAAGAGAGAGAAAAGGAGAGGTGTGTGTTTATTTCAGTATATTTCATCAGCTAACATTGCTCTGCTTTGTGACTACTGAGAATGTAAGATCCTCTCCTCTCCTCTCCTCTCCTCTCCTGTTCTCTCCTGTTCTCTCCAGCTCTTTCCTCTTAGCCTGAAATACCTCCCAATATCACTCCTTGTGACTCATCTGTCCCCAAGGAAATGACTTGGATATAAATAACTATAATCTGATTTTATAAATAACTGCAATATCTACCTCCACTGTTGCCACTGATATTTATTCCATTAAATACTGACCTCACAAAAGGTGCTGAGGCAGTCATGAGCTACAGTGTATTACGACTCGCGGGGTCATCTCTCATTGACAAGAACGACGATGTGCGGTGCACATCTTAGTCCACACAGCTGCTTTAATTTATGTTGACCACTTGCAGTTCATCTGTAGAGCAGAGGCGGACATGTACTTATTAACATCGCCAGGGAGGAGACATGTTTGTAATCATAGTCGGGGAATTTCTGAGACGTCGTTGGTAAAAATTGGCGCTGTAGGGCAATGAATTTGCTCATGACATCGTAGCTAGTGGGCCCAGCTCGAAAGAGTAATACACTGCTTTAGCATATCACTTCTGTAACATTGTTGGATTCACAATGGACCGTGAAATCAGCAGAGTTCTCCTTTAACTAAAGTTTTTCCTGTGTAATCATCCCTAGGTGACACACGCAATGACCTGTATCTGACCCTCGAACGGGGTGAGTTTGAGAGGGGCGGCAAGAGCGTCCAGAAGAACATTGAAGTCACACTCTATGTACTCTACGCTGACGGGGACACGCTCAAAGTATGACACATATGTGTATTGTGTCCCATATCATTATTGTATGAGTCATGATGAGAATAATGTTCCTCCCCTCCATTCGCACATTAATCCCCTGTGTTTCTTTTCTTCTCAGGACTGTATCAGTTTGGGCAGCGGGGAGCCCAACACCAGCGAATATCGCTCTTTTGTCCTTTACCACAACAACAGCCCTCGCTGGAGTGAGATGGTCAAGCTGCCCATTCCCATAGATCGTTTCAGAGGGTCCCACCTACGCTTTGAGTTCAGACACTGCTCTAGTGAGTCAGTAATGCAGCCCAGTGGCAGTCGTCTCTCAGTGCATGAGATTATTAGGACGGATAGAATAACGCTGAGAGCTGTACGAGTGCGGTTTGTGCAGTGTGGATGTACAGTGTGATGCATGATATTATGACGTGTTTTCTTTCAGCTAAAGACAAAGGGGAGAAAAAACTGTTTGGTTTTGCCTTCACTCCCCTGATGAGAGAAGACGGGACCACGCTGTCAGATGAGAGCCATGAGCTGTATGTGTACAAGGTATGAGCACACACACTTTTGATATATGGTGCCCTGTAGCAAGTGTAGAAACTTCATGCATAATGTAGTAATTTTTAACCAGAGATTAGTTTTATGAAGAGATTAATTTTTGTTCAGTGGGCATAAAAATGACCAAAGATAAAGACACGTTTTGGTGTGTCTTTATCTCCGACCTGTGTGTCTTTAGCATTTTAATTAAAAGAGAATTTCATAGAGGTGGCCTAGCTGTGGTGGGATGTTTTCTTTGGAGGTGGAACGTCCCGTCCTGGGAGTCAGCTTCATCACATGTTGTTTTTTCTGCTCTCCATCATCAAAAAAACTTTAGCCACTGTGTGATATTCGAGCAGCCCTGGACGACTGATTCAACAATACCATAACCAGGTGTTTTGTCCCAAAGCTACTGTCAGCCTTTTCTAGCTTGACCTCGTTTTTAGATCTTGAATTTCAAAAATGACCACATCTGTTAGAGTTGTCATGAATCAGTTTGAATTCTGCATATTTCATTTGTGCACAGTTCAGAAACCTGGATAAGATGTTTACATTACGTTGAAAAATTCTTGGTTATGTATTATATTCCTGTCAGTCTAACATTCCAGCATTTTAGCATTATGTATTCTTATCAACATAATGTTTTATTAGCATGCTAAAATATATATATAATTAATACACTGTAGCCTGTTAGTCTGTAAAATATGACATTATAATATCATATATTTTATATCCGTAGCAGCTCAGGAACACATTCCTGCAGTTCGCTTATTACTTTACTGCTACAAGAGAGCAGAGCCAGTGAAATGTTTCTGTGCTCCCAGGCCAGTCACCAACATGAAAACATCCTGCTACAGCTGTAATCAAGCCACTTACTGACTTGAATCCCAACACTTTCTTCCACGACGTTGGTGCAGTGTCATTCTCTCGTTCTTTCACTGAACTCCTAACTGTCTCCAAGCCTTAATGAATCTTCTCTGACCACTCCTGTGTCTGCCCTCTAGTGTGATGAAAATGCCACCTTCAGTAACCAGGGTCTGTACCTGAGCCTGCCCTGCTGTAAAGAGGACTTCAACAGCTGCCCCAACCTGCCGGCCAACCTGCCCTTCCAGAGAAGCCCTAAAGAGACCTTCTGGGTCTCCACGATACTCTGCTCCACCAAACTCACACAGAATGGTAATCAAACACCTTAAATGCTACTCTTAGGTATATATTCACTTCCTGTTCAAGTCCATTAAACTCAATTCGATTTTATCCTCTTTTCAGTCGACCTCTTGGCTCTTCTGAACTGGAAGGCCCATCCAGACAGGGTGTTGGACATCCTCGGGAGACTGCGTCAGATCAGCGGAGAGGAGATTGTGAAGGTCACTGATTGTTTATCTGATGATGTGAAGGATGTAAAGAACATTTACCTCCTGCTTAGCTGCATGATATCTAAGATATTTAGAGTCCTTCTCTTACAATATTTAGGCTGAGAATGCAAAGACATTTTCAGACTTTATTTATTATAGGTGATATTATTATATATCGGTTGATCAGATTAAGTATTAAGCTTTTATGGCTTTAAATTGTTCCATGTTGACTGTTCTGTTTTAGAAGTCACATTATGATTTCAGAATTTAAAAAAGGACTTACTGCTATGTTTTTGGATGAAGGGGCTACCCTTTGTTTCTATTTTAGTGAACAACAAGGGCTTTAATGTGATGTTTGTGCTGAGTGCCGTTTCTTTTTTTTTCACACAGTTCTTGCGAGATGTCCTGGATACGCTCTTCTGTCTTTTAGATGACAACACTGATAAATACGGACCACTGGTTTTCCAGTCATTGGTAGGAAATTTAAAGAGGCACAACTGTACTCATAGATTTAATGTACTGTGACTTTCAGCAGAGGGAAGAGGTATAACATATTTATATATGTGTGTGTTCAGGTGTTCATCATTAACCTACTCAGGGATAGCCGTTTCTACCACTTCAGACCTGTCATGGACTCCTACATCCAAAACCACTTTGCTGGAGCTTTGGCATACAAGTACAGCATTTACTCAGCTCTTTTCAGTGAACATGAAAATTAGAATTTTTACATACTGACAAAGTTAAATGTGATACCGACTCTCATAATGTCTGCAGAGAGCTGATTCGATGTCTGAAATGGTACATGGACCGCTCGGCCGAGGTTGTCCGGCAGGACCACATCCAGGAAGCCATGAGGGTAAAGTATCACACCTATTTTCCTTCTGGTTCGGTTTCAGAGCAGCAGAATAAAAGGAGTCTGTCCTGGCTCCTTCTACTGGGATTAATTAGTAAGACACGTGGAAATGGTCAAAGAGAGGGGCTGATAAGGAGTAATGTAATGCCATATGAGGCCTGAGGAAGTGAATTCCCTGCTGAGAGAGAAGCTAATGAAAGGAAGTTATCAAAAAGCTCTGCAGATATTGACGTGTGCGGGGTGCAACATTTCATACTGGTTTTTGAATTTCCTTTGTGATGAGATCATGTGAAGAGATATTCTGTTACCAGACCTGAAAATTGGAAACATTTCTTTTACGTATTGATTTCCCCCCACAAACTCATTCAGCGCTCAGTTCTTATTCTTTGTTAGGGAGCTGATAATAAAACATGACGTGTACCTTAGCTGACTGCATGTCTCCGTCTGCCTCCTGCCAACCCTGCCAGGCTCTGGAGTACCTGTTCAAGTTCATTGTCCAGTCTCGTATCCTGTACTCGAGAGCCACCTGTGGGATGGAGGAAGAGCAGTTCAGAGCGAGCATCCAAGAGCTCTTCCAGTCGATCCGCTTCGTCCTGAGCCTGGACAGCCGCAGCTCAGAGAACCTGGTGTTCACGCAGGTCAGATAGCTCATACCTCATGACTCTGATGCCGTACGTCACCTGCTTGGCAGTGCAGTGCACTTTATCTTTGTTTAGTTTATATCATTTTTTTCATTTATTCATCCTCTTAGCTTGAATTCATGTTTTGTTGATTAAATTTTATTTGTTAACGTGTTTCTCGTTTCATTCTTGTCACTTGTTTTGCTTTTCATTCTGTACGTTCTGTGATTGATGCTTCAATCCCACGCCCCCCCACTGTTGCCCCATCCTTGGCTTGCTCTTGGACAGTTTAGGGGTGTGACCAGCTGCATGCCTCTCTGTGGTCACGCTCAGGGGCTCTCGTCCATCTCAGTAAGTCACAGCACCCCCCTGTGTTGGTTCAACAATGCAGCAGAGGCTGTGCATAAACCAGCCGGATGATGTATTCTTAAGTTACTCATATGCAGTGAGTAGTTCAGATTTGGCTATTTTGAGACTGAATATGGAGAGACTGAGATTATGGCTTTATAAAGAGATAAATTGTGTTCCTACATTAAGATCTTGGTCATGCTCCTTTTGAAATATTAATAGCTGGCTTAATTTGGGGATATTCTGCGTCATGTAAGTGTCACTCACAAAAAGGCAATGATTCTAATGTTACAGTGGTTTTCTTTGAAACAGGTTATACATTGCATATGCACACTACAAAATCCCTCTCTCTGTTCTTTGCCCCCCCCCCGCCCCCAGGCAGCACTGTTGAACAGTTTCCCTGATATCTTTGATGAGCTGCTGCAGATGTTCACTGTTCAGGAGGTAGCCGAATATGTCAGGGGCACCCTAGGGAGCATGCCCAGCACGGTGGACATTGGCCAGTCTATGGATGTAGTCAAACTGCAGTCCATTGCTCGTACAGTTGAGAGCCGCCTCTTCTTCTTCCCTGGTGAGACAAATGCGACGTGTTTTCAGTCTCTGTAGCCCTCGTGTGCATATAGTACCTCTCAGTCTCAGGCTCTCCTTTCTTTTTCTTTCTCTCTTCCCTCAGAGTCTCGTAGTATTTTGCTGCCAGTGGTTCTGCATCATATCCACCTGCATCTGCGCCAGCAGAGGGAGCTGCTCATCTGTTCTGGGATCCTTGGCAGCATCTTTTCCATAATCAAGACAAGCTCCATGGTGCGGTATATTGTAC
This sequence comes from Lates calcarifer, assembly GCF_001640805.2. Lineage (NCBI taxonomy): Eukaryota > Metazoa > Chordata > Actinopteri > Centropomidae > Lates > Lates calcarifer. The sequence continues at coordinate 17,311,733 of NC_066838.1, read as the reverse complement.
CATATGCAACATACTCAACATATATGACTGAAAATCCCATTTCATGACAAAAAAAGCTAAAGATGGATTAGTATATACAATAATAAATTTCCATTTTCTCTTGAAATGTATTGGAATATGATAGTGCAGCTGTAACTTGTTAGCACAAAAGCTCAAGTGTTCCATGAAGCAGCATATTTGCATCTCTGTTGTTGACTCAGTGCTTCTTTGTTTCCTTCTACTTGCTGTCTGTGTCTCAGGAGTCTTCAGTTCAGGAGGAGGTGGAGATGATGGTGGAGAGCCTTCTGGACGTGTTGTTGCAGACTCTGCTGTCCATCATGAGCAAGTCTCACTCAGTGGAGACGTCCAGAGGACAACGCTGTCCCCAGTGCACCGCGGAGATAACGGTAAGCTTCCATTCAACGCGCTTCTTTGATGTGAAATCAAAACAAGTGGAATTTAGTGAATATTTTGAGTCGATTAACCTTTCTAAATATGTGCGTCCATATCTGTCATTTTCTCTTGTGCAGGGGGAGTATGTTTCCTGTCTTCTCTCTCTGCTTCGACAAATGACAGAGATCCACTTTCACCATCTACTGAACAACTTTCATAGCAAGGAGGAGCTGAAGGTGGGGAAATTCTTTGTGTCACAAAGCCGAGAAAGATTACTGCATTTTGCCGTGGCCTGCCTACTACATACCTAGACTGCTTCAACTTTGTTAATATGTTCGTGCAGGAGTTCCTGTTGAAGATCTTCTGTGTGTTTCGCAATCTGATGAAACTGACCATCTTCCCCCGAGACTGGAGCGTCATGAGGCTTCTAACTAGTCAGTGAGTCTGCTTTTCCCATTCCTGTTGTGCAGTCTTTGTCCTAGCAACAGTAAGGGTACACATTAGATCAGCCTCTCTTCAGATAATCCTGCTCTGAAGGTGACGCTTGTGTTGCATTTTTTTTTTTTTTCATCTATTTTTGTCTGCTACCTCGTTTTGTAAGCTGACAGTGTAATGTTTGCTTTCTGCAGCATCATCGTAGTGACAACACAGTTTCTGTCTCCGGCGCTGCACAAGAACTTCTCAGAGGCCGATTTTGATTTCAAGGTATGTGTCCCAACAGCGGGGTGGGGGCGGGAGGGGGCTGGCGTTTAGGAAACACACTGCAAAACAAGTTCATTTTATGCTTTTTCAAGATTTAATTTGTAAAGGCAACATTAACTTACTCTTGTTTTTGTTTGTGTGTGTGTGTCAGGTGTGGAATTCCTTTTTCAGTCTCACTGTACTGTACATCAACCAGCCCAGCCTGCAGCTAGAGGCGCTTGGCCCTGCTAAGAGAAAGAAAGTCCTTGACAAGTAAGAAATGGCTTTTTAGTCATTGTGCGCAGTCTTGCACCAGGTTAGTTAATTATTTAACTCTGTCCACTCTTTTCTCTGTAGGTATGGAGATATGAGAGTGATGATGGCATATGAGCTCTTCAGCATGTGGCAAAAATTAGGTGCGTCATCATCTTTAATGTGCAGACACCACAGCCACCACCATCCACCCACACACTCATACATGCGTCTCTTTAGATCTTTATACATTCGGTGAGAACAATGGCTTCTGTGTTTGTGAATCTCTCCACGATTCAGGTGACAACAAGCCCCACTTCATCCCAGGAATGATGGGACCCTTCCTGGGAGTCACCCTCGTCCCTCAAATGGAGGTTCGAAACATAATGATCCCAATTTTCCACGACATGATGGATTGGGAGCAGAGGAAAAACGGCAACTTCAAACAGGTCATTATCACTTCCTCGTGGAATGCAGATTGTGTGCCGCGGCGGTTGTTGTGATAAAAACGGACAGCTTTTTGTCACACACTGTAACATACCCCATCTTTTGGGCTGAATGTGTTTGCATGTGTGTAGGTGGAAGCAGAGCTGATGGATAAGCTGGACAGCATGGTGTCAGATGGGAAAGGCGATGATAATCACAGAGAGCTCTTCAGCCTTTTGTAAGCATCAAACCTGTGTTTAGTGAGCCTGTGAAGTGATACTCAGAATAAAACTGCTCTCATAGTATTTCCCTCTAACATGCTTCTCTGTGTTGTTTGGCTGTCATATCCCAGGACCCAGCTGTTTGGTCCTTATCCAAGGTGAGGTGTGATGCCTTCACTGCCAAGGCCAAGACACATTTTGATTAATGTCTATTTACTTCTTTTGCTTCTTATCTTTAGTAAGAACCTCTTACTGTATTTTCTGTGCAGCCTGCTGGAGAAGATAGAGCAGGAAACCTGGAGAGAGACGGGGATCTCATTTGTCACATCAGTCACAAGACTTGTTGAGAGATTACTGGATTACAGGTAAACTGAGATTTTGTTGAACATAATAATCCTGTAAATTTATGTCATAAAATTGCAAAGTAATGAGAAAAAAATATATATATTTTCATGTTTAGGGACTGTATGAAAGGAGATGAAATGGAGAACAAGAAAATTGGTGGTTCTGTCAACCTCATGGTGAGACACTCATGAGTGTGTCTGGATTTTAGAAACATATTTCCTCACACAGAATAAGATTTTAACCGTTCTTTTCCTTTTTGATTCAACCCCAGAACTTCTACAAGTCAGAGGTCAACAAGGAGGACATGTACATCCGTTACATCCACAAGCTGTGTGACCTCCATCTTCAAGCAGAGGACTTCACAGGTAACAGAGATGCTGGGTCATTATTTTGTGGTGTAACATGGTTTATGGTGGATGCTTTATGCTAGCAAAGTGGCGTTTTTGTTGGGTGAAACCTCACAAAGTCAGACCTCAGCAACATTTTGGGCTGGCACTGATGTCACTCATTTTAGCTGATTAGATGTCTCTTAAAGATGTGGTCAGACCATAAAAATCTTATTCTTTTATGTATTTATTTTGTGAATTAACCCGCCCATTTTGCTTAGTGCAGATTTCAGTCTGATTGAACTTTGACACGCCAAAATCATCACGCTCTCCAGTGTCCACTCAGTCTGAGAGAGGTGTGGGATTGACTCAGGAAATACTGGGTGTTTTTATTCTGACTACACAGCAAAATAACACAAGCAGCAGACAGTGACCAAGGTTAATGACGGTGCGGTTAGCTGCTGCAGTTTATGCTTATTGCCCTGTCCCGCCTGCTTTCTGCCACACTGCGCAAGAAAAGTTTTGCCAGGTGAAATCTGCTCTGACTGCATCTGTAGGACTGTGTAGACTGTATTTTATTTGCATCTCTGTCATACTCCAGTTAATTTTGTTGCTCCTGTCAGGGTGGGACAAATCTTTATCGTTAGCTTTCATGACTATGGAGCATGGTGACCTCACATACTTCCCCAGCATTGCTCAGATCTGAATAGCGAGAGAGTTACAGAAAATATGTGTGAATGTGCCAGACGTTTAAAGGCTAAATGTCAGGCATAAATAGGTAGAGATAAATATGTGCTTGTAATTTGCATCTTGTAATTTAGAGATTTAAATCATATCTGTTCATTATACAACACTCAGAGGGGACTTACAGTACATTTAATGATGTACATTTAACAATGCCACTTTGAATCATGTAAACAGGAAATCATGGGAAGCTGTCAGTTTATGTAATTGCGTAAATAGCTTAAGTGTTCTTGCTTTACTCCACGGCAGTGGGTGCTTTATTGTGTGCATGTAAATGTGGCCAGATATGACTAATTGAATGCAACCTTATTCATCACTTATGTAAAACAAACAACAGGCAGCTGGCAAGATAATTAAATCAGATTTTAGTGTTCTACAGAGTTGGCTGTGACTGCACATGTGGTTAATGTGTGAATCATTGTCTGCCTAAAAAATTCTCTTATCTTCAAAGATGGGAATTTTACTCAGAGAGGGGCATCATTTGTCTTTGGTTTTGTGCTGATGATGCAATGGTTTCATGTTGCTGCCTTGTTAGTTTAAGGGATGCAGCTTATGATTATTTTTTCAGTTGATCAATAATAATAAATGATCAATAATTTGGATGTTAAAGTTGTGAAAAATTTGTGTAAAAAAAAATCCAAAACCTTAAAGATTTAATTTGTTATCTCATTAGACAAAGAAAAACAGCTAACCCTCACATTTCAGAAGCTCTTTCTGTCAAACAAGAGATAATCTCACTTACTTTTTTCACATTGTTTTCATGTGAAGATTATGGAAGGCCAATGTGATTTGAAAAAAGGTCCTTTAAGTCGTTGTAATGAGAAGATTTGTTCAAATAATGACTTAGTACCTCAAAATAGTTAGTTACTCAGTAGTACTCAGTACCAAAACAGCTACAAGAAGCTATAACATGCAGTGAAAGTAGATGGTATGATTTCAACTGTGCAGGTGCTCTTTGCACCTCTGGCCACTAATATACCAAAACATGCTCACTGTGCTCTGGGCAACTTGTGCTTTGTGCCACTGACTGCGCTTTGTGTCACATGCCATCTGTTCACAAAAACTGGGCCCAAAATGTCTGGAAGGTATCAGTTCATCACTGCGGCCAGACTGTGCAAACTGTTCAACATCTGTAGCTTTACTAGATAGGAGATAATCATGATGATACACTTTCACTTTGCTGACCTTCTGACCTGTAACCCCCCCCCCCACCTCTGCAACAGAGGCAGCGTTCACCCTGCTGTTGTACTGGGAGCTGCTGCAGTGGGAGGACCGGCCCCTGAGGGATTTCCTCCACTATCCCTGTCAGAGCGAGTGGCAGCGCAAAGAGAACCTGAGTCGTAAAATCCTCCACTACTTCAACAAGGGCAAGGCAAGTGAATTTTTTTATAGCTTTATCTCCCACTCCTGTTGTCACTGATTTCAAGCCAGTATTCCACAGAGACGTTAAAGGCCTATCATTTCTGACCCATAGCGGGCCTTTGGCTTCACTGCAACTGAACCTCTGAAATGTGAAATGTGAAAATGAAGTCAACACCGAGTTAACTTTATGACTTGATGGAAGAATATTAGCAGGTTTGTGCTGGACAGTACACGCCATAAACTAAACCATCTCTGATAAATGAAAGTCACATAAGTTTTAAAGCTTTTGTAACTGTTTGTTCTCATCTGCAGTGCAGCTGTTCCGAAGCGTAATTATATTTTGCCCTCATTAACACTGGAAGAGAGACAGAATCCTGTAGTGCTGCTTATAATCTTTCTCAAAGTTTTTATCAGACATTTTTGCTTGTCCCCAGTGACTTTTATTGCTTTGTTATCATGCTTCATTCACTGCCTATTGAAGCAGATTTACACAGTGGCCAAAGAAGTACTCAAATCCTTTTACCTAAAGTACAGTACTATTGGTAAAAATACATACTGTAAAACATAAAAATCTTGTTAGATAAAAAAGTGTTATTATTATATATTCTGTTATCTGAGGGTTATTAATGATATCAACTATACATTAATACTTGTTATGTACTATTGAGTAGTTAAATATTTATCAATGTAATTTTTTTTTCAAGCTGATCATATTATTTATATGTAAAATCATAGTAACTGCTGTATAGCCAGATAAATGTAGTGAAGTAGCTGTATAAAGCAGTTTAAAATGAAGATCCTGTGTCTTCTGCAAAGGTATATACAGTATCCTGTGTCATGACAGTGTCTCCTGTACACTGACTAAATACTAACATGTAGCATTTGCCCACACCACAGTGCTACTCAGTAAAGGGTCAGATGGTTCAAATGTGATTTGCTTCTCTGAGTTACTCCTCCCTGGCCGCTACTCAACCACAAAATTTAATTAGTTGACTGGTCTCTGTACTTTGGAGAGGACAATGGCCTCTGGACTCTGGGAGCAGCTGAGAAAGAAATAAAAGTGACCTTCTTCATTAACTCTTTGTCATCCCTTGTTTTTATCGCTACCCTTTACACACACACATATATATATATATATATATATATATATATATATATATATATATAGACAAAGAGAAAACTAAATGCCCTTAAGGACCAACTTGCAGGTGTTGTGACTTCAGTGAATTAGTGGGGGGAATTAGATATTATTGCTTCAGTAAATGTGTGTATCTAAATCTAAATTTGCTAAAGGGAGCTTTACAATCTGTAAATCATTTATTCTTAGACCCTCAGTTCAGATAAGGAACCTCCCACCCCACCCCAAAAAGATCCTTTAACATGGAAAAAATGGAAGAAACCTTTGAATTTTTTTTACACTTCCTCCATCTAAAATGACCAGTTAACACCAAGTCCTCCAAAGTTTCTCAAGTTTCCAAACTTTGACATTTTTTATGATGATTTCTCTTGACTGTAAAAGATAAATTGAGCTTTAATGATTTCCTCCATTCATCCTTCATCTCATTTATATGTGACTTTGCAGTGCTGGGAATATGGAATCTCTCTCTGCCGGGAGCTCGCTTTCCAGTATGAGACTTTATATGATTATCAGAGCCTCAGCTGGATACGGGTGAGCAAAGTCTTGCATGCTTCCTCTTTCTGCTGTTATTATCAAAACAAGCGTCCTCTGTGATGCTGGGAGGGGAGATTTTGCAGCTCCCTCTGTCATTGTCATCCCCTGTCACATGGTGCGAAGCGCACGCAGCGTCAAACACAATGTCCTAATTAACTGTGCATGCCCACACTCATCAGGATATGGCAGAAGATTCAGTTAATGTGTGTGATTATATCATTATTCGTCATGACTCTCCTGTGTATTTATCGGTCTGTTACAGAAAATGGAGGCAGCATACTATGACAACATCATTGAACAGCAGAGGATTGAACCCGAGTTCTTCCGAATGGGCTTCTATGGCAGGAAGTTTCCTTTCTTCCTTAGGGTAAGATTTAACTAAATCTAGTCTCCTCTTGTCTGTTCTGACACAGTTATGATTCTGCTGATGCAGCCAGCTCCACTGCTCCTTCATGCATCAGCAGGAGATGATGTCAGCTACAGTAGCTTGTGCAGGACAGAAAGCCTGGTTGGGAAATCGTGTATAGTGATATGCATATATCAAAATCCATCACAGCAGTACAGTGAAGTTCTTAACTATCTGTATGTTATATACAGTGTAATACTGAACAATTTTAGTTCCTTGGGTTCTCTCTAGCTTCTAAATGTTGGTAGCATAAGGATTAGCAGGGCTACTTAAAGTTTATTCAGTTCAATTCAGTTTTATTTATATAGTGCCAAATCACAACAGAAGTTATCTCAAGGCACTTTTCACATAGAGCAGGTCTAGACTAGATTATTATAATTACAGAGAGAGGCCCAACAGTTCCCAACATGAGCAAGCACTAGGCGAAAGTGGCAAGGAAAAACTTCCTTTTAAGAGGCAGAAACCTTGAGCAGAACCAGACAGTTTATGAGATATGTGTACTGCTTCTCTGCCAGGCATCGTGCGATCATCATTGTGAATTATGTACCATGAATCTCATCATAGTATGATAGGGTTTTATCTTTAAAATTTAACCACTGACCACAGAAATCTGAGGAGAAACACACTCATTTCATTTACAGGGCTTATTTAAACAATTCCAGTTTCATGTGCAGGGAAATAAGCAGCCTAAATGTGGTTATTTATTATGCTTTATTGTTTCAGTAAAGCAGAAGTAGATTTGTCATATTGTTCAGCAGGACTGTATAAAAAAAAAACAGTGGTTGGGAGTCCAATCGCAGACTGCAGTTTCATCCACTAACACTGTAACATCTAAGATAGTACTGTTATTAGTGAAAGAGCTAGTGTAACTTGTGCTTAAACAATAATAAAGTAAAAACCCAGAGCACTATAGAAGAGTGAGAGAAGAAGAGGAATCACCTTTGACTCCTCTCTCACATTTAAGAAACACATTAACAGGATCACTATCAGTTTTCTTCCTCCATTGTTTGCACATTTTAACACACTCAATCATGCTTTCATCACGACTGCATCACTCTAACATGATTTTCTCAGGTTTTTTTTCACTCTGTAGCATAAAAAAAACAACTAGTCCAAAATGCAGGTGCCAGAATTCTCACTAAAACCAAAAGATTTGAAGACATAACGCAGATTCTGCATCTCTTCACTGGCTTCCTGTTTCATCCAGGTCAGACGCTACTGCAAACTGCTATTTAAAAACTCTGCAGAGATTAGCACCTTCTTATTTGGCAGAACTCCTCAGACCTTTACAGTGGGACTGAAAGCTCAGCGCACCGCGGCTGAGGAAAACGCATGCAAATGGAGAAAACATCTTCGCCAATTTGACAGCACAGTCACAACATTTAGAGAAAAAAAACCCAAACACTGCAAACTGAGAAAACAGCCAAATACAGAGACACATTGCAAAATTACAGAAACACTGCAAGTCATACAGAACACAACAGAAAACAACAGATGTTTCCAGGGGACAGTTAAAAGTGATGGACTTGCCTGGACACGTCATGGCATTATTTGTTGCCATGTTTTGTGTTTTTGTCACAAAGTTACTGAATTCAGTTATCTGTCAGTGGTGGTGGACAAGATATTTTCTTCATTTGCTTGTGTTTTGTCTCTTTACATGTCTGTTTTTTAAGTTGCAGTGTCTTGAGCTCTCAGGGCCACCGTAGACTTCACATTCTCCCATGTACAGTCTGATTACAAGATGCAGAATATTTCATTACTCGGAATATTAGTAAACAAAGTATTGGTGGAAGAGCATTTTCTTCCTGCCGTGGAATACTTTACCCTTACCGATCAGGGAAGGCAAACACCACTGAGATCTTTAAATCAAGACTGAGCTGCTAGTTTTACCTGTCAGTGTTTGCCTTGTTATACATCCACCTCTTATCTTCCTTCTTCCACAGAATAAGGAGTTTGTCTGTCGTGGTTATGACTATGAACGACTCGAGGACTTCCAGCAAAGGATGTTGGGGGAGTTCCCACAAGCCATCGCCATGCAGCATCCCAACCAACCTGACGACACCATCCTGCAGAGTGACGCTCAGTGTATCCTATTAGTTTCACTACGGACATTTTTTTTTTTTTTTTAAATTATTTATATTATAAATGAATGTGTGGGGTGTGTTTTCTACTTAAACTGTTGAGACTTTTGGTTGATACAGAAGATGATTACTTGTGGTTAATAAACTAATTGTTTCAGCTATGCAGTGAACACTGTATAATGTTTGTATTAGAGATTATTACGAATGTTAAGTTGAGATTTATTTCCAGAGTCAGAAAGTGAGACTGTAAGCATTTCCTTTGAATATCCCTCCTCCTCTGTGAGCAGAGCAGTCTTTCTGTCACTTCCTTGACACTTGCTCTCTAGATCTGCAGATCTATGCGGTGACTCCAGTGTCAGACATCTCTGATGTGCCTCAGCTGGAGCGAGTGCCTGAGAGGATCAAGAGCTTCTACCGCATAAACAACGTCAGCCGTTTCCACTATGACAGGCCTTTCCACAAGGGGCCCAAGGACCGCGAGAACGAGTTCAGGGTACGTTGAGCCAGCAGTGCTGTTTTCACAATGTCGTGTTTTTCCACAGAAAACGCTGAATGCAAATGCAACACTAGTAAAAGACGTCAGACAGATCAAATTCTGTGGAAACTGCAGATGATTCATGCAGTGATTTTTCTTTCTAGATTAATCTGGCCTTTCAGGTGATGTAAGCAGGCGTAACACCCCCTGGTGGCCACAGTGAAGCACCTACAGCTTTTGGGCAGTGATACCTTAAAAACTTGGATTCAATACGTCTTATTATTTTCTCTGTAACTTTTAATACTAATGACGAAATAAGTAAAGATTAAGTTTGAATAACACACCCTTTGGTGTTATTTATAAAGATCATAACTTAAAAAATCTGCTTCATCAGGACTGTGTGGGTGTGGTTTGATCAGATTTGATCGTCAGTTGCCTAGCAACAATAACTACCCATCAGCTATCTTCAGATCTTGATGGAGTTTTTTAGTCATGTCACAATGACACGGTCAACTAAACATCACAGTGATGTTGGCTGTCAAAATAACACAAGTATCTAATAATATAATCACATGCTGTATGCCTCCATGATTTTTGAGACATTTTACCTTGATCTGTAGCTAGTGAGTTGCCTAATGTTGTGTTGAAAACTAAAAACTGTTATTTAGGCATTCCTTCAAATATGACTCACTTGTGTAGCACCCTAAATGTAACTTAGCACTCCCTGTGTGAGCCGCAGGTGCATTAGTCAACAGACACAAGTACATTCTCACTAATATAATATAGATAGATAATTCTTTACAGTAATAATACAAATTTAGCAGTTACCATGAAATAATAATAAAAAAATTAGTCTAAAAATTATGAACTGCAGTTACTATTTTCACTGCTGGACTTTTGTATTGTATTTAGGGCTGCAATTAATGATTGTTTTCATTAATCATACATTAATCTGTCAGTGATTTTCAGATTAATTGATTAATTTAGTCTAAAGAATTTCAGAAATTAGTACAAAATGAATTCTCCAGAGCCCATGGAAATGTCCTGAGATAACTTCAACCAGCAGTCCTGAAAATGCATGGATGTTCAATTTACAGTAATATAAGACCAACAAGCTGAAAATCCTCAAATTTTGGGAAGCTGGAAATAATGGATGTTTCCTTTTACAATGACGTGTGAGTACAGCTAACTGTGCTAAAAAAAAACAAAAAAAACCCTCCAACCTGCAGGGTCTCTTTAGAGACTTGGACCAGACATGATACTGTAGCTTCCTCTGACACAGTAACCTAAATTTGGAATCAAACCACGCCAAGACTTTTAGTCTTCAATGAACTGACCTACATGCTACTCTAAAGCACTAGCTTGAGGTATTTCTCTTGCCAGCCTGGTTGTTATTTATCTATTATTACACACAGTCAGTTCTTCACTAGACCTTCGTGATGTCACCACATGTGGTTAACAGTAGACTGCGTAACCTCTGTTCTCTGCGTGTTTTAACAGAGTCTGTGGATTGAGAGAACAACCCTGATCCTCTCCCGTCCTCTCCCCGGGATCTCCCGCTGGGCCGAGGTGGAAAGGAGAGAAGTGGTGAGGAGCTCAAACATTCACTCTGTCGTCTCATATTGCACATGCTCCCTCCTGAGGGATGCTAGACAGTTTTCTCAAGCTCTCTTACAAACAGATGTGAAGTCACTTCAGTAGCTATGCTTCTAAGGGAGTGTGTTACTATATATACACATACTTTCTCTGCTTTTATCATAGCTTAGGGTAGATGCGTGTATTTATTTACAGGTGGAGGTGAGCCCTCTGGAGAATGCCATTTACGTGGTGGAGAATAAGACCCAGGAGCTGCGGACTCTGATCAGCCAGTACCAGCACAGGCAGCATCATGGCAACATCAACCCGCTCAGCATGTGCCTCAATGGGGTCATAGATGCTGCTGTGAACGGAGGCATCGCCAGATATCAGGAGGTACTGTTGAAGGGCAGAGGGAGGGAGGGAAGGAAGGAAGAGTGCAGAGATGATGAATGTTGAATCCCTTTGTGTGAGAGATCCTCATCCTTCACCCTCTTCTACACCAGGCCTTCTTTGATAAGGACTACATCAGCAGTCACCCAGAGGACACAGAGAGGATCACACATCTGAAGGATCTGATGCAGGAGCAGGTCAGACTCAGCTTTGAAGTTCATCATGGGGGGGGCAATTTTAATACAGTAAAACATCCTTTTCAGCGCTTGTTCCTCTGATTTCTTACAACAGGTGCACATTCTTGGAGTGGGGCTGGCTGTTCACGAGAAACTGGTGCATCCGGAGATGCGTCCCCTGCACAAAAAGCTTGTAGACCAGTTCCACATGATGAGGACGGGTTTACACCATGTGAGTAGTCCCACTTGTGACCCAGGTTTTTATTTTTCTGTTTGAGCCATGCTCTTTTTTTATTGTTGCTGATGTACATGAACATTACAGTGTTTGCAGACCATAATTTGTGATGTGATGATAATTTGTTTGCGCTGTGATGCATCCACGTGTGCGTGCAAAGGTTGCAGTATGTTTATGTGTAAGCGGTTCAATGCACATGTGAGCAGTGTAATTATTCAGAGCAGTATATGGTTGGGTCCCAGCAGGGTGTGCCCAGCGTGGATCGATTCGGCCCTGCTGGCTGCCAAGGGGTCAACTCTCCAAGAGGCATCCTCTCCTCCCACAGCCACATGAGCCCTGAGAGTGTGCGCCTCATACACAGACACAGGTCAGTCATACAGACACACATGTAATCCCAGTTCAAACGTTAACCACCACAATGTACAGCATTAACAACTAAAATTTCACCTGGGACTGAAACCCATCCAAGCATGCATTGGGCAAGAGGTGAACAGTTAGGTTTCAGCCCCACCTGGCGATGCATGCTTATGAAATAGTTTTGTTTTATATAAAAACCGTGGCTAGAGCAGTTTTACTACAATGAAGAATATAACAGAATATGGAATATAACATTAATATAAAATGCAAATCTTCTCTTGAACCTAACAACACAGTTGTGAACTGGAATGTACAGTGGCTGCATATTGTCGGATCTACAGGCAAATTCATGGATGCACAGAAATAAATGTTTTTTTACATTCTACATTTTTGTCTCTGTCCCACAGCCCTCTGAACCTTCAGGGCTCGATCCGTCACTCATCCTCCTCCCTGTCCTCTCACACGTCCAGTGAGGCAGGAAACCTCGTCATCATGACTGACGGGCTGATGGGAGAGCACCCCGAGGAGGCGTTACACATGCAGGTAAGGTTTGAAATAAAAATACACACTGGCATGGATGTAATGGAAATGATCTGAAATAGTTCATATATGTATATATATTATGCATATATAGTGCAGTGAAATTGTGCTAACAGGAAATTATGTAGAACATCTCCAGGGAATTTGCTGGAAAATATGAGATCTGTAAAATAAAGCATTATCCTGCTTTTTTAAATGCTGCTGTTGTAATGCACATAAACTTTTTTAACACTGGTTTTCTGTCTGCTAGATAAAATATAAAAGACAGATAAAGGTCTTTTCTGTTCCAGATCAGTGCTTTAATAGTTTTTGTTATATTTAGAATACATTCTGTTTTGCAGCCGAGCCCCTCCTCCTCCAGCCTGAGCTCAATCCGCTCCAACTCTTCCCAGATTATTAACTCTGCTCCCTCGAGTGCCAGAGGTAAGTAACGCAGCTGCAGAGAGCCACACTGGAGACACACACTGAAATGATCATTACCCCGACTAACCTCAATATTTCTGCATTCATCATTCATATGTGCAGTGTAATAAGACATAATATACCTACCATTGTTGCACAACAATCACTAATGTTACATGTAAGGAGGATGTTGCAAGTAGACATAATCTATTTTTTCCTCTGTGCAGGTTCTCCATCCTTGCCTGATAAAGCCAAACACAACCGGGAAGTGATGATACTGTTGCCATCTCATCGTGAGAGGGCCAACAACACCATGTACTACAACATGGCAGAGAATGGACAGGTGGGACAGAACTGGCAAATGCAGAGGTTATTATTTTTAAAAACAAAACTGCTAATGATTTGTAAATGTGCTTTTTTTGTTTTGTTTTGTTTTGTTTTCCAGAACAACCACATGCAGCGTGCCTTACTTCAACAAGTTAGCCCCTGTAAGCCGTGTGCTGATCCTCACATGAATCTGCCAGAGAAAGGTAACACACAAACAGGTTGAAATGTATCAGTGTTATGTACACGACATGTATCACAGCATGTGTGTTGACATATGTTTATGTTTTCTACCCTCCAGTCTTTCCCAATGCTCCCAGCAGCTGGAGTCTGGATGGAGAGAACAGGGAGCAGGTTTCCTACATGCCAGCTTCTACTGGAGGGGTAATCATGCCCCCTGTCCCACCCAGGTCCTTCCCACCAGGTACTTTTCCCTTTTCATTTCAACCGTTGTAGTTTTTTTTACTCGGTGTTGAGAGCATGTATTTTCATTTCAAATGTATTTCACTTTTGACAGCTCATTTGATTCTCAGTGATGTCACTCAGCCTAAAATCTGGTAGCAAAAACCGAGCTTGTTAAGTCTAGACAGTCTTTGAAAAGCTATTTATTTCTGCATGAGGCCTTCTCCTTGCTTGTCTGAATTTGACTTCTATTTGCAGGACACTTCCTGATGCACTGTGATGCGTTTCACCACCAGAACAGCGACCCTCCCCCTGCCCTGCCTGTCCGTTCTCTTCGAAAGGTACATCCATCAGAGAAATGTCAGACCAGAATTTTGACTTTGTAACTGACAAGATAAAATATCAGACTCAAACAGATTTATAGCAACTTTCTGGGTTCTACGTATCATCCATATTTCACTCCAAGAATATGTTTTGGTTTGGATTCTGTAAAGGTTATGTGCTACTGTTTGAAGGTTTTGCTGTGTTCATATTTAATTGGTTGTCTGGACTGAATTTTCCAGACTGATGCAGTCCACTGTTACAAGCCAAACTGTGTCTCTATCTTCTCCTCTGCCCACTTTTCGTCCTCCTCCTCATTCTCCTGCTTTTTCTTCTTCCTTCTTGACCCTCTATATTTAAAATGACACAAATACATCATGTGGATATAGTGCTGCAAGTGATCTCAGCTTTGGACAGCTTGTTTTGAATGTCTTTTGTCATGGTAACCCTGCAGTCACAGAAGCTCCTCTTTCCTAAATTGTCAGCTCCCACACATTGTCTTCCCTTACAGTCAGTTTATTTAAATATACACCATTTCAAGTCAAATGACTCATCCCAAAATGCCTGTGATTGAGTGTAGACGCTAGTCAAGTCAGAATTACAAACCCGTTTTCGAGTGCCTTAGTGTTTGAAGTAGCTGCTTTCTCATTTGTCATTTCTCCCTCGTTTTTCCAATATTTCTGAGCGCTTGTGAAGGCAGCATGAGTAGTGTTGAAAGTCAGGTTTGTTGTGACGCTGGACACCTTGTCCTTGACTGCAGGTCAAGAGAAACACACCCATGACAACCCCTGTCTCTCTGTCTCTTCTTCAGTCTCCTCTCCACCCGATCCCTGGCTCCCCCACCAGTCCCCAGTCAGCTCTGGGGGGCAGTAACTCCACTCTGTCAGGCAGCGCCAGCAGTGGTGTTTCCTCCTTGAGCGAGAGTAACTTTGGAGGTCAGTATCCAGAACCTGGCCCGATCAGGAATGATGCCTTGGAGCCTCTTCCCAGTCACCTGTGGTCCCCTCCGGACGAGTACCTGGCCTCTCCCTACCTGCACATCCACTATGGCGGACCAGAGATCGACTCCGTGGACCCTGTCCGCCCCTTCCATTACCGCAGCCCCGCCTCCCACCCGCACACCCACCCACACCCTCACGCCCACGCCCACTCCGGGCTGGACAGCCATTCCCACGGGCCGCCGCCTCACCACCACGCTCCCACTCATGGCCCTCATCACATCCCTTACCGCAGGCCTCAGCCTCCGGCCGTGCCGCCTAAGCCCTACCTGAGAGAGGGCTGCATCCCCGAGGAAGAGCTTCCGCCTCAGCCCATCCCGCTGCCCCGCAGGATCTTCCACTCCCCTCACGGCCACAGGGAGGACCAGGGGAAGCATGCCTGGGAGCAGTGCATCAGCGAGGAGCATGAGGAGGCGCAGTGATGAGGAGGCTCCGGTTATATTTCAGTTAGAGCTTTCTTCTCCTTGTCTTTTTCCCTTCATTTGCACTGAGTTAAAGAAGCAGTGATAGAAAGAGTCTGACGCGAAGCGGCGGAGTGTGTGTGTTCCGCCGACCCTTCTTGCTCTGTGTTTTATTTTCAGTGCACATGAAGGAAAGAAACGAAGGAGCGAACCTCTGTGAATCTACAGTATGAGGCACAACTGCCGTCACTGCTCCGTGTGGCCTCTTAGTTATTATTAAAAGAAAATTATCTGTTGAACAGTGAGACAGATTAACTGTGTTCAAAAATTGATATTGATTGTACACAATTGTACAACTCGTCTGTGAGCATGTTTTTTCATTTGATAATAATACAACAACAGTTTTGTGAAATATGACGACCATGATCATAACCAACATGATCCCAGGTGCAGTATAAGCTCTGAACTCTGTTAATTTTTGCTTTTCATGTCATTTTCACAACACGAGGCAACTACAGAAGGTTAATATTCACAGTGAAGTGACTTCTCTGCTTTAAATGCTTCATATATATGAATTCTTATTTTGATAAATTTGCTACATTATAGTGTTTTCAAAGGCTTATGTCCATTATGTTTTTCAAAACACTGTTAAGTGCTCCTTAATAGTGAATCATATCAAAATGGCGCACTGTAATACGTGTTGCTGCCGGGCTGTCATAAATCGCAGGTCTATAAGGTTGGACTTCAGCTCTCCTCTTGGACCGGCAACTCAAGGGACATGAACTTCAGTCGATGACAGACTGATTTCCCATCCGTACCATGCGTACGGAAACCTACGTGAATGTATTCAGATGAGATGTTCTATCTGTATTGCACAAGCTGCAATCCTAGTTTTTGTTTTAAGTGCTTTAAGTTCGGTCTATGTTGAAGAAGTCTCTACTTGTCTCTTTTGTGTGACAGAGATATCTTGAGAGGAACGAGAGCAGTTCGGCAGATTGAGGGGAAACTGAGGACAATGGCAGGCGGGTTCCCACAGCCGCCATGTTTCACGTTCATGGTGAACGAAGAACGGGGACTTTCCACTTCACACCTCAACCACCTGCTGGACACTGAAAAATAACATCAGTTACCATTCTCTCTCTCTCTTTCTCTCTTTTTCCCATCCATCTTTTTTCCTTCTCTCTATGGTTGTCAGACCATGTTAAGCAGTGAGGGTTGAGCCTGGACAGCTGCAGTGGCATTGCGTTGCATCTGATGACGCTGTCTAGACCCCTCCCACCCCGCCACCCCACTGAGTGGCCAGTCGAGGAGCCCACTCAGACAGTGTTGGAATTGCCTACCTGCCTTAAGTGCACTCAAATGCAGTTTGACCCCCCCACCCCCCATCCAGACTGTGAGAAGCTCATTTAGCGAAAGCCACTCTCCTGTTCATTCTGTTTCACTATACGCTTCCTGAAGGGGAAAAAAAAAAAAGATATCTACCTACAGTAGTGATGTTTTTGTATGGTTTCGTCCCGCTTTGGTTTCAGATTGTTGTTTGGTTTGTAGCGCTAATATTTCTTATTCTGCCTGCGGCTCTTTCTCAATCACCTTCTGTTGTGTGAAAACCGATGACGTGTTTCAGAAGAAAACGCTGAAGCCCGGACTGAGAGGGAGGTTTTACTTTTTTGTGGAGCAGAAGAACAGCGCTGTTTATTTGCGACATAGTGGGTTGGAAGGATATAGCTAATATTTTAACAATTACTTGTTTTCCTGGTTGTTTTTTTTGTTTTTGTTTTTGTTTTTTTGCAGGTGGATGCTTTGTGTTACTGTACATCAAGTTGTCAGCTGACTAGACAACATCTATTTTTGTATGTGAGATCATCAGTGTGTGAACATATTTCAGAAACCGTACCGAGACAGAAGGCCCAGGTACTGCATAGGCTGCTGTACTTTGTATGGATATGAACCAGAGGTTAGATATATACAGTATGTGAGTATCTCTTTTGAGCTTGGTGGCATTGAGGATAACTGGTGACTGAAGTGATACTCAAAATATACGTACAATAGAATTTTTCAATGTAAATTCTGTTATTGTACATACAGCAGTATTGTGAAATATTTTTGAGAATTATTGCAGACGCCCCAAAAAGGTTTATCGTTGTTTTGTGTATATACATGTACTCCAGAGATCAATGTAATTGATAAATATCTATAATCAGTGTTTGAAAAAGGACAAATCCATTAGACTGTGGCTGTCTCCACCGTTCTTGACTTTGAGTCTTCTCATATAAATACTTTATACACTTTTCAATGTGCTTTCCTGTACATATGGTGTTAGCATGATCAAACAGTGTTTGGTTGTAAAAGTGGTTTTCCTACTCCCATAACTGCTGTGGTATGGAATTCATTAACGATGCCAAACATTAAAGACAATCTTTTATCAGCTCTAACTCCTTCCTCCTTAACCTTTGCTGTGCAGTGGTGGATGGAGCAGTATGAGGAGGCGACAGTAGAGGGCACCGTTTGTCGTGGAGATACAAGACTGACACTGGAGTGGTGAGAATGCAGAGTTATGGTAATGTTCCCCACTGTTTTGTGTCTATGTGTATGTGTGTGTGCGTGTGTGTGTGTGTAGATAATGTGTTACACAACCCCTGGCTCCACCACAGATGAAAAAAGAAGAAGACAAACTCTTCAGCTGCAGTGACAGCTAAGGTCCCCGCTCTCACCAACTCAAGCTTCATACTGTCACTAACATCCTACTTTGATATTCAAAGTCAACATTTTTGTTTTATATGCAGCCGGAGTGTGCAAGTGAAGTTATTTGTTCTATGAACAAATAAAAATTACTCAGTGTGCTATAAATAAATTTAGGCGTGTGGTATCAACAAATATCTGCACATATCATGAATATGGGTGTGCATCAAAGTCACTTTACAGCATCTCAGTGAGTTGTGATGTGTGGCCTACAGATGGCACAGGTGACCCACTGAGACCCTGAGTATCTTTGTAAAAAGTCCAACCATGATACTCTCGAGGATAATTAGAAATATCACTCTCTGTTTTGTTTGGAAATATAACACACATTGAAAATCATCATCAAATTAGAATGGACTGAGCTATTATTTTTCCTATTCCTTTATGTTAAAACCTTCAATTATTGCTGTTGGATTCGTTAGATTCTAATGTTTGAAAGAGCTTTGGTTGATAGTAATCATTGTGAGAAGAGGGATAAATAGAAATAATAGCACAAAAAAGAAAAGATATGAGCAAAATAAAAAAAATATTTCAGACTAGATAGATAGAAATCAGAAAAGAAAATCAAGAATCTCAAGGCCCCTCTTTCATATTTTCACCTTATTGCCACTCACTGGACATCAGCCGAATAACTGAAGTTGCAGGCGTGGGCTGTGTGTGTGTGTTTGCCTCTGAAAGTGAATGTCTTTGGCAACAATGAGGACTGTGCGTCCTCAGTGTCTCGCATATCCATGATGCAGTCACAGAAAAAAAGGAGAGAGAGAGAGAGAGAGGGAGGGAGAGGAGTTAAGATGAAAGGATCCTAGCTGCCTCTCCAGAGGATGATGATGCCGTGGTGCATGCTGATGCAGATACTGAATTTTATTTTTGCAGCATCACTGTGGCTCCTCTCATTTTCCTAGTTTTCTCTCTCTGTTAGTGCCCCTTTTCTTTCAATCTCACAAAGCCTGTGTTTTGTCTTAAGGGACTTTCATAAATTTGTTTTTCCAGCATAAGAACGTGTTCTCCACACGCAGCGGCATGTGATTCTCTATCTACTTTTGTTTGTGTGCGATTTACATGCATGTCAGTGCATTGTTTGGCATGCGGGCAGAGCTCTTGTCTCTTCTGGGGTTGCACCGTCTCATTCCGCAGTTATTGTTTGGGGCACGGGAGCACAATGATGTGAAAAGCACCTCTCATAAATTCTGGCAACCAGGATGATGTGCTGCCACCCAGACTGTGTTTGGGGGTTGGGGGACAAAAATAACCTGGATCTGGCTTTGCATCTTGTTGTGTACACTGTTTCCTCCTGAATGTGTGTGTTTCTGTGCTGCCACATTAATTTGACATTGACTGAGTTCAAATGCCGTGTCTAGTGTATGAGTGCCTGTGAAGCAAACAAATAGACTGATAGTTCCAAATAAAGGTAGAAAAAAAAAGACAGATACACCCACCATGTCAGGAAACAAAGACTTTTAATAAATGAAACAATACTAATAAATAAAGATTAAACAAGTTGCACGTTCAAAACAAAATCCAACAAAATGAACATAACACTGAACAGTAAAGTACAGTACCATAGCACAGATTATTTAAAAAAAGAAAAACAATCCCCCCAGACATTTACAAATTTTCTTAAAAACTTCAAGAGGCAAACAGACATTGTATAAAAGCATCATACAGTAGAGCATTTGTCTTCTGAGTATAATTTACAAATTTCTTGAAGGATAAATACTCGTAGCTGATCTCTAACTTGAGATGCACATGTAAAAACTGTCATTTAAACATGTATCTCTCAGGTGAGGTTCCAGCCCTTTTTTTTAGTGATCAATAACAGTGATGAGGTGACAATGAAAGCAGTCCATCAATTCATGGGAAACTCACAAATTATCTATAACCGTAAATAACTTTTAATAGCTTTATCCACATCTCCATTGGTCTCTTCTCTGTTGGTGCATCATAGAATAAAAGTCAAGAGCATCTCTGCCAGCGGATATGGCTACATCAGGCGTTTGTGGAAGAACACTGCGCAGCTGTCCTTCATCTGACTCTCCAGACATAGAGACGCTGGAGAGGCTACATCAGTAGGGAGCGAACTTCTGTCTCTCTGGCTTTTTGATGCAGTTGGCTGAGGAGATTTTGGCGGTGTAGGCGGCCAGGGTGGTGTGGGAGGGCGCTGCAGTGACGGCCACAGTGGGGGCGGGGCTGGACAGAGTCAGAAAGGGGACGGACTTTACCCCCAGCAGGCCGGAGAGAGGCATGGCACCGTACGGGGTGCCCAGCACATGAGCCGGGGTCAGGGCGCCCACAGCAGCCAGGGTGGGTGCGGGGGAGGCTGCTGGGGAGGCTGGCTGGGTGAAGGCCATGTTGAGGTCGACCGGAGTTGCCATGGTGGCTGCCTGGGCCGTGGATTTGGCTGTCTCTAAACTATGAGGGCAGAGATTGGAGGGGGGTAGGAAGACATAGAGACACAGAGACAGGGCAGAAAATGAAGATTAGAGGATTATACTGTTGATACAACACTATGAAGTTTCTGGAAAATTATTAAAGGGGCACGCCACCAATTTTACATATCAAAGTCCATTTACAGGTCTTGTTCGGAGTACTACAGCATGTGACGGCCTCCTGCTTGGTTCGCTTTGATGTTGCTAGGAGACTAGTCAGTGGCATGAGACACACCTGAGCCTGATGGGCCTTGGCCCTTGTTCCTGATAACTTTGGGTAGTGCATTTTTCCACTGGTATTCTCACAGCTTTTGTAGGTGGAGTCGGTAATTTGTAAATGAAGTGTGTAATCAGTGATACTTTACTCTAGTGTGTTGGTACCACACCTGCTGAAAAAACTAGCACAGATTATCTCAAGATGGTTGCTGGTTTTAGCTGATCTTAGCCTGGTTTAAGCTGGTTTATCAGGCTGGACAAGCTGGTCAGGCTGGGCTTGCTGGTTTTTTAGTATAGTTGGTCAACTCGGGTATGACATTCGAATAAACATGATTGAATTTGGAGGCTACCACTTCATTGGTTTCTGAGGGGAAACCCTGCATTCGCCAATCACTGCATGAGAGAAAACAATTCCCCACTCAATCTACCTTGTATGAACCTCGTCCCTGGAATGGATGGTCTGACCATCTGTTTCCTCCTTGTAGTTTCTGTTGTTCCTCATTATATTGCATATTCCCCTCAGAAACGGTCACATGTTATGCATGCTAATTCAAACATCTAAACGCATTAACACGTTAGAATGTGTCCAGAGTTTGCAGTAGAGTGGTAAGAAGCGCAACAGCGAGACTCTTTTTGGACAAGTATCTGTTTTTTATTATAGACTCTTAGTGTTGTGGTTTTGTGTCTTGACATTGTGGGTTTTTGAGGATTGTTTGTTGAGGAATGACTTGTTTTTACACCATATTGTAGGTACCCTGGTGAGTTTGTGGCACAGGTAAGTACAAGAAGATTGTTTTGTGTCTTTGATTGGGAGTTCTTTTAGGGTGCCAGTTAAGATTTCGAGGGACACTGGGACCTTTGATTCATTTGTTTTGACCTCAGCACTGCCGCTCTTTCATATATTTGTTTTGTTCCCTGTTCCTCTGCATAAACTGATGGTGGAGTGTGATTTAGTTAAGGGTGAGGTGAAGATGGGTGTGCACCATGTGTTGACAACTGAGCATATAGTTGTCATTCTGTGAAAAGGTCTGTTGTTTTGTCTGGGACAACGTCCCTACACCTGGGGGTACAACCTTGCCAGGGGGGCTGAGTTCAGGGCATGGCAGGCTGGTCTTACTGGAAAGACCAAGGGGGGTGTTAACAGTTTAATACTTGTCTTTGATTAGAGCACACTTTATGCACAAGCACAATGTTAAAATACTTTTATTATGGTATTTGTATCCTGCTGGGGTTCCCGCAGGACTCTGTTCTTCTGCTTGATTCACTTTGATGTTGCTGTGCTTTCTCTATTCAGGGCTGCAGACCAAATTAGGAGACTAATCAGTGGCATGAGACACACCTGAGCTTGATGGGACACACCTGGGCCCAGTGTGTCTCATGCATATAAGCCAGAGCAGCAGTCGGTCCTGGGGCAGATCTCCACATACCACACAACTTTGCGGTGTGAGCTTTGTTTCCTTTTCTTTGTTTTCACACCACAAAATCCACACAGCACATTCTTATCTCAGCAAGTCTTTAAACACCTGACTTTACAAATGTCTCCCATCTGCTCTTTTCATTTTTGATAATTTTGTTATAATTAGATCTTGTGGGTTAAGCTGAAAGATTACCTCAACTGACGTCAGTGTTGGTTTGGGTCTGAAGACTAGTAAGACTGAAAATCTAAATTTGGAGGTGTGGAGATAAAAAGAAGTGAGGTTACCAGACCTCTGTAACCTCTTCCTCATATTGGCCCTATTAGTTGATACTAGTATAACACACTTCAATCTCCAACCAAACTGGACAAAATGTGGGTAATATATAGAAGAATATGTAGAATAAAAAGCACAGTAACTCTAGTTCTGCTGCACCAATTTTTAAAATACTTTTTTGGCTGTCCATCATGTCAGATTTCACCTTATATCTTCACATGATGAAAAATGCCATATAAATTAAATGTTCCTTTTCTTACAAATTTTATAGGCGTTTCTTCTAAATATGATTTGAAATTACATATTTCAGTAGTCCGCTACAAAAAAATGGGACTTCAGTTGTAAAGCATAGTGAAATACAATATTTTCATTTCCTCTATATCTGTATTGACAAAAGTTTTCATGCGATAGTACTCCTTTTAAATCCCAAATAAGTCGATCTGGGTATCTGCTGTTGTAGTGTCAGTATGTTTCTACATGTTGGTTTTAATGAGGAAAAGCAAGAAGTATGTAAAGGGTGGAAAAAAATATTTCAATATACAGATGCAGCAGTGGAGGTTGTGGGACCTGAAAAGAATTAGGAGGTAATGCCAAACTCTCCAAGAGATGGGTTGCATAAACCTTTGCTTGCTGTATTTATTTATGGGACAGGTCTCTCCAACCACCATGTACGTATATCCAATCAAGAATTACTGGCACTTCAAGCATTCTTCTTTACCAGGGGAGTCTTACACATATAAAGAAATATAACATTAAGTAAATGTTCCTACTAACAATTTTTTGGTGCTGACCCATTTTTGCTCAAAACAAAACAAATCAAGATCCGAGAGCTGCACTGTAAATACTGAATTCCACTGTTACTATGTTGTACAATACAACCCTGCTTTTACTCATTCCCTCAAGGCCAATTACCAGCTGCACAAGAATATACCTCATTATTTCTTATCACACTATAGCATAACCTTTGACCCTTTTAAAACAATGCATTTCTGTCTGGCCTGCACTCGCATTGATTCATTACATGGCTGTGCGTGTCACTGGCTCTTACCAGGAGGTAATGAGGTACTGGGCCAAGTTGATGCTGACCGGTGTTCCTGTGATAGTGACATGACGGTCACTTGTCCCGTCCAACTGGCTGCCGATCTTGATCTGAGCTCCTGACACCTGCCTGATCTCATTGATCTTAGTGCCCTGACGGCCGATGATCGAGCCGATCAGCTGCAAAAAGAACAGAGGCGAGGCAGGATTAGTCAGTTTGATGGAAAGATGAAAGACAATGCTGATGTACAGAAAGGGACGGAAGACAATCCTTACGAGGAACCGGTCCAATAAATCATTTGATTTGACTGAACGCAGCTTTTTCCCTCATGTTATGCTGATGAAACTGATTCTGACAAAAAGGGCAAAAACAAAACACTAGGGGGAAAAAAGTGTATAGTGCTGTTGAGCTGACTTAATGCAAACCACTTCAAATATTGCAATTACATTGTTTGTCTTCAGTGGATTGGTCATCCATCATGCATGTCAAAAGCACTTTTTTTCCCCTGAGTCTCCCTTAATTGCTACTGCGTGTGCACCGGTAAAAGAGACGAGAGGAGGCACATTTGCCTCTCATAAATCTGAGTGGCTAAAAGGTTATTGATTCCTCGGAGTGGTGATGACTTCCCAAACAAATCACTTCCCAAACACATGCCAGCTAGATGCATCTCCGCACTAATGGAAAACATAATGGGAAAATAACTCAAATATATAATATACAGTCCCATCGGCTCGAGCGTTCTCTCTGCTGAGAGTAGATTAGACAATGACACAGGTTTTATTGCGTTCCCAAATACATTATCACTTTTGTTCTGCTTTCATTACCCAACCTGGACCCCTGCCTATTAGCGACAATAGATATTTAACAGACCCGGAGCTCGGGGCTGCGTATCAGCTCAAGTGCAGGGTGTCAGGGCTCAGCGACAGGGTTATGCTGCCAGATATATAGTGAGCGAGACAGACAGTTATGAAGTACTTGTAGTATGTGTGTGTGCTGGTGGCTTAACAGTGGCTGACACAGAGGTGGAAATACACAACGTGCGCACACACACACAAGAACAGTGGTAGTGCTGCACTTGTCCCCGCGTTTCACATTCCTTTCCTGAGAAGTAAGCAGCCTGTTCCACAATGTCTGATTTGTCACACAGCGACCTGGTTGGTCTGCCTGGCTATTATTGGCTCAGCAGTTTATTCGGAGGTGGGGTTGGGGTGTGTGTGTGTGTGGGCAGAGAGCAGCCAGCCTAAAGAGCAACTCAAGAGACAATGGCCACTACAGACGTCAAATCACAGATAACGTCTCTTCCCCACTGAGACCAAGAATCTCCACTGGACTCTGGCCTCTTACACCAGCTGTCAATAGATACCAGCTGTCAACAGCTCACCCACTTTGGTGTGCATGACCTCAGTCGACAGCATTCCTGTATGAACAACCTCAAAAAGAGAAGCAGCGTAAAAATGCAACTAGAGTTAAATAAATGACACAGGAGACACCACGGGTATGCTTCCTGTAGTGATTATTTTTCCTAAGCATCCGAGTAACAGTAACACTGGCACAGAACTCTTGGTGTTCAACTACAAGTGGCCTATATATTGTAGAGTTCCTGCTGAGGCAGTCGTTTGAAAGGACACAGGAAGAGAGATGGGATGGTGAGGGCGCAGCCATTTTTCTTCTGGCTAAATCTTCCTTGCGCAGAAGCACGGTACATACTGCTGACGGCGTGTAAGCAGTTTCTCAATGCATGTGTGTGTGTGTGTGTGCGTGCGCACAAGACCCCTTCAGCGTTCAGTGTGTGCGCACAGAGCTGGATTGTGCGGTTGGAGTGTGGCTGGCCTGAGGGGGGATGGAGGGGCTGAGGAGGCTCAGTCATGGCTATAAGTCCTCTCTTCTGGAACAATGGCTGGAGCTTACAGCTGTCCCTGTCACATATAGCACTGGACTCCCTCATTCCTCTGATGCATTGTGCTGCTCGCTATGTGGGGGTTTACTTGGAGGGGGAAAAAAGCCCTCAGGCATTTTAGAAATGTTGAAGGCTTGTGGTGGCTATATCCTATACAGTACAGTGAAACCTTGAGTAATCAATTCTTGTTTTTACTCGCTTCTCTTATGTAAAACAAAGGCAGCAAAGGGAAATTAATTTCATTCTCTGAAAAATTGTTTTTTCCCTGCAGATACTTGTATTTACAGGAGCATTTCAAACTACACATTTGACCGTACTGCTGTGTATGTTTGCTAAACACCTTTAAGGATAAAGATAGCATTATTCTCATTTTTTTTCTTATTGTCTATAAATCCCATGAAAAGAAACCAACAATGAACTGATCCTACTAACAAGTGTGGTATGTAGCTACACCCTGATATACTGTAGTTTCTTCCTCTGTGACACAGGCCTCGATTGTTCTTAAGAAACTATTAAGAACACATCAATGAGCCACACTGTTGCACTGAATGACATGCTCCTTTATTACCATGAGCCATGGGCACTGTAGTTTATTTCACTCCCACAAACACTAGACTGCTGCCATAAATACGTACTAGTGTGTATTAATTCGCTGAGTCTTTTTACACTGTTACATTTTGTGACCTGATTTTGAAAAGTTACATCTTCTTCAGTAGTGAGCTTAGGGAAGTCGGAAAAGTATTGAGAGATGACAACTAACGCATTATTAGTTTTGGTCTTTTCACAGGATTTGTTGACAGTAAGAAAAACATGAGCCATATCCTTTAATCTCCTGAGCAACATGTCATTCTTTTGAATGATTGTGGTTCTTATTACACCAGATATCAGAGCTGCAAATTAAAACCTAAATTATAAATGGTTTCGTTATAAATTTTACTTCATAAGTCAGCTTACTGTGATTAATAAATTAAAAATTGTTCTCTGTCCAAACTGGCCATATGTAATAGTGCAGTGATCATCTGAAGGGAAACGTATTCTGACTTTATTTTGAAGTGAATCCATGCATCCTGATTCCTACTCTCATATTGGAAAGACATTTCATCAAACCCTGGCGGAGACTAAGTGAAGAGGGAAAGGATCTTTGTCTGTTTTCTTATTGGCTGTTTTGACAGCAGACAGCTTCTAAGTAGGTCAGGGAACATGAGAGGATTTGCTGAGCACTCATGGGACTCACTCTAAGACACTGCAACTGCAGCCCAGACAATAATGCGAAAGGATCCATATCAACTCAAAATCCCTTTAACCTTGGGTTAGTCGGAGGTTAGAATAATGAGGATAATTAGTAAGTTGCCAACATGTCTCTCGTCTCTTTTGAAGTCACACCAGACGTCTTTGGCGGTTGCAGCTACTGCATCTGAAGTCACCTGCTACAGAGCTGTGTACATGCGAGATGAGCACTGACTTCCTGTTGTTTTTTTCTTGTTGCTCAGATGGGAAAATACTAACATCATAAGGAATAAAAACTCTAAAGTTATGAGTTACTTCTCCTTACATCATTGGGAATAAGCAGCTCCTGAGATGTCTGAGAGTTTGAGTCCATCCCTGATGAGAGAAAATACAAGCAACAACTGAATAAAATTGACATATCAGACACTTTAATATTCATTCAGCTGCTTTAGTTAGTGAAGCCACACACACCACCACCAACGTGCTGGAAAAACCCTTTGAGTGGAGAACTGCTGGATATAGTGAAGCAGTTAATTTCCATTTTAATGGACTGATGTTTAACACACCACTCATTCTTTTCTTTCTCCCAGTTCTTTGTGAAACGTATCATTTCACGTAATGGTTTCTCTCTAAGACTGGGAGATATGAGGAAGCTATAAAGCCTCTTCTCCTCCTTCCTCCCTCTGACTCAAGCACATAATCAGTGCAGCTAATGACAGTGAGTGTTACTCCTCACATCTAAAGGCAGGTAGAGAATCTACGACAAGCTACAGATGGAGGAGCAATGCAGAGACAAATCTCAGCAAGCTGCTTATTTGATTGGACTTTGTGTATTTAAAAATCTCATCATTCATAGTCAGAGCAGAGCAGTACGAATATAATCCAGAGCAAATACTGACTATTATTACTTCTATACATACCAGGTATGATAGTTGAAGCAGGCTGGGCAATAGGACTAAGGCCTTGCTGCATTGACAGCTGATGTAGCTTGGCCAGCTGTAAAACAAAGAGGAAGAACTTAATGCAGTGTACACTAAACCATAAACTACTCATGTTGTAATAAACTATAATACATCTATGAATGCTCATACCTCTGAGTGTGGAATGCCATATTGGTTTTGCAAAGTGTAAGCCTGAAAAAGAGCATCCTGCATTAGGTAAATTACGGCAATAAAACATCACGCACAGGCAATAAATCTGCAGCCTCTTAATGGAAGTGCTTCACTGTCAATACATGCCTGTTTTTTAGAATAAGTCAAGTGAAGTGTTTATATTTCAGCCCTGAGTTTATGCAGAGGAGATGTACCATATTTTCCCATGTACCTCTAGTGGTCTCAGTGCTGATTCCAGAGTTATGGTTTTATTTGTCTGGGGTTTGAAATATCCATCTCTGAGCTTTCTGCCTCCACCCCAATACAATGGAGGTCAGTGAAATTTTGGTTGTAGTGCTCACAGCACTGATGCCACATAAAAGATTCAACAGGAACATGTCCGAACACTGTGCCCCTGTTACTCTGGATAATACACAGACCTCAATGTGAACAGTTTCTAGTGGGACTATTTCGTCAATACAAAGTAGCTCCTGTGAAAACTGTTGGTGGATAAGCCTGAGAAACCATCACAATTATGTCAAATACACGTATGTTTTGTTGAGGTTAACCACCCAATTTTTGGTGTCCCACAAACCCCACTGCTGTATGTGTAAATATAATTTTAATAATCTTTTCTTCTGACCTGGTTAAAATCTAAATCTTTGTTATCCTACATACTGACATTACTTATATTTGGTATCAACTAGCCCCCAGAAAAGTTGAACTCCTTGAAATTAAAGATAAAATCCAGAAATCCAGATAGACTTATTTGAGATTTGGGATTCATCAGAGATAGAGCTCTAGAACAAATGTCAAATCCATGATATTTATCTGTGTCCTTTAGCTGTGCTCTCTGACACCTCCAACAGAAGTGATCTCATTTAACGCAGCAGCACTATTAAAACATGTCAGTTCAAACTGTTTATGAGCAATTCTCATAAAATTAGACATTTGGAAGTATCAGGCTGATAACAATGTTATGCATGTTATGTGGCACAAACATATGATTAAAAAACTTAAAAGCTCAAACACATCACAACCAATGAAATAAGGTTAAAACTACCTGCATGGCTATTTACTACTAGAAATATCTTCTTCTGTAATTTAGGTGAACTGGCCCTTTAAAGGATGTGCTAAAAGCATGTGCTGTAACAGATTATTTGTGTGATTCCTGCCTGCTGGCTGCACAAAATATAAAATTTATTGTGGAAGCTGCAGAAAATTTCCATCTTTGTTTTCTCCATAGATGAACATGGTTTGATTTATTTATGTGAAATACTACTGTCGTCCACCCCCTCGTTACTTTAAATAATGCAGACTCACATATGTTAACCCCCTTTTCTCTCACTCTATCTATCTATCTATCTATCTATCTATCTATCTATCTATCTATCTATCTATCTATCTATCTATCTATCTATCTGTGTACTGTAATTAGTGAGGGTGGTGTCCTTGCAGCCCTCCCTTGCTACAGTTATGGTTTGAGCAGACAGCACTTAGCTTAACTCAGTTCTGCCTGACGCCAGCAGTCTGGCTACTATTACCAGTCCATCCTATATGGTCATAAACTGGAGGGGAGAGCTCAGCCCTTATAGTGCATCAGTACATTAGAGCTGTGTTTATATAGGAAAGAACACAAACACCACAAATTAGTAACAATAATCCTTCCATTTACAGCATGAGTGATCTCAGTCCCTGAACTCTTTATATTTCATTACTCACAATTACTTTTTTTTTTTTCAGTCCAGGACTGATTTATCAGAGGCTGCTGTATCCATTTTGGTGTTATGACAGTATCTGCTATTGGTGTCATGGGAGGAATACTCCTAAATCCGAAATGTTTGCTGGTGCAGAGCTAGGCAGGGCTAAAAAAGAGACAGCAGGGCTGTGTGCTGGTGGTGGTGTGTGATGGCGTCGTGTTTCAGGAGGGGGGTTATAGCTCTTATGACAGGCTAGAACAATAGCTGCAGCTTACGCTCAGCTGTTGTTTTTAATGCCTCATGCCAGATGATGGACTGTGTAAATTTGGACATACCACGCACAGCCCCCTGCTCTCACTCACCACTCAAATCCTCGCAGCCCTGAAACTCACTCCTGTGCCCCGCAATGATGTTTAAGGCTGATGTCGGGGGAGATTTTTATATTCAGAAAAAACAGATTATTCGCAGACTTCACATGAATGATTGTTCAGTTACCTGCTGGAGGTCCAGGCCACCCTGGGTGACTGAGTACAGAGGGTGGGGTGCAAATTCTGATGCCTCAAACACCTACAAACACACAAAAACACATGAGAGAAGCATAAAGTGAAAATATGTGGTTCATTACCAAAATACATTCATGTTTATAAAGTCTAGATAGTCATAGCCTTTGCGCTGGGAGAGATGATTAGTGAGAGTAAATATGTGCTTACCAGCTAAAACCTTCCACAGTACATTTGATGTAAAAATAATGAATAAAAATGTCGCTGTGGATCGAAATTGGCCTGAGATGGGCTCTGGAAGCTGCATTTCTGACACTTTAACACACCTAACAAGCTTATAGGCTATGACTCATCTGCAGACCCTTTCCCATTCCACTTCATTTTCTCCTCTGACAAATTATACAAACATCCCTCATCACTGTGCAGCCTTCATTAAAGCCCATCTCCCGGTGACCGGGACCTCGCCCCAGGTTTAATTTGATAGCTTATTACGAAGAATATCAAAAACACAAAGCCATTCCTGAAATTGACCGGAGTCTGAGGCAGCACAAACAGTGTCAGAACTGCTGACAGCTATGCAGAATATCTGGGTGCTGCTGTAGCCAGAGGAGACGGCAGGTCTCCGGTCTCACTTGCTAATCTTGTGACTTGCTCCATGGGAGGGTGGGATATCTGTCCCTTCTCAAAGCAGAAGCATCTATAGCACTCAACCCCACCATCTCTCTCACAGACACACACACACACACACAAAAAAACCACCCGATCCCCCACTGAGGAGTACCTACACGAGTCTGGTTTCAACACAAGAGTTCACCAAGACTCCAGTGAAAGATGTGATTATTGGCAATGCCTCGTCCAAACCCTCTCAAATAAGCTTTTAGACTTTTTATGTAAATTGTGAAGGTGAGGGTGTCAGCCCCAAATTTAGCTGTCAGTCACACTGATTTGACTAAAATATCTCTACAGCATTTGGATGTGTTACTGTGAAATTTCGTACAGATATTCATGGTGCCCAGGGGATGAATCCTAATCACTTAAGTGATTCCCAGACTCTTCATGTAGTGCCACCAGCAGGTCAAACTTCTTTTTATTACTCTCACAAGATCTACAGCACATTTCCCCCCTAAGTTTACCCCAAACCCCCTGTAAAGCTTTTACGACCCTAAAGGGGGGATTCAGTTTGAGGACCACTGTGGCACTCTATCATGCTACTCAGCTCGTGTAGTAATATCTCTCTCTTTTACCTGGTTCCCCGCAATTAAGAGGGCAGCTGGTGAGGGGCTCGGTCGATAGGGGATGGTGGCACCCTTCGGGGGAGACTAAGGAGTCAAAAACAGGACAAGGGATTAGAGGTTGTAATAAATCTGCTCTTCTGTCAAAGATTGAGGCCCGTAAGTGCAAATGGTGTTAAACTCTCTGGTACAATAACAATTAATGATCAGTTAAACTGCTAATGACGCTGACATTATTCCCTTCCTTGTTTTTCCTTTGATTATACTAATCATCCATTAAATAATTGAAGCAGTGTAGTGCGAGGTCTTTGTGGATAATAGCTCTGAGCTTTAGTTTGTATCAGGCCTCAAGGCTCTGCAGCGGTTTGGCCTCTGGATAAATCGAGCGTCCACCCACAAGGAGACACTTTAAGATAAAATTCTTCAAACACCAATGAGAAAAAAGGAGATTATACGTGTACATGACAGTGTATATCTTATCAAGTGTTTTTTTGGGCTTAAAATGTAGAGCATCTTTTCTGCGGGAGCAGTCACAGCAAATTCTTTGTATAACTTTGCATAATTTAAATCTCGGAGCCAAAAGCAAGAAGCCGCTGGTACAGAATCCTAATGAAACTTGCAAGCCTTTGAAGAAAGCCCTGGAAAACTGGATCAAACTAGCAATTAGTCAGTCAGGTCCAGCTGCAATGCTAAAACAAAAAGGACTTGTGCACTTCCATGAACACACAGGGAGAAACTGTGCTCGGGGTTGTTTTTCTCTCATCTCCTTGATTTTCTCAAGAGAGCTGTTGTCTTAAGGTGGACAGATTTTGCTGCAGGCCAGTTTGTTTTCACTTAGCAGCTTAGTGTCCTCTCCAACAACACTTAGCTCTGACCCGAGAGCTGCACCTTTTCACTCCGGCTGATATCTTCTTTGGCAGATTACAGCACAGAAGGTAAAAATAATGAAGAGGCTGAACTGCTTTCTTTGTACTTCCTAGGCTCTGCGTGAGGATAATGCTACAGAATCTGTGACTCTACTCAACTTCCAGGCAACACCATCACAGGTAACATTATATAACAAAGACTATCAGCCTACTAAAAATGCATTAACTTCTGCTGCAGTGGCATAGACAATAAGCGCATGCTGGTAAAACATGGATGTCAACAGCAATTATTTCCCTCACGTAGCTGAAGCAGCAGAGCTCTGACAAAATGTCAGCTAGGTGTGACTACATGGAGTAAAGAGAGGGAAATAGTGTGCTTCCTACCTCCAGGATTACTGTGCAGATGAGCTTGACACACTGGATTACTGAGTCCTGATTCCCAGATATCGTCACCCCTCGCTCAGTAGAGTTGGGCAGCAAATCCCCTGCCACCTGTATCTGAGCTCCAGTGCTCTGCAAATGATAGGGGGTTTAAAAAAAAGAAAAGAAAAAAGATTAGTGTGATTCTGGAGATAAGACAAATCTTGATTACACTGCCATGGCTTCTTCTCTGTGCCTCCCTGCTGGTTTAACTGACCTTATATTTTTCCCCCCATTCTGAAGGAGACCATCTGCACTGTAGTACGTTTTTAACGTTAAGTCCTGTCAGGTTAGAGATAAGAGAAAAGTCTCCCACAATAAGGAGATGCGATTCTCTTAATTTTAGCTGACACATCCCTAATTTAGCATGCCTGCAGGCATGTATAACTTCTCATCCTTTATCTACATTTTCTGATGTCTCTATCAGACTGTAGGATTTCTGGAGGCTGTCGTTGAACCGCACACATCACAAAATGCTTCTGCTAGAAAGGATGTGTCCTGTGGCAGCCAAACAAATTTGGGATACGAACGAGACAAGAAAATCCATCTAACTGCATAAAATCAACTGGATGCTATTCATGGTGAAGCTAAAGGCTAAAATGAAAGAGACTATTTGTAGAGTGGTACAGAGCTAAAGTGGCAGAGTCAGATGTCTCTGGCAACAGATCTGATAAGTTTAATCCTAATGTTTCAACTAGGCCTAAATGTAGTCAGGAGTTTTTCCCTTTCAAAGCTGCCGCTGCTGAGTCATACTGTATATTGTTCTAAGTGATTTATCTGGGCTGCATTGTCTCACTAATTTCCTGCCTTAATGGTCTAAATCCAATTTTAGTCTAGCGCCAACTTAAGTACAGATAAATGGTATCTGCTACAATTATCATTTTTGCTGTTTTTATCCAAAACATTGTGTGCTTTGTGAATTGTTTGCTACTAGCAGCATGTCTGTAAGGATGACAACGATTTTCTGATGGTTGTTGTGATTTTCTGGACAAAAGTTCACAGTTCCCAGAGGATGAACCCTATTGACTTTGCTGATCCTCTGACAGCAGGTCAAAGCTTTTACTTCTGCTGAAATCTGTCAACATCTGCTATGGATGGATTGGCTCAGAGTTTTGAGTGACACGTCTGGGCAACTATTCGACAGATTAACATGACTTTTAATACACACATTTGTGTTCCTCTCAAGAGGAAATTGTAGTCACTGTTTTTTTTTTAAAATCTAGTTTCCTCATTAGGTCAACTTTTTAGTTATTCTGTGAAGTATCTTTTTAGTTTATAACCTAATACCTGCAAAACTAATGATATTCCCATCAGTCTCAGCTGTAGTTTGTGTTTAGCAAATGTTAGGATGGTAACACTCTGGTAACTCTGTCAAATCAATTCAATCTAATAATAGAGCACAATTAAAAACAACACATATTGATCAAAGTGCTTTGCAGAGACATAATAATTACAGTAAAAATTTAGATAAAACCACAGACATAATTCTTAGGATCAATAAAACTGTTGAGTAAGTTGTTTTGGACAAAATCATAAAAACACAAATTAAACGCCTAAAGGAAATCATTCCTATGTTCACAGAGTCCTGTGTTCCCAAGATTTATGACATGGGCTATTGTGGGAACTGGTTTTCTGTCCCCCACAACTGCTGTATGGCTCTCAATATAATAGGCCTACACTTGTGGGATCAAATGGGTTAGGGGTCAGGGTTAAGGTTGTTGGGTTTATATAGCTGTTCTGAAGTCTTGTTCCAATTAAGAAAAAAAAGGATAACTTGAAATGACACAAAGACACAATCAGAACATTATTCACCTGGGGAACATAGGTAACCCTAACCCCCTAACCCTAAAGACATAAATAACAGAGATGAGTCTCAAGACAAGTCTTACAGATCAGATCAGTGAAAGGGGAAAACTATTCCACAGTTTAGGGCCAACGATGAAACTCCCTGGATTTTAACTGAGCGTAGAATGAAGAGCAGTGATTGGTCAGCAGAGGACTAAGATAGTGAACATGGTAAACATTAAACCTGCTAAAAGTCAGTATGGTAGCATTGTCAGTATGGATATATTAGCATGATGATATTAGCATTTAGCTCAAAGCACCATTGTGCCTCAGTACAGCCTCGTGGAGGCACTAGCCTGGCTCGTAATCATCTGAAAAGTTGCATGCATTTCAGTTCCCTAAACTAACTTACTAATAACATTTGCAAAACTTTTTATGTAAATTCTGCCTCTTCATATGTCATTAATTTGTAGCTCTTGTGATTTAAGACAGTTTTTCATACATTAATAATTTCTATCATTTTGCTGCTGTAGATAAAATTGATTACCGCCTTTCCAGCCTTATTCCAGTAATACACTTGAACTGTAATTGGAGTGATTCTGTGAATACACAACTAAAATGTATTAGTGCAATTACACAGCAGGGTAAAAAACCAGCAAAACTATAAAAAATGAAATATCCCTCCATTCCAGCTGCAGCTTTCTCCCTCATTTCAAGGAGTAGATTTGTTCTCTTCATATTTCAGTGTTTGCCCAGCCTGAGAAGCGAGGATGGAGTGGATTTGTGTTCTGGCTGCTCACCTCTCTGATCTCTTTTATCTTGGCTCCTCCCTTTCCAATGAGAGAGCCACACTGGCTGGCAGGGATGACCAGCCGCAGGGTGACTGGTGGCTTGGAGCTTATGGTGCCGTTGGCTACCAGCGCAGTCAGGTCCTGGAAGGATGTACGAGAAAAGAAAGAAAAATGTGGTGAGAGGTGGCAGGAGAGAGAGAAGGAAAGAGAGAGAGAGAGAGAGAAAGAGCCCCAGAGGAAAAGATCAGACAGGAGGGGTCAAGGTGGAAATGAAGGGAGAGATACAGTAAGTCACTGGAGGGTGTTAACTCCCGCAATTTGAATTTAAATTAAACTAATTTCATTCAAACTCATCTAAACACCCTTTCAATTCCAATTTTAACAAGTCCTTTCTAAGTAACTAACAATGTTAACAATGCTAAACAATTATGCCAAGTCATGATGACTTCACTGCTTGTTAGCATTACCTCAAAATACATCTCAAAATTATGAACGACCAGAGTAGGCACTACACTCGTAATTTGTTCTAAACCAATCACAGAGCCCGGCTCAGTTTCTACTGCATCGACATGAACTGAACAAACAGATAAAGCAAATGGGATCCATACTGGAAATGGCAGGTAGAGGCAGAGAGCAAAGAGCAATCCAGCATTTGCATCTAATTAACCTCAGCTTCTGTATATTTTAGCATGTTCAAGGAGAGATGTCCAAAAGAGGGAACGTATGTTCTGAAAAGGCTGTTTAATCATTATTATGAACTGAATTCTGTATGAAAGGAGAAACTACGTAATGGTGGTGAGCAAATTGTGCTTCAAGCTTTTCACTCTGCTGCATAATATGGAGCCACAGCACTTTGTCTACATGTCCTTCCCATTGCCAGCACGCTGAACCTGGTCACCTTGAGAACTGAATGAACTGATTTATATGAAAAATGTCCTTTCGTAATTGTGGTCCTATTGAAAGGTTAAAGGAGTCACATCCATGCAATGTCAAGATATGTGCCATGATTATTTTCTACTGTTGAATCCTTTTTTTTTTTTTTTTTGTTATTTAAGAACGTGCCTTAACATGAGGTTCAACGTAAAAGAATAGTTTGACATTTCTGGGAAATACACTTGTCTGTCTTGCTCAGAGTTAGATGAGAAAATCAATACCACTCTCATGTAACATTACATTAAATATGCAACACAAAGCCCCAACATACAGCCAACCAGCAAGTTATCTTAGCTTAGCTTCAAGACTGGAAATGGCCACCTGTCTTCCCTCGCTTGTTTCCCATCTGTTGCTTCATATTTAATGGACAGATATGAGTATGGTATCGATCGCCTCATCTAAGTCTCCGCGTGAAAGCAAATAAAAGAGCAAATAAGAGAACCCTGAGAGCTCAGCGCACTGCAATTTATGAAAACACATTAAGCTAAAACAACATCTGACCACACATGCAGCAGCATTTAGACAACAAGCAGGCATGCTAAATTAGGGATGTGTCAGCCAAAATTAAGAGAGTTGCATCTTCTTATTGTTGGTGACCTTTTTATTTATCTTTAATGTTTCAAAATGTTGAACTATTCCTTTAAACTGCTGGATGATGGATACACTGGGTAAAATTCTTCAGAGCTCAAAAATTTTAAAATACAAACCCCTGCAAGAGGCTGTATTGTGATAGATTACTATGAATCTAATCATACATTATTTTAAAGACATACAACTTTAAGGAAACAATATTTAATGATAAGACTATCTAGCATCAAACTCTCAGTGGGTAAAGTTAAAATGTATATCAACATATAAAACTAACAAAGTCTGATGATAAGAACAGCACAAGAAAGAATGGATGTAGAATATGTCCATGTTGTCTGTATGTGTTGTATGTATTCAGACGAATAAAACACTGAGACAAGGAACCTCACTGATGTGAAGAGTGTTGAACACTGTTTTACAGTGCAGGTAGCAAACATCCATCTGCTCTGCTGTGGGTGAAGATTGAGCTATTAATTAATGAACAGTGTCTCTGTGAACCTTTGAAATGTAAATACGCCATGCTGTTTCTCTTCCCATCAGAGTTCAACACACAACAAATGTGTGACAGTATGCTTGCTTTCTATGGCTTGCATTGGGGCCAGTTTGCAATAAAATTAGCGAGAGTTTGACTTAAGAGGTGACAGCGTGGATTTGTGGCCTCAGGGGAATTTACTTAAGAAGGGAACTGCATAATGTTTCCAATAACTGTGAACTTTAAATTTGAAAAGCATATTCTGATGTGGCTCTTGTGCCTCTCTGCTCCGTGTCTATATTTAGTGAGGTGGATCAGGCTCTCTGACGTCTCGTCTCATTAGAAGAGGAGCACGCAGCCCGCCTGTACAATCAGAAGACTCTGGGCGTCATCTTCCCGATTTGATCTAAAAATATGAGCCACATCTTAACAACTGTGAACGTTCCCATACTTTCCTGCTCCATCCCCTCAAAAAGAGACTCTCAAAGCGAATTGGTGGAAATAAGACAGCGGGTTACACAAGCACTGCTCACACAAAGAGTTGCTGGGCTTAAATTCCCAAAGCATATTGTGTTGCTGGTGGGATAAGGACTCCAATACAGAGAGATTATGTGGCTTTTATGCACGCTGTGCCTCAACACCTAGGAACAAAATACATGCATGATACTGTAGTGCATGTCTTTTTAGATTATTAGATCAATGTATTTGCATAAATGTACCAGGGGTTGGGGAAAACTTCATCCATAAAACACAGACAGAGACACACACAAGTGATCAACTGCCAGATGAAAGAACTAAGTGAGTCTGTGCCGCTGTGTAATCATAAACTATTGAGACAGAAACAACTCCAGAGTCTAATACTCGACAACCAAAAAACTGATTATTCTCCATTGTTTTTAATTAAAGGTGTCAGACATACAATAACTCAACTATGGTGGGAGCAGCACAGTGGGTCAGCCAACACGTTGCCATGGAAACTCAAGAGTTTCAGCGTTGAAAAGAGGTGAGTCCAAAAGATCTTTAATTAATACTGCACTGTGCTCCCAGCCAGCGCGTGTTTACTGAAGGCTGTCGACCTGAGCAGGGAGCACCTGTTTCCTTGCCAGCGTCTGCTGTGATGCTAAATCAGAGTGAGGACGGCTCTCATTCCACCATATTAATTAGCGCGGTGATGGACAGTCGCCATGGGGATTAATAGCATGCAAAACCTGTCATCTATAACCCATTAGAAGAGAATGAGAATATAGGCAAATCCCTCTCATTAACAGGTACAAATTGGCATCATTTGCACTTTTGCTGAGCGGACTGAACACGTGTTGTACAGCAAAAGAACAAAGCGTTTACATTAAATGGAAAATGGTGAATGTACTGTACAACACACATCACACCATTGCACTTACAAAAAGTCCAAATGTATTTGCAACAGCAGCTACATCCACTTACCCCAAATTTTTGTCTGCAGTGTAATCCTATCTGAAAGCATGAAGTGCTATGAAACATAGCTAAATTTTTTCCTTCCATCACTTCAGTTTAGAGCATAATCGATAGCAATAAAAGCGCATTACTGGTAATGTTGAGATGATGGTCAGGAAGTGTTTTTTCTGTGATAATGTGGTGAAATAGCTTCTTACACTTGCACTCACAAACAAGTTATTTTGGCTCCAAAAGCTTTCTACATGTACTTTCATATTGTATCCTGATTGTTTTGCTCTGTAAGAAACTTTGATAGACACAAAATGATCCTTGGTAACGCTTCCTATTTCAGTTTGGAGCAAAACTGATATGATGGCTTGTTTGTGGGAGATGACGACACGAGCTGATCTGAGTATCATGTGTTGCAGGAACAGTTACCTCCTCTAGCTTGTATGTGATCATGGTGAAAGCTCTGAAGACGCTGTCTGTGGAGCCAGTGATGGTGATGATCCTCTCTGGACAGGATCCCTCTGAGATGTTGACCCGAGCGCTGCTCTGTGGAGACAGAGGTCATTAGGTCACTTAACGGTCAACTGTGAGGGAACGGTTGGACATTTTGGGTAAGTATGACAACATAGTAAGCCTACCCAGTTAGTCTAGTGTACCACCCACGGTTACCATTCCTACCAGCAGCTCCAAAGCTCAAAAATGATAATGTTGAATCTTGTTTGTTTGATCAGAGTAAAAATGATAAAGTGGTGTTTTCAAGGTAGTTTTATGGTGGTCTATTTGTCAGCTGAAAGTGACTTCTTGGAGGCACTGGTGGGTGGATTTGACTGAGCCAGGCTACTTGTTTCCCTTTGCTTCCAGTCTTCATGCTAAGCTAAGCTAACCAGCTGACTGCTTCGTAATCGGCATAAAGACATGAGTTATCTTCTCCTCAAGAGAGTGAATAAGCACATTTCCCAGAATGTTAAACTACTCCTATGTTCTTCTTGTGGCTAGATTTCCAGAGACACACAGTGGCTACAAGCAGACTGTAAAGCACAGCACACCCATGGGTAGGAAAGTCAAGTGACATGAGATAAAGGAGGTGAGGCTGAAAGCTATATGGCACATTTCTGTATCTCATCCTGACAATCTAAAAGAGTTTCTCCTCGGGGCATTGCCCTCGGACGATAAAGCCCCTGCCCTTCCTCCCCTTCCATTTTGTGTCCTTATATTTCTCTGAGTTAAAGTCACATGAGCAGAGACAGGACAATCTGACCTCTGGGCCATTTTCTCCAGTCACTCCAGTGAGTCATGCTCCTGCTGTAGCTGTAAGGCCTGGGGACGGACTGACAGGATGAGGCTCATACAGCTGGGGAAGCAACAAAGGCCAAAACTGGCTAGCTGACTGGATGAATGGATGGATGACTACCGTGGGTGAGTGGCTTATCCAGCGGCTCTGCGGGGCTGCATTGTCCCATGACCTCACTATGCCTCTGTTTATCCTTCTGCCTCATAAAGCACAACATAAAACTTTAGCAGCCGGTGAAAGAATCAAATGTGCCGCCACAGTGTCAGCCTAATTACTTTTTAATACAAAGAGTTAACCAAGCGGCATTAGTTTGGCTGCACCCTTGAGATTTATAAACAGGGTATGGATCAGCAGACAGAGAAAAAGGAAGTTGTTTTAGGCAGGAAAAGAAAAAGAAAAGGATTTAGAGAGAGAAGCTAGAGGGGAGGGTAGTGAATGATGGAGAGAGAGGATTTAAATTGAAAAGGTGCCGTTATTGCCCAAAAGGCAGTTCGGACAATGTACCTGTTCTGTATGCTTTTCAGACTCAAAGCTCCCCAAACAGACTTTATTATTAGCTTACTCCCACAGCTTTATTATTAATACACACATCTGCCAGAAAGCCTGACCAGTTTTAGAGGGCCTACTGAGATTGAATTATGTTTTCTCTCGAGATGAACCTGCTGGACTCATGGTCACAGACAGAAAAGGCAGAAAATAAAAGAGATCCAGCTGAAAATCGGGAACATGGTGTGCTTATTTCAGCTGTACGACATGCTGACACACACACACACACACGAACAGATATACAGTATCAACTGCAAATAGCATTGCTTTCCAAGCAGAGAGTAAAAACATGCAAATAAATGCACAGATTATTTAATGTCGTGGCTTCAAAGCTCTGAAACACGGACCACTGTACCTCTTCTCGTATTCGTTTCACAGTCTCTCCTTTCTGGAAAAAGAGCAGATGAAGGACAGCTTTAATCAGAATCAAAGTGTGCCTTGTTTGAAAAATACAATTGCATCAGTGTCCTCGACCTCTAAGTGAAGCCTACCATTTCAAACCACGCAAGTCTGATTAGAATTTATCTGAACAAATTTCAGCTAGAGTTTCAATCTGCTGTGCGTCCTCTGCACTACTGTCTCAAAAAGATATCAAATACATCTGGAGCATCTGAAGAGATTGTACACCTGCAGAAATGGCCATACATTCGGTGAATGTGAAGGCTTCCTGCCGAGGACCAGAACATTTTGTCAGGGTTTTTGTGAGACTGCAGCACATCCTCTGCTGGTTTTTTTTTTTTCTTCTTTTTTTGATTGCTTCTTCTGCCTCGCCCCCATTTTCTTTTGGCTAAAGTCCATCCAGGCTGTCACACCTCTGCTTCACACCTTTGTGCACCCACTGACGATCGCTTTCTTACAAGAGCATCAAAAAACAGTATCATCTCACACCCTGGGCTACACTGTTATTTATGTTATGTTCTAGGAGAACATATTATTTGTGGTCCATTGTAACTCTGGTGTCGGTTTTATATTGATGGGAAAGAGATGAGAGGCTTGAGATAGGAAGGAGGGAGGAAAAAAGGCTTGGAGGATGGAGTGGCAAGTTATTAGTCCAAGTACCGATCAAGTACCTCTCTCTGTCGAGCTGCACAGTATGAGCCAGACTCATCTCTCGCTTTCTCCCACTTTCTTTTCATTCTCAATTTCCTCTTGGATATTGTGATTTCTGTAACACACTGCAGCATCCATCGTGATGTCTTTATTTCCAGCAGTCTTTACTTTCTACATTCATTTATTTTTTTTGCCCCTGTTCTTCCTTTCTATCGATGCCTTTTGAAAGTGTTGTATTACAAGGCATGATAGCAGGAGCTACTGAAGCAACACAGTGCAGCCAGGCCCTCCCTAACAGACACTAAAAGTGGCCACAAGGGGCCAACGGTAATATGTCTTTGGAGCTCAGTTTCAACAGGAGGCTTGCAGTCAATGCTCTAATGTTTTTGTTTGATGGATTACTGTGTTGCATTATGGGTGGTGGGGGTGGTGGCGAGGTCTTAAGAGGGTTGGTTTAAGGCAATTACATTTTGGATGGGGATATTCAGAGCTATTGTTTGCTAGAGGGCTTTGTGTTCTGGGTTGATTTCAAAACAGAATCAAGAAGGAGAGAAAAATTATTCTACAAAGGCTTATTATGAATCCACATAAAAAGGCATCATTAAGAGATCTGGCTTAGAG
Organism: Lates calcarifer; assembly: GCF_001640805.2. Classification (NCBI taxonomy): domain Eukaryota; kingdom Metazoa; phylum Chordata; class Actinopteri; family Centropomidae; genus Lates; species Lates calcarifer. The sequence goes on along the minus strand of NC_066838.1, from coordinate 17,269,703 downwards.
CAACGGAAAATAACTATAGATTTACATAAGATTAAACACAGATGTAGAATTTCAAAACATCTACCTCATCAGATGAAAGAATATTTTTCTGTTTTTATGATTAATAGTTTTTGTATATGCAGTATTTTGTAGAAAAGAAGAAAAATAGGACATCTCACCTTTCCTATGATGCTGCCAACCTCCTACAATACAAAGAGTTAAAAGTAATTACATAAATTAAAATGGGGAAAAAAGCAACAACACATTAGCCTTATACCAACCTTTCATTATTAATCAGCTCCATGAATTAGGTATATAATTTATAAAGCAGCAACAAATATGCAGAGAAAAGAATGTGCTTTAGCATGTAATCATTCATAAACAATGTGAGCAGAAGGCTTGTACCTTTCCATGCATGAGCAGTCGTAGCGTGAGGGTCACTCCCAAGCCCCCATCTCCAAAGTCCTGCTCACAGTTCATAGTGATGTGGGAGTGGCATGCAGGGAGACGCATGAACGGGGCTCATCTGCTGGTCGCACACAGTCAAACGAAGGCCAGTGCTTGTTCTCTGGCTCTCCGAGGTCCTTCAGTGCTGCTCTGAAAAAAAGAGAGAGAAAAGCTGATAAATTGTTAAGCTTTTCAGTGGAATACGCTCTGGAACATACAGCACCTTTATCCTGCCAAAAGAAATGCATGAATCAAGTCAGAAACATATGTTTTCCTGCTCTCGAACACCATTGTTTGTACTCACACACACACACACACAGAAACATTAATTCAGCATCATTATTCACTGAACATTATGTGCCACTATCAAAACTAATGGCTGTGTTCTAGTGTTCTAGTTCAGTTCTCGGGAACCACATGCTTGTACTGTATGTAACTGCAGTGTTGACTGAATGAAAATTCCCAGAGATCAAAGACATTCAGATGAATAGAGGACAAATTAAAGCTGCAATCAAACACAATCATAACATTGAAAGCCTTTCAGGCAGCACATCGCAATCAAGTATTCCTCCGTGAGGAACTTCTTCATTAGTTTAGGTCAGTGTAACATTGATGGCGATTCATAACAAAGTCATAATGAAGACCACTGCATGTGCAGGATATCAACTGTAAGCACCAGCAGTGTCAGCGGTGTTGAGTCTCATCAGAGCTTTGGGGTCCTTACAGACTGTGGGTGGCCACCGATGACTAACACTCTATCTGCGTCTTCATTAACTGACAAGCAGTTTCTCTCACAGTGAGGCTGTGTTATTTGAAAAAAAAAAAAAAAAACTTTTCAGACAAGCGTGGCATGGAATTCATGCAAAGTTAATCAAATTCGATTTGAAAACAGTTTTCATAAAATTGAAAATATTTGGGGACCTGGTTTTATCTTCTCCATCACAGTCAGCTGGAGGAAGAAAAAAAAACACTGTTCTGGGGAGATAGAACAGAATTTATATACAGACGGCAAATGAAAAGTGTCTGTAATGATCCCAGACTAACAATGTGTGGAGCGGCTATGTGCCTGTCAGTTAGGTGACATATGGTATGATGATTAATGTGTGCATCACCTGGCTGCTTGCACTCTCAGCGTGATGTGCACAATTAGTGGATGGAATCATTCATGTTTCTGCTTGATTTACAGTTCCTTACATTTGTCAGTGGAGACAGGTGGAGTCGGTAGATTAATATGTGATGGATAAATATAGATCGGTGCTGCGTGATTAGCAGAACTTATCATTTCCCAGATGCAGTGGTAGAAGGTAACTAAGTACATTTACTCAAGTAATGGACTTTGCAGGAAGTAGAGTTTTGCGGTACTTTTACTTTGAGTATTTCTATTTTATGTTGCTTTACACTTTACTACATTTCAGAGGGAAATATTGAACAGTCTCCTCCGCTACATTTAATTTTCAACTTTAGATTATTAATATAAAATATAATTAACAATAAATTATGCTGTATTATTATAGACTAAGCCACAGCACTATATATAATAGTTAAAATTAGCCACAACTAACAGGCTGCAACATTGAAGTGATGTACATACTACTACATCAATAATTCTAATTAATTAATTATAATCATAATTAACTAATCTCCTAACTAAAGGTCTCCTACTGCACTGAAACTTTAGTGTTGTCCCTTGCTTGTAAGTCGCTTTGGATAAAAGCTTCTGCCAAATAAGTAAATGTAAATGTAAATAATCCAATTATATAACTAATTCCATTCTGAAAAGGCCCATTCTGCTTGATGAGTACTTCTACTTTTACTTAAGTAAACATTTAAAGGCAGTACTTGTATTTGTAACTAAGTATTTCAATATTGTATTCTCTTCTTTTACTTACGTAAAAGATCTGAGTACTTCTCCCACCACAGCTCAGATAACATGACGGATATAATTTTTTCAACTACAGCTGCTGATTAACTAAACTAATGGTCATTTTATTGTATTTTATCTTACCTTTCAATGCAATAATAAAATGAATTGGTGTTTTAATGATGCTCTTCAGATATCTGAGGAAAAGCCACAGCTAACAGTGAAATCCTTTACCATTATGAACTGTGTTAACCACTCATATTCAGTAACAGCACAGTAACAAATTATTCTCTCCTCTTTGACTCATCAAGGTCACTTGTTTGTCAGCCAAGCACATTCCAACCAGCCTACAGTGCCACTGTATACTGGCCCTCTGCTGCAATCCTACAGACACTGCCTGACGTGTGTGTGTGTCTTATAAATCTGCATGATGTTTGTAGAGTTGGTGAGCTGAGTGAGGAGATCATGTTTAATAAATTGGTGTTATTTTAGATGAGGTCCAATTCCTGAGAGACTTGTTGTAGGCAGGTTTATTGCTTTTGCTCAGTGCACAAGGCCAACTCTGCTTCGCTGATTTATTTATGCACTGGATGCCTTCAAAGACACGTTCAAACGCTCACACACATGCTTCTTTAAGATGTCACAGAGCTTGACTGCCTGTATGTGTTTTGTATTCCCTCCATGGCCGTGGCACAGTCTGACATGCCAGCCTGTCAAAATGTGTTAGTAAGTGGAGCAAAGTGTCATTTTGTTGAATTAGACTGCATCAAATCAAACTTCCTCTACTCTTCTGAAAGGGATGCTCATTGGATTGACTTACAAAGCTATCAGTTAAAGGCTCATCTCCATACTGTTTCCATGAATATCAAACAAAGACCAGGGGGTTGACTGGAGATAAACAAAAAAACTGACAATTTTGTTTGCTGTCAGCTACAGATGCAAGGCCAAGTAATCATGACTTTAAGCTTGATCGATGCATCCTGAGCACATGTGTTATCACAGAGCACATTTGTGCAGCCCGTGGGCTAACTTCATTATGTTTAGGCACTGAAGGGCATGGCTAAAATGTTAGCACTTTATTGCATTAGGAGTTAATGGTTGGAGGGATCATTATGTGCTGTTCTGTGGGTTGATAACAAGGCATGTGCTCTGTGTTTGTGTGAGGGCGGTGAGCCTCTGAACTCCTCATTTCCAGAATCCCAAGCAGCAGCGTTCCAGGATGAACAGAGCCCCTCTGTTCTAAATTAGACCCGGTAACTCAGAACAGGGAACTCGCACAGTGCAGGCTGCAGCACCGGGCTGCCAAAATACAGCCAGACTGGGAGAGAAGGCGGAGAGCGGAGAAGCCTGTCTACTGTCCTGCTCCTCTGTCACTGACTGTTAACCTTGGTCCTTGCTCTGCCTGACTGAATCCAGAACACAGGAGCTCCTGTTGTGAGTCATTGCTCGTATTCATCTTTATATACACTAAATTAAGCATGACTTTATGAAACCAAACTGACACAAAAATAAATGGCCACAAAGCCATGTCTTGTCTCTTCAACAGTTTAAAATAGCAAATCTCAAAGCGAGGTGACCCTCTGTAAACGACCTTTCATTCAGGACCACTGTCAGGTCAAAATTATAATTTGTTTCATGACAAATTACATACACAATCAATGAAATTCTCTTCAGCCTCATCTGTACTCATCTTTAATGCTAATTAGCAGACATTAGCATGTTAACATTCTAAATTAAGACAGTGAAATATTGTCATTGTGAGCCTGTTAGCATGTAGCTCAGAGCACCACTGTGCCTAAAGAAAAGCCTAGAGAGCTGCTAGCATAGTTTCAATCTTCTAGTCATATTTTCTTCTAAATATGTTCAGCTAACCCTGGGCTTTTAAAAAAATTTGTTGCCAGATCTCAGCACTTAACTTGGTGAATACTGTAGTGGCCATTTATCATTCTCTGATAACAAGTCCAAGGCTACTTAGAACAACTTACTTTTGACTTGTGTTCAATTTAATGAAATCCAACTATCTTGTAAATTAAACTGTACTCACAATTCAAGGAGACAATGAAAACACTGAATGAGTGTTTGACTTTATATTCTGATCACATCATCATGGCCAATGAATCTTATTCAAACAAAAATTTATATCCCAGACTAGTCCATCACAGTCTCAATGTTCTGTTTGTATTTCACACAGTTACATGATGTTTCACACTGTTAAGTTTGTCAAGTCTTCAGACTTGTCTGCATCTTACAACTACATTATAGTGTTTTATAAACCAATTATTATGTAGTTATGTAATAATGTTTTGGAGCTGCAATTATCAGTCATACAGTCAATACAATGATTAGTTGACTGACGGAAAGTTAATCAGTAAACAACTTCATCAGTCAATTAGTGGTGTATAAGTACAACATAATGATGGCAAAAATTATAAAAAATAAGACTAATTTTATCACAAAAGATGAAATAAACTAGAAATATCCTTTAATATATCAAGATGTGTATTTTTCCACTAACTTCCATGAAGCGTACATCAAAGATGTCATGGATAAAAGCAACCAGCATAGATCCCTCGACAGCCGCCAGCAATGTTTTTTTTTCCTTGCCATGTTTTCAGGAGCATCTACTCCAGAGAGACTGTCAAGATGAAAAGGATGTTGTACAGCCCGCTTGTCTAGAGGACTGGACACCTGTTCTGAGACAACTATGTCCCTCACAGACCCGGCAAACAGACGGCTCTGGGCCGGCTTAGAGGAAATGAAGAAGGAATGAGGACATGCCTCGTCTCCATGGTGAAAGATGGAAACAGGGTTCCCCTCTGCATACAGTACATACAGGGGGGCCAGGGGTATTAAGTGTCTGCTTGATAAGCACACGGAGGCAGAGAGGATGGGGTGTTCCCCGGGTGGGCACGTATAGAGCAGTAAGTGAGAGGGTGTCAACGTGTGTACACGCGCACAGTGAGGGCAAGAGGTGAGAGACCATTCACACACATGCCCGCACAACCCTCCACACACACACACACACACATACACATACAGACAGCCACATTCCCAGGTCTGTGTGCACCAAAACAAAGCACACACACACATACCCACATACAGCTGCTGGGATGAAAGGAGGCAACAATTCACACACACAGAAAAGTGTCCTGTGGAAACACAAGAGCGGACAGCCTTTGATCTACTGAGAAGTGCCACAGGAGGACTTTCTGCAGCTATCTGTCACGAACCAATTCAAACGACCACCATGTTTGAGTATGTGGATGACACAATGAGAGCGTCATCTGCTGAGATGATGAGGATAAAGAAAAAATGACTTCGAGCACAAGAGGGGATAGAAGTAGTCGTCTAGACTCCTCTTCACTAGTGGTCAGTCAGTCTCCTCCAAACTTAAATGAGACCCTCAAGGAGTAAACATGCCTGCACACATCCACACAAGGACACACAAGGGTACACGCAGAAACACATGTAAACAAAATGTTCTGCCATTTGGAGTTTCTGCCCAGGAAATCTGACTACATCCTGTACACAAGAGAGTGTGTGAAAGCCCTAAATAGTGGAGGATGGTGAACCAACGCAGCTAACGACTGCATATTAACACGACTCTGAATACTTAAAACTTCAGCTGAATTACGACTTTATGCAGAGACTTCTTGATTAAATGAACTCAATTCCGTGTGAATGAAATATTCAAGGAGGGGCTGCATGTTTGGATTAGGTTTAACCACATCACAGCCACAACTCATGCTGGGATTCATCGGTAATATTGCTTTATGAGCCGTGCAGCGCTGTGATATTAACACAGCCGGGAGAGGACTATATGCAACATAAACCTCTTGTACATTTACATTTCCGTTAATTCATCTGCTAGACATTTTGTCCAGAGCGATGTACAAATGAGGTACAATCCAAGCCACATTAGCTCATGGAGAATTACCTCAGTACTGTATAGTTCCACGCTGCACCTGACACAAGGCTTGCAAGTGCATGCATATAAGCAACAAACAGGTGACAATTCTATTTTCTTTTTGAGAAAGAGCTAGAGTAGGATCAAGTGATAGAGAGGGAGAGGGGGAATTTGAGGTGAGTGAGCACTCTTGACAGAAAGACAGAGAGGGATTCAGCTGACCAAATCGAGTATGGTAACTCATTTTGCCACCGAGGACATGCATAAATGAGGCGTCCTTTAAACCTCCTCTCAGACACTCCGAAATTATATCTCATGGTCTATCAGCTGTAGCTACAGCGAACTAGGCTCTTTTAAAGCCTGTGAAAACTAGGTTTCAAATCTCAGGTTTTTCTTGGTGACATTAAATATTCATGACTAAATACATAGCAAAGTTAAAGATGAAAATCCTTAGAGTTTAACAGTCCAAAACTCAGCTAATCTGCTTTCCTGACACTGTGTGGGACAGACGTCATCGTCATCAGATTTTTGTTCAACTACTACCAAATTCTGATTGCAAATCCAGAAATTTGTCATGGGAAACAGAAACTGATCTGTCTTTAGTGATAAAATAGTGTGTACACGATACACCCCATCACTCATAGTAAGAATCTGATTGAGAAAATATGTAAAATATACATACATCCTGTAGCTGTATTATATACTTTGAGCAAAAACTTGCAACTTTTAAGCACTTGATTTGAGTATGAAAAGGTTTCTTTACCGTAGCTGCAATTCCACAGTCTCTCCACTGAGGTGAGAGAGAGAAAAAAGGAGAGAGACTGGAGGCGAGGGCTTTAGCTGTGAAACAGGAGAGGCTTGAAATTAAAGAGCAGTGTTTCATCTCTCAGCATGTCTGTCTCAGCTGTGTCACATATAATGGGAGGGGGTCAGCCCCTCAGCGCAGAGGGGACTGTCCTCTCCTATCAGCCCCCCGGTTTCATCTGGTGTTAGAGCATAACCGTGTCAGCCTGCAGCGCAAGCCGCCTGTCAACCACAAGGCCCCAGAGAAGGTTATCAGACCCCCGGGCTGCTCGATGCTCCTGGAGCCAGCTTGGCCCTCCCCCTTGTGCCAGGCGGAGGGTGTGGGGGGCGGGTCTTCACTGCACTTCAATGTGGACTGACGCTGATAAAATTACCCTCAGGCGGTGTGCTTGTAATCCATAATCTGTGATGTTTGAAAGAGTGAATGAAACTACCTGATTTTCCTGCATGATTGGATAAACAAATCTGCTGAAAAGTTGCAATGAAAGTTTCTAATTCAAAGTGCTGTGACAAAATTACTGATGTAGGAATTTCTAGGCATCTTGAAAAATTGTGTGGGTTTTCTGGCTGACATGAAGAATTTGGAGCACTGTCAAGCTGCTTATTAAATGAGATTTTTATTTATAACAAAATATTATAATATCTCCCTCATTCCCAAAACATTTTTTTTTGACTAGATCAGAACTAAAAGTCTCTTATCTGCACACAAAAGCCGATTATTTCTCGACATTATACCAACTGTCATTCCACTTTTATCAGCGTGATGACAGCTCTGGAGCCGCAGCGTGTGCAAAGTTATTGACATCAGGAACAGGAGCTTTTACAAATTCTGTCATATCTCAAAGTGGCATGAATCAATACTTTCAGGGCTTCATCTTGTCACGACAGCTTACAATCATGTCAGTCTGTCTACACGGCTGTATACGGATCACCTTCTGTGGCAGAGCCTGCATAATTACGAGCGAATCCGATAGATAATGAACAGTGGCGTAATTGACACTCCATTATGTCAGTCTATCCTAAGCCATCAGTTCCTGTGACTGTCAGGCTGGAGCAGTATTTAGTTAGTTCGGGCTCAGTGGTTATTAATAAGTGAATTCCCCTTGAAAGAACACCCTGTGAGAAACATACATTTATCAGTTGTTTTCCACAAAGGATCCCGTCTCCTCATTAGGTAAACCTGAGTTTCTGCTTCCATCTCATTATTGCCAGCAGGGATAAAACAACACAAACATACAGATAATGAACCTTACAAGGGGCCGTGTTTCTAGGGCTGTCAGTTGTTATCTCCCAAGTGGCTGCTGGTTCCAGACACACAGTTACGACGTCTGAGCCTGTATTTACACTGGCTTTAGTTAACATGGGGCACAGTGTGGCCCAAGCCCAAGCCTATACATTATACACGTCATTTAGCTTTTCTTATCTTAGCTTGGGGCTGCAACTAATGACCGTTTTCATCAATTAAGAGTCTTGAGTGATGTCTTCAAATTCCTTGTTTCATCCAGCAATCAGTACAAAAAAAGAATATTCAAATTACTATTATATATGACAAAGAAAAGCAGCAGCTCATCGCATTTAAGAAGCTAAAACCAAAGACGTCTGGCTTTTATTGGTTGAAAAGTGACTGAATTCATTGATTATCAAGATAGTTGCCATTAATTTTCTGCACATCAACTAATCGATTCATTGACTAAACGCTGCAGCTCTAGTTTGGCTGCAAATAAATCTCTTTCATATAGATCTCTGACAGTAAATTCAGGAAAAATCTCTAAACGGCTTTGGATGTCACATGCTGCAGTGCTGTTTTCATTCGATTATACAGTTTGACTTCTCCAGAGTGTTTATCCCTCTGGATTCAACACTGGAATTTTCTGGTCATTTGCCTTGCCTTGACTTACAATGGCATGCTTCTTATTATTAGAGAGCTTCTATTAGAGACCATATATCATTCTGAATGGTTTTTTGGCATGGTGGAGAATACACTTTGGCAGGGTATTAACTCCAGCTTTTATCCCATCCCTCTCAGTGGATGAAGGTCACTCTCTCTATCTGCAAAATGACTTTCCTCTCTTCTCTTTCATCCCTGCTTTCCTCCCATCCTCCACACCAGGGCATGAGTCAGAGAATCTGACACCTCAGAGGAAGAGAGGAGAAAGAAGAGGAGAGAGGGGGGAATGGTAGAGAGAGACAACAAATTGAGAGAGAAAGAGGGACAGATGGGGACACTTGGAGGGAAGAGAGAAGCGCTGATCGATATCTCTGAGAAACGCGTAACCTGAGAAGACGTGGACCGGCCCTGCTTCCCTGACGTGCGAGACACTCTGTTAAAAATGGCAATTAAATTCATCAGTGCACAGATGGTGCGGGAGTCCTTGTTCCGATTTGCTGTAGAGTATCCTTTATAGTGCCATGCAGTACAGTAGAGTACATACTGTTTACAGCATCACTTTTCTTAAGTAAGCCGAGCTGATGGTGTGTTATTTGGTACACAGTAGAACCATGCACGTTGAGCTGAAACTACATATTACATAAGCCCCACAACAAACTGAGCACAAACCCAAAAATAGTGCAGTCCCTGTTAAATATTTCAGGCACTCGGCAGCTGAAGGGGGGGATAAAAAGCTTCTCTCCTCCTTGGTCGCAATACAAAAAACACACACACACTGATGCAGATGGCCAATTGAAAGAAAAACCTCCATTTAGTGTACTGTAGAGCAAAGCGGATTACTGTCACGAAGGCAGTCTTCTAGCTCATTCGCTTGATATACAGCGCTTACTCACTGGAGTCGGCGTACTTAGCATACACCTATCCTTATTTCTTGAGTTGCTCTCTGTACGGCATAGGCGGCATGAAAGCTGCTCTTTCAGGGTGACTTCTGAACTAAATAAATCACACTCATGAGACTCTTTGCGAGACACAACAGGGGGAGAGTCATGAGGCCTGCTGGGTCAATCTTTGGAGCTCGACACAGTGCTATCTTTTCATGGCAGGGACAGCCCGCAGCTCTGTCAACCACTAGGTCAGTCTTAAGAACAGCGGTGAGGGTCACATTCTGTTTCATAAGAAAGGCTCTCCTCATAGCAGAACAAGAGGGTCCACAAACAAAGAAATACACTGGTTATTTGCATAGAAGCTGCAGGATAACAAATCATTAAGTACCCACGTGACTTGGCCTCATGCCTTTCATGTACACTACTTTGTGGTAAAACATAAGGATAATGAACACATGGCAGAAATCTATTTCAATCGACAAAGCTGGAGAAGGTATGGGAGTTGAGCCTCAAGAGTCTGTAGTTATTACAGTAGATAGCGACAAGCACAGGTTAATTGCTCAAATGCAGGTTAATTGCTACAGGGGATTTATCTCAAATATTGGAGAGGAAATTAATTTGTTTCACAACAATGCTCCTGTGACAACATCTAAATGAAAGCCTGAGTGAAGATGATGATAGTGATCCACCCTCATAAAAAAGTCCAAAAGCACTGTAAGTTACTACAGGTTCTAGGCCAGAGAAAAAACAATTTAAGATAAATCAGATGTTGACATGACTTTTAAATTTGCACACAATTGAGGATGTTTTTGTCAGTGGGAACAATTGTGCTCCTCTGTGTTGTTAATGGCTAAATTATCCCAGAAAGCTCTTCTTCTGTTCTCTTCATCAGTAAAAAGGTGATTGGAATATCCATGATGTCTCTGCAGAACTGTTTTAATAGAGCTGCTGCACTGGGCTGCATTTACTTGATGACTGCAAACTAAAACCAAGCATTGTGCCCAACCTCCCCCCCCAACTGCCCTCCTTCAGTCTGCAAGAACAGCATCTTACTAGATGAGAGGGATTATTGGCAGTTCACAGACGTTGGAGCAGCACGTGTCAGGTCTGGATTCTGTTATTTATGAAGCCTCTCGGCCCCAGTCCTCGCTCTGCAGCAGAGATGCAGGTGGGGTTTCATTATTGAAGATGCTCTTCCACTTCTTATTAGATCTCCGACTCTCAGAGTGCATTAAGGAATTGCATTTGGACAGAGAGTCAGCAAAACATGACGGTCTGTCTTTGTGCCACCCCCTCTGGAGTCCCTTTGAAAGATATGTGTGCCTCTCAAATCAGCCAAATTGTGCGTCCTACTCCCTTTTTTCTCTTTCAGGAATAAACAGTGTGTTTGCACTCAAGCAGATGCCCACTTCACCACACACACACACACACACACACACACACACACACACACACACACAGGAAAATTATATTCCTTATTGATCTCCATGTTTCTGAAGATAAATCTGAATCATGTTCACCTACTTCTCATACAATGCATTACATCCAAATGAATTCTCCCACAAACAGCTCCTAGTTACAGCCGAAGTGATGAGCAATTCTCCAACTGTTTTCCATTTCTCTCCTTTGTGTGTGTGTGTGTGTGTGTGTGTGTATGTGTTTGTGTGTGTTTTGTTTTTGTTTGTTCTAACAGGTAGACACTGGAAGTACCCATGCAAGATTCATGAGCATCTCCAAGCAGCAACGACCACGATTTCCTTGATCAATCAGCTGCTCCACTCTCAGATACCTTTTTTCAATTGATTTTATTGTACTGAAGAGTTTAAAGATGATCCATCTCATGGGTCTGTGGTGCTAAAATGACCAAACATGCAAGACATGTGAGTCTTAACAAAACTGGAAGGGGAAACAGGACTCATTTTCATTCCAGCTATTAAAATCTAGAGATTACCATCAGGACTAATTTGCCCTAGAATCCACAATATGGTTAATTAAGATGATGACAAGCCTGTTTGTGCCCTGGTGTTTAATGAAAATGATTCTTAAAATTGATGGTATTTATTGGCTGTAAATTATGTCTAGCAAACAGTCTGGGAATATGTGTAAACTGTGTGAACAGCAGGAATAATAAACATGACTGTTACTTTCTTACAGTTTGCCAAATGTGAGCAGAGATAGTGACATTTAATGGTAAAGATAGAACGTGACTCCAGCCAGAGGACATCTGCACTGAGTTTTGGTTTTCATTTGGGTCAGCTCATCAGTACAGTTTTTTTTTTTTTTCGTCCAGTGTAAAACTAATGCAATTAGGCATCTTGGTGAATAATGGTGCTGTCACACACACTCGCTGCCTCAGCACCGAGCAGGCAGGCGCCCACAGTATCGGACTTGTTGAGAATGATCTTTGTGTGTTTCAGGGCTGGCCCCGGCCAACGGGGTCCACTTTCATTATCATAAAACCGTCCACACACAAGAGACCAATTGTCTCCTCGGTCTCACTGTGTCCGTCCACCCCCATCTCCAACTCCACACCGCCGCCACCCTCCCACCCCCTCTGCTCATCTGGCGACTTTCTGCCATATGCTGGATTTAACAACCTCAGTCAGCTTATGGCTGATCATTAATTCAGCTCCAGCGCATGAATCTACGGCAAATGACTTCATAGTATACTCTACTCATGTGAGTGCGCCCAAGTAAAAAAACAGGAGAGACTGTAGAGATTTAGAAAGGCAGTAAGAATCTGAACAGTTAAAAGGCCTGATTCTGGTTTTAATTCGGCGATTGTCCCTTAAAAAGAGTTTGAAGGCGAAATTGAAAATATATCTCTGTATTTGGTGTAATTCCATTAAGAAGACACTGTATTTGACAGTCGATAGCGGTCAGGAATGTCACCTAGAGCTGTTTCAAGTTGGACAATTGGGAACATGCTGTCCAAAAATAAAGTCACTTACCAGTTTTCATGTAAAAGGTCGCGGGCTGCAATTCCCACTAAAGTATCCCCATGGATGTGTGTTGACCGGGCTTTGTATCCACATATAGAGTCCAATGACACGGACGCGTAGTGCGGACTGTCCTCCCCGGTGTGTCAGCAGACTGAAGTGCAGGGCGCCTGTGCGCTGAGGAGGGGAGAGACACACGCAGAGAGAGAGATGCAGGCGGCGACCACCCCGCTCACCCTGATCACCACTAAACCGAAGCGTAGCCCGTGGGAAGAGAGCCGAGTGCTCTCTGGGTAATAAAAAAAAAAGAAAGAAAGAAAAAAAAAAAATCCCCTGGCTCAGCTACCTTCAAGCCTCCTGTATGATGTTTGTTTGTATCCCCGCCTCGGCCGGTGTGGTGTGATCCCTCCTGTCCCCACAGGACCTCTGCTGGGAGCGCAACAGCGCGCTTCGCCCTGTGCGTCGCACCGCAGATCGACACCTTCAGGATCGTTGAGCTTCTGCGCGGTGTGAAATCATGGCATGACCGAGGAAATTACATCTGCTGAATCAATCAGACACTTCAGAAATGTGTGGTATTACCTCGCCTCAATTACAGTGAGTGTTTTCAGTAAGACATTAACAGTGCCTAGGAGGATTTCTATGTGCCCAGTGTTTTTGTTTTTTTTTACATCACCGCTGCTTTTAATTTACACTTAATTTACTATACACGCCTATAAATTCTACTCGTGTAAATCAAACTGCCCACACAAGCATACAGATCATAATTCATTGGCTTGATCAAACCTGGTGGCGGCAATGTAAACCGAAGCTGTTTGCTTTTTCTTTTGAAGTTTTTGTTGTGCGTGAGATCAGTAACTCTCTCTCTCACGCAGCGCCATCTAGTGCAATGGTTATGATATTGCAAGATTTCAATCAACATAATTTACACATCTGAAAAAAAGGAGTATCCATAGATTTATGTATTATAACGTCATTCATCCATCCATCTATTTTCTGTTCCCTCTAATCCTGCACAAATTCTGGATGGTAATATCACTGATAATAATAGGTAATACTGTCAGTGGCTGACACTTTTTTACTATTGAGAAATGTGAAACAAACAACATCAGAGGGACAGAGTGATGTGAATTAGTCTATTCCACAACAAGCAAAATGCTCCTATTATGAATTTTCACCTGACAAAATGGCTCATTAATTTAAAGACACTGAGGAAAGACAGCTAGACAGCTCCCACTGCTCCTGTGCATCTGGGTAATTTGAGCGTGACATCTCCATCCATTTCACAAATCTTCTCGGTCGTCTCTCAAGTGCCTCTCATTCATGCAAAAGAATGAGAAGACGATGGATGTGAAGTTGTATTTACATTCCTAAATAAAAGACCTTCATTCATCGCTACTTGACATTTTTATTACTGTCTCTCTGAGCTGTTACATTCTGTTACTTTGTCTGTCTGATGCTGACATTTTCTCTTGGCTGGGAGTCAAAACAGAGAAGAGAGGCGACATAAAGTAAATAAGATCAGGGGTGGGCGAGGATGCAGATATTTACAGAAGATATATTCAGAGTTTGTTAAGGTTATTAGCTGTTTATTTCCCAAATGTATGATGAGAATTATGACTCAGGGCACTGCTTGTTTTCAGTACTTACAGGGTCACTTATTAAGATGAAAGAGATGAAATTATCAAACAGGATTACAGGGATTACAGCCCTGTCCCTGCACAGTGATATAGATTGAAAAGACACATTATTGCATGTCTTGACTCTTTTGACAGGGAAATATAACTTTAAAGCATGCAATAGCAAAGTAATATGCCCTATTATTGTTTAATCTGTCAACCATGCAAAAGCAACTCTATCTAAGTTTCTACATAATAACATCCTATGAATCAGGCACCTACCCGTGTAAAAGCTTTACTGAATAACTTGCTGTGGTCCATCTGGTCCACCGACAGGGCGAGATGTTGTTTTTCAAACAGTAGGAGGTGCTGTGTGATTTCAAATCCATCTTGCAGAGACAGGGTGCTTTGTTATGGGGAAAAAAGAGGGAGAGAGAGAGAGAAAGAGAGAGAGAGGGAGAAAAGAAAAAAAATGCAACCGCCACTAGGGGTGCGTGGGTCAGGCCGCCGCCAGCCATCAGTCATGGTGATGTGGCTTTAAAACAGCGAAGGTGCTCTGTTGGATATGACACAGCCATCAGCTGGGAGAGGGATTGCATCAATACACTTGCCACATGCAACCAACGGGTATAATAAACGCAGTCAGATCTGCACTGAATCACAGCTGGACAAGCTGACAGAGCTGCACCCGGTTTTGGATTTCTTAGAAGTTAATCAGATTTCCTCCCTGCTATGTGTATGTGTATACGTATACATTGGCATATACATACACATATATACAGTATATATGTGTGTGTAGATGTTGCATTCCTGCCAGAATGTAAAGTGTGAAGGGGAGAGAGAGATTTACATGTTAATTTTGGTTTAATTTTATGGTTTGGATTCACTTTTTAGTGACTGAACAACACACTGGGGATCTGTATTTGAATAATTTCTAATTTACTCTGGTTAAGCCTGAATTGCCTGCATGTGTTCTCACTGTAACATCATAATTTCTGAAATCAAATACTGTTGGGAATTAGATAGTCATGTCAAATTCACAATTGCCTGCGCTGAAATCAGCCGTGGTATACAGGCCCCCATTTGCTTTGGCAAACACAATGTATATCATCTCTGCTTGTCTGGGAGCATTCAAGCTTAACAAATACCTCTCATACTAAATGGCACTGAAACAACAAGAGATGACACCAGGGCAACAACTACAATTACCCAGCCATGGAACGTCTCTCTTCTTCTCTCCAATCCCCTCATGCACAAACAAATATGGCTCTGCATTGGATTTCATGCCTTTTTTTTTTTTTTTACTTTATCCTGACAAACAGTGATTGAAAACAAACGGGGGGGGGGGGGGGGGGCAATGTTCTGCTTTTAGTGTAGGTTCGCCTTTCATTAGAGTTACTTCTGCAGTAGCTTGATCTTGGAAGCTGAAATCATCTTTCATTCCCTCTCAAGCAAGGAGCAATAGTTCGACATTTCTTTTTTGATGTTTACTTATCAAACATGAAAGAGATTTCTTGTACAAACTTAAAAATATCTTCCTTCGACTACAAGACAACAGAAGCTACAGGTGTTTCATTTGACTGCTGTTCCTGTTTTAAGAATGAAAGAGACCCATAAACAAAATGCATATGCAGACACATGTACAGTGAACTGCTATTTAGTGTTTACCACAGTGACAATGATTTGCATTTAGATGCAAAATAGTGATGTATATTAGAAAGCACATTTCCATATAACTTCCTTTGAAGATGTATGGCTTTGCTTTGAAGCAAGTATATTAATTACAACAATGGAAGCAAAGGAGACATTGTAGCAAACAGACTGGAGTATGAATACTAATAGGAGATTTAGTATTAAATGGCTTATAGAACAAGGATTATGTTTGCCATGCTCTGTAAATGTTTTGTATATACTTGAAGGGGGAAAAAACTCATGCACAACAGGCCCGGAAGACCATAAACTTCCATATTTCTATTTATTTTCCATTTAAATGTGACATAATGAGATTTCATTTCATCCTGCTTCTTTTTCAATCATTCACTCAACCGTCATTAATGAAATTCATACTGTGAGTGGCAAACATTAAAAATACACAAAATACACAAAATAAACATTAAAAATACACATTAAAAATACACATACACAAAAAATGCAGTAAATATACTCTGGAGGCAGTGAAAGAAAAAAGAAGATCAAATGAAATAAGAGAAACTAAATACCAGTTCAAAAAAGCAGCTTTTTAAAAAAAAAAAAAAAATCTGCTGATGAGCTTCCCGCAGATCCACAGGGGAGCTGTTCAATGTGATTGAATGCACCTTTAGTTGTATTTTAATGTTTGTATCAAAGCTAGGATTACAGTCAAACAGTCAAACAACAAAACATCTGATCTTCACAGTGATCAATGTTTTCTATTAGTGACGTCATGTGTAATCAAGTTCTCTGCTTGGAAGCCAGTTAATTAATTAGCCTCACTTTTAGCTGAAAAATCAAAGTGATATACATATTAATGTGTAAATTATTATAAGCTAAGATATTTTCTGTAGAAAAAGAGTACTTTTACTTTTTGGTACCTCAAGTATAGTTAATGTTGGTGCTGTACTGCACTTCAACCTCAGTAAAATGTTGAATGCAGGACTTTTACTACTACTGCTACTACTACTACTACTACTTGCTACTTTCACTTAAGCAAAAAAATCTGAGCACTTCTTCCACTGATATTCTCATGTCCACAGAGCACTGATGGCCAAAAACAGTCAAGTAATCTAACGATGCTTGACATGGACAAAAATATGAAGAGATTAAATATGTCAACATGGCAATCTAATCTACTTAAGTCCTTACATCATCTCCTAAGGAGTAGTGGCCTAGTTGTTACAGAGGCAGTGAGGTAAAAGGTCAGATCTCAGCAATAGAGTGAATTATAAATGCTCACTCCTCTCAGCTATCATCGATGTGTCCTTGAGCAAAGCTTGCTTGCTTGAGACTGACCACGGTGTATTTATACTTTATACTAAACCACAGCAAGCAAATTTTTCATAGAAACAACATGGCACTGGCAACCAAAGAGGTGTGCACTCACACGCCAGATAAACATTTCATACACCACCTTTATCATCGTAAGAGTGGTGTTTCTAGTGTGATACGTATGTCACTGCACCATTAAGGTGATACAACAATTATATTGTAATTAATTAAAGATATAAAATGGGCTCCACAGATCCACTGTGCTTAGATATTAAACTGAACAGCACACTAAGACACCACTTAATGGAAAAATTCTTCATTTAAACCTTAAGATAGGGCTTTAAAAAGCAATATTCTAGAGCCTTGTGAATGCAAGACTTTCTGTAATACCCTCTTTACTGTTATAGAGGAGAAAGATCATTACTACATTTCTCTTCCATTTAATAATAATGAGTCTCCTCCTGCACCCAGATAAATGAGGCTTTGTTCAAAACCGTGTTCTAGTTTTAATTGAACTACTTAAAAAATTGAGATTTCATTTCAAGTCTCCTCCATTTTTACAGTCATGCCGCAAAACTGATTATGAAACTGTTTAATGTCTCAATAACAAGTTGCAGCCAGTGTGTGCTGGGTTGTAGTTCCCTTAAATCAGTGTGTGTAAAAAAAAAAAAAAAGAAACAAAAAACCATCAAACTGAGGATGAGATCATGGCAGATGTGTGAGGAAGTGCTCCTCCAGGCTATGTCTCAAACAGTCCAAAGGATACTGTGTCATCTGCAGGTGCACAAATATGCAATGTAGGCAACAATATGACGCTATGGTTTCTAGTGTTGTGGTTGGAAACAGCCTGTGGGCAGGAACTCGATCTGATAAGTATAGTGAAAAGTGTGGGAAGCTCTGACTTTCGTTGCAAAGAGGTGTGAAAATGAGAACTTAAAACTGCATGCAGAAGTTAAAATAAGGATGTGAAGAAATAATAATTCTTCTTCCTTCTGCATTATTGAAGGTCTTTAAACTATCTGATTACTTACTCGTAACAAATCAGACTGTACACTGTAAATCATGAATCTTCACTTTTAAACAGAAAAGAGTGAAATAAACTTTTAACGTAACTTAAAGATAACTTCCTGTCCCGGGACTATACCAGAGCTCTTGACTGTAACTTCAGAGATAGGGCTATCTACTGAGTCTCGCGTATCAGGTATGAAGAGTACCTTCAAACAGCTTTTGATCTTGAAAATGCAGTGAGGTGGGGAAGCAGGTAATGAGATCTGTGCTCGAGCACAATACTGTACTTGTACACAATACCACAATAGTGTTGCAACACCAACTACCCCAATGTTCTTTTGTAACTTTGGCAAGTACCTAAAGTTAGTGGTTGAACCATAACAGAGCTTGTATTTGCTGACACTGATAGAGAGGAATATGCATACTGATTTTTAATTATGGATACATGTGCAACTTCAAATCAGAAGATCCACACTGCAGCAACTTAATAATGAGCTCCTCATACACAAACATTTTGTCCAATGTCAGGCCTACGTCAGTGCACATGATTTGCAGTGATAAAGGCCTGACATAAAGGATAAAGGCTGAAATGTTTGTAACTATGCCAACAAAAGGACAAAAACTATTTACAAGAAACACTCTGTTAGAGAGCTGGTTAGCGTGCCAGTTTGTGCCTGTTTCTGCTCCCTGGGTTTTAATTATTGAAACCATTGTTTATTCATCAGTTTTTAACCCTTTGTTGTCCTGTGATGCAGTATTATGCTTATTTAGTTACATGCGTTTTCAGTGGAAGCTAACTAGCATAGTAGCAGTGTTCTGCTCTTGCCAACTGAACAGCTGAACCAATTAGGGCTAGATATTAAACCTCAGATTTCTTGGTAATGACTGAAATTTCTCTGTAGTATTGAGTATCAAAAACTATTAAGTACTGCCACGTTATTTGCTTACTCTTATGTCTAATAAGCCTGAATTTAAAACAGAATCCTTCCACTTTTAAAAAGACATTCAAGATTAAGAGATATATTTTTGTTTCTTAAAATAAAAAGTATTCTTTTGGTATTGATAGTGAAAGGTATTATATTTGTAAAAAGAAGAAGAAGAATCTAGAAGAATCAAATTGACTGTGTTGATAATGGCAGACTTAATCACTGGGGGTATACTCACTGCATAGATTATTTTCCATCAGAAATCTTTACAGTATGTATCCGTCCATACATCAAATGCTCAGAAATTCTAACTGGAGGTTTAATACTACCATCATTTTTATGCTGGACATTGATTAATTGTACCAATACAAACATCTTTGCACCAACAGGAGGTCCATTGACGGCTTTGATTTACATCTGAAAGAGTAAAAACAATTCCGACGGATAAATAGAACAAATACATTGTGATTTATATTTCTATTCTAACGACCCGTCTGAGCTTGAGGGGATAAAGGAAAAAGATCCTCAAGGTTTTGTTTGTCTGCACATGCCTATACAGATTCCAGGAATGTGGAGAATGGCGAGCGAGTGACAAGAGAGGCCTTGTATTTGTAGGTCTATCTCCTGCCCACCCTGTAGATTAGCCTCTTATCTGTTAAATGAGACAGTGCCGAAGGATTTGGATAACAGGACTTTGGCATCAGCACTGCGCTCCCTGCACTGAGAGCTCTGCTGTATCACAGAGAGTCCCTGTGCAAGAGCTAAGCAGCACAGGCAGCCTTGGACCAAGCAGTGGGTGGATATGGGGAGCCACATAATAGGCAGCTTCAGACGCTGCCATTCCTTCTCCTTGAACGCTGCTGCTCCTGGCCATCTCTTATCACAGATATGACATTAACATGGGATTATGAGTCTAGATTCAATTCACACTATCCCACATATCACCTGGATAGATATGTGGCTGTGATTCCTGTAGCTGTTGACTCATTCCATCACAGTCTACCATGTGACTAGTCAGACAATAAGGCGGGCTGAAATGTATCCTCCAGCTCTGACTCATGATTTGATCTGGCTTGTAGTCTACCTCACCCCTGAGCTGGAATTGATAGGTGGCATTAAGTGCACACCTGGGACCCGACGGTGGGTTTCCTCACTTTCTCCCCATTTCCATCCTCTCTAAGCCCAGGGCCTCAGCCAGTTATCAAGCATAAGTGCTGCACCACGCACTTGGCAGCCCACACAGACTTACTGAGACAGAGCTGCCTGCCACGTTAGGCGTGAGTGCCAGTCACCGTCAGGTCCAATGGACAAAACTGGAGCACATTCCTGAGACCTTACACGTTCCTGCTAGTTAATAAATCTCTTAGCCTACCAAAGACAGAAAACACAGGAAGGTGATGATTATCTAGACCAGAGAGGTAACAGGAAGGGACACGGAGTCAGGTTACACGGAACTGGCTTGTCGCTCTGTGTAAGGATTGGACTCAGATATATACACCAGATATATACTGCAGGTAAATCTGACATCTAAGGTTACCTAGAGGGACTGTATGAAATAACAAGACTGAGAGGCTACAGCCATGGCTGTGAGGCTGTACTAAAGTACAATGGTACTTTGAGCTGCATCAGCATGCAAACGTGATTACAATGACAGCAGGTTAACCATTTTTACCATCTTAGCTTTGCACGTCAGCACACTAGTATTTGCTAATTAACACAAGGTGCAGCTGAGGCTGATGGGAATGTCTTGAGTTTGGTGAGAATTTAGTCATAAACCAAAACCATAAAGTTTTGTGGCAATCCATTGAGTAGTTGTCAAGACATTTCACCCAAAACCACAAATTTCAATCTAATGGTGGTACTAGAGGAAAAGTCATGGGATCACCAAGTCATCAAGGTTTGTCCTCTGGGCACCATGAATGTCTGTATCAAAATTTCATAGCAATCCATCCAAAATTTGCTGAGATATTTCAGTCTGGCGCAAAGTGGTGGACTGGCCAACTGACAGCTGCTAATATTGGTTAAAAAAAAGAAAAAAAAGATGATCAGTACACATGCTGTTTCCACAGTCTCATCTTTGTAATCCTAACAACCACTTTAGTAAAATTATTCAATTTTCACGGCTACAAAGAATTAAAGTCATGACTAAACTTAACTGTTTCCACATTAGGCTGACTGCTTTAGTTACTAAACTGATCCAAATAAGGAACTGATGAGTATTGGTCGGTGAATATAGCATCATAGTGTCATACTGTGTAATCATGTTACTCCACTGTTGGATTGGATTAAAGGTATTTCAGGTGATAGCTAAAGAGTTGTAGTACACATTTAGGTGCTACTGAGGGGCTCTTCAGTCACTGGGTTTTGATTTGATTCTTGCTCCTCATTGGGGTCATCCTGTGGCCAGGCCATTTGCTGATTTCTGTATTTGCTGATGTGTTTCAGAGTCATTAAGCCCATTTGTCTCTGATAATAAAACTATTACCCCAGTCACTGAGGCCATTAGGGGCTTTTCCTCAGACTTCCATTTAGCATGAGGCCTCATTGAGAGTGGCATGTTTACCCTATAATGGAGTAGCCTGATCTGCCACTGGTCAGACCTACAACACTGCTAATGACCAGTCCCCTGTAATTGCCTTCAGGGTCTCTGATTGTAGATTAATTATGGAGTATAATTTGCGAATTATCACCTAACTTGCCTCAGCAATACTGGGATGAGATTAAATTACAGTGAGATACATGTTAATATGACAAAATAAAACTACAAGTCCCAATTTGTTCAATAAGACATAACACTTAGTAAATAATTTGTATTTTCTAACATGAAGAGGATGTTTTCAGAGAGCAGTGGCTTGCTAATCTATTTCAGTATAAACAGGTCCAAGTGATGATGGTACCTCTTGGAAAACCTTATTTGTGCTGAGCAGCGAGAACAGATAACCAGGGGGCAGGCACAAACAGGAACAGTACTCTGGTCTAGGCGCTGTGCTGAAAGGAAATCCTCCTTCTTCCTGTTCTATTATCAGCTCAACATAACAAGTGACGGTGTAAGCAGACACCCACTGCAGACCAAAAACAAAACTTCTGACAGGTAAATAATGTTTTGAAGTGTTACAGTGCTGGCCCTGCACAATACTGCAGCCTGCTATCTTCTCATGTGAGAAAAAACTATAATAGGTCAGGTATTTCAAATTGTGATTGTGTTGAAAAAGAGAGATCTGTGAGCACAACATATAAAAATTAAACAAGGTCTTTCCGTTTGTTATTGAGGAAAGCCGAGAAAGGCTGTCTGAAGTAATCTACCATTGTGAGCGAGGGGAGATTGGCTCCACTGAGGGTCTCACTACTCAGCCAAAGCCCTCAGCGGTCCAACAGTCTGCTCAGAATAACCCTTCTAATAAGTCACTTGGAAGAAAATGTGGGGAGTCAGCTGATTCCTAATCCGCTCTCTTTCTCGCTCTGTGCTCACACATCAAGAGTCAGATTGATATGTGCAATCACATGAAAGCCCCTCTGCGGTGGGGCTATCATGGTCTAGTAGACCTGCAGGTGTTTTTGTGTATGTGTCTTTTGGCAAAATGAGAGCTGGGTGATGCATAAGCAATGAAAATCTCTCATCCATAATATGCCTCCAGTGTAAACAATAGGATGAGAGAACAGCAACTGCTGGGAAATGCGTGTATTCTTCTCAGCTGACACTGATACAATTTACATATTATGTCTGTGCTGATGATGTATTCATTAGATTTTGAGCCAATTAAGAGGTGTAACACAATCACAAAAAAAAAAAAAAAAAAAAGATTCTCATTACTCTGGATGTGTTCTGTAATGTGTAAATGCAATCTCTGAATTAGAAAATCAATCCATGGAACATCTAAGTATGTGATAATAAATTAGGGAAGTGTTAGGAAATTAATTTTGAAGGAATTTCATCACTTGTGCATGTTCACTTTGTATAGAACATTACTTCAGATACTATTCCCTCAAGTTTACATCCATGCGCTTTTATCATACTGTCGCCTTGCAGGGGTGAGCAAAAAGTCAGGGGGGATTCAGATGATTGACAGGTCTATGAACTACTACAGAAAGGCTCTGTTTCTCTATCTTAAAATCCTAATCGTGCTTGCCAAGGATTTTATTAGTATATGAAGGCCCTGTCTTTGTTGCCATGAACATCAAGTCAATTTTTGCTCCAAGATATTCACAGAATTTTTGGTTTATGATAATGTATGATGATGGCGTCACGTTAAATGGAACCACATATTTCACGCAAATATTTTCAGCGGAGTAAAGAGACAGCTAATCATTTGTTGGCAAAGCGAATGATAAGAATGCCCATTCCCACTGTTTTATTTGGCAGTTTTATTTGACAGTATAATGACATCTGTGATTGTTGTTTCATGTTAAGTTTTTTTCTTTTTTACTCTGCTGCTTCCTCTTCTTCCACACTGGGCTGTCAATCTGGGAGATGTTCCTCTTTCTTTAAACTTTTCCCTCCTCTTTCAAGTATTGTTCCCAGTAGAGCTCATGCCCTATTTTAAACCATAATAATGCAGGCTAATATAACCATTCATATAAGCTGAGAGAGATCTCAACAAAGAAATGCCACCATCTTTGTATGTATCTGTTCCACCATTCAAGGGGAAGATAGGGAGTCATCAAGGTCAAGAAAAGTAATCTCAAGGAATCCTTTGCAGTGCAGAATGCTGAAGACCAAGGAGTGGTTTAAATGTCTGCACCATAAATCCATAAATCAATACTGACATTTTCATGACCATTAGATTTTATTTTACATTTTTGCACAGGGTTTAATATATTAGAAAGTGGATTGGACATTTACTAAATACACTGGAACTATAACCATTTCACCTGACAGCTCTTCATCCTTGGATGTTTGAACCCTTAAATAACCACATGCTTGCATCTTGTGACTACTATCTACTATAGTTACCTTCACTCACCAGTCAAGTGTTTCTCTGAGACTGAATGCATGGATGCAGTTGCAAATTAATTGCAAACAGTGTGCAACATGGTTGTAAGATAAGCCTTCTGAACTAAACTGCCCAACACATCTTGTCAATAAAATCCCACAAAAATTTGAATTTCAATTCAATTTTATACATAAAGCGATAGATCATAACACACATCATCTCAAGGCAACAAGCACTTGGTGACATTATATATTATTATTATTATATTATTTGTATTAGCAAAGAAACTTGAATGTAGATATGAGTTTTTGGGGGAAGGGCAGAGAAATGTTTTTAAGATAAGACTGCAAGTACTGACTTCATTTCTCACCTGTACAAACAGATAATGAGTCAGTTCCATTGTTCATCATTTCAACACCCTTCTTTGGACAAATATAACCTTTAGACTGTGAATAGTCTCATCTCAGTTTTGTAAGCATTTTTGCTCACAACTCACACATACTTATACAGTCTGTCTGTTACACTAAACCCCATGGAAGAATCTATGAAGCACAGACATAGAATCAGAGAGATCCCTCAAGGGGTGTATTTAACTTATGTTACTTACAATGGCACAATCACTCTAGGACACTCATGTAGGTGGAAGTACTTTGATGTCTTTAATCTTCATCACTGAGACACACTTTCATAAAAACAGTACAGGCTCTGCAGATGGATACTTTCACTGATGGTCTGAGTTTGTACGTTTGGAGGGCAGGCAAGGCTATGAGGTTAGGCTAGGATAGCTTTATGGCATTTATGCCTTTAAAACGTACTATTGTGCATCCTGTGCTTTGTACAATTCCCTTTGTTGCATACCATCCTGCATCATTTGATTCTGCGCTGATTTTCGTTGCGAGATCAAAGTAGCCGAATTCTCTGTAAAGTCCTTTCAGATATGCTTGTGATGAAGGGCTCAATAAAAAAACCTGACATTTACAAGAGATACAATGGATTTTATTAAATTGTCTTTTGAGAAAGGCCGGCGCTTAAGAAACAACTACCGGCTTTAAATTGTCAGATGTGATAAGTCATGATTGAGAGTAGCTCTTTGTACTACTTGAAACAAATAACAAATGATTCATTTAATGCTTATTGTTAATCTGTATGTGTGTCAGGAAATAAAGCCATGAAAGTCCTGCTCATGTCTGTTTACTTACAGTTGATATGCAAAATCAAAAGAAGCAGAAGCAAAGATATTAGATTTTATGTATTCCTCTGTCTCTTCTATTGTCTACATGTTTGTTTTGTCCTCGTAATATGAATAAAGGACCAACACTGTGTCCTACATAAAACAAAGATGCCAAGGGCAACTTTCCCATAGTCAAAATGTTAACAGAAATATTCTGTTTCATTTTTACTCCCTAAAAATGAATAAATTATGGCAATGATTTCAAGGTCGTAAAAGTATCAGCTTGCAAGGGCCACAAACTGTTACTAAAAGGTGCTCAGTGTTCTCAAAAATATGATGAAGCTGTCACATTGCTGGGAGCTTTACAGGGAACCTGAATTTTCCCATCAAAGACAACTAGGCAAAATGTGATTTTCTGTTTACCAGTGAGCAGCAGACTAAGGGTACTCCAGCCTTTACCTTCCACTTCTCTGTAGCTACTTCAAGACCATGTAATACCTCACTTAAGGTTGGAATAGATATTAAATGAGTGGAGATGGGTGATTATCATCATTAAGCGTGATGCTATATGATTCAATGCAACAATCAGTGCAGCGTTAACAAACACTTAATTTAACTGTAATCGCCAGTTTGCCTTTTCACCTGCATGTCTCCAGATAAAGGGGAGGCGGAGTCATGCTGGTACACACGATTGGCCTCAACTTGTAGACCTGTCTGCGAGGAGGACAGAGGCAGCAAGGGAGGGGTAGCAGCCGACATAATTACAATACAGAGCCGTGAACTAGCCGTAGATTTGCCAAATCATAGAAAATATCTCATTCCCTTGACTGTGCTCAGATACCCTGCTTGCTAAATGATAGACATCCGCCTGTGGCCTTGAGGGAGAAAAGCGCACATTTAATGGCGTTTTGGAAGTCTCCGCGGCGCTCTCCGGGTAGAAGAGGAGACATTACAGCGCGAGTTAGCTAACGTTAGCTCGTTAACAAGGTCAGTTTGAATTTTGTGTCCTGTCGTTGTTGTAGCACCGGCATCATTAAAAATGCCACCCTCGTCACCTCTGCTAACTCGGCTCACTTATAGAATTAGCACAGACTCCCGTCCGCTGACAGGACAGGTAACCGGCTATATTTGTCATCAGCATACTATCTTGACGTTAGCTTGTTAGTTAGCTCTGCTCGGTGGCTACCAGGGATTCAGTCCGTCTTTTACTCGACTTTGGAGGTGATGGAGCTGGCTGACGTTAGCGCTGCCTTATGAAAGTTATAGCCCACAATCAAGCTTTTGTTTGTTTCGGTATCTGTAGTTTAGCCTGAGTGAGCGATCGTTAGCTGCGGTATTTTGAGAGAGGCTAGGCGTTTGTGCAGTGGGTTCTCCAGCAGCAGCAGCTCGCTGCTTGTTTCTGCCTAGAATAAAACAGGTGCATCTCTGCGCTAGCGACGGGCAGATGCAGGGTAGCAGCAGTTGTTTTTCCATTTTTGCGCAGTTTTAGGGAACGATACCCCCATAAAAACACAGTTTAGCTAGTGTGGGCTGCCACATGATTTATCAAGGTTGAACGTCGTAGGTGGCGTTATCATTTGCAAAGGCCTTGTCTACCGAGTCCAGTACAAACGGGGGCAAAAGAAACGGGCCCGGTAGCTAACGTTTTTTTTTTAAGTTAGCTAACGCTAGCAGTAAGACTAGCAGATTAGTTACTGGGACACAATTCTTATCAGTCCAGAAACATTTGTTTGTGGCAGCAGTTTCTGGGATTTGTTGAATCGCACATCCAAAACCACATCTGTTGTCATTAACAATAGGGGTCTTTACCGTTGATGATTTTCTGGGAAGGGCTGGTTTAGCCTAACTTAATATTAGCGTGGATTTCCCAGCGTTGCAGTAGTTCCAGTATCTTTGCTCTAACCTTATCATATAATCAGCTGGAACATGTGTGGCCAGTAACATCACAACCATTAGCAGCAGAAACTGTCAGTCAGTTTACGTGAATTAAGAAAATCAGATCAGTCGATTAATGATATCACAGCAGCTAATTTTCAAATGAAAGTGTCACTTGTTTGGAAGCTTTACAGAGCAGAGAATCGCGTTGCCGTTGTTTTACATTTGAAACTTTACTCTTGCTTCATACTTAACATAACTCTGAATTCATAAACATACGCAAAATGATCAGTTGGCTTCTGCACTGGGTTTTGACAGCATACAGTGGTTTTCCTGTGGCATTAAATGAGTTTCCTCTCAGGTCATCATGCCACGTTAGACTTTCATTCAGCCAAGGCTGATTTTGTGTTTTCTCTCCACACACATTTCATTACTTTGTTGAACAGTGTAGAGGGCAACACAAGGGAAACATCCAGTCGCAAAGCAAGCTTGTCTTGTGGATATGTTTGTTATTCAGCTCATGCACTATCTAGAGGCTGCTGGATGTGGTACGTCAATTCAATTGGCCCTGAGTGCCACTGTGCATCGGAGCCCTAATTATTTTTGATGGTTTTCAAGTTTTAACTACTGTTGAACTGCAGACAGCGTGGATACCGTGGTTGTAAACGGTTTTGGGCCCCCTAAGTAATGCAGGCCTCGGTGTGAAACGGGCAGAAATCACCCACACTCAAGCCTTTATCATTGTACTGTTTACTATATAGATAAAGGGCCTGTCATATCAGTGTTTAGTGCATATGCACTTGGAAAATGAACAGGTTATATTATACTCAACTCTCCAATATATATCAAAAAGAACATCTTTATATGAGCCTTGATTTTTGCACTGGGGCTTTTCAAACTATATTTCTTAAATATTTTAGCAATAGTGCCATGTAGCTTGGCCCCAGTTCTGTTGTAAAGAAATCATCATGATGATAACAATGAGTCACAATTATCTATGAGCAATGTGAAATGTTATTAGGGCAGGTTATGTTTAAAAAAAAAAAAACAGACTTTCAGTGTGTGCTCTGTTCTTGTACCATTTCATAGGCAGGGTGATTGTGATGAAGTACACTGAAGTTTTAACCAAGGCTTTTAAGGTCAATCCTCTCAACTACAGCCAACGTGGCTTCTTCATCTGTACTCTTTCGTTAAGCCCTGTTTTGATTATCTCTGCTTTTTCTCCTCAGATGACATGTCTTTGTTACTGTTAAGGTTTACTCATGTTAAACGAGTCCTATTATGCACATTTCATTTCAATATTGTTTTGTTGCTCATTTGAACGGCGTGTTGATGCTCTGGAAATCAACATATTAAAACGTTTCATATTTCTTAATGAGATGTTGTTTGAGTTGGATTCTGAATTACTCACACTGTGAAATGAGAACGTGATAGAATCTAGGCCACGTTGGGAAGAGCTTACTTTGATGTTCAGATTTTTTTTTTCCTTGTGTGTGTGTGTGTGTGTGTGTGTGTGTGTGTGTAGCACCAGCCTGAGGTGAGGTGTAGTGCTCAAATCTTAATTAAATTAAGCTTATGGGCAAAATCTATTTTCACGTTAATGTTTGTGATTTACATGTAAACACATGAATAGGTGAATCATGCAATATGTTTTGTCTTTACACTTAGCTGGCATGTTGTAAGCCATTGAAGATTCAGCTTTTGTATGACCATGTGTTGGAGATGGATTTGAGGTTTTGTTTTAAAAAGAAGGCTGTACAGGGGTCATCGGGTATAAATCCCACTGAAGTGACTCAGTAGATAAAGATCCAGATAAGGTGCATGTCTCAACCTGGTTAATGGATTTGGTGAGACATGACTCAGTTGCACTCTCTGTAGCCAGTGTGTCACTACTTTTTCCATTGTTGTTTTAAAGTGACTTTTCTTGTTAACATATCTTACAGTTGAAATGTTTCTTGGATACGTTCATCCAGCCTTTCAAACTATATGCAGGATAGTGGAGGAGTGCAGGATCCCTGTGGATATGAATTGATTGTATGTTATAGTTTTCCCAGCTGGCAGTCTAGTCATAACAGTCCACTTCTGTGCCAGAAACACCACACCAGATACCTGCAGTAGATATTAATCATTGTTCCACTGAAAATAGAATCCAGAGGTTGCGCAGTATAGGTTGTGTTGCTTTGTCTTGCATACGTTTGCCTACATGCTTTTATTAGTCACTAACAGTGGATGATGCACTGACATGATAGATTTTTCCCAGCAAACAAATAAGAAACTGTTGCTGCCTTTAGTGTATAGGTTTTTGTCCAGTGATGAATCATACATTTTTAAATGCAAGGGCAATGGGTTGGTCTGTCTCAATAGTACTGGCTGAGCTGTACACCACTAAAGAGATACTTGCTACTTACAATTGTATTACCAGATCTGAATAATATGGGCAGTTATTGTAAAAAGGGAGTGAAGGAGACACACCAAAGTTGCAAAAGTAGCTGATTTTTGGCATGTTAACAAAGCCTGAACATTGGTTTGTCAGAAAGGTCAGAGATAATTTAACTACACAATTCATAGTATTGCAGGCTTTTGTTTTGTAGTGGCTTTGGTAGAATAAGAATAAAGTAACCAAACATTCAATATGTATAAGCATAATTTCAGTTATAAAGGCAAAATACAAATACAGAAGGCTGAGTTTATTAAATGTTTCTGTCAGGGATGTATGATTAAACTTCATAGGACCAAATTGCCACTCATGATGTTTGGGGCTAATGGTTTGTAAGCCACTCAGAAATGCATACCCTTTATTCTTCATCATGACATGGGCAGTGAGGCATTGGTATTATAGTTAAAAGGGTCTTAAAATGCTGAAAGGAGGTGCAGGTTTAGGGACATTCTGATCAATTTTATTTGTTTATCCATGTTTACTGTGGCACCCTTCTAAACCACAGTCTGCAGGATTTACTGCCATTTCCCACAGAGATTCTGATCACTCCCACCTGCAACAATGTTTTCTATTGAAAATCTTTCTGCCCCATTCAGCAGGGAAAATACAGGCACTCATGTGTTTAATAAGGTGCTGTTAGAGTACATGAATTGCAAACAAGTCTTATTAAATGGGTTTTTAAAGGTTTCAAAAAACAGCTTCAGACAGTAGGAACTATGAGTGAACAAAAGCATCATGGATGTCCTCATTTTTCACATACTGTATAATGCAATTTCCCATAGGAATGGATTCACACCAGATGTTTCTGCCCCACTCAGCAGGGGAAATACAGGCAGATGTCAGACATCATACGTCAAAGCAGCATTTTCATTGTTAGGATTTTGATTTGGGTGGTTATTTCTTCTAACGTATTTGAGGTTTGAACAAAATGTGTGTGATTGAGTCTCGTCAGACTAGTCTCAAGAGAGTAAGAGAGAGAAAGTGAGTAGGTGAGTGAGAGAACTAAACTAATCTCTAGTTTAGCTTTATTTGCTGCTGCATTTAGAGTCACGCAGTTTCCTGGAAAGGTTTGCATGCATGATTCATTTCAATAATGATTTCCTTTTGTTCATTAAACTTTATACTTTATCCCAAAGTAGTAAGGCTGAGCACCTGTCACTGCCTACATTAGAGTAAATACATGTATATTTTGTGATTTGTGTGCTGCATCCTTTGAGATCCCTGTGCTGCTGCAGTGCAGCCCTCTTTTACTGGCCATTTCTTGTATGAATCATCTGAATATTGCAGGGTTAGTTCCAACAGAATAAAACTTGTTATAGGGATTCGTTTTGGATAAAATGACTAATAACATGGAATAGATACTGGAATAAAAGGTTGGCCAGTAAATTAAATGTATTGTACTCAGACCCTCTATAAGAAGCCTCCTCCTGGCAATATTTTGGAGTCTATGAGTTGACGTCACAGTCTTTTGCCAGTCAGGCATTAGGATTCCAGGCAATTGGCTGACCCTCCTCTGCCCATTTGTGAGTGCTACAGGATTGGGGTTGGCTGGGTCAGCACAATGGAGACTCTAATTCCAACCCTCAGGGCACCTAATTAAAACTTACAACCAAGACAAACAACCTTTGACACTCATACATCTCGTGAGAATGGCTATTACTCAAAATGCCATGATAGAGAAGTGAAGATCAGTGGGAGATTGTTGTTTTTTTTTTTTTCTTTAATTGTTTTTGCTTTTTGCACAAAAACCCCTGCAATTTGGTGAAATTTCATTGCAGTGGATTAGGATAATATTTGTTGTTTACCCTCACATTTAGAAAAATTGCATGCATTTTGGGCAGTGGTTTATTAATTCTCGAAATTATAAGTTGTAACAAATACTGAGATCACTCTGTCCATTCAT
This sequence comes from Lates calcarifer, assembly GCF_001640805.2. Classification (NCBI taxonomy): domain Eukaryota; kingdom Metazoa; phylum Chordata; class Actinopteri; family Centropomidae; genus Lates; species Lates calcarifer. Next base: position 17,238,160 of record NC_066838.1, on the reverse strand, counting down.
TGCTTCATATATAGACACTCAGTTGTTTACCTTTTAGTGAAAAGTAAAATGAAGTCTCAGACATAAACATATATACATACAATATACAAACTGTTGATTGTATTGTAGTGGAGATGAACTGATATGAGCACAAACATTACTGTGTAAGCAGAAATAGTATGTTTGCGCTGATGTTTTTTTTCCTTTCTTCACACTCATGTATGCTTGTTTTATTTGTTTTTTCTCACATAGGTTGCTAATATGGCTGTCTAACAGGCTGCCAAAGATCTCTTCATGGATCACAGGAGACAACAAAGAAAAACCACTCTATCTGTGAGCACAGCCAATAACTAGGGAATCTGACCCACAAGTATATCACCAGACTGACTTCAGTGCATGTGGCCTCCTCAGTTGTTCATAGACATCTGTTGGGCAGCCCAAAGGCCTATTGCTATGCACTATAAAAGGAGAGACATGAGTTGCGGGGATGCTGGGAGGAGCAGGCTTCTTTCGTGCAGGACTATCCCTCTGGTAATTGTGCTTCTGGTGACCATGGCCCAGGGCGCTGTGCCAGAGCAACAAGAGACACTGGTGGAGATGATATCTGTGGAGCTAGAGGCTTCCATGCAGTCCTCTATGCTCTCTGAGCTCCAGGCTGCTGCATCCTCTGTTGGTGAAGGGCCACCTACAGCCATCCCAGATTCCTCTACAAAGAATGCGGGAGTGCACACTGGTATACCTGACTCTTCTGCTATTGTGGGCCAGGTGTTCCAGTTGAAGGTTCCACCAGGACCTGCAAATGCAAGCTGTAATGTCCATGTAAGTATACTGAAGATTTGATAGAACAAGAAAAATTAAATATTGAGATAAATCCATTGTTGATCTTCTGTGGGAAATATTTGGCATGTAATCCCTCATAGCCTAATATTAATGTTAGTATTTACAAATAATTTCATGTGAATTATGTAACATTAATTTAATTGGCTCAGAATTAATCAGTCAATGAGAGCAGCATTTGTGTTAAAGAAAAAAGACTCAGAATAACAAAGTGGTATGGGGAGACTTTCTTGTTTTAAAGATAGACTGAAGGTCTTTTTTTTTTTCCCCTTTTTTGTGAATGAGGTGCTTATTTATTTGTTTGAATTGACCCAGCCCTGGCATTATTGAGTACTAGGTTGAGAGTCTACATTTAAAAACAGTCTAAAATGTATTCCACCCTCATCTTGTTAATATTGAATAAAAAAACAAAAGCTGAATCTCATTTTGTTACAGTACAAGGTTTTAAACATAATTTTGTACTGAACTGTAACTACATTGAAAAATACTGTATTTTTAAAGTGACCTTAGCCTTACTCTACAAGTGTATAATAAAAGTGAATGTTAATGAAAGAACATAAAATGATGGCCATCACTGAAGACGTGTGCAGCTGTATTAACTTACTAGCAACATTTATTACCTGCTTTTATTGTTACTTTATGTCCCTATGGGGACTATAGTGGCCAGATAGACCAAAATATTTTTCCTGTCAGTGCAGAAATAGTGTATGTAGTAATTTATTCCAGCAGTTTTGATCACTGTATCACTGCTGATTGAAGCTGACTGTGGTGCAATTTGTTCCAGTCAGACTCATGAATGAGATGAGATTATTATTGGCCCAAGTGGTGATGCAGAATGATATGCTGTCATACAGTAATAACTCACAATGAAGAGTGATGACTCACATAGTTGTTATTATGAATAGGAGCTCACTCTGCTTCCTGTTCATATTTGGCAAGATTTGATAAACTCAATGGAAGTGGGAAGGGGGTTGTGGTTGGGGAGATAGTGAAAGCATTCCTGCTTTTACTGTACACATTTGAAAGTTTTGCAGTCATCCATGTGGTTTTTCTAGTTCCTGTTTCACAGGTAACCTGGTCAATATGAAATAGAGAACTGAATACAGAATATGTTTGATCTTCTAGTTTTTATTTCAAAGATTTACTTTGAATTAGATTTGCTTTTCTCTGTCATATATTTTCTGTCATATATTATGACAAAATTTAAGCTCCTAGTCAGGCTAAGTAATTTTCACTAGGGTGCTGGTGATTTGTAATTATTTTTGCTTGAATCAATCACTTAATTAAAGTTAATAATGAGTTTTGCCTTTTTGTACGTAAGTTGTATCTCTATAGTATGTACAGTAATGGTGTAATGGTTTTTCCTCCTGTAGCTCACTGAGATGGGAAAGGAGACTTTACCCTCCTGGCTATATTGGGACAAAGAAAGCTGCATTCTGAGAGGTTTGGCCCTGGAGCAGGATAAAGGTGTGTATCATATCTTGGTGTCTGGAGAGGAGATAATTGAGAAGACTGGCAGCCAAGCATTCCCCAGTACAGTCTTCTCTGTTGAAGTATACCCAGAAGAAAGAGCAGACACTGAACCAGCCCTGCTCACTCTACAATCTGATATCAGCGGCCTCCAGCCTTTCACCTGTGGCTCTGAAGAGCCTGTCACCGTCCTCACTGTCATCTTGGATGCGGACTTGACAAAGATGGTTGCTGAACAGAGGGCCAACTTACTCGGTATTATGAGAAAATTCTCACATGTGCCCATAGAGCATATGAGGGTAGTCCCTGTCGTCAACAACCGCTTATTTGACATGTCTGCTTTCATGGCTGGACCAGGGAATGCCAAGAAGGTGGTGGAGAATGGGGCCCTATTGTCGTGGAAACTTGGATGTGCCCTTGACCAGGGCAGCATCCCTGACATTAGCAGCGTCCAATCCTCAGCAAAGGATGGGACCATGTCAGCTAGGCTGGGGTACCCAGTGGTTGGCTGGCACATTGTCAACAAAAAACCCCACGGAGTGAAACGGGTTAGACGGCAGTTGAACAATACACCTACTCCAGTGCCCTCCCTGCTTCCTCCAACTACCCACCCAGAGCCCCCTGTGCGTGTCGTTCCAACTCCAACTTCGCCCTCTATTGCCCCAGCAACAGAGAACTCTGCTCCCCCTGTCCGAGGCCCTTTGCCTCTTCCAGTGAAGCCCACAATGAGGGTCAGAGATCAGATAGCCCACACACCTGTTTTTGGGCCTCCCCAACCCACAAGAGTACTAGGAACTACAAGCACCATCCCTATCCAGCCGACCATGACCCGGCCTACATTTGTAGAGGCCACTGCTGTACCAACACCACCTAGCACCACCAAAAAACCTAAACCTTCTGCCACAAGGAAACCCAAGAAACCCAAACCCTCTACTCAAGCACCCCGGGAACCCAAGTCCACCACAGCTAAACCGCCCAGACGCACCACTCCTCTCTCTTTGGCTCCAGACTCAAATCAAACCCCGCAGATGCGCAACCCCATTGATCAGGTGAATGCGTGGGTTGGCACATACTTCGAGGTTAAGATTCCTCCTGATACATTCTTTGACAAGGAGGATGGTACTACTGATAAGCTGCGTTTGACTTTGAAAAAGACCCCCAAAGAACCAGTAAGTGAAACATCCTGGATCCAGTTTAACAGCACTATCCAACTTCTGTACGGCCTTCCGGAAGAGCAGCACGAGGGGAAACATGAGTACTTCATGTTAGCCACTGATAAGGGTGGGAGGAGCATCATGGATGCTTTTGAGGTACAAGTTAACCGTTGGTCTACGTATGACAAACCATCAGTTGTGTTTGCTGCTCGCTTCCACGGGGACCCCAAAACTTTAAGCAATGATGTCCATAAGAAGATTCTTTTGACCAAAAAGTTGGCTTATGCACTCGGTGATCGCAATAGCAGCTCAGTGACCCTGAGAAGCATCACAAGGGGCTCCATTGTGGTTGAATGGACCAATAACAGTCTCCAGCAGAGTCCTTGTCCAAAGGATGAGATCACAGTTCTTAGCAACAAAATTTCTGATTCCCAGGGGACACCTAAACTGGCCTTCGTCAAAGCCATGGAGCCAGAATTCAAACCCATTAACATCTCTGTTCGTGGTATAAATAAATGCCAGAGCTACACGTTCATCCCACCAGGAGAGGTGCCATTACCTGTTCTTCCAACAGCTACACCTTCACCTGGGACAGGCCGTAGGAGCAGTGATGATGTTTACTTACACACTGTTATTCCTGCTGTAGTGGTAGCAGCCCTGCTGCTTATAGCTGGGATCATTGCTATGGTCTGCTACCGCAAGAAGCGCAAAGGGAAGATGACCATTGAGGAGCAGGCCACTTTCATCAAGAAAGGAGTCCCCATAATATTTGCAGATGAGTTGGATGATTCCAAATCACCCCCGTCCTCCAGCATCCCTCTTATCCTTCAGGAGGAAAAGCCCCCACTTCCCCCTCCAGAGTACCCTAACATGGCTGGACCCCACAGTACCCTACTCAACCAGGATTTGCTAGAGGAGTATTCTGTCTATCAAGATGATGATCCTAATGCCCCTCCTTACCAGCCCCCACCACCATTTACTGTCCCTATAGAGGGCAAAGGCTCTCGCCCCAAGAACATGACCGCATACAGGTCACCACCTCCCTATGTGCCTCCCTAACGCACACAGGAGCTTTCAGTTTGGAAAGCAGGTGCAATGTAGGGATGCTTGTTGAAAACTACTACAGGAGTAATTTTACATGTGTTCAATGAAAATGGCTTTGACTTTGTAGAGGAGCAGGCAACCATACCCATATATTTGACCACCATGGATAAGACACTGTATCGTACAATTCTACTACTGGCACAGGGCAAATGGATGGGGAACAGTTTGTAATTCCAGCACTCTTTTTTTGTTGTTGTCCTTCAAATCTGCTTTTGACTTCTTGCATATTCTTTTATGTCTGTTTTTGCCAAGAAGAGTCAGTTTTATCTTCAATGATGTACTATTTCTATTGTATAGAAAATTATAAAGAAGCAGGAAAGACTGAAGCCCACAGGGCCTTTGAGCAGATGTCACCATGACAACAGACTTGAGGCTCTCCGTCACAATGTTAATCTTTATGAGTTCTATATCACTCTTATCTGTCCTTTGGCTAGGTTTACTAAGATTTTGCACCTGTTATTTCTAGAGGGGAATGAAATACAAAAAGCCAAACTGAAAGCATGAAACACTTTATTTACACAAGAATCCATTTGTTTCTTAGAGTTTGACCTTTCTCTGTTCTCTTCTTTGCTTTGCTCCCTCTTGACAATAACATGCAAACCTTGCACTTATGCAAATTCTTGTTAAACCTTGCACTTTGTGTCTTGCTTAGAATTTGAACGCAGTAAGTGGTAGTCCAATAAGGAGAAAAAAATATTCTTTTTGTATCCTTGAACTCACCACATGACTGAGATTCCTCTGGTACTAGATCACAAAGGACATTACACTGATCACGCCTGTTGTAGATGTAGCCTAATTAAGTTACAAAACAAATAATGTTTTTTTTTCTTAATGTGTGTGCCACTGAACCTGCCTGTGAGATGACTGAATGGTTTTTGCTGTTGCCAAGGTGATGTCTGTGGCAAACCTTGTGGGGTTGCTACAACAATAATGAAGGGGCCAATGGAATGCTGTGGTTCACAGCAAGGTGAGAATTGGCAACATAGTCAATGAGGTGGATCCACTGTCTTATATTCAGTTAGTTTTATTGGTATGTTGGGTGGGTGGGTTTAGAGTACTGTATTATCACTGCTCTGCCTCTAGGTGTTGCACTGTTATGTTTAGTGCACTACCTGTTGTCAGTTCAGATGAGGCATGGGGACAAGGGGATGTACATAATTGTGTGCCTGTGAAATTAAACAACTCCATAATGTTAGTGTTTTATCAGTAAACCTAGACGGGGAAAGGGGAGGGCCAGAGCGGGAAATAATTTTATTTTTTAATTGTATGTCTAGATTTATGATCACAATCATAAAAAAAATGACTTTATAGTTTGTGAGGGTACAAAAGAACGTTTACTTGCCCATCACAGAAAAAATAATGCATTATCTCAATATGATGGGGAACAAAGAAACCACAACAATATGTGAATTATGTACATTTCATATCTGATATCACCATAAGAAAAAATGGTTAAAAATCTAATGTTTTTACTGAGTTTTTGATACAGTCTTAAACTTGTTTTATGAAAATATATTAATAAAATGTAATACTATTTGTAAAGCCTCAGAGATGGTGTATAGTCCCTTTTTTTGAGAAAGTGGAACTCGATCAAAAACATGTTTTCAGCACAGGTGTGCATGTATGTGGATGTATTAAAACACAACTTAGCAGGTAAATTAGAATGTAATATACAGGAAGTGAAATGTGCTACCTTACAACACAGTATGTTTACATTTTGCAAAAGCAGATACAGTAATGGGCTTAGTTACAGTTGTGTTGCAATTATGACGGTGATTGAGTTTTTGATTTGGTGATTTGAGTGAAACAACTTGTTACATGTTCGTGCAGTATAACGCTGACTGATAATGAAGAAAGTTTTAAATTAACAACTATTGGAGGAATTTCTGTTTTGGGTGCCAAATGTGGATTTGAAGTCATTGACCACCCACCCTAGTTCCCTGATTAGGCACCCTCAGACTACTACCTCCTCCCTGAGATAAAGGAGGAGTCATTTTTACAGTGATGATGATGCTATCACTGCTGTTTTACAGTCCTGATTTACAGTTTTCAATCAAAAATAAAGTAACTTCAAAAATTAACTTCAGACTCTCTGCATTATCACTCAAAGAGCTGAACTGTATGTGCATGTAACAAGAGCCATGTAGCTCATCACCTACTACCTTAAGACACAAACGTACCAGTAACCCCCCTATAAGTGCAAATGATAAGTTATGATAGGATTAATATTTTTTTATGATAAATAACTGATTTTAAAATACCTTAAACCCCCTTTTTGCTTTCTAGATTTGTTTTGTCCTCAGATATGTAAATCTACAGTATAGTATATCTTAACAGAGGACCTGTGACATTTCTGTTTTTAGTATTTTATGTTCTCGACAGAGGGTCTAGGACCAGGCTACATTCGAGTCTAATGGTTGGCTGGTTTTGACTATAACACACTATACACTCTTTGTTGTAATAAACCCAATACACGGCAGGCAGCCCTCGAGAGACAGTGTGATATTTTAAGAGAAGTGCTCCCTTTCTGTGGCATTTAGGTAGGCAGTTTTTCTTTTTTTGGCCCTGTGCTGGAGAAATATCAATAACAGTGACTAATATCTGGTCTTAAATCCTTTCAGTATAGACTTTTTGTTATGATGGCTTATTCAGGAGAGGTCAAAAACTGTTTCATTGGTTGACACACATTACTTTTTCGTACAAATTGCAAAACAAGACATTTTGATTTGTTCTTCTGTAGTCCTAGAAAGAAATCCTTTACCTGCTGTGAAAGCTTCTGGCAATAATGTACACTTAAGGAATTTATCAAGGCACTGAATATTCTCCCTTTTGTACCTTTTTTAAAAAGCATTCAAACTCTGACAGAGTAGCTCACAGAAAATCATTGGTGATCCTCCAGACCTTGATTTATTGGAAAGAGAAATGTGTACTGTAGCATCAATCTGAAGAACCTTTTTTATTTATTGTCACTGTTGTAATTGTGTTACCTGCTCTCAGTCTTACCAGTCTTAGTTATCATACCACATAATTGGTAATTATGAGGTGGGTTACGTTGCGAATTGAGTGTAATAATCATTTATCAATTAGCAGACAACCATCAAAGTGTGGGCGACTGATTCATTTACAAGAGATATTGGTAACACTGAACTTGCAGCTCTTTTTTCCTACAAACAACAACTGTGTGATTAAACACAACCCATACTGTTAAACAATATATAAACTGAAATGTGGACATTTCACCCCTTGTTGCAAAAATAACACAATTTCAGATTTTTATTGATATAGTATAAACAACATAATATCACAATGATGACAGAACACCTAGCTGGAATGAGGTCAAACATAAATTATTTAAACAGAACATTGTTCAAGAGCGCAATCTATTTACATATAACTTCTAGCTTATCTGGCTGTAAGAACACAGTTAATTTTAATAGAGCTTCTACTTTCATTCATTGATGGACACAAACATTCTTGTAATTGATTTATTGTTTATTATTATCATATCATATTATCATATATAGTATCATTTTTCTAGCAATAATGCCAATTGATTTTTTAATGAATCTGTTGTTTTTCCTTGACTTAATTGTCAGTAAATCGGTAAATCTTTGGGTTTTGGAAACAAAACAGTTGTTTTGAAATTGTTAACTCACTGTTTTTGGATATTTATTGACTAGACAGTGACTCAATAAATTGACTCAATACTCGACAGATGAACTGATAATAAAAATAACTGTTGCAGGACTGACATTAATGTACACTTGCATTCTTACAATCAAACAGTGTGATCCTCACCTCCTAGTTGGTTGTCATTACAATGGTTGCTGACCATTCCTACAAACCTTTATTTCTTCCAGCAACATTGGGTATACACAGTATGATATACAGATAGATGACAAAGGAAATGAGGGGCAGTAAATTTTGAAGTCCAAGACTCAATACAAACACTCAAAGACTTGAAAAACTAACCACCCATGGGCAGAAATATGTGCTACTGGAAACTGAATTTGAAATTGTATTTTTAATTGGTAGTGATATAGTTATATATAGTAATATAGTTGCATTAAAAAACTGAATTGAAATTACATAAATTGTAATTTAAGGTTAAATTAAGTTCTCTGCATATTTCCATATTTTGTTCTTACGTTTCAATTTCAGTCCTCCATTCAGTTTACTGTGATGCACATCCGGGTCGTTGAAGAAGAGCAATCACGTGTAGAGTGCAGAACTCTCCTTCGGCCATTGAGCACCCACTCTGTATTTTGTTTTGGGCCATTTCCTTCTCTACCATTGAACCATGAACGTGTAGGTAATGGTAATATATCCCTGGGAATTACGTTGAAGAAGTGTTATTTTCCCCGCTTCTACCCTGCCTATGATCGGCTAATCCCTCGTCTGCTAATCGCTAACGTTAGCCTAGCTGTGATGCTAACCGGTGCTACGAACTTGACGGATTAGGGAAGAGAGCGACTCGGCCTCAGCGCTCACGTCGCTCCCGATTGCAGCAGCTACTGGAGGTAAGTTAACGTGAAATGCTATAGCACAACTAGACCCACACATAGACTGCACATAAAGTCCTACAGCAAAGTTAATCAGCTGTCTTGTTGGTATTACTCCATCAACGATTAGTCTAATCAAGTATTATCAGCATTTTGACTAACGTTTCAAGAGATCACCTGTCTTTGCAAATATTACAAAAACAAGCTCTGAAGCTAATCTTTTGTTCAACAGGAATGAGGCTGGACGCTGAACACACGTGCGGCGCGGAGGTACGGCTAAGGAGCTAACTAGCTAGCGGCTAGCGTTAGTATTTGCGTTAGCAGCGAACGTTAGCAATAGCCTTCTCTTTTAACCTATTTATCGCGTGGGTAAGAGTTTGTTTATGTTTCCGTGAGTGACGCGTCCCTGACTTGAGTTGTGGACCCCCAACATGGACAGGTGAAAACCCAAGGAGCTATTGATAGGCTGCCCAAATCCCTGTTGTAACAGTCCCTTTACTGACATCTTGCATCTATTTGTAATTTTGTGTTCCACCCTGGTCATTTTAACATTTTATAGCGGTCTATCATGTTGCTGTCGTCGTTTTGTGTCTATTTGTGGTCATTTTGTGTTGTATTGAGTCTGTACCTGGCTGCTTTATACCTGGATGTCAGTGTTAACAATAGCAAATTTGAGGTGCCCTTTGACGGTAACTCAAGCTTTTGGTAACTTTTAATCACAAAGCCCTTCAGAGCTGAGTTTGAAGTCGATATGATTAAATCTCTAGGAGTTCGTTCAAAGACAGTGTTCCCAGATGGAAAATTTGTGAATTAAAGTCAAAATGGCTGATTTCCTGTTGGTTTGAGGTCATGACATCAGGAGACTTTTTTTGTACATTTGGGCATGTATCTGGTCCGAATTTAGTCAATGTACGACAAAGTAAGCCCAATGGGGGATCACTTTTGAATGCTGCCTTAGCATGCTTCCTGCTCGAGCCCTAATAAGAAAAGTAATATGCAGTGGTAAAAGTAATCTAATATTAGAGGTATCAGTAAAAGTAATATAAAGGCAATAAGTAATAGTAATCCAAAATGGAAGGAAAAATGTCACTATAGTAAAACATCTTTTGAAATGAAAATTTGAAATTCTTAATTATGTGCAAGACATACAACACTACACTGTACAAAACAATATCAATTCCATAAATCAAATATTTGAGTGAGTGTGTTAATTTAATTGTTGGTGAGAGGGCGTTTTAAAAATAACTTTATAGTGTATACCGACCAGTTCTACACTTATTTACTTAAGATTTTCTACCTATGCTGCTGTTAAAACCTTTGTAAATGTATTTGTTATTCATTAAACAAAAACAACACTGAACAAAGACATTTTAAATATGTTAATAAGAAGGTTGAAGTGTGAAATAATAATTTTGTATGTGACCATCTGTGGTGGTAGAAATACTCAGACTTTTTACTGCAGTATAATAACACAAGTTAAAATGATTCATTGAAACATTTACTTAACTGAGTGTTTATTATTATTGTGTAGTTCACAGTAACATACAAGATTGCTTCAGTGATTAGTTGATAGATACACAATTAATGGTCATTTGACTTTTTCCCAAATATTTTTATTGTTGGTTCTTCAGGCAATGATGACCGTCAACTGTTCATTTTCTGAAACAGCCCTCTAATGTTTGTTAAATCTTCTGGTTCAGCAGTAATGTTGAATATTTGTCTGTGTTTTCATGGTTAAACTGTTGATGAGGAATAGGTAGTAGTGTATTGCTAATTTTCCTTGTATGTTTCTCTTTGATTTCCTCCAGGCGTCACCACTTTGTCCACGACACCGTCCACGATTGCAGAGACTTCGTCCATGATCGGAGAGACATTGTTGAGGATGAGGGAGACATCGTCCATGATCAGAGACATTGTCCATGATAGCAGAGACCTTGTCAAAGATGAGAGAGACGTTGTCCATGATCAGAGACATTATCCATGCTTCGTAGAGACCTTGCGATAGAATCGGCGGAGACGGGGGTCACCGATTTGACGGCATTGCCCGCGATCATGGAGACATTGTCGATGATCACAGAGCCTTTGTCCATAATCTCAGAGACATTGTCCACGATCACAGAGAGTCTTCGTACAATGAAGCAGTTCTTTGAGACCAGGACAGACGCCTCCAGGTAATTCACAAACTGCTTTACATCAACTGTCCAACACAGAGCACTGGTATTAAATTGTTTATGTTAAGTGTTCGGTATATCAGTAAAGTATAATAATAGAAGTAATTTGCAGTATAAAAATGATGTAAAAGTAATCTGTGTTAACAGAAGTCATGTAAAAGTAATATCAGAAGAAAAATACAATAAACAATCTGATACTAGATGTAGTTTGCAACAGTATAAGTTATTTGTATTTAGAAGTGATATGTAATGAGAAAAGTAGTGTGTAATGGTGAAAGTAATCTAATATTAGAAAAATGTTCAAATAATCCAATCATCAAAAATGTTTTGTTAAATGTTCTGATTCAGCTGTAGTGTTGAATATTTATGTCTTTTCGAGGTTAAACTGTTGATGAGGAATAGGTAGTAGTGTATTGCTAATTTTCCTTGTATGTTTCTCTTTGATTTCCTCCAGGCGTCACCACTTTGTCCACGACATCGTCCACGATCGCAGAGACTTCGTCCATGATCGGAGAGACATTGTTGAGGATGAGGGAGACATCGTCCATGATCAGAGACATTGTCCATGATAGCAGAGACCTTGTCAAAGATGAGAGAGACGTTGTCCATGATCAGAGACATTATCCATGCTTCGTAGAGACCTTGCGATAGAATCGGCGGAGACGGGGGTCACCGATTTGACGGCATTGCCCGCGATCATGGAGACATTGTCGATGATCACAGAGACACCGTCTATGATCTCAGAGACATCGTCCACGATCACACAGACATTGTCCATGATCACAGAGACTTTGTCCATAATCTCGGAGACATTGTCCGCGATCACAGAGACGTAGTCCACGATCACAGAGAGTCTTCGTACAATGAAGCAGTTATTTGAGACCAGGACAGAGGCCTCCAGGTAATTCACAAACAGCTTTACATCAACTGTCCAACACAGAGCACTGGTATTAAATTGTTTATGTTAAGTGTTCGGTATATCAGTAAAGTATAATAATAGAAGTAATTTGCAGTATGAAAATGATGTAAAAGTAATCTGTGTTAACAGAAGTCATGTAAAAGTAATATCAGAAGAAAAATACAATAAACAATCTGTTACTAGATGTAGTTTGCAACACTATATGTTATTTGTATTTAGAAGTGATATGTAATGAGAAAAGTAGTGTGTAATGGTGAAAGTAATCTAATATTAGAAAAATGTTCAAATAATCAAATCATCAAAAATGTTTTGTTAAATGTTCTGATTCAGCTGTAGTGTTGAATATTTATGTCTTTTCGAGGTTAAACTGTTGATGAGGAATAGGTAGTAGTGTATTGCTAATTTTCCTTGTATGTTTCTCTTTGATTTCCTCCAGGCGTCACCACTTTGTCCACGACATCGTCCACGATCGCAGAGACTTCGTCCATGATCGGAGAGACATTGTTGAGGATGAGGGAGACATCGTCCATGATCAGAGACGTTGTCCATGATAGCAGAGACCTTGTCAAAGATGAGAGAGACGTTGTCCATGATCAGAGACATTATCCATGCTTCGTAGAGACCTTGCGATAGAATCGGCGGAGACGGGGGTCACCGATTTGACGGCATTGCCCGCGATCATGGAGACATTGTCGATGATCACAGAGACACCGTCTATGATCTCAGAGACATCGTCCACGTCACACAGACATTGTCCATGATCACAGAGCCTTTGTCCATAATCTCGGAGACATTGTCCGCGATCACAGAGACGTAGTCCACGATCACAGAGAGTCTTCGTACAATGAAGCAGTTCTTTGAGACCAGGACAGAGGCCTCCAGGTAATTCACAAACTGCTTTACATCAACTGTTCAACACAGAGCACTGGTATTAAATTGTTTATGTTAAGTGTTCGGTATAACAGTAAAGTATAATAATAGAAGTAATTTGCAGTATGAAAAAGATGTAAAAGTAATCTGTGTTAACAGAAGTCATGTAAAAGTAATATCAGAAGAAAAATACAATAAACAATCTGGTACTAGATGTAGTTTGCAACAGTATATGTTATTTGTATTTAGAAGTGATATGTAATGAGAAAAGTAGTGTGTAATGGTGAAAGTAATCTAATATTAGAAAAATGTTCAAATAATCAAATCATCAAAAATGTTTTGTTAAATGTTCTGATTCAGCTGTAATGTTAAATATTTATGTCTTTTCGAGGTTAAACTGTTGATGAGGAATAGGTAGTAGTGTATTGCTAATTTTCCTTGTATGTTTCTCTTTGATTTCCTCCAGGCGTCACCACTTTGTCCATGACATCGTCCACGATCGCAGAGACTTCGTCCATGATCGGAGAGACATTGTTGAGGATGAGGGAGACATCGTCCATTATCAGAGACATTGTCCATGATAGCAGAGACCTTGTCAAAGATGAGAGAGACGTTGTCCATGATCAGAGACATTATCCATGCTTCGTAGAGACCTTGCGATAGAATCGGCGGAGACGGGGGTCACCGATTTGACGGCATTGCCCGCGATCATAGAGACATTGTCGATGATCACAGAGACACCGTCTATGATCTCAGAGACATCGTCCACGATCACACAGACATTGTCCATGATCACAGAGACTTTGTCCATAATCTCGGAGACATTGTCCGCGATCACAGAAACGTAGTCCACGATCACAGAGAGTCTTTGTACAATGAAGCAGTTATTTGGGACCAGGACAGAGGCCTCCAGGTAATTCACAAACAGCTTTACATCAACTGTCCAACACAGAGCACTGGCATTACATTTTTTATGTTCAGTAATCTGCTATGTATGAGTAATCTCTATTAATAGAAGTAATGTAAAAGTAATTAGCAATGTCAAAAGTAATCTGTTACTAGATGTAGTTTGCGACAGTAAGAATTGTCTGTAAATTTAGAAGTAATACATAATATCAGTAAAAAGGAATGGTAAATAATATTAGAGGTAACAGTAAAAGTAATCTGTAATACAAAAGCAGTGAAGAAGTAATAGCAATCCAAAATAGGAGTAAAAATGTCATGTAACACTAAGACATTATAAATGTCATATAAGTCATCAAAAAATGTCAATATTTTAAGACTTCCAAAAATGGTCAAAAAAGTAATAAGATAGTAATGCATCAAAAACTGTCATAGTATTGTATGGCGTAAAAAACAGTGAAAAAATGTCATAGAATAGTAAGATGTCAAAAAATGTCATAGTATAGTATGCTGTCAAAAATGGTCAAAAAATGTCATCATATAGTATGGCGTCAAAACCGGTCAAAAAATGTCATACTATAGTCAGGTGTCAAAAATTGTCATAGTATGGCATCAAAAACTGTCAAAAATTGTCATAGTATAATAAGATGTCAAAAAATGTCATAGTATAGTATGGCGTCAAATATGGTCAGAGTAGTAAGGTGTCAAAAACTGCCAAAAAAATGTCATAGTATAGTATGCCGTCAAAACCGGTCCAAAAATGTCATAGTATGGTGTCAAAAACGGTCAAGAAATGTCAAAAAATGTCATAGTATAGCAAAGTGTGAAAAACTGTCAAAAAATGTTATAGTATAGTATGCCGTCAAATATGGCCAGAGTAGTAAGGTGTCAAAAACTGCCAAAAAAATGTCATAGTATAGTATGCCGTCAAAACCGGTCCAAAAATGTCATAGTATGGTGTCAAAAACGGTCAAGAAATGTCAAAAAATGTCATAGTATAGCAAAGTGTGAAAAACTGTCAAAAAATGTCATAGTATAGTATGCCGTCAAAAATTGCCAAAAATGTCATAGTGTAGGAAGGTGTCAAAAAAAGTCCAAAAATGTCATAGTATAGTAAGATGTCAAAAAATGTCATAATATAGTAAGCCGTCAAAAAAATGTCATAGTAAGGTGTCAAAAAATGTCATAGTATAGCAAAGTGTCAAAAATGTTAATGTTGCTAAGGAGAAGTCATTTTCAATTCATCGTATAGTATGGCATCAAAAACGGTCAAAAAATGTCATAGTATAGTCAGGTGTCAAAAATTGTCATAGTATAGTATGGCGTCAAAACCGGTCAAAAATTGTCATAGAATGGCATCAAAACTGTCAAAAAATGTCATAGTATAGTAAGCTGTCAAAAAATGTTATAGTATAGTCAGGTGTCAAAAAATGTCATAGTATAGTATGGTGTCAAATATGGTCAGAGTAGTATGGCGTCAAAAACTGTCAAAAAATGTCATAGTTTAGTATGGCGTCAAAAACAGTCCAAAAATGTCATAGTATAGTAAGATGTCAAAAAATGTCATAATATAGTAAGCCGTCAAAAAAATGTCATAGTAAGGTGTCAAAAAATGTCATAGTATAGCAAAGTGTCAAAAACTGCCAAAAAATGTGTCAAAAATGTTAATGTTGTTAAGGAGCAGTCACAAAGGGTTGGAAAAGGATCTTAACTTCAGTTTGATGGTACATCTGAAAAAAAAAATTTAATTCTTAATTATGTGCAAGACATACAACACTACACTGTACAAAACAATATCAATTCCATGAATTAAATATTGGAGTGAGTTGTTCGTGTGTTAATTGTTGGTGAGAGGGCGATTTTATAAATAACTTTACAATATATACCGACCAGTTCTACACTTATTTTCTATCTATGCTGCTGTTAAAATCTTTGTAAATGTATTTGTTACTCATTAAACGAAAACAACACTGAACAAAGACATTTTAAATATGTTGATAAGAAAAAGGTTGAAGTGTGAAATAATGATTCTGTATGTGACCGTCTGTGGTGGAAGAAATACTCAGACTTTTTACTGCAGTTACAAGTTAAAATGATTCATTGAAACATTTACTTAACTGAGTGTTTATTATTATTGTGTAGTTCACAGTAACATACATGATTGCTTCAGTGATTAGTTGATAGATACACAATTAATGGTCATTTTACTTTTTTCCAAATATTTTTATTGTTGGTTCTTCAGGCAATGATGACAGTCAACTGTTCATTTTCTGAAACAGCCCTCTAATGTTTGTTAAATCTTCTGGTTCAGCTGTAATATTGAACATTTATCTGTGTTTTCATGGTTAAACTGTTGATGAGGAATAGGTAGTGGTGTATTGATCATTTTCCTTTGTATGTTTCTCTTTGATTTCCTCCAGGCATCACCACTTCGGCCATGACATTGTCCACGATAGCAGCGACGCCGTCCACAATAACAGAGAGTCTTCATACAATGAAGAGAGACTTCTTTGAGACCAGAACAGAGGCCTCCAGGTAATTCACAAACAGCTTTACATCTGTAATATAAAAGCAATACAGAAGTCATAGTAATCCAAAATAAAAATAAAAATGTATATTATTAAATATATAGTAAGGTGTAAAAAAAAAATACCAAAAAATGTCATAGGATAGCATGGCGTCAAATATGGTCATAGTATAATAAGATGTCAAAAAATGTCATAGTATGGTGTCAAAAACGGTCAAGAAATGTCAAAAATGTCATAGTATACTATGGTGTCAAAATTTGTCAAAAAACGTCATAGTATTGTATGATGTCAAAACTGGTCAAAACATGTCATAGTATAGTCAGGTGTCAAAAATTGTCATAGTATAATAAGATGTCAAAAACCATCAAAAAATGGTCAAAAACTGCCAAAAAAATGTCATAGTATAGTATCACAAATGGTCAAATATGGTCAGAGTAGTAAGGTGTCAAAAACTGCCAAAAAAATGTCATAGTATAGTATGCCGTCAAATATGGCCAGAGTAGTAAGGTGTCAAAAACTGCCAAAAAAATGTCATAGTATAGTATGCCGTCAAAACCGGTCCAAAAATGTCATAGTATGGTGTCAAAAACGGTCAAGAAATGTCAAAAAATGTCATAGTATAGCAAAGTGTGAAAAACTGTCAAAAAATGTCATAGTATAGTATGCCGTCAAAAATTGCCAAAAATGTCATAGTGTAGGAAGGTGTCAAAAAAAGTCCAAAAATGTCATAGTATAGTAAGATGTCAAAAAATGTCATAATATAGTAAGCCGTCAAAAAAATGTCATAGTAAGGTGTCAAAAAATGTCATAGTATAGCAAAGTGTCAAAAATGTTAATGTTGCTAAGGAGAAGTCATTTTCAATTCATCGTATAGTATGGCATCAAAAACGGTCAAAAAATGTCATAGTATAGTCAGGTGTCAAAAATTGTCATAGTATAGTATGGCGTCAAAACCGGTCAAAAATTGTCATAGAATGGCATCAAAACTGTCAAAAAATGTCATAGTATAGTATGGTGTCAAATATGGTCAGAGTAGTATGGCGTCAAAAACTGTCAAAAAATGTCATAGTTTAGTATGGCGTCAAAAACAGTCCAAAAATGTCATAATATAGTAAGCCGTCAAAAAAATGTCATAGTAAGGTGTCAAAAAATGTCATAGTATAGCAAAGTGTCAAAAACTGCCAAAAAATGTGTCAAAAATGTTAATGTTGTTAAGGAGCAGTCACAAAGGGTTGGAAAAGGATCTTAACTTCAGTTTGATGGTACATCTGAAAAAAAAAATTTAATTCTTAATTATGTGCAAGACATACAACACTACACTGTACAAAACAATATCAATTCCATGAATTAAATATTGGAGTGAGTTGTTCGTGTGTTAATTGTTGGTGAGAGGGCGATTTTATAAATAACTTTACAATATATACCGACCAGTTCTACACTTATTTTCTATCTATGCTGCTGTTAAAATCTTTGTAAATGTATTTGTTACTCATTAAACGAAAACAACACTGAACAAAGACATTTTAAATATGTTGATAAGAAAAAGGTTGAAGTGTGAAATAATGATTCTGTATGTGACCGTCTGTGGTGGAAGAAATACTCAGACTTTTTACTGCAGTTACAAGTTAAAATGATTCATTGAAACATTTACTTAACTGAGTGTTTATTATTATTGTGTAGTTCACAGTAACATACATGATTGCTTCAGTGATTAGTTGATAGATACACAATTAATGGTCATTTTACTTTTTTCCAAATATTTTTATTGTTGGTTCTTCAGGCAATGATGACAGTCAACTGTTCATTTTCTGAAACAGCCCTCTAATGTTTGTTAAATCTTCTGGTTCAGCTGTAATATTGAACATTTATCTGTGTTTTCATGGTTAAACTGTTGATGAGGAATAGGTAGTGGTGTATTGATCATTTTCCTTTGTATGTTTCTCTTTGATTTCCTCCAGGCATCACCACTTCGGCCATGACATTGTCCACGATAGCAGCGACGCCGTCCACAATAACAGAGAGTCTTCATACAATGAAGAGAGACTTCTTTGAGACCAGAACAGAGGCCTCCAGGTAATTCACAAACAGCTTTACATCTGTAATATAAAAACAATACAGAAGTCATAGTAATCCAAAATAAAAATAAAAATGTATATTATTAAATATATAGTAAGGTGTAAAAAAAAAATACCAAAAAATGTCATAGGATAGCATGGCGTCAAATATGGTCATAGTATAATAAGATGTCAAAAAATGTCATAGTATGGTGTCAAAAACGGTCAAGAAATGTCAAAAATGTCATAGTATACTATGGTGTCAAAATTTGTCAAAAAACGTCATAGTATTGTATGATGTCAAAACTGGTCAAAACATGTCATAGTATAGTCAGGTGTCAAAAATTGTCATAGTATAATAAGATGTCAAAAACCATCAAAAAATGGTCAAAAACTGCCAAAAAAATGTCATAGTATAGTATCACAAATGGTCAAATATGGTCAGAGTAGTAAGGTGTCAAAAACCGTTAAAAATGGTCAAAAAATGTCATAGAATAGTTAGGTGCCAAAAAATGTCATAGTATAGGAGGGTGTCAAATACGGTCAGAGTAGGAAGGTGTCAAAAAAAGTCCAAAAATGTTACAGTATAGTAAGATGTCAAAAAATGTCATAGTATAGTATGGTGTCAAATATGGTCAGAGTAGTAAGGTGTCAAAAACCATCAAAAAATGGTCAAAGAATGTCATAGTATAGTCAGGTGTCAAAAAATGTCAGTTTAGTATGGTGTCAAAAATTGCCAAAAATGTCATAGTATAGTAAGATGTCAAAAAATGTCATAGTATAGTATGGTGTCAAATATGGTCAGAGTAGTAAGGTGTCAAAAACAGTCCAAAAATGTCATAGTATAGTAAGATGTCAAAAAATGTCATAGTATAGTATGGTGTCAAATATGGTCAGAGTAGTAAGGTGTCAAAAACCATCAAAAAATGGTCAAAAAAGGTCATAAAATGTCATTTTATAGCAAGGGGTCAAAAACTGCCAAAAAATGGCATATAGTATAGTATTAGTAGTATAGTAAGATGTCAAAAAATGTCAGTTTAGTATGGTGTCAAAAACCTTCAAAAAATGTCATAGTATAGGAGGGTGTCAAAAATTGCCAAAAATGTCATAGTATAGTAAGATGTCAAAAAATGTCATAGTATAGTATGGTGTCAAATATGGTCAGAGTAGTAAGGTGTCAAAAACCATCAAAAAATGGTCAAAAACTGCCAAAAAATGGCATATAGTATAGTATTAGTAGTATAGTAAGATGTCAAAAAATGTCAGTTTAGTATGGTGTCAAAAACCTTCAAAAAATGTCATAGTATAGTATGGTGTCAAATATGGTCAGAGTAGTAAGGTGTCAAAAACCATTAAAAATGGTCAAAAAATGTCATAGAATAGTTAGGTGCCAAAAAATGTCATAGTATAGGAGGGTGTCAAATACGGTCAGAGTAGGAAGGTGTCAAAAACAGTCCAAAAATGTCATAGTATAGTATGGCGTCAAATATGGTCAGAGTAGTAAGGTGTCAAAAACCATCAAAAAATGGTCAAAAAAGGTCATAAAATGTCATTTTATAGCAAGGGGTCAAAAACGGTCAAATATGGTCAGAGTAGTAAGGTGTCAAAAACCATCAAAAGATGGTCAAAAAATGTCATAGTATAGGAGGGTGTCAAAAAACATGTCATAGTATGGCATCAAATGTTATAGTATAGTTTGGTGTCACAAATGGTCAAGTATGGTCAGAGTAGTAGGGTGTCAAAAAATTGCCAAAAAATGTCATAGTATAGTCAGGTGTCAAATATGGTCAGAGTAGTAAGGTGTCAAAAACCATCAAAAAATGGTCAAAGAATGTCATAGTATAGTCAGGTGTCAAAAAATGTCAGTTTAGTATGGTGTCAAAAATTGCCAAAAATGTCATAGTATAGTATGGCGTCAAATATGGTCAGAGTAGTAAGGTGTCAAAAACCATCAAAAAATGGTCAAAAAAGGTCATAAAATGTCATTTTATAGCAAGGGGTCAAAAACAGTCAAATATGGTCAGAGTAGTAAGGTGTCAAAAACCATCAAAAAATGGTCAAAAAAAGTCATAAAATGTCATTTTATAGCAAGGGGTCAAAAACGGTCAAATATGGTCAGAGTAGTAAGGTGTCAAAAACCGTCAAAAAATGGTCAAAAAAAAGTCATAAAATGTCATTTTATAGCAAGGGGTCAAAAACGGTCAAATATGGTCAGAGTAGTAAGGTGTCAAAAACCGTTAAAAATGGTCAAAAAATGTCATAGAATAGTTAGGTGCCAAAAAATGTCATAGTATAGGAGGGTGTCAAATACGGTCAGAGTAGGAAGGTGTCAAAAAAAGTCCAAAAATGTTACAGTATAGTAAGATGTCAAAAAATGTCATAGTATAGTATGGTGTCAAATATGGTCAGAGTAGTAAGGTGTCAAAAACCGTTAAAAATGGTCAAAAAATGTCATAGAATAGTTAGGTGCCAAAAAATGTCATAGTATAGGAGGGTGTCAAATACGGTCAGAGTAGTAAGGTGTCAAAAACCATCAAAAAATGGTCAAAAAAGGTCATAAAATGTCATATTATAGCAAGGGGTCAAAAACTGCCAAAAAATGGCATATAGTATAGTATTAGTAGTATAGTAAGATGTCAAAAAATGGTCAAAGAATGTCATAGTATAGTCAGGTGTCAAAAAATGTCAGTTTAGTATGGTGTCAAAAACCTTCAAAAAATGTCATAGTATAGGAGGGTGTCAAATACGGTCAGAGTAGGAAGCTGTCAAGAAACCATCAAAAAATTGCCAAAAAAATGTCATAGTAAGGGGTTCAAAAATGTCATAGTATAGTTAGGTGTCACAAATGGTCAAATATGGTCAGAGTAGTAAGGTGTCCAAAATGGTCCAAAAATGGTCAAAAAATGTCATAGAATAGTTAGGTGCCAAAAAATGTCAGAGTAGGAAGGTGTCAAAAACAGTCCAAAAATGTTACAGTATAGTAAGATGTCAAAAAATGTCATAGTATAGTATGGCGTCAAATATGGTCAGAGTAGTAAGGTGTCAAAAACCATCAAAAAATGGTCAAAAAAGGTCATAAAATGTCATTTTATAGCAAGGGGTCAAAAACGGTCAAATATGGTCAGAGTAGTAAGGTGTCAAAAACCATCAAAAAATGGTCAAAAAAAGTCATAAAATGTCATTTTATAGCAAGGGGTCAAAATCGGTCAAATATGGTCAGAGTAGTAAGGTGTCAAAAACCATCAAAAAATGGTCAAAAAAAGTCATAAAATGTCATTTTATAGCAAGGGGTCAAAAACGGTCAAATATGGTCAGAGTAGTAAGGTGTCAAAAACCGTTAAAAATGGTCAAAAAATGTCATAGAATAGTTAGGTGCCAAAAAATGTCATAGTATAGTATGGTGTCAAATATGGTCAGAGTAGTAAGGTGTCAAAAACCATCAAAAAATGGTCAAAGAATGTCATAGTATAGTCAGGTGTCAAAAAATGTCAGTTTAGTATGGTGTCAAAAATTGCCAAAAATGTCATAGTATAGTATGGCGTCAAATATGGTCAGAGTAGTAAGGTGTCAAAAACCATCAAAAAATGGTCACAAAAGGTCATAAAATGTCATTTTATAGCAAGGGGTCAAAAACAGTCAAATATGGTCAGAGTAGTAAGGTGTCAAAAACCATCAAAAAATGGTCAAAAAAAGTCATAAAATGTCATTTTATAGCAAGGGGTCAAAAACGGTCAAATATGGTCAGAGTAGTAAGGTGTCAAAAACCGTTAAAAATGGTCAAAAAATGTCATAGAATAGTTAGGTGCCAAAAAATGTCATAGTATAGGAGGGTGTCAAATACGGTCAGAGTAGGAAGGTGTCAAAAAAAGTCCAAAAATGTTACAGTATAGTAAGATGTCAAAAAATGTCAGTTTAGTATGGTGTCAAAAACCTTCAAAAAATGTCATAGTATAGGAGGGTGTCAAATACGGTCAGAGTAGGAAGGTGTCAAGAAACCATCAAAAAATTGCCAAAAAATGTCATAGTAAGGGGTTCAAAAATGTAATAGTATAGTTAGGTGTCACAAATGGTCAAATATGGTCAGAGTAGTAAGGTGTCAAAAACCATCAAAAAATTGTCAAAAAAGGTCATAGTAAGGTGTTCAAAAATGTCACAGTATGGCATCAAATATTATAGTAGTTTGGTGTCACAAATGGTCAAATATGGTCAGAGTAGTAAGGTGTCAAAAACCATCAAAAAATGGTCAAAAAAGGTCATAAAATGTCATTTTATAGCAAGGGGTCAAAAACTGCCAAAAAATGACATATAGTATAGTATTAGTAGTATAGTAAGATGTCAAAAAATGTCAGTTTAGTATGGTGTCAAAAACCTTCAAAAAATGTCATAGTATAGGAGGGTGTCAAAAATTGCCAAAAATGTCATAGTATAGTAAGATGTCAAAAAATGTCATAGTATAGTATGGCGTCAAATATGGTCAGAGTAGTAAGGTGTCAAAAACCATCAAAAAATGGTCAAAAACTGCCAAAAAATGGCATATAGTATAGTATTAGTAGTATAGTAAGATGTCAAAAAATGTCAGTTTAGTATGGTGTCAAAAACCTTCAAAAAATGTCATAGTATAGTATGGTGTCAAATATGGTCAGAGTAGTAAGGTGTCAAAAACCATTAAAAATGGTCAAAAAATGTCATAGAATAGTTAGGTGCCAAAAAATGTCATAGTATAGGAGGGTGTCAAATACGGTCAGAGTAGGAAGGTGTCAAAAACAGTCCAAAAATGTCATAGTATAGTATGGCGTCAAATATGGTCAGAGTAGTAAGGTGTCAAAAACCATCAAAAAATGGTCAAAAAAGGTCATAAAATGTCATTTTATAGCAAGGGGTCAAAAACGGTCAAATATGGTCAGAGTAGTAAGGTGTCAAAAACCATCAAAAGATGGTCAAAAAATGTCATAGTATAGGAGGGTGTCAAAAAACATGTCATAGTATGGCATCAAATGTTATAGTATAGTTTGGTGTCACAAATGGTCAAGTATGGTCAGAGTAGTAGGGTGTCAAAAAATTGCCAAAAAATGTCATAGAATAGTTAGGTGCCAAAAAATGTCATAGTATAGTATGGTGTCAAATATGGTCAGAGTAGTAAGGTGTCAAAAACCATCAAAAAATGGTCAAAGAATGTCATAGTATAGTCAGGTGTCAAAAAATGTCAGTTTAGTATGGTGTCAAAAATTGCCAAAAATGTCATAGTATAGTATGGCGTCAAATATGGTCAGAGTAGTAAGGTGTCAAAAACCATCAAAAAATGGTCACAAAAGGTCATAAAATGTCATTTTATAGCAAGGGGTCAAAAACAGTCAAATATGGTCAGAGTAGTAAGGTGTCAAAAACCATCAAAAAATGGTCAAAAAAAGTCATAAAATGTCATTTTATAGCAAGGGGTCAAAAACGGTCAAATATGGTCAGAGTAGTAAGGTGTCAAAAACCGTTAAAAATGGTCAAAAAATGTCATAGAATAGTTAGGTGCCAAAAAATGTCATAGTATAGGAGGGTGTCAAAAAACATGTCATAGTATGGCATCAAATGTTATAGTATAGTTTGGTGTCACAAATGGTCAAGTATGGTCAGAGTTGTAGGGTGTCAAAAAATTGCCAAAAAATGTCATAGTAAGGTGTTCAAAAATGTCATAGTATAGTTAGGTGTCACAAATGGTCAAATATGGTCAGAGTAGTAAGGTGTCCAAAATGGTCCAAAAATGGTCAAAAAATGTCATAGTATAGGAGGGTGTCAAATATGGTCAGAGTAGGAAGGTGTCAAAAACAGTCCAAAAATGTTACAGTATAGTAAGATGTCAAAAAATGTCATAGTATAGGAGGGCGTCAAATATGGTCAGAGTAGTAAGGTGTCAAAAACCATCAAAAAATGGTCAAAAAAGGTCATAAAATGTCATTTTATAGCAAGGGGTCAAAAATGGTCAAATATGGTCAGAGTAGTATGGTGTCAAAAACCATCAAAAGATGGTCAAAAAATGTCATAGTATAGGAGGGTGTCAAAAATTGTCATAGTATAATAAGATGTCAAAAATGTCATAGTATACTATGGCGTCAAAACCGGTTAAAAAATGTCACAGTATAGTGTCAAAAATGGTCAAAAAATCATATTAAATATAGTATGGCATCAAAAAGGATGAACAAATGAAATTACTTTTGGGTTGAGTTTCTCTGTTTTTGAGTTCATATGACAAAAGTGATTTTGTAATGCAGAAATGCAATAATAAACAATATAACAGTCTAAATAGAACTATGTACACAGTAATAGATTGGATTTGAGTACTGATATTGCACTCTGGCAAAATACCAAAATGAAAATCTAACCTAACCCACAAACACACTGGAATAGAATAGTACTGAAGTAATTTCCTGTCAAGGATCAATTAACACTACACTACACCACACACACTATGTAAAGGTGTGTGTGAATATGTGGAAAACAAAGGTAAAACAGCTACTTTAAGAGTAGTAGTCATAGTACAGTAAAGCATAAAAACATTAAAATAGAGAATATGTATGTCATAAAATTATTTAGGTTTACTGATCAGTTTCTGTGATTAATATGTGTTCTTGTCTCTGCAGAAGACGACTACAGCAGCTGAAGATGAAAGAAAACAGAAGTGTTACGAAGCCATTAATTAGATAAGACTTCCACCATCTATAATGTAGTCAATGGTACATTTTCCAAAGACTAATATGTCTTTACTAAACACCTCATTCAACAATTATTTAATTAATAATTGTACCACAAGCAGTTAAAATGATCACAAAGATGCTTAGTAGACATATTCATCTTTGGAAAATGTGCTCATAACTACATTAATTCTAACCAGCTCTAACAATTGTTTCCTCGTGGTCACATGTCTGTCATTATCTTTGCTATGATTTGTTGTCTGGAATAAAAACAAGTGTCTTTCTAAACTATTTAGTTGTGTTTTTTATGGTTTTACACTCATTGTTCAGACATATTTTGTAAGGGTTTTTAAATATTTTAAGTTTCATAATTATGTTTTAGTTTTAAATAAAGATCCTACAGGTTTGTTTTAGAACCTTTTAAGGTTCAAAATTTATTTTTACAGGTTTCAACCTTATCTATCAAACCTGTATTTTAAGGTTCTTTAAATGTTTTGTTTAGACCTATTCCTTTACGGTTTGAAATGTACTCAGGGCTCCAGACTAACTTTGCCTCTAGTGGCACTGGTGCTCCTTATTGAAAATTTTAGGAGCAGGTTTAAATCAACATTCAATGCAACAAATTCAGATCTATTCCATGTTAACTATATTACTAATAAATGCTTTAGTAATAAATAGATAATAACAATATATTGTTTAATTTTGAACAAAAAGCTATTATTAAAATTGATATGAGCCATTTAAGTTGCTCTTTAACATGAGCGAAAATAAAGTAATCCTTCATACTTTATAGAATGATGCCACTATGCATAATAAAAAACAATAATCACAAAATATCACTGGTTAAACCAGACTTATACTGAGGGGATTTGAACAGTGATTTGCTCATTCCAAGTCAGGGCAAAGCCTCTAACCAGCTGTAGGGATGGGTATCATTAGGATTTTATCTTTATCCATCTAGACCCTTATCAGTCCGGCTCATACTGTTACTGGTTCTTTTTCATTACTAAATAACTGTTTTTTTGTTTTTTTTTTCATTTTTCAAAAGAATAAATTCAGAGCAGGAGTAGAGTTGAGTCATATTTTCAATACAAATGAATAATGTTTCTAGAGCAGCAACAGTAATGTTCACAACAATAAAATTAGCTTAACCAGCGCACTGTGGTTGCGTTAAACAAATTGGGAGACTACCATCAACTGTTGAAAATATTGCAGGTGATTGATAAAGAAAGGATAAAAGCCAGTGGGTTTTACTTTTTAATGCACTTAAGAGTAACAGGTGTAGTTGCCATTAACTCAAGTTACCTAAATTCACCCGTTTCACTTCCGCTCCCTGTGTGCATGTGTGGTGCATGCACTGAGGATGCAGCCCCACCCCGGGCAGAGTGATCAAAGAAGTAGCATGAGCATAAATGATTTGGGTCACCACAAATAAAGCAGTGTTTAGGAAACACTGGACCAGAACCCACAAGGCTGGGGGAATATTTGCAAGTCGCACTGGTGCTCCCACTTGTAAAATTTTGTTACACTGTCTCAAAAAATGGTTGCAAAATGTAACTAATTGGTCGCAGTCTGGAGCCCTGGTATTTTTAAATGATTTTATATTTACTTTTTATAGATCTATGTATTTAAGGTTCCAAACACATTAAAGGTTTTATGTTTATTTTTAAATATACATTTAAAGGTTAATTTATTTATTAAAAGTTTTAAACTTATTTTTTAGACCTAGTTATTAAAAGGGTTTCTATTCTATTCTAAACTAAGGTTTTACATTTATATGTATTTTGTTTTTTTTCAAACATATTTTTGCAGCTATATTGCTGAAAAATACTAATACGGGTAAGTTAAAGCAGCTTTAATTTGTTGCTATTTGTTCCAGACGAGGTTTTAAAGTGTCAAACTGCAGCTGAGACAATGACAGTCAGACTGAAGAATAAACTAACACTGACCTTCTGGAAATGTCTTCACGTCTGTCTCTTCTCTCTGTGATTTAATGGTTGAAGTTTAAATCCTGTGGAGAAAAATACAACAAACATTAATATAAAGATGTGACTTTTAGCACATCAAAATAAAAACACAGAGAGTTTCTAGGTATTGAACTTCAAACTGTCAAAAGATCTAAGTAAAAGACACTAAATCTACAACCAGAGTGTGGACTAACTGGTTCTGGATTAATCAGAACTAGTCCAAGAGTTAAATTTGCTTTATACACAAAGACAGAAGAAGCTGCTCTGACTAAAGAACTGACTCCAGCAACTCCTGATATTCACACAACAGCAGTGGATGGAAATGTTTTTTTCTCCCCAAAGGTAAGGTAAATTTGAACTAAATTTGGTTGAGAGAGCAAGGAAGAGAGAAAGAGACAAAATTAGAGAGAAAGAGTAAAGCGGGCTACACGCCAAAAAATAATCGAGCTGATTATTGGCCCAAATCCCCTCTCCCGATCAAAGTCAGCAAAGGCCCGATTATCGGTTGGCTCTAACAATTATCTTGGCAAAATTCTCCTGTTGTGTGAAGTGTGTTCGAGTGATTTTACCCTCCCTGATCTGCTCCAAAGACAATCAAATCAATAAATATTAAACATGTTCAATATTTACGATTGAAAATCCTGCATATGGGGAGTACACAGAGGAAAGCTGAGCATGCACTCTGTGGATTGTCACATGGAATAATCCACAGAGTTAGCCAATCAGGAAACAAGCTGACTGAAGACAGAAGCACAACAATCAAGAGACATTGTCATCCGCCATGTTTGAGAGTCCAGAGTCTGGTTGTTGGTGGTGAATCTGTTAGTGTGTGGTGTGCTGTGTTGGTCTTCACGTTGCACATCATACACTATTAGAACAAAACAGTGAAATCCAACATTATTTGTCATCATGTGTGTGGTCTCTCACATTTTCTACATCAGGTAAGATTTTAAAAATCTTTTAGTGTGTGCCAGGCTTAGGAGAGTGAGAGAGAGAGACAGAACTGTACATTCATGAACTATGTACTATGTAAATAAACTTTAATAATGAGTTAAGTCTTTTTGTGGCAAGTCAAACTATTCAGACTTCAGATCAATTACTGAAAATATTTAATGTCAGTGTTCTGTATTTGAGAGTCTATGTAAAGCTATTTGTGAATTACCTGGAGGTCTAAGTCCTGGTTTCAAAGAACTTCTTCATTGCACAAAGCCTCTCTGCGATCGTGGACAAAATGGTGACACCTGGAGGAAATAAAAAGAGAAATATACAAAGGAAAACAATCAATACACTATGACCTATTCCTCATCAACAGTTTAACCCCAAAACCAAAAATTAACTTACAACTATTTTGAATTTTTAATAATTATAACTGATACTATTTTCTGACAATTTATAGACACGATTAAGCAGTCATTATTATATTCAATACTTAACTCATTAAATACCAAATATTTAAACAATGACACTGTCACTAATTAATAATTTAGCTCATCAACACTGAGTGGGTAAATCTTTAGGACACATACCTGTTTGGTCTGTAAGGTGAGAGCTGGTGTTTCTGTCCAGGTTGCAGCAGCTGAACAAGTAAACCTGGAAAACACAAGTACAACACTTGAAAAACAAATAACCTAATAGAACAGTTTACCTCCAAAACTTGAACAGTGTAGATGAATACAACACTGAAAACCTAACACTGGAACCACAATCACAGTTTGAGATTTGAGGTGAATAAATTAATTATGTTACTAGAATATGACTTTATTGATCTCAGAGAGAAAAGCAATTTTTAAAATAGTTCTCATTGTTTCAGGTCATACATTATGACCTACTCTTGTGGCTTAAAACTTGTGGAGGAGCACAGTGTTAAAATCTAATTTCCAAGCTTGTATTTAACACCAAACTGACCTCAATAAAGCCTCAAGTGCCCACAAACAAATGTCTACTCAATGATATACACAACAGGGGATCAATGGATGGCTATGGACAGATTACCACCACAAAGCTACAAAGACACACAAGTGACAAAGAGGCAAAAAACAGAGTCGCAAAACGATCACAATAAGATGCTTAACTGCCACACTGAAACACAAAGAAACGTTAAATGACCCGGAACAGGCAAGAAACTCCAAAGACACAATACGATGCAAAACAACCACAGAGAAGCTAACCATAAGTAGATGTAAAACAGACAGGCAAAGCGATTCAATACCACTACAGATAGACACAGAAAGATCACATCGACATGATAATCCGCCATAAACTGGCTTAAAATAATCAAGCTGGAGCACAAAAACACTTAAACCCACGCAAATAAAAACGATGCTAACGCTCGTCGCTAACGCTCTCCGATAACATTAATGCTAACGCTAGCCGCTAACTGTTTGCCTTACCTTCATGCCGCAGGTGTGTTCAGCGTTCAGTCTCACTCGAGTT
Source organism: Lates calcarifer (assembly GCF_001640805.2). Lineage (NCBI taxonomy): Eukaryota > Metazoa > Chordata > Actinopteri > Centropomidae > Lates > Lates calcarifer. Next base: position 17,208,592 of record NC_066838.1, on the reverse strand, counting down.
CGACAAAGAACAGAGTTCAGAGTTCGTTTTAAACTCTTCGGACCTCTTCGGTGACGACGTTTTCTCACAGTACTAGCAAACAGAGGCAGCTGTTCAAACTTGGCTTAAATCTGTTATCACTTCCTTTCTCCGCCTATCTCTGCCCCTCCCTAGAAGGTCGTGGCCAATGAGGAGACACGTTGTGGCCAATGACGACATATTTGCGTAGAGGCTGCCCTGATTATAAGAACTCCATGATATTTACTGACGGCTGGGTGGCGCTGGGTGTAGGGACTTTGTGGTGTGGAACTATAATGACGCTTTTGTTTAAATAATTTGGGAATGATGTGTTTCTCAAAGTTGCGATTTTTTTTCAGCAAGTTACACTATAATATGTTGACATGTAATATCAGGGCTTGACATTATAACTGGCCTGCTGGACTGGACGCACTCTTTCAGGACAGCAGGCAAGTTAGAGTAACCATCTCTGTTAATTACAGCTGCAACATCAACAGAGAGGAAAAGAGACTGCAAGTTCCAGCCACACTGGCGAGAACGCTAGAGTTGGCTTGAGCATGATCCGCCTAATAATTTGGTTGCCCAATAACGAAAAGTAAAGTCACAAGCAGACACAACTAGAGACTGACATTGAACTACACAGTAGGGGATCAGTTCTCAACTTTGTGTCATTCCTGAATGAAGAAGTAGTAGTGAATGACAAATTAAATATTATCATTCTATTTATCAGAATTTTCTTTTCTTTTCTTTTTTTTTTTTTTTTTACAAGCTTTTAGTCAGATTGATTTTAGCCTGTATCTTTTAGCTCCATAAATAATAAGAAAATTAGAGAGGAGCTCTCAAAAATGTTTAATTTATTTCTTTTAAACAACTTTGAGGTCTGTGTGAAGCCAAAAGCTTAACAAAGGTATTTGAAGCAATGTTCAAACTGGATCTTGTAAAATGCACCAAATTACCTTTAATTTTAATGGCTGGATTTAATGTCTCACTGCACAAGTTGCAAAGGATTTTAAACAAAGTGACAACCTCTGTAAAAGAACACAACCTACTGTAGTTTCTTCTAAGTACATCCGCAGTAGGAAGCAATATGCTTTCTATTAATACTCTCCTTGAAGGATCATCTAATTGCTACAATAGCAGTCAAGTAGTTTGAATCTACAAATGGACTTGAGCTAATCGATAGTAGCAGCCAGTAGGAGGTAATGAGGGTGTATCAATATGTAGAGTTGAGGCTATTTTATGCACTTGCCAATCTCTCTCTTCATCAACCTCCTTTCTGCACTCATTAATAATTTATTGAGAATGAAAGTTAATGTAGGTGATGAAAAATGTATAAGATCATGAAAACTATAGGTGGAAATGACCTTTAAGTTGTTGATGTGTCTGATGCACTGCTCTTGAAAATCTGCACTTGTGGTTGCTTTGCAGTGCTGCACACAAAACCACAAGTCTCATCTGTGTCATGACTTTTCATTTCTGAAATAAGATTGCAGTAAATAAAATACAGACAAACAATAAATGTTTTTGCTTTATAATTGTCTGAAATTGCTTCACAGATTTCTACATGCCCGCATTTAGCATTTATGCAGCACCTGCTGTATCTTTGTTATTTTCAAACACTGGCAGAGCACTAATCAAAACTGGTGTTTTGTGAGCTTGTTTATAATTCCTGGGGTTATAACAAATTCTAATTAGGCCTGTAGCCATGCCAGGCCACAAGATCTCATTGCAAACAGGAGGGTAATTATTTCCACTGCACAGTATCATTGACACAAACTTTTTCTTGATTAAAAAAAAAAGAGAAAGACTAATCAGTCTTTGTGTGCACCCTAGTGCTTGAGGAGGCGGTAAGGTGATCTGCTACTTAGCAGTGGAAATAGCAGAGAGGGTATGATGGTGGGCAGCAGCACATGATATGGACAACGCAGTAATTGGCCTCATTAGATGGCCAAAACCCAAGAAATGTGGCACTCTGTTTCCCATTAGGCTGAAAGCACAATGAAAAAAAACAACAAAAAACATCACAATGATGACGGATAATTGTCAGGGAAGCAAGGGGTATATATTTCATTTTTTATTATAGGCAATCCATAAAAATGTTTTGCATCCTATATATAAATTAATAAACACACACACACATATATATATATATATATGTGTGAGAGAGAGAGAGAGAGAGAGAGTTAAACCTATATGTTATGAACATATTGATACAGAAATGAAACTGTCAAAGCCAGTTTCATTTAGCATAATCCTGGCATGTAACCACGCGGGTCCTATACCAATTTTACTTTTCATCTGTGAAAATATTAAAACATCTCAAGACCAAATGCAAAAATATCTGCTAATGTGACATTTCATAACAAAACTACATTGGCACATTGTTCTGTTACTAACCCTCATTAAGCCTAAGGGAGGAAAGAAAAGTGGTGGAAAAATGTATGAATAATATCCAAATTTCAAATAACTAGTGTCACTCAGCATAACACAGGCCAGCTTAAAAAGCCTCTCAACAATAGGCAACTGATTAACCATTGTTATAAAAACTCAGCAGGAAATATTTTATTTAGAGGGCTTTTTTCCCTTCCCAATTTAGTGAGGTAACTACTGTCAGTCCTGCTAGCTGACTAAAACTAGCTTTTCAGCTAACTGCTAAGTAGCTAGTCAGAAATCTACTTTCAATCATGAACTGATAATTTGAACCATGTTTGATGGACACAGGGCCTCAATATCTCATTAGAGAGGTGAGCTCCAATGGTGAGTGACAACACATTGTTATATACAATTAAATCAAATTGAATTATGTGTTTTAAGACATGCAATTTGCAACATTGCTGGGATGATAACCTCTTAACTTAGAGCAAAAAGGTTATCCCCACAAGACAAGCCATAAAAGTAGTAGTAGTTTTTCTCCACTGATGTGATCACCTGTGTTTGAAGTTTGCACATGTAGTTGTGCAGTGATCACAACATCACACATTTCTTTTTACTAATCAAATGCACACATACAGTAAAAAAAATATGATTTACACAACATTTAAGATAAGTACAGGCACAGAGTGCATAATTCACCCAAAAGAAAGTGCTGCACAAGGGCAACTGGACTTGCTTGAGGTACTTGGAAACATTTTTGCTTCTCATCCGAGAGGCTTCTTCTGTTCTGAACTGAAAAACTGAAGACACCTTTTGGATGAGAAACTTCAAGAACCTCAAGCAAGCCCAGTTGCCTTTGTAGAGCACTTAGAAATACCATGACCTGGATGGCTGAGAATCTTCACAGACTAAGACGTTGCAGTGCAGCGTTACAGGAAAGACTCCATTACCATCCAGTAATATAAATAGTCTATTTTCCTCCATTAAAGTAAGATAAGATCATTTTTTTTCCAAGTGTGTGTGTGTGTGTGTGTGTGTGTGTGTGTGTGTGTGTGTGTGTGTGTGTGTGTGTGTGTGTGTGTGTGTTTAATGCACAAACAAATCTCATGTGCAGGTCACTCTCAGAGGTTGTGGACACAGCCTTTGATGATATCACTGCAGTCACGCTAAGGTTGGATTTGTTATACACTGTTGTTGAGCACGTCTGAAAATGCGTTGTTAATTTCACTTTCAGTTTTGTCTATCACTGCTAAATTGCACATCTGTACTGACTTGGTGCATTGTGTTAAAAATGCAGGTTGTTTTTCATTTTACTTTCTCGAAAGTGGATTTTATTTGACTCTAGTTTGTGATTCTTATGATTGTATGAACTCTAAGAATACGGCACCTTTTGAAGCATACATTTCCTTTTCTGGAAACAGAAAGGTTTTGGTGTTTGTGTGTTATTCTCAAATCCAAGTCTTTGTTCCTGACAAAACACGGAATCAGTGGTAAGATTAAGCTAAAGGCTGGGGTTTATAGTGGTTGTGGTTAAGTTAGAGTCAGCATCAAGGGAATTAATGTCACTGATTGCACTGCCATCCTAATGTTATATGTTTAAATTCTCTTACAGCACTGAAAATGATCATGATGAAGTCCTCACCTCATCTCAGGCTGCAGCCTGTCCTCCCACTAACAACTGCAGCGCCATCTTGTGAAAGAATGAGTTAAAATAATCTGAATGCTTTCCAATGCTGACACAATGAGCTTGTTTGCCCTGAGCGCTGAATGGGAAGTCTATTCAGAACTACATTTTGTCATCTGTCAGTAGTAGTTGTATGCATCTTACATTTTGAGACAGAGTAGTGAGAAAGCACAGCTCTGAGGCACTTGGGGAAAACAAAGAGAGAGAGACAGGAGGTCACTGCAGTATCAGTAGATGGCAGTAGAATCACATCATGGCAAAGGGGCTGATTAATAACCTTTACATGAGATCATCATCTCTTCTGTAGACAAATAACACGTAGCCTTAAGCTGTGGCAAACAAAATACAAAACTGCTATTATCATTAATCAGATACTGTGTGTACAGGCTACAAAATCCTATTGTAAGATCTTTGAGTTTATTTAAATTCATAACCCTCTCGTGAATCAGTGGAGGTATCACTGATGTTTATTAAACAGTGCATCGGCGAAGAAGCGATCCTCTGTTAATTCCTGTTGATAATAAAACATGTTGGCTCTCTCTTAAGTCACACTCATAATTAGAAAGTGAGATAAGTCAGAACAGCTGTGAGACCCCATAATTCAGTCACAGATTCAGAAAGTGTAGACTAATTGCATTTTGCCTCTTATCTCATAAATTGGATCCATTCCAGTGCTGGGATGGAAATCCTTGTCTTCAGTCATGGAAGGAGCCCCATTTGCGTGTATGCTGTGGATTGTCAGAGGCGTGACAGAGCTGAAAAGTTTGGGGAGGTGGGAGGAGTGGGGGGTGGCGGCATTAGAGGAGAAAACATGACATGTGCTACCTTGTACTGGCTGCTTGCGCTGGCGTTAATGGTGTGAGCAGCAGGGGCAGCGGCAGACACTTGTCATGTGAGGGGTTATTAGGAACATTTACATGGCTGTGCATTTGAGTGTAGAGAAGAAACAGCAGCTCTGAGGTCAGGTTAACCCACCCCCCCACGCCCCTCCCCTGCTGCTCTGCCATGTCATGTTGAACCAACCTCCGCCTGACTTGCAAATATCACAGCTGAATCAACATGTTGTTTTTCTCCTCTAAATTATACACAACGCAGCAGCAGGGATCACTGTCACTTCATGCACCATACAGCATTTTTCCTCCCTGTGGTACGAGATAATATGGAAACTCTTTGCCCTCTGTCATTACTCGCAGTTCAGACAACACACAACATTTCAAAATAAAACATGAGAGTTGCTCAGTATGTGGCTGCTGTACACCATTTCTACCTTTTGCAGGCATTGTGTGATCTGCCCACTCTCATGTTAGTACAGGATGTTTGTACATAGCTTTGGTCTCTGCATCCCTGTGTGCTCCCTGCTGGCCTGATGGCCAGATGGGTCAGTGACTGCGTTGTCGGGGCTTTGGTGGGCCCCTTCTGTTCTCTGTGAGGGTCCACTCGTGGGATTGGAACCCCAGAGACCACAATTATTATAGAAGCTGGCTCACAAGGTAGATGGGCTGCAAGCTGAGCTGAGACATTCACACACGTACACATTTGGTGCACACGCTCCCCCCCCACACAGGTATGTTTACATGCATGGCAGAGAGTGTATGTTCGCACACAGCCTGACGTGTATTACATAGTAAACTCCTGGAGGAGACAGATCTGTCGAGGAGGGGCGCAATGTTTTACAGATTAACAGTGGAATTAACAAAAGAAAATGTGATTTTATTTAATAAGCTAGAAGCAGACCTGATCTTTTATCATTTCAGACAAGCTGTTCAGGAGGGTTACATTACTAAAGTGAGATTTTTCTTGCCATGTCATGTGGAAATTTAGTCAAGTCATCTTCAACTGTTATTGCAGTCCATTAACTCCATTGTGAAGATACATAATTGATGCAGCCTTTGGGTAGAGTTTAATCAAATGGAGAGTGCTCCACACTCCACCGCCAACTGAAAAATGAGACACGCAATATTCAGCGATGTAGTTTGCGAGGTAAGACCATACTTCACGCTTTGAATTGATTTATAATCATTTGACAGTACACTTCCTGCACAATGCCCAAAGCTAAACTCGTAGCTTTTAAGCTTTTAGAGGTGGATTCGTGTGAGGGATTTATGAGCCTGAATTAGGATCAGTTTTAAGAAGAAGGAGACTAAGTAAAAGCATAACACCAGACACCTGTTTCCACTAATCTGCACCCAAACAAGCAAACAAAAAGTGCCGCATGTGATTCAATCACTGTACCTTTTGGGTTTTCAATTTCATTTCATCTTTGTTTGATGTGGATTTCTGTCACTCTTCCCTGACTAGTCATTTCCATTTCAGTATTTTGTTTCTCTTAGGCATTTACTTTTCTTTGAAATAACAGTGATCTGCGTGGGATGTGGAAATGCATTGTTTATGCCATGCTCCTTGAAATCAAGGGCTTAACTCTCTAGTTAAATTTCACAGCCAGCCAGCACTTATCTCTGTCAACTCCTGTTTAAGCTACACATGATCTGCCGTGGTTTAAATGCTGCTGGCTTTTGTTTGCGCCGTGAACCTGAGCTACGATTCACTGTCAGAAATGTACTACTTTATATTATACAAGTGAGTTGCATCTTTCACGCAGCCAAAGCATAACAAATATGCAACATATTCAACGAGATGTATGCCAGCGCTCTGTACTCCTTTTCTCCATGAATGCATTTCTCTGACAGGGGAAATTGGGGGAAAGTGGCAGATTAGCGCACCTACTCAGCTGCGAATTCTGAAGAGCATTCGTCTCACTCTGCCGTCTTAATAACACAGCAGTCAATTAAATCCATGAAGTCACATATGTAATTTTCAAATAATCATTAACTGGGGGAAAGATGGAATTAGGAGTTTGGATGTAGAGATAGTTGGGGGTGGGGGTGAGGTGGGCTGGGCTGTTTGGGACAGGGGGGGAGACAGTGAGAGAGGTATAACAGTCATTACAGTGGAGGTAACACGTACTAAATCCCCCAGCCAAAGATAAGTGAAGATAAAGGAGGTGACTGAGCTAATTGTGTACTGTCAGAATCCATATCTCCAACGACTGTCAAATGAGCAAATTTCAAATGTATCCTCTCCACCCACCCGGCTCCCCCCAGGAGTAAAAGTGGTGAGAGAGAGAGAGAGAGAGGAAGAGAGAGAGAAAAAAGAGAGAGAGGAATAAATACCAGGAGACACTAATGTGATGAGAATGATGCCTGGTCTCTTCCGCTGATTAAAAATGCAATAACGCTGTGACAAACACACACATACACACTCCCACATACACACACACTGTGCAGCCTAAGCAGGGCAAAGAGTAGCTCTGTGGACTCACAGATAAGAAATGGCACCCAGTGACCCCAAACTAATTTATTCTCTCAGAGAAATAGGCACTGTATCTTTTTCTTGGATCGCACGTACAAAAACAAACATAGTGGTTTCAGCTAAGGAGCCTCTTCACAATTTTTTTTTTTTTTTTTTACACGTGATCTTCCTTCAGATGATAATTAGTGCCTATGAGAAGATGTGGATGTTATGATTCATGTCTAACCACTGGCTATCTTCCTGTACCACTAATTATAAAATCTTAGTGTCACCATGTGCTGGTAACAGTAACTGGCCTGATTTCTTGAAAACAGAAGAGATGCAGAGGAAGCAAAGGATGCTGGTAAACAAAAAAACAAGTATCACGAGGAGGTATTGTGTACAAGATGCAACAGGGAACAAAATAAGAAAAATGAAGTGTGTCTTTATCTGTTCCTGCGTTTATGTCAGGCCTCAGTTGGTCACTGACGGGAAGCAGATAACGTTTCGCTCTGGCTGGAGTTGGATAATTGGACATTTATGGAGAGATAGGAGAGCCCAGGGCCCAGGAGCCATGAAACAGAGCTAATCTAGACTCAGCATCAGTAAATTGTCTGTGAAAGAGCGCATCAGAAGATCTGACAAGATAAAGAAGGCTTTCCTCAAAGGCGGAGCTGGACCAAAGTGACATGAAAACTCAGATAGAAGAAGAAAGCCCAAGCCCTTTGGTGCTGGGACTTCATGTCGCATGAGGCGCGCACTGAAAATGTTCATTTCATGGCGCGGCAGGTGTCACCTTGTCATCCAAATTGGGTCACGCAGACTTGTAATTCTTTCACGGTGTCGACAGTTTTGACAATTTTGTAGCTAGACAACTCTTAAAGAGTCAGAACTTTTGGCAAGCATGCACCATGCGCATTTTTAAAAAAAGTCTATAAAATCTATTGTTCAGCTTCAAATGTTCCACGCATAATAATGTGCAACTGACAGTCCTTAGAGTTTGAAACATTTAAGTCCTGGTGGTAGAGCGTGCCTTGCTCTCAGTCCACCATGATTAGTTTCCTCCCTTTGATGTTTCCCCCCTACTTGATTCTCCCAGGAAAGTGCTGCCTACAGAACAGGTGTGCACTGAGCAGGTGGGCTTCTTACACAGGAGCCTTGAGAGTTTGAAGCTGGAGTAAACCATACCTCATGCTATTTTAGGTTGGGTAAAAATGATTCCTGAACGTGCTGTGCATGTCCTGCATTTCAAAGATCTTTGGAAGTTTTTGCTTCATATATCAAGATCCAGAGTGCTACAGCTCGAGCTGCTGTTTATCATTTCTTTTCTTTTTGCTGAGCTGCAAATCTAAACTCTGTTCAGCCCCTACTGATTACTTGCACACAGACACTGACACAGGCAATTAATTTGGTGGGGGAGAGGCTAGTCTTAATTGGGCATAAGTGGGATTTTTCTTGGCCGTGTGCAACAGAAAATGACAGACTGTGCGTATGAGAAGTAAAGACCATCTGGTCCCACAGGAGCTGAGAGAGATGCCAGACAAATGGAAAGAGAAACAACAGAAAACCTGTGTGGGTAAGGATCTCTTTCCCTCTCTCTCTCCATCTCTCTATCTCTCTCTCTCTCTCTCACACACACACACACACACAGTCACACACACAAACAGAAAAGAGGAATCAGCATCTCTTGGTCGTATATCATTTGCCCATGTACCAGCCTGGAGGGAGACGCATACCGGATGAAGAAACAGAAGTCTCTCATGCGTGGCCTATTCATGTTTTTATATAATAATCAATATTGAAAATAGTAACATTATGCTTGCAGGCAGGCACAGGAATAAAGAACAGTTAGCTCGTAAAGCCTTGGTCATCAGTGGGACAAATTGATCTGACATGTTATATTATTCATGTAGTGTGTGTGGTGGGGGGGGGGGATTGGTGGCAAGACTCTGGAAGGAGCAACAGCAAGAGAGAGAAACAACAGGATGAGACAGAAAGAGCAAAAGGGGTGAGTAAAGGGAGCCAGCTGAATGGACATCCTCTCCTCTCGCAGGGTCTCGTCTCTGCGTGACAGCACTGCTCAGTGAGCTCCCTAATGTGTCCTGTCATAGCACGAGACAGTAAATGCAAGTGCGTGACATTTCCATCGGTTTACAGGACCCCCCCCCCCCCCCCCCCAATATAAACAACAAGTGATTAATTGTACTTATTCATACATCAGTTTTAAACACGCTGGACCCTCTACTTCTGTGTATGAAAACACAAACATGCCCACTCATACATGCATGTGCACAGAAATAACTATGATATGCTGCCTGGTTTAATTGTATAAAAGTTAACAAAATGATTTTATTACATGTTCATATTTTGACAGATATCACAACATACTTGCATGATTGCTCCGATATTAATGTTTCCCACACCATAATTAGGCACAATGTACCCAGTACGAAACTATGTAAAACAAACATGCTTGCAGATACAGGGGAAAGGGGGGCGAGGTCAATTCAACAACAGATTAAAGCCATATTCTGTTATTTAATGAAGCTTAGTCTTGGTGAAGAAAACAAACTGCAGAAGGATGCTGAAGCTCATTATCATTTTCAGAATTTATTTCTCTCTTTTTTTTTTTTTTGTTTACATCAAATATAACAGACATACATTGGCACATGCAAAGTGAACACTTTGTGGTGCTTTTCATTACCATCCAAATCCAATTGAACAAAGACTGGATATCTATTTTTGTACTCCAAACATGAAAATACTCTCAAATATTTACAAAAAAAATAAAATATACTTACAATGCCCATCACTCTTAACATAATAATCATCTGGGACGGATTTTGAGTTGATTTCAGTAAAACAAAAATACTGTATGTGGCAGAGCTCGCTGTTCAAGGTAATTAAATCAACTTCAAGAAAAAGAGGCACAGAAGAAAATCACTTAGAAACAATACAAAACAGAAATCAGATAATGGGAACCCCAAGAGAATATGGCTTTAATGACATTTCAAAAGAAAATATCTTGAAAGCGGATCCATTGTTCTTTTTCTTTTTTTTGTGACTGTCCTCTTCCACAGTGACCCCTTTTAGCAGGCAAGTTGTTCTCTGTCAGAGAGAAGGGGGCCAACAACACAAGCTTAAAACCTACAGTCTGGTTGTGGAGGCCCAACCACGCTGGCCTACAGCTGTGCTAGTTTCTGTCAGGACTCATGTATCATTGTCTGGATGAAGGTTGGATGCTATCCACAGTCCTGGAGTGCATAGGTACTGCAGGTGGTGCTGGGACGCCTGCGCTCTCTCTCCTGTCTCTGTCTGTCTCTCTCTGTTCCGCTACTGCTCCCTTCCCTTTTATTCAATCACAGATAAAGGACAAACAGCATTCATTTTTCAAGCTGATCAGATCCTGAGGTTGTTGTAACTCACATATGTTTTCTTGGTTGCTTGACCTGAGAATAGAGTAAAAAAGAAAAAAAAAAAAAGATTTACTTTGAGAGACAAAACAAAAGAAGAAAAATATTTATGCATCTTTAAAATTTGCAAGCAGAGGCATATAAACACCCGCTTCAGGAAACTCGGCCTGCTGTGCCGTGCATTCTTATCATCAGCTGTGTGCAATCAGCGGCAACATTTTCTGGCCCAGCGTATCCATTTCAACTCACAATGCCCCCATGTAAAGCCTGAGATTCTATTTTCAGATGTTAACTAGTGATAAAAAACACAAACACCACACAAGTGGGCACCGAACAAATGCTAGGGCATGCAATGTGATCCCAGTCTGGATTGCCATGGAAACATATCTGAATGTGGCTGAGTGCCTAGGTGCTGTGTGTGTTTGTGTATCCTCCTGTATATATCCATCGCTATGAGAACCAATTTGAGCTTCAAACCATCAGAGTGAAGCATCTTTTTTTGGTGAACTGAGGTCACTCTGGCTCATCGTGACTTTTTTAATAGGCTGTTTTTGGGTAGGAATTATAAGGATTTGGTTGATATTTTGGTGGGGTGCGATGTTGTGGTTTTTAAGACTGGGACGAGAAAATGTCAGAGCAGTCGGGGGACCGACAGCAAGTACAAGGGTGTGTATTCCTGTACACACATCGTCCTCTCTGCGTTGTGGAGAAGGTCAACACACATTTTCTTAATCACAGACATTGCTGTAAATTCTCATTCTGCTGCTTTAATGTTGCTATGCCGACCAACTCCCATGGGCTACGCAATTAAAGTCGCACCATTTCTTTACAGCTGCATTTTGTAGTCTTGGCCAGCAAGTATGATGAATAAAACATTAGTAAATGTACAACAGATTCTTGCTGGTAAACCATAAACAATCTTCAGGAAGAGCAATCATTTTTGAGTGAGATGCTGTTTGTCTATATGTGTGTGTTTACATGTCTGGAATTGAGAAATGTACCTACACCATTGTCTAAATTTTTAATGGTGATAGCTGATTATTCGTCCCATTCCTTAACATATCTTATCTTTTGCTGTGATGTTCATTAGGTTGTATTTTCTTACCTCAGCATTTGTTGTTAATGAAACGAATTCAATCTGAAAAGCATTAGAGCTTCCTCACATGCCTGTTTTGGTTCATTTATATCTGGGAAAAAACAGTATAGAGCAGTGAATCGTTCACCCATCAATCACTATCTCTGAATTACAGGGTGAAACCTCCTGTCTGAGAGGCCTAATCATGAAGATATCACACTGTATCAGTACCAATGGAAATCTGCAGAACTGTTAATGCTCTTAATCCTATAAATCACTCAGAGTCATCTCATTCGGGGCTGATGAGGCCTGAAAGGGAGGTATTTGGCGCTCTGATGGTTACAGGAATTGACGGACAGTCTCCAGGGATGGTCGAGGCACAGTTCAGGTTTCGGGGCGGTCATGCACATAAATTCGCCATTAATAAATGTCACTTCCACTGCTGCTAAAAAAGAAGGGCAAGAGGAGGAGAGAGTGTGCAGGCAGGAGAGACGAGGCGAGAAGACACTCATGTAGGAGAGACAGAAGGTGAGAGACACACAGAACAGATGACTCGGTGCACTTTTGGGAGGGCCTCCCAGAGACCGTATGCCCTGCTTGGGGACTTTTGATGTGCTGCTGCGACAGATGTTAAGGTTTTACCCTCTATGCAGAATATGTATGTGCCCAATGAGCCACATGTGTGGCTGGCAAGGAAACGTTCTCCCCATCCCCTGATACACTTGCATCAGCTCTCTGACTTATACGTGCGTAAGTCGCACATTCAGTCGCACACTGTTACACACGTCGCAAATTGCACACAGATGAACTCACACAGTTGTACGTAGACACACATACAGTGCACACGCGAGCTCGTTCGGCTGATGACAGATGAGCATGACAAGTGTTGGGTGTTTGGAGAAATTCCCAGGAAAATCTGTCATCTCATAGGCATAATTCAAAGAGGGGTTGAGGGGCTGGTGCACCTGTGGGTGCCATGATCGTTCTACGTGATTAGAAGCGTTGTGGGAGAGGAGGCCTTTGGAGCCTGTGATGTGTGATTTGCATGAGCTGTCAATCATCTCTGTCTTCATCCTGACAACTAGAGAAGAGCAAAGAGCTTCCATGGCAACACTGGTCTAAAACATAGACTGTATGTAAATAAATAACTAAATAAATAAATTCAGTTTTTACGCATTCTTCTCTAAAACCATTTTTAATGTTGGTGTTGCCCACCCAAAACAAACACTATATCACCTAACTATGGAGGTATGTAGGCTTCCCCACTCATGTACTAATACCCAGTATTATCTCTGCTAACAGGATCATGCTTACTGTTTCAGATGAAGGGTGGTATGAGTAACACACAGCTACAGAGACAGATTATCTCCCTCCATTCCCGGCAACAAAGCCCTGCTCCTTCAAATCTCTTCACAGAGCAAGTCCCCCATCTTCTCTCATGCTCTCTGCTGTGCACTTCTGCTAAAGGTCTAGCCATTTATCAGGAAGCGAGATAACTGGGTCCATTCTATAGGACATTATACATACTTCTTACCCAAGTAGCTACCCAATTAAATTGCTGGAATGGAATGAATCTAGTCAAGAAAGGAAACATGAGAAAGATATGAGAAAGAATAAGAGAGACATCTCATTCGCTCTTCTAGGGAAATTAAGATTTAAAACCAAAGCCTCCATTGCACAGATATATTCACAGTATACATATATATATAAATATATAGATCTCACATCTGGGTCTTTATGGTTTGTATTATGCCCTCTCTGTAAAAGCTTTATTATCTCATTGAAAACAAACCAGACAGAGTGACTGTGCCTTCTGTAACTCAAAATTACTTGATATTAAATTCATGTGTGTATGTGTGATGCTAGCTTTCATAGATGTAATGTTTAACATATGAAAGCATTCATTTGGTGTTTTATTATTATTTTAATATATAAGGGTTTATTACTGTATTTGTCAAACACTATAATTCCCACAAGTGTAGGCTGGTGTCTAAACAATGACAACTGATAAAACAGGTAGTTATAGTAGTTTTATAAAATATAACTTCATAAGGTGAGTTAGAGTTACTACAAATAATTTACATTTGAAATGCCCTCATAGCTGCTTATAACTAGATTATAGTGTGTTAATAAAACATTTGTTAAACGTTTGTATTCTGTCAATAAATGTGAAATATTGCACGGAGACTAAAAAGTGTTACAACTTTATTTTTAATGTTAAATTCTATCATTCTAATCATCTTTTAAGCCTTGTGATTTAACATTAACTTGAATGAGTATGGGTTGTGGTGCATATGTATGTGGCTCTGAGGCTTGGCCCAGTGGGATACTTACTCATGGGGTCAGCAGCAGGGTTCTCACATAGCTCAGTCTTAGCCTCTCCGTTGGGCCTTTCGTTGGGCTTCTGGGACAGACGTGATGACATTGTGGCAGCTGTGACCACAGCCTTGAAGCTACGCTTCCTCTTCTGTACGTTCAGCTCAGGGTGGAAGATAATGATGTACACCTTGGGCATGTAGAGCATGCCCAGTGCTACTGAGGCACTGAGGTTCATGGAGATGGTCAGGGTGGTTGTCTGAATGTACAGCTGGAAGGAAGCACAGACAGGTGGAGAGTGAATTTAATCCAGACTGGAAGAGCAGAAAACATAAATGGACACTTCCTTTGTATGTGGTATGGACATCTCTCTAAGGCAAGACAAATAAGCCAAGAGTAGCATTTAAACCCTTATCAGGAAAAATGAGAGACAAGACAACTATGGTGGCTTAACATCTGCAGTCAATTACAGAACTGTCACACTGTAGAGGACTGTGATGAGGCAAAACCTAATAATAACCACTGCCTGATATCAAGATATGAGCATCCAGCAAAAAAAGTTCATTGGTCATTGTGCTTTTTTCAATCATAGAATGAAGAAATTTCTCTGGACACAAGAGCCTACATCACTGTTTGATACACTAATATAACACAAAACTTCCCTGATAATAACTGATGGTTTAATTCAATGACAATATTCTTGTTTTGATAACCTAACATTATTATCAGATACGTAGATGGTCTGCATATTTGCTGTGTGTAGCTGTGGGGAAAGGAGCAGCCATGCGCACGGTAACATAATCCAGCAGCATTTATTAAAGCCTGACCTGCAGCTACTCACTCAAGTCAAAGACGGTTCAAGCGTATTAATGACAATAGCAGAAGCATCACCATGGTCTTTATCAAAATGTCTTCAAATGGCCTCTTCTCTCCTCCAGTCTGTTCAATTGGAAACTCGGCTGTATTGACAGATCGTGACGTGCTGCAGTCACCTTTGCTTTCCCTTCAAATCATACATTTTATCTCACCACTCAAGTATTCATCAGACCAATCTATACCCTCAAAGATACTCATTCCTCCACTAACAGTTCTTGTAGCTGAGCCTGTTTTAATGTAAAATACAATAAAAGACTGAACATCGACTAAGAACACTGTATCTGCAATATACAGCAGGTCTGCATTTGTTTTTCTCTGGCTCTGCACACAGTGGAGTGCAGCCTGTGAAAGGCTCTCACTGCGTTAAGTGGTAAGATCATTCACAAGATTGCCATTCATGTGAGCCTTACACCGGTACAGTCTCTTTATATGCTTCCTCCGCGGCGTTGCTTTTCAGAGGTTATGTAACACCTTTCACATTGTCAAATTGTAATTGCGAAGCTTACATAAGCCAGATCACGCTATGATTCAGGTTAACGTGAATTTTACATAGTGACTTCATGAAAAGGTAGTGATTTCACTAAGAGGTAGTGAAGTCAGTAATTCAGCAAGACACGCAAGAGCCTCTTGTTTCATTTAAGGGTCTTGAAGGAGAAAGAATCACTTCAAGAGGGGACATTATTGTTTCAAGAGCGCATCACCGAAGCCTCTTCACTAATCTACTGCACTTGAGAGCATCAGATGTCACTTACATGGCACTTTCCAGTCAGCCACTGGTAATGTGGATAGGGAGTGTATACAACTGTAAACACATTAGCCACCGCAATGTATATGCAGAGCAGTGAAAATGCTCGCCGATTCACTGAGAGGAAGAAATGTCACTATTTGCATAGAGTTTTTCCTGGTAAATAGCACGACTAATGGTAATTCCTTTCATACAAGACGGACTCATTTACATGCCAGTCATGCCTTTTGTCTTCCAATCTCCACTAGTCATTCAGGATGCCTGATATCATCAACATGCCAATACACAACCGCTTCTTTCTCTCTCCATCCCCTCCTGTTTCTCCGTGGAGCAGCGTCAGAGGCAGTGATCTGGCTGGTGCACCATGCATTAATAACTGTATGAATATCACAATGCTCTCAGTGCACTCTTGTTCTCTGTCACTCTAAGCTGGGGGAGAACAGAAATGTTGTGCCTTCTTGGAGAACCTGAGCCGTGTGAATTTGCAGCCTTTGTGATTAGATATTGGGGCAAGTGATCAAAGGGGTTGCGAGGCGTACACGTGGCATCAAATATAATCACCAGAGAATCTCCGCCCTGTGCTGTGTTTCCATGTTTGGTGGTTGGTAACCTGTCTGGTATCCATAGCAACACTACAGAGTTTGGTGCGAGCAACTAAACACGACTGGAATAAGCTTTTAATGAGATTCTGATACCTTAGACGCTGCAATGCTGACCCTATCAGAACTGAATTATTGACTATGCAGGTGCACAATAAGCATTAGGTGCTCATACTCATCACGCACATACAGATACAGAAAAACACATGTAGGTATATAGGCTCTCACTGCCTGTATGTGCACACAAACACACCAAACCAAATCCTTTCCTCTCACTGTCTCTAATCACTGAGATAGGGTTTTTCTTTGTGCCTCTCGAGCTTGACCCAAATTCGTAGCCCCTCTCACCCACCACTCGAATGTTTAACTTGTCACAGAACATTCATAATTAATTCCTGTTGCTTTAACATAAATAAATACATGAAGTCATTTTCACAACTGCTTGGCAACCCTCTATTTATAGCCACGGTAATGATTTATTAATGTCCTCATCAGGAATCAAACAGTTGAGTTTGAATTTTACATCTCATTGACAAGCTGAATGCCAACATCCAGCCACAACAAATGACATGTCTTCCATTTAGACAAAAAGCTGTTGAGGGTAATTCTCATAATTATACCCACCAGGGATATACTTACTGCAAAGGCAATTTAGTTTCGTATGGTTGAGTAGTATAAATGCACACAGCGATAAGGAACTGATTCAGTAAGTGACAATTAGGATGCTCTCTGCCCCATTAGAGAATGCCTTCAATAATGGATCCAGAGGATTTGCAGTCTCCCCTCAACTACCTGGATGTCTCTTGTTGTTTTGGGTGGCCTACTTTCTAACGCGGCTCATGTCATGAATAACTCTGTCTGGCTTTGTGCCTCAAAGCCCTATTCCACATTGGAGGCACCGCTTTTGTGTGTGGATGGCCTTCCCTTCATTTTGACTCTGCACAGGAGGTCCACATTTCTGGGCATCAAGATTGGTAGATGAAGAGAAAAAATTTGAGCAATCTGAGGAAAAGACACTGTTTTGGCTTTGCTGGGTTTTGTTCATTGTTCTGATCATGGCTCAATCATCCAAGTGGAGGAAATGACTTCTGACTGGCCAGACCTTGGCCAAAATTTAGAAGCGTTCTACAGGTCCAAAGATACGAAAACATAGTGATTTTGGTGGCTGACTTCAGAGAAGAACACATGCTGTGTTTGGAGAAAGGTTCTTACAATGTTATGGTTTCTGTGCTACACAGAAAATGACTCTTTGCAACAGTGGTGATTCTGTCAGAAGCAACAATTTCAGCAGTCATAAATTAAACCCTGATCACATTATTGTTTGAGGGCGAGGTCATGGAGATAAACCTGTATTTCAAAAAGCCAATATTATTATCAATATTTGGCTGTAGTATCTGTTTTCATTTATCCAGATAGGATCACCAGATTGCGTACACTCAAAAAACTTTCCTCTAAACTCAATATAACTTAATTAAAAAGAATTATATTTTCTTTGTGCAATATTATGTTTGTTTTATTTGCTCATTGTTTAATTACATGGTTGTCATGTTGCTTTTTCTATAATTTGCCCAATTGTGCCTCTCCTTTAGTTAATTTAAATTATTTCGTAAGTTTGTTTGAGTCATTAGAATTTCTTGTACACACACATTTAATTTCATTTTGTTTTGTTAAATTTGTACATGCAAATAAATAAACAATACTAATTAATTTTGGCATTATACTTTGGCACGCAGAACCTTATTATAACTTTAAGCAAGTGTAAGTTTATATTTGTCTATACACATAAAAAACCTACACACAAAAGAGAGTTGTGGTGTAAAACAGTGACGTCATGCCTTCGCCCCCTTGATAAATAAATTGGTCGTGGTATCTTGAGCGATGTTCAGTAAGTATTTTTTCAAATAAAAACTACAACCTTTCTGTCTTTGCAGTACACTTGACCAGTTTTAACTTTTTGCCCGCGGTCTTCCTCTGGTGCAATCTGCTCAAGGTTTCAAGCATGAAACAACTGATAGGCAGGGGAGTTTCACATTATTTTCGAAGCACTCCACATCTTTGCAATAAGTGTCAGGTCCAACTCCTGTCAAATGCAGTTTTTTGTAGGGGAGACAGGAGGATTAGAAGATGCAATTTTCATTTTACCTGCTGAAAGATGGAATGAGAAAGTTTTCGCCAAGTATCGTTAGTCATTGCTAATGATACTTGGCAGCACGGCTCGTCTTCAAGGAGTTCATGTGGGTACAGGAGACATCTTACAAGAGCCTAAGTGGTTTCTGGACATGTAGTGAGGTCCAGTATGTGAGTTTTCATGACATGTAGTTCTCTTTTAAGCGTGACTGAATCTTGTGGGTGTTTTACTAGAAAGTGTCTTTGCCTCAGGGAAAGTGTTTCATTATATCATCATCCTACACTTCTCAACTGTAAGGAATGTTGTGTTTTTTGGTCAAAGACGTTACAGAATAAGAGAGTTCTCATGTTCACTGACAGCATCCCTTAAATCTATTTGGAAGTTCCTTTAAATTTAGGGTCAAGTGAAAAAGGTTTTTGTGTATTGTTCACACTATTTTGAACATTTCTTTGTTGTCTGATTATCCAAAAAGCTGTCTGAAGTGACTCGCAGGCCTGGAGTTTGTTTCAAAAGTCAGTTGATCTCTCAGCCTGAGGACAGCTGAATTTGGATGCTGGTGACTCTCACAGTCATTAAATTGAGAGTGTTTGAGTAGTTGACTGAGCACATGCAGGTGCACGAGGGGCGGGGAGGATGCTCTGTGATCTTTTGTCACAGTTTTTGCATGGCTTCCCTCGACATGAGTTTAAATGGGCATAACAGAGGAAGGAGGGAGGGAGTCACAGGTGTGGAAAAATAAGGGCATCTGAATGGCATCGAGTTGAAGAAGCTCTGCTCAGCGCAGTCACAACGTCAGTTACGATACAATGCAACAGAATAACATGAGGTCAAACAGGCAGATGGATTATCACTGGCAGCTGGCATCATATCATCAGTGTTTTCATAAATCTTTTGATATTGGACAACCTGGGGTGAGAGAGATTACTCAAATCTGCGTGGGTGTTTAGCCACATCTGCACATAAAAACAAAAGAGGGCAAGGTATTTAAAAAGAGTATATACAAAAGCATCACATTTTGCCTCCAATAGTTTGTCCAAACATAGATCTACACACAAACACACACAGCATTAATCTTATCTATCATCTAATGACACAATTTTTTGCTATTTTTTTCCCAACCATTGTTTTAGTGAAGTATTCAGGAATCTTACAAGTCAGTAATACAGTCTTAGCAGGAACAGATGTGAGGAATGCGTGTTAAGCATAAGTAAGCTGAAATGATGGATAACGTAAGCTTCACTTCACCTTAACTACACTGCAGCTTTTTGCAGGATTTTATCAAGACATGCAAAGGCACTTCTCACCAGCAGCGGGTGGGGAGTGAACAGAAATGCGCCCACAAAGGCCATTACACCAGGATGCTGTGGCGCGAACTGGAGGTGAGAGTAAGGCATGCGCTGGTGTGAAGAAATGGTTAACTGCATAAAGGGGAAAGATAAACACATTACTGCCTCGCCAGTCGCCGCGAGTAACATAATGAACTCCTAATCGCTGCTGAGGGTGTAATTCATCTATGAAATCAGCAGCAAATTGAGATGAGGAAAATCAGTTTCTGATCCATCTCATGCAGTAGCTTAGCAGGAAGGATATTGAACGGTGTGCCTCTCAAAAGGTTAGGAGTAACACTTTCCTGTCTGCATCGATATTCTGTCAGTGGAAAACTTCCCCTCCACTCTGTCTTGTACGCACGGCCTGCCAAGTAGCACGAGTGGCTCATGAGTCCGGCAGATGAATGCATCTGTATTCTGCCCAGCGCTGGCCAGATAAGCAATGACTAGCACAGAAGGTCAAAGTGTCATATTCTCAATCAACTCCAGAAGCACCCAATGTCAAATACTTTGTTGAATGGAGCGCAGCTGTCAGGAGATGGAATGTGTTGAATCAAACTTCTATTTAGCCCCCCCCCAAAACCTCCCACCCTTTTCTGCCTGTCTTCCTATTCCACCAGCTCCTCATCCTCCTCTCACTCCACCTCCTCAACCTGCTTGTCTCTCTTCCCAGAAAAAAGCATAATAGTGTATGTTGAGCCTTAGGTGTGAGAGCTAAGATAATGGCATCGGGAGCTGCGGGCGCCTCAATCCATATCACTCCTCAGGCATTTCAGGATTCTGGTGCTTAACATCAACTCTTCCTCCTTTGTATGCCTATTTCTGTCTGCGGTGGTCCTGGTGTGGGTTTCCATGCACATTGGAACCGTGTGAATATGAAATCAAAAGAAAATGAACCAATGACTTTGTACAGTCACTAAACATGGGTGTGCATGTGTATATGAGTTCCCCTCATGTACTGTTTGTGTTTTCATTGGGTGTTTGCACAAATATGCATATGCGCATGTGTTTGGACATGATAAAAACAGGGCCGAAGGAATGAAAGGGAAATTTGTAAGAGAAGGGAGAGAGACAGACAAAGAGAAGGGTGGTGACAGAGAGAGAGAAAGCAAAGGAGAAAGAAATGACTCACCTTCTCTGCCGACTGGGCCGTGCCAAAGAAAATCGGGATGAAGGCCAGCCAGACTATGCAAGTGGTGTACATAGTGAAGCCAATGGGCTTGGCTTCGTTGAAGTCTTCAGGTACGTCCCTTGTCTTGATGGCGTAGATGGTGCAGGTCACCATCAACAGGATGCTGTAGCCCAGTGAGCAGATTATCTGAAGGTCTGTGATGTCGCACTTCAGCACTCCGCGGGCCAGCATGGGATCAATGGTTTTCTGCTCATCATAGTCGACGATGGTGTTTGGTGGGTCCACAGCGAACCACACCAGCACACCCAGCAGCTGCACGCAGATCAGACTGGAAGTGATGGCGATCTGCGAGGTGGGGCTGATGAAGCGCGGGGCCGTGACCGTCTGCTTGCCCTGCTCGAAGATCCGATAGATGCGGTTGGTCTTGGTGAGTAGCGCGGCATAGCTGATGCACATGCCCAGGCCGAGGAAGATCCTCCTGAAGGCGCACACGGCCACGTCAGGCTTGGCAATCATGAGGAAGGTGATGATGTAACACAGAAAGATGCCCGTCAGCAGCACGTAGCTCAGCTCTCGGCCCGACGCCCGCACGATGGGTGTGTCGTTGTAGCGCACAAAGGTCGCCATGACGAAGATGGTGGCGATGATGCCAAGCATGGCCAGGAACACGGGGATTATTGCCCAAGGGGAGTGCCACTCCAGCTTGACGATTGGGATGGGCTGGCAGGCGGTTCTGTTGGGGTTGGGCCTCATGTTATAGGCGCACAGGCTGCATGAAGTCTCGTCATACTGGTACCGGTAGCCATCACATAGCTCGCAATGCCAGCAGCATGGCATGCCCTTTACTCTCTTCTTCCTCTCTCCAGTTTTGCAGGGCAGACTGCACACTGAGATGGGCACCTCCTGCTCCCCATCTGGCCACTGAAGCTCCTCCAGCTGGGAGAGAGATGACACACAGCACAGGAAGACAAGGTTAGCAACAGACAGATAAGCCAGAGATATCACTAAACATAAGAAACCATGTGGGCTAGAGAAAATGACTGAAACATTCATATACTGCTCCAACACAACTTATTAACTAGCTGTTAATTACTGTGTTATGAATGACATGAAGTGACATTCTTTGCAAAAAACAAAGTACAATGCAATCTTTGCAAACAGCAAACAACAAAAAAAAGAAAGAAACTTCGACATAGTCAAAAAACGATTAACCTAATACAGTGCAACATGTCTCTTGCCAATTTCTTAGAGGGATTGCCTTTTCTAATACTTGAAAGTAATTGAAATCACCATGGCAACAGAGCTTACCTTTGTTCAGTGAAATAAAAATAAAGCAATGTGAAATGCAAAAGACATTATGTTTTAATACAGGAGCCAGTGAGGTATGAAATATGTGATGAGAAGGAAAGAGAATGGGATGGGATGGCAAAATGCCTCTTTTAGACTTTGTAGAGCTATTTCTATTTATGATTTTGTCATCAAAATGAAGAGTGCAGTAGACGGACGTGCTGAAGAACTATCTGGAACTCTGATCTGAAGACGCCCCGAAGGTGTTTCATGATTTAAGCTCAAACTATAGTTTCGACGTTCGACTCTAGCCCCCCAAAAAAGTCACAATGAAATGGAATTTTTTAAGGCTCTTACATATTTTGTTAGGGCGTTAAAAATGCTTTCATAAAACTCTGATCTGAGCTGAGCTTTTGATTTATTATGAACGTGTACTGATCCGTGGCTTTAAAAGCACCACAAGATTAAAGATACACCAGCATGGTTTAGATTCACAGAAGTATACAGTATCAGCCAGTAACCAAAAATAAATAAACTGGAGTTCAACAAACAAAAAGGATTCAAATGTGGAAATCAGTTTAATAGTGAAATTATTAAACAGATTTTTATTGTCCTCTAAAACTGTTGATATCACAGATTTAAAAGGTGTTTTGAGAGAACGAGTTCTCAACTGCCTGCATTAAAATCAGTACAGCATAGCATAAAATTATATTGAAAATGAACACAAATTAATTTTAGTGATGATATTTGTTGTTTACATTAAGCCTTGATGTGTGTGGAGTGAATTCCAGACTTGAAGGATTAGGAGTTTGACATTTTGGTAAACACATTCTCTTTCTTGCCGAGAGTCAGATGAGAAAAATCAATGCCACTCTCATATTTGTCTGTTGAATACAAAGCTCCCACCAGGAAACTGTTAGCTTAGCATAAAGATAGGAAGAAAGAGGAAACGGCTAGCCTGGCTCAGCACCTCTAAAACTCACTAATTAGTGAGTGTTATATTCCGTGTGATTAATCCATACAAAAACCAACTGCTGGCTGCCTGCTGGCAATGTCACGGTGACTACATGACTCCAGGAAGACTCCAAGAAATAGTCTGGCACAGGACCATACCTTTTTCATATTTCACACACAACATACAAGATTTTTAGTGTAGCCACTCTTAAATACCAACAACAGCAGGTACAAACTTCACCAGGTACAAATACCATCACATATAACATGAGTCCAGCTAAGGATACAAACAGCACAGCCTCCTCCAAATGTGGCAACTGCCGATAATTGCAGATACTGGCTGCAGCTTTGCAGCAAACACACGTGCGCAGGCACGTACACATACACACTCACATCCACCGTGTGTTTGTGTTGTGTGTACCTGTATGACAAATGTGTTGTTTCTGTGGTGTCTGGGTGGATTATCATCTGCCATTTATCTGGGGGCATGAAGGTGCCATTTGTTATTTGGACAATGAATGGTGCTCTCTGGAAAACCTCCCGATTACACACAGTGTGGAAACAGTAATGAGACCAACAGCTCTGTTTCCATGGAGACCAGAAGCAAGATTTTTGACACCTTGGACCCCTACGGCTGCTATAGTTTTCATTTGGGTTTTTGCTATACTTATTAATTTTACAGATAATTTGAGCCTCTGTGAGCTGGAACAGCGCAACATTGAATTTATTTATCGATGATCGCCAAGTGTATCAGGATGGCTCGTTCCAGGTTAACCTTTAAATTAGATTTCTCTTTATGTGTTAGTGAACAAAGTGATACCTTTTTCATTGAAATATAATTGTATTGTGACAGCATTTTGTTTGTAATCACACTAAAACAGAATGAAACTCAAATCTCCAGCTACAAACATTGTTCCACCTGTGCTATCAATTCCATTCGGTTGGGTTTAATTCTTGTGATCCAGAGAGCCATTATGCAAATGTTAACTCATCTGTATGTAAATGTTTTTTTTTTTTTTTTTTTTTAAATCTGAGATACATAGAAATACATAGAAATTTCAGCTCAGGTTTCATCCTGTCAATCAGTATGGGTAATTTCAAGCCAACTCTGCACCTAATACTATATTAGACTTTTTTTTTTTCTTTTTCTTTTTTGCAGGTGAATTAAAATTATTGAAAAGTCCCATGAAATGAAAAACACCTCATCCATGTTGTTATCCCAGGGGTTCTACTATCTTTTGGATATGCCAAAAAATGTCAAATAAATCAAACTTTCACATATTCTTATATTAAAATCCTTCCCATTTCCTGTAAAGTACCACAAGCTTTCATATGATCTATCCGGCGCTCCGGAGTGTACTTTAAATTCCACCAGATAAAATGTGATCATAGATTTTGAATTTCATCATGTACAGTACAACGTGCAGCAAAGCTGCCGAGCGCCAGGAGTAACATAGGAGGTGTGTATTTAGGTGTCAGCTTCTAACAACATCAACATCTTTGGCAGCTCTCTGCTGCCAAAGACTGAACATATATGGGCTGACACTTGGGTTAAAAACATGTTCTTTTTCTTCCTCCCACTCTCCTCCACCGTCAGTCCTCCAACCTATCTGGTGGGAGAAGAGTCATCTCCAACAACAGAGCAAGAGCTAGCCTCGCTTTCTTCTTTTTAATGTTGGACTCTTAAAACTCAAATTCTGATGTTTTAGTCCTGCCCCAACATATCAAACCTTTTTTAATAGTATACTAAATGTGACAGACTAAAATTACCACCTTTTATCCCCCTTCACACTGATTTTAAAATCTTGACTTGGTTTAATTGCATGTTTTATTTTTCTCTTCTTAAAAGCAGCTGTTGGGACACCTTTGAGAAAAACCTGTTTTTAAGTACAAATATAAACACTTGTTTTATTAGTCTAAAAGTATCTTTATGTTGGAATGCAGAATATGTTTAACTAATGGATTACATTAGTAAGCAACACATTAACTAAATGTGTGTGTGAACATGTTTATACATTCAGTTGTTGGAGGAAAATATTACACCTGAAGAAATTTGGAGAATTTATCTGCTGGGTAAAGAGTAACACTTTCTTTTTCTTGCTAAATTGCACTAACAGATTCATTATCTGTACCTAAAATACATCAATTAGACTGAAAGTAAAACACGCCTGCACCTGAGTTCTCTCCACATTTGAAATGCAAATAATGAGCACCCCCTTGTCACACAAGAGATTTCAATTTTGGAAAACACAAAAAGCCTTCACACTAGTAAATCTTTTGCATAGCTGAGTGCAGCTATCCTGTTTAGATACAAGCATACAAGCAACATTTGAAATTTGGTGTGTGTCGTACCCGGAGCTGGAGGGTCTCCACCCACTGTCCTACCATCTTATACTCTGGGGTGGAGGAGTTGGTCATCTGGAACTGGAACAGGTCATAGCGTCCTGGGGCATCACCATTTTTGTTAAACACAACAGAGGTGCCGGCGCTGCCTGTACAGAGAGAAAATGCAGCAAAAGGACAGCAGAATAGAGAAGTGTTAGACACTGGTGTGACAGGGCACAGCACGCCTTATGATAAGAGAAAAACATGAACTTTTAACCCCTTGCCTCTCACTGTGCAGTGGCCTACATGGACCACACAAAGGAGTGTCCAAACACCCTGACCTATATCTTGAACCTTCACGACAGTCACGAACAGGGAGGCAAGCTCCCCACCGACCAATATAGCACCTCCTCACCTGCTTCCTATGCATCATCATGGCTGCACAATGACCACCAGAGGAATCTATCTTCACATTCAAAACACGGCCTAGACACGCAGACTCTCAGCTGCTTTAATACCAGAAATTGACTGCTGTTTTAAAATGAGCGTGCACTTCCTCAGGTTGAAAGTAATGCATTTCAGTCACACAGCGGACAACAACAGGAGATGCAGGGAGGATAAACAGGTCAGCCAAAGCATCATACGGTCCCCATCTGCTCTCAGTGTGGAGCAGCCTGTCTCAAGCAGAGCCCTGAAGATTTCACTAATTAGCTTAGAGAGGACTGTGGACACCTGAAATTTTATGCATGAGGGGAAAAAAAGAGGTTTTTTTAAAAAAATGTGTGTTTGTGCGAGATCTCAAGCTTGTCAGTTGCGGCGGATACACGCGCCTCAATAATTCGAACATGACGGCAAAGTGCCTGCAAGGTGGTGTGTTAATGCGGATGTCACTCAACATGAGATCTTCCTCACAGCAGAGAGCGTTGAATGGCATTAATGGGAAAAATGGTTGCACTTTATTTTATACATGAGGCCTGCATTGTTGATGAGGTCATTTCTGCCATCCCACAATGCTGGGAAAGGATGAGGAACTGCTGCATTTTACAAGTCTATTCACCTTGGCACTGCATACAGCAGTTCATCAGCATGGATGGAGGTACCATTTTTGAAATAGGACAGGGGGGAGTCTGATGACACTTGGCATGGGAATTAAGTACTTTAATAGCTCTGGCTATAAAAAGTCTAGAGAGAAGGACCAGGAGCATGTGTCCAAAACACTTTTGGGAACATGTTGTCTTTTGTATCTAGAACAGAGCTCGTGGCTTTTGGGATGGAAGGCCCCTGCACCTTTTCCTTCGTTTTCAGCCAGAAGGGAATTTCATCTCCCTCCAGTTTTTTTTTTTTCCAAGGACATTTGTCATTGAACATTCTACAAAAGTTTCAGGGCAAAAGACTCTTGTAAAACAGGAGAGGCAGAGGTAGCAAGAGGGAAAAAAAACCCCACACATTTCAGGCCAGAGAATAAGGGGCCATTTTAATAAAATACTGTGAACAAGTAGCTAAATTTTCCTTTTTGACTTTGTGACACCAGTGTGCATTACAAATGTCAGCTGATAAGACTATGAGTGGCCATTTCCATGTTGATGCAGAGCCACCAATCCCTCACTATCTGCTGTTATGCAAAGTGACAGCACACACATTCCACATTAACAATACGGTAATGGCACCACTGGAGTCATTTGACCCATCTGTCTTTCCATTTAAAAAGTAGAACATCAATTCATCTGCATCCACATGTCGGCGCAAAAAATGAAGCCGGATGGGTGTTCAGAATTAATTCAACTCTACTCGTGAAGCCCACAGCAAAAACTCTCTCAATATGAAAACCCAACTAGAACTCGGTGGGTGGCAGTCACCGTCCTGTCACTTCTGCTTCCACCAAACAGGCAGCAGGCTTGTTGACATGGCGTATAAAGATGTTGACAAGGTATTGACTCCTGTGAGCAATAGCTGTGACAGGGTTACCATTCTCACTCCACGCCCCAGAAAATAAATAAAAAAATAAATAAAAATAAGGCTTACACAAATACACAAACACACAGTCATTCAGTAAAGTGACATGAGTGATTGGGCACTTGGCGCTCTTCAGCTTTAGAGCAAATAATTAAGTGGTGTTTCTGTGTGTGCAGATAAAAAGGCATTAGAAATTCCTTTCTATTTTTTCTATTGGCTGATATTTTCAAGGGAACAAAATGGTCTGTGTAGACTCCTTAGTGAGAGCGCTGTCTAAGATGAAAGATTTATGCATTTGCATGTGGCTCTGAACTAAGACATGACAAAAGTGCACTGCTGCTGTGCTGTGCCGAGCAGTGTGGGTGGACTGGGGATCCACTGCTGTGTTTCTCTCGCATCATTATTCTCTCCTCCTTTTTTTTTTTTTTTCTGCCTCTCACTCCTTAGCTCTGTGACTCCGGCACAGTGGGGAGATCAACAAAGGAGGCTTACACTCCTTCACTCTCAAACATACATTAGCAGCGGCACAAACACAGTATAATGTGCGTGGTTCCAGTCTAAATGCAATAAGGGGCAGTGAGATATGCCTGGCGGAGCCAACAACAGAACAACTGTAACTTGCCAGTGAAAAGGTTTGAAAATATCACAGCAGCAGAGGAAGAGGTAGAGGAGATAGAGGAGGTAGAGATCTTACTTTTGACTCAGGTGAAGTGAGCCTGCTTCTTTGTCGTCTTTGGCGCTATATAAATAAAATTTGACTTGACTTGACTTGACTTGTCAGAGCCTTTACTGGTGTAAATGGTTCTGTGGAAGCTGGAAATCCAGAAAAGTCAGCACAATCCCAGATGGTTATTGAGATTGAACAGCAGATTTTCAATCCCATGCATGAATCTGCACTTAGTTAAGGTCTCCTTGAAATTTTTTAACACTGCTCAGGCAACTGCATGTATTCCGTGCCTTTAGTTCCACCTTAAAATCCGAGGGCTTCTTGCCTGCTGGAACTCTGCACTGCTGCCATAGCGACAGTGTTAGACAAAGGCAGGCAGCTCTTTAGCCTTTAGCTCACTGACAGAAGTTTGCTTTCACACATTTTAGTACATAAATAATTGTAAAGGGTGACTGCTGCAATGCTCACGCTGAACTAGTGACAACAAAATATGAAATATACATTATTGGAGCACAGTCTTCTTGTGGATCGGAGCATGATGTCCCTTGTTATACTTAAAATATGCAAAAGCATAAGTCCACTGTTATTCTTTCTTGCTTTTGTTAACAAATCCAGTCTAAAAAGCAAATAATGATGATAATACCAGCAAGTACTGTCTATGAAACAAAAGCCTGATAGTATATATTTTTCCTCTGTGCCACTGTTGTCCAAAAACAATATTAAAACACATCAGTGAGCTGCACACACATCATAATAAAGGATGACATGTTCCTTTATTAAGATGAACAGGGGTACTGTTTTATTATAAGTCAATCCCACACCCACCTGTGTATTAAACTGCTGCTGAAAATAATCTCCAGCAAAACACTATTTACTCCCTGAGTAACATTAGCTTGTCTTAGTGAATAACTTGAATAAAAACTGAATAAAAAATGATTCAGATATTTGTGATGTATTTGTGAAGAGTTCTGTCTTCAGTGCAAATGGAAGCCACAGACAGGGTAGGGAGGTCAGAAAGATGAGAAACTGAGAGATGGACTAATGCATTCGGTCTTTTCATGGGATTTGAGCTTCATCCTTTATATAAAGCTGGTAATAAAATTTCACAGGCAGGTTCCAGACCTTTGAATCACTGCCACAGCCTGATTTTTTTGTGATTCAAGGAGGTCTGGTGTTGTTTGAGGAAAAACAACGACAACAACAATGACAACAACGACAACAATAAGCCATGATTCATATAAGTGCATAGATACTGCAAAGCAACAAGTGTTCTCAGAATAAAAAGAAAAAGGAAAGAGCCCTTTTCAACTGCTATGACCTTCTCTATTATGAAAGGCAGACTTTTGTGTACCAGTGCTGCAAGAGGAGGGGTAAACCACATGTCCAATCCATTCATTCCGTAGCTTCATGTGTTCATCATTCAACTGTGTCTCTCTAAGTAGGCCAGGTTGAGTATCCTGCTTTTTAAGCCAAGTAAGAACCATTTTATCCTTTATAGGCTGATTCAACCATTAAGCATTAAGTGAAGTAATTCTGATTCAACTCATAGTGATAAAAATTATATATCAATATCATAACCTCCAAACTTTAGACTTTAGTGTTTTCTTTGTATCTTACAGTGGAATCTGAAATGCTTGATTTTCAACTCGAAGCACTGAAAAGGGGCATTGTGAGACAAAAACACATAAACACATAATACAGACACCAGCATTTAATTACAAAATAAAAGAAAAAAAAAGATGATAGCCTAGGGCATGTAATACAAAGAGCTGTTTAACTAACAAAGAAAAGAAAAACATAGAGAAAAAGGCTATTTTCACCCAAGAAGAAAGGCTAACCCAAAGCCTAGAGTTTCTCTCTAATAACATCGATGTAGAGACAACCCCAAACGTGATGTAGAATAGATGTATCCTTACAAGTTACTGTGGAAAGCACATATGTAACAGGCAATCGATTATTGTGCAAACTTCATCAGAGCTTCTGTTTTGCCTGAAAATTACATTGAGGAGACTCAGTAGTGATTGTTTTGAAACTGGCTAAGATGACCAGATGTCTCCAACTGAATAATTAGGTGAAATACAAATAAGTCTGATTATCAGACTAGAAATGTAATTGTTCAAATTCTGCCCATGTGAATTAATAACAGCACTATAGATGTTTTGTGGGTTCATGAAAAAAAAACAGCATGACTTGATCTCTGCTGCCTACGCTTTGTTCTTTTTGAATAATGGATACATTTAATGACAAAAGTCCTTCAAAATGTGTTGCTATTTTTAGTAGCAAAAGCTTTTTGAAAAGATTATAAGACTGGCCATAGTGCGTCTGTGTTATTTTATTCATTCATTCATTTGACAAGACAAGGACGTACGATTTTTCCTCTCCTTGCAAGTTTGTGTTGGAAATATAGCCAAAAAATAAATAATGAAAGGAGATAAAAGACAAGGACATTGTGTGAATCATTAATACTGTATGTCTATTCCAGTAAAGCCCATACAAGTATATGTATGACCCTCATATGGCATCAAAATACATCACAGCACACTGTTATTTAAAGAAAAGAAACAAAATGAGCCGGGTCCACCTCTAAAAGTAGGCCAGTTTTCAGAGAAGACTCCACTGAATCCTTTTTTTTAATAGCTGAATCTTATCTAGAACATTTTGTGAAGACACAATGCACTTCAGAGGAGCCTCTAATGATCACTGGCTGACATACATGCCAGTACATTAGTAATGACAAAGGTTTTCTCTTGTTTTAAACTCGTCTCCCATTTGGCTCCCTCCCTCCACTCAGTCCTGCATTTCAGAGCATTTGTCATTAATAGCTATTTGCCATTAATTGTTTAGTATCTTCCACATCAATTTCCGCACAGGGCTGAATTATGTAGAGGTTCATGTACTGGCAGACCCATAATATATCATTTTGGCTCAAAATATTCCACAGATCCAGAAAGTGTTGTGGTGCCTTTTAACCATGAATGAAAGCAAACACAAATTTAAATTGTGGCCCCCAACTAACTGCACATACTGCAAAAAACAGAGGAGTTGGTACAGTCGGCATGGCAGTCAACAAGGCAAATATCAGCTGGTATTGTTGTTCGGTTGATATATTGGTGTATCCCTAGTAAAAACAACGACTTAACATTTCACGAGGGGTCATGTGCAGGATCGGATGCCAGGCAACCTGCAGAGAGGTTGCTGCTAATGGCTAAATAATAACACATAACACCATAACTTGTCATTTTAACACTTTGGTTTTTGTACAGATTTAAGAAAAAAAAGATAACATGTTAATTAACAAGCTTTAGAGGTGTTTTTCCATCTTTGTTCTAAGCTCAGCTAAGCAGCTGCTGGCTCCAGCTGCATATTACCATACAGATGTGAATGTGGCTTCCATCCTCTCACATGACTCTTGGCCAGAAAACAAAAGTGTTCCTTTAACTAATGAAGTAGGGTCAGTAGCCTCAGATAAGCTCAAACACCGTGAGACAAAACATCAGTGCTTCGTCTTACTCATTTTCCATCTAGTATTTCTCAAATCTAAAGTATGCGCCATTATTCTGTACCTCCACCACAGAACTTGAAACTTAATGGACAAAACACATTTCATGCTGTTCAATAAAACAACAGAATAGAGTATATCTGCAGTGATGATAAGTAGACAGTAATCTAATTTTAACCTGCTCACTAGAGTCAGTATAAGGTGTAAAATGTCCTCCAAAACTAAAGTAGACAACATACACAATTTTGCTTTTCTTACCCACACATTCTGTAGGCATCTGTTGTGTAGACTCCTAGAAAGTGTCACTCACCGTTGAAGCTGGTGTTACGTATGTACTTCAGCAGAGTCTTTCCCTCCGCAGACTCCATTTGTGGACAAACGCCAAGATGATCGGGGCATAAGTCCCTGTGCATGTTGTGGAGAGCGTGGGCCATGGCGTACACCGCGTCAATCACAAACTGTACCTTCCCTTCCTGCTCGTACTTGGAGTTGATCCCGATGCGCTCCTGGCCTGAGGGAAGAGAAGGAAGAGGAGGACTAACAGCCAAATACACCATGAGCTGTTAGACATGACGTTCTCTCAGCGCTCCCCAACATCTCCAGCTTTGTTTTTATTCCTCAGTTTAGCACTTTCCTGCCAGTTAGCTCAGTTTTGATTTTGAAGGAATTAGACCTAAAGGGCCAAAGTACCAAAGGAAATAAGAAGACGCCTTTAATTCCCTAGTGGAAGATATCAAGCTGAGCTGTGAGACAAAGTGTTTGTGACAAATACAGCAGATTCAGATTGAGTTACTGTGGTGTGTTACAAAGTAATTGGCTGCTAACAAATGGACATCATTTGTCCCATTTGCAAGGTGATGAAGATCACCATGAACTTTAGTAACACACTCTTCCTGCAGGGGCCTCCTCCTCCTTTATATCCTCCTCTCTGTGTACTGCCCTTTCACTATGGGCGGCTGTAAAAGTTTTGCCTCACTCTGCTGACACACTGCGTGAATACATAATGTATAACCACTGCTGGATATTTTGTTTTTGTTACAATTAGTTATTTCACACTCCTGATAGATAAAAACTGCATTTCAAAGAGTGAATGAAAATGATAACAAAAATAGTACTGTTACTTTTAATCATCATCATCATCATAATAATGATCATCATCCTTATCATCATAATTATAATATTCAAGCTCCCAGATAACAAAAAAAATGCATCATCAAGAAAATAACAGCGAATACTAAAAGACAATTTTCTCCTCAGTGATAGCTGCTAATAGTTCACATGGAGAGCTCAGTGGAGGAGCAGATGATGTTAATAGGACACATATAAGGATGTGGGAGACTTGCATAAACTGAAGGAGGTCAAAAGCAATCTGTGCTGACATTTCAGCCCATTTCTCCGAACATACATTTCAGCCCACACATAACCTTTTTGCTTTTCTTTTAGCTCTGAATGGCATGCTCAATGGATAGTGTCTGAATGCAAAAGCCTCACGTTAGTATTTAACATTCATAAATATCAGCTCGGCTTGAGGAACAAAGAAAAAGAGAATATAGCAGCAGCTGTATAGCCATTTTCAGAGGAATTGAAGAAAAGATAAAAGACATTTATAGTCATTTTACAGAGGCTTTGTGGGGCTCACTTAGAGTACAAGCATCTTCTGTCTTTGACTCGCAACAAAAGATGCCAAATAGGAGATTATAAAGGGAACAAAAATCCTTTAGCAAACAGTAATTTGTGTCACACTGCCATTACCGTCATCACGTATGCAAGCAAGATTAATACAGCATCCCACATAACAGGCATCATCCACATAGATAATAAATGCAGTGCAATGCCTGTCACAATGCTGGCAGGCAGAGTTTAGGTAATAGGAGCATGCACCAATGATAGCAACAACACTATAATTAATGCTACCACAAAGATGGCAATAAAAGCAGAATGGGGGCATGAGCAGTATTTGCTTAGCTTTGTCATTTCCCCCTGTAATTTCCGACCTAAATAAAATGTACTCTGGCTCGGTGCAGTTAGTACACACGTCATGACTGTGCTGAGCTGTCAAGGTGACTGGGTTAAGGGGCGAAAGGAGGGAATATGGGATTTAAGAGTTACAGGACATTAGCCACAGGAGCAGACGGTCTGTAACTGTAGTATGACTCAGACCACGTGGTGCATTATTATTCTAATAATAAACTCTGCCTGTCCTGCACCTGCTGGGTAGAAACACCTGGTGTTAGACTTTCTGACTGCGCTGCAGACAAGAGGGGTGGAATTAAAATCCCAACACTCTATCCAAGGCTTCTAATGCGAACAAAAGGTCAAGTTCACATCAGCCTGATACAGGAGGGTGAAATTATGCATCTTCTTTTAGTGTTTTACAGATATTTCCCTAATTTGTTCGTGTCAAAACTCGTGTACCTGTGCATTTACGGCTGGTGTCCTCTCTCTTCGAGGCACTGAGGAGCCTGCAGTCAAAGTTTTCTTCCCAAAACTCAGCAAACCACACGTTCCTCCGATTGTTCTCGAGGGTGAGTGCAGTGAAGTATTCATCAAACCCTGGGAACAAACGAAAGTGGAGAATGGCTCAGTTCCGGACCAATTATCAACCAATTCAGACCTGGAGGAAATGAAGCGAAACTTGTGCAGCAGTAGCAGTGTGGCGGCGGCGGCGGTGGCAGTAGTGGTGGTGTGGTGCTGGCCGCTAGGTGTTGGAAGCAGACCAGCAAGCACTACTTCATCAAAATTTGACCACGGTGGTTCCTCTTCCTCTCAAGCCCCATAGAACTTTAATCACCCCTTTCATCTAGGAAATTACATTAATTAAAAAACAGGATGCATAATAAATAACACAGGGATTGTAAGTGGTGCCACAGCCTGTTGCCTCTAGCTGTGGGGTCCTGCAGGTGCTGAACAGGTTTTCTCCACTCCATAAAATCCATTACAACAGAAGTGGATTGAAGGCATGATGTATTAGCTTAATACTAATTTCAGCAGGGCTTTGGTGCCTGTATGAAGCATTAGCTTGAGGAGAGATTTTTAATATTTGTGCAACTGTACCACCCAATGTGGGTCAGGAAACTGAGCTGGAACTAAACTTCACTGTGAGATTCATGGTGCAGTGTTTTTTTTTTTTTTTTTTAATAAAGCATAATCTTCTGTCTTGATGATAATATTTTTTTACATTTTAAAGTCTGCGTCTCCACTCTCTGTTACCCAGTCATTATCAGCTGAGTTGTGGGTAGAGGTGATGATGGCTAATCAGAGCTGAATGACTCAGCTGATTTTCTTTTCAAAAGACCATCAATGATGCATGGTGGATTAATAATATCCTTGCTGCCTCCAGAGTGTACATTTGTCCTGGCTAGACCTCCCCTAATTACGGAAATCTTCACATTTCCTCGATTGTAATGATGACTGGTTATTAGGACTGTGACACTGGACTGAACTTAAAATAGATGGCACATGCCAAGAATAGTCTTATTTCTGTGGTGAATTTGTACATGTCTTTGCACATGCAGCAGTATAAGTTCCTTGTTTGCTTCCTTTTCCTTGTGGGTGGACTTTTTTAAGCCGTAGCTTTAGATAGAAATCCACCCATAAGCAAATAGTTTATTGACAGGAAATGCTAAAATGCTTAGGGTTAAAAACTAAATCAAAGCTTTTTCTCAGACCTTTCATTTTGTGTTAATTTCAATAATGCTAGAGACCAGTTGTACAAATTTCTCCAGCAGACTGAGATGGTAGATTTTTAATTTTTAAAGTGAGTAAAACCACCTTGATTAATATATATGTGATGTCTGCAAGAGGTGGAGCACTTACATTCACTGGTTTCAACATTAAATAATAAAGTGGCCAATTTATCCAAACTGATTTTAGTCTGGTCATGTTCAACCCACGGTCAAATGTAACAACAAGGTCATACTTGCTCTCTGAGGATTGTGAAAAGTAATTCTGAGAAAAGTAGGAAATTGCCA
Source organism: Lates calcarifer (assembly GCF_001640805.2). Classification (NCBI taxonomy): domain Eukaryota; kingdom Metazoa; phylum Chordata; class Actinopteri; family Centropomidae; genus Lates; species Lates calcarifer. The sequence continues at coordinate 17,172,982 of NC_066838.1, read as the reverse complement.
GCTTAAGCAGAAGTGTGTGAGACAGAAGATGAGGTGGGTACAAAAATGGTAAATAAAATTACATCATCTCTCTTGAAATGTATTGGATATTACATATTTTATGGGCTTGCAAGTGAGAATGAAACTTAGACATGCAACAAATAAAATAAAATAAAATAAAATGTGTTCTTTAAGCTGTGATAATCAATTATTTATATTAACAATGGATGAAATGACTATAATGTGAAAAAAGGTCGCTCATAGTGATGAACCCAAAGAGAACTATCACCTGACTGCAGTTCTCCTCAGGTCGGAGGGGAATTTTAGCATCCTTTAACTCATTGTTTTGGTTTTATGCAACTTTACTGTTTTAATTCACTCTCACCTCTCTCATCAGCATGGTTTCCAGATGCACCAGAAAGCTCTAAAAATCCACTGCATACTACCTGCTCAGCACCAAATGGCAGACAGATACACTTAGTGACTGGCTGGTGAACATAGTGGAGCATTTAGCAGCTGTCAGATATTTATCTAAGGAGTTATTAAAAACCAATGACAGAGCTAAAAGGAGAGTGAATATTGAACAAACATTTGCCAGGAGTGCAGAACCACGACTTTAAATGAATGCTAAAGTTCCTCTGTAGCTGCTGGATGTGTAAAAAGCCTCTGGGAGGATGTGGTTTGTACTGCTATTGAGTTGTATTGCCTTGTATGGGTAAGAGAGAGGATTAGGATATGTAATAGGGGTCCTCCAGGAAGAGGGTCGAACCATGGACATTGCAGTTATATGGTACATGTCATTACCATGCCGCCAGAACACCCCCAATATTTTTTATATTTACTCTAAATCACCTGACCACTTGACTGAAAACAGGTAAAAAAGACTGGTCCATTTCTGCTGGATGTGTAAATGACAACTGCTTGCCAACAAGTTCACCATATCAATCACCAATTTTATAAGGTGATAACATGTCAGTGTTTGTGTCTGCAGCCCCCAAGCACCTGTAAAAAACAGTTAGATTTCATAAATTTGACTTATCTAATTTGACTCATTTATAATTAGTCCCAAAAAACAAACAAACAAACAACAATAGAAAACAATACATGCAGTGTGAGTGTCTGCATGTGCACCAGTGTGTCTGTACCTTTAATGGAGGAGCGCTTGGGCAGTATAGTGACTGCTCCCACTGCTACATCTTCAAGCTGGTGGATTGGACTGCTCTTGGCCCCCCAGCTGTCAGATCCAATCCACAGGAAATGGCCCACCTGATTGGCCCTCTTGGTGGCATTGAGAACTCCCCTGCAAGGACATCCGTATGTGAATTAGGAGAGAGCACAAGAGGTGTGTGCAATCTAATATCTATTAGACAAAAGGCACAGCTGGCTTTCAGGAGCTGTTTGGACATTACAGGCCCATCATGTTGCCCTACAATGTTCATCCCTTCTTTGCATTAAAGGTGAGAAAGAAAAGAGGGAAGCTATTGTTATTTTATGTTAACTAGGTTGTGTTTTGTTTTGTGTTGGGCAAAGATGCTATTTTTATCTCTCATTTAAAGACAATAGGGAGTTACAGTCATCAATGTCCATGTATCTCAGTCATCTTCTCTTTTCTTTTACATTTCACTAGCACACCCACTTCTGGATTCTTTACTCTGAATTTACAGGTATTAAATGTTTGATTCTGTGTTTCTTTACATAAACATTCCCCATGGGGCATTGTAAATTAAACAATATCTCTGTTGCTTTGTTTGCAATATGTATTCCCACTTCCCCTCCGAGGCATGCTTGTGTTTGTGTTGTTGGAGGTATGTTTGTGCAGCAGACGTCCTGTACGCATGGTAAATCTGCGCCTCTAGCCTGTCTTCAGGAGCTGCTACTCGAAGATTAAAGATCTCAACATGGCAAGCCATCAATGTGCCTGAGAAACATGGATGAAGCCAGAATGTGCGGCGCTGCTCACCGTATGTCTTCCTCGCTGGCGAAGATGATGACTGCCCTCGAGTGCTGCGTTTCCAACAGTTGTTGGATGGCTTTGTCATAATCCTCCAGCTTGGGGTTGTGGGGTATTTTCAAAGACTGGGCGATGCAGATTCCACCTTTTAATGGGAAAGGAGTAAGAAATGATAAGGCCTCTGGGCTGATCTCACCCATTCACTCACTCTCACACATAAATGTACACACACACACTATCACACTCAGAAAGCCTGGGGTAACAACAGCTGCTTTTTCTTTCCTATGGAAATCTCAACCATATGGAAATAAGAAACACATGTGAACACAATAGTGAGATTTTGATGATGCTGTCATGCTTGCTATACAGTCTAAATGATAGTCTTACAGTGTATACATTTACATTTTGGCAATGATCTGCAAACCGCAGCAGCATGCAATATAACACTCAAACTGCACCCCTCCGACTGAGCACGAGCATCATTTCACAGAGTGAGAGAGGTATAAACATATCTGCTATAACAAATCCAATAATCCACACCGCACAGGGACGTAAAGCTACAGATTTTATATTATGGATTTGTGAAAATCCAACAGCTTTCCATTGACTTTTCATTTAAAGTCATTATCAAACATCTTGTGTCAGACCCTGAACCAATCAGATAGCATAGCCGGGAATAACAAACAAAGAGGATATTAATACAGACAATAAATCATCTTCAGACAGGTCACCACTAATGAGTTTTTACAGGATGAAGGGTACTGATTGCTTCTGTGTGTACTGAATAGTTTCTAGATACTGTATTTGGCACAGTACATTATCTCAATTGGCTTTTAACAGTTTGCTAGATATTGTTGTCTTCAGGGTTACATTCAACAGCTTGTTATAAGGTAGAGAAGCAAAATTATATCTTTCGCAAAAAATAAAAAAATATATTAAAAAAAAAGAAGAGTTTTGCTCCACTCTAGTGTGATAATTATAGGCACAAAGGACAAGCTAACCTTTGAAGCACTTCGGATAAACACTTAATATGATCACCTGTGTGAGAGAACATCCTAACTACTGTAGGCCTAGACTGAGGCAGCAGCCTGTGTCCTGACTCAACAGCAAAGCTTTGCACAAACCAATTAAAATTTCTCCCACTCAAGCATTTTAATAGCCTACCCAATAACCTTTCAGTTTGAGTTTCCCTGAGTAGACAGAGAAATGGAAGGAATCTCCTAATTGCCGGTCTCCTCAGGCTCATTACTTTGATATAAACAGCTTTTAGCTGGCAGATCACACATCTCCAGTCATGGTTTACAGTGGCATTTCTAAAGGCAGAAGATAACAGAATGACAACTGCTGAACCTCCTCCTAACTATCCATTTTTCTGGTATCAGCAGGCAGAATTAGTGATATCTCTTGATGCGAGAAAACACGCTGGGATGACTGCTGTTATCCTCTCTAAGTGGACTACACATAAAAATGGAGATCCCGCCAGTGGCCTAGCTGTTGCTCAAGGGTTTGTGGTATCCTGTTAAAGTGAAACGTGCTTGGTGTCATTTGTGCAGAGCAGCTATCGCTGTGGGTCTCAAAGGGATGACACTAAAGCTCTGTTTCAGAAGAGAGATTTCAGTTGATTTCAGCCAGAAATCCTACAGTATGACACTGCACTTCCCGGTTTCTGTTTTAGGAGACTCTAGCACTGTTTAACAGCTGATCCTGGCGTATTAGCAGCAGCATTCAGCTGCGGGGGGGCAGTGTGTCTGCACGTAGGTATCACACATTCACTTTCATTCCAGGGAGGGGAAAAAAGGAGGAACTCATAATGTGCAGAGATCTTAAATCTCATGAAAATGCATTAACTCCATTATGACAAAAACCCTGTGGGCTTGTGTGAAGAGTTATAATGGTATAACAGTCTTGAGCAGAGATGTATCATAGGTCACAACAGTCAATATTACAGACAGAGACCACAGGAGCCACTGATGAATATAAGAAGCATTTGGAGCAGATCCCATCTTCAGAGAGAGAAAGCAGCAGAGCTGAACGTGCTGCGGGGTTTAAGACTGCCCTAAAGGCTGCGGGCCGGCGGTTGTGCAGTGGTGGCTAAATTATTGAATGCCTGCAGAATACCTCATCTGTCAGTCAGTCAGATGGTCAGTGAAGTCTTTTAGTTGGGGAGGTAGGCATGATGGAAATGCACGTGGTGTATCTGTGCTTCCAGAGCACTGTGCTGTGGGGTCGGATTGCCTTCACCTGTCACTGGGAGGAGTTGTGTGGACTTGAAAGAGTCCTCGAATCAAACTGTGGGTTTAAAGAAGAGCCGCGTGTCTGTCTTGGCTGGAGATGTGTGATGTGAGACAGATAAATGTCAGGCTCTGGGAGAAGAGAGTGTTTTATTCCCACTTGTTGAAGTCTTATCCAAGAAATAGGGCTGTATAGTTGTAATACTGCACTGTCTAGCTGTCACTTAGTCAGTGAGGAGAGCGAGGACGACATATACGTCTGTCTAAAATATATCTAAACACTCAAAGTATTAAATTTCTGCTTGTAATAGAAGTGACATGCTGGTTTGCACCTTATTCATTTACCTACAACATATTATCAAAAGTATATGCACCGTGAACCCTTGCCCTCTGCTTCACATTTGGTTAATATATCAAAGACAGCGTAATGATCACGATGGCTAAATTCATCAGGTCTTGGAAGTTCTCCACTTATCTGTCTGAGTGCCATAGGTCATGCGCTGCATTAACTGCTTCAATTATTCATCCTCAATGTCCTCGGTTCTGAAAATGCACTTCAGGGTGAGGAATCCAGCTTTGCCATTTTGCTTAGTGAAATACAAATCCCTTTAAATTAGAGGCTCTTGATGGATTTGACCCCCCGCCTGCCTACTCAACACCCTCCAAACCCAAACCTCCAGGGGATCCATAATGCTGCAATTATATTTATCACCTCGACAGCCAAAAGGCAGACCTGCTCCCTCCACATCAAAATGGGCTGACGTGCAGCTGACATTCATATTCGCCTCTGTGTGTGCCCTTCCATATCCTGCATGCCTTTCTACTACTGTTCTGGGACTCTGGCGATGTCGAGGGATCATGCAGAAGTATCATGGTCTATTTTATGGTGTCTGCACATGCATCAGACTTCTTCCCCAGTTCATTCCTACTGCTAAATATGAGTGCTTTACTTCACTGGCAGATTTTTTTTTTTTCCCTCTCCTCACAGCTCAGACTTGATCTAAGAACACATTGTTTTGGCAACTCGCTGCAATCAATTCCACAGTGATACATTGTGGGAGGTTTTCCTCAAATGCAAGTCTTTTTATCAAATGGGAAAACTGAACTCCATCGCTCTGGCTTGAGTCCAGACAGACACAGAAAAATACAAACACGATTAATCTCTGCCAGCTTCACCTGCAGCCAGGATGAAGGTGCACAATGGAACAGTGCCTAAACAGGGGAGAGAGAAAGCAGAGTGGAATAAAAAAAAAACAAAAAAACAGAGGATCAATAGAGGCTGACCATCACTCCAGTCTCAGCTTGGGGTAATGGGCAGCCATATTGCATTAGTCTGCTAGATGGTTCTCCTTGAAGTGGTGAAGCGAGAATCCTACTAATGCATCTGACATTTCACTGCAACCAGACAGGGCAAGCCACAAAAACTGTCTCAAGGTCTCATTGATCAACTTGCAGGGATGCTGCAACAACACCCATCCAACCATGTTGTTGCTGCCCTGCAGTTAAGCGATTTCTTGGAAATGATGTATGTTTAATACATTTACTCATAACAGACTTACAGTATTTTCCAGATATTCTCGTTCCATATTCACTGAGATATTTACATCTTCTATTCAATTCAATCCATCCCAGTCAGTTCTGGCACAGAACCACTGCCTTTCAGTGAATCCTGTGAACGTATAGTTGTGCTATTACATAATTAATGTGTTTATTAAAGATTAGATGCCTTGGGTACCGGAAGCTTTTCTTTAGAAGAAATAATTCCCATTTGTATATGAATGCAAAATATTGCAAAGTGACTGCAGCTAAGAAGCAACAGGGCGAGTCAACAACAACAATGGCTTATGTTTTCATGCTCTTTGTGTAGCTGTTCGGGAGTCATAATAATATCAGCGCATTTGCTGCCTTTTGCAAAAGGAAATAAAGTGGAAAATGTATCTGAGAAAACCAGCTGGAAGAAACTGTGTTTATCACAGGATATAAGATGAATTGAAACTTCCAAAATAAGCCTTAAAGCAGGATTTTTCCTTATTTGTTGGCTACTTTCCCTCTCTCTCTCTCTCTCTCTCTCTCTGTCAATGCAAATTACGCAGCCACAAACAGCTTCTTAAAGTTTTAATGAGTGATCACACTGGACATGAATGCACACAGATAAAATATTCATGCATGCTGGACTTCTGATCGGTGCCTGTGGGATATCATTAGCTTTCCTCATTTTAGAGGTTTCTGCACATCAGTCTATTAGAAGAGACAGACATCACTCCCTGCAGATTTACAGGACATGGACTGGGATCTGTGGAGGTGAAGGTGAGAGGCAGCAAAATACTCGGTCCTGTTGTCGTGACTTGCATGGATGAGCTATCATGGATAATGGGGGGTAATTTTTCTAGCCCAGGTAACATTCATCTTCAAGTGATTCTTTCAAAAAGATGGAAAAGAAATTGGGGTTTTGAACACAGGCCTATTGCCAACTCTTGTGCATTAAAAGCCTTCTTGCAATCATCCAAAATGATTGTAGCAATGTATCCTTGTCCTGATTTTGCAGAAATACTGCAGCACAACTGTGGGAAGTCTCTGCAGACCTTCTAAAGCAAAGCACAGTAAACCACACGATTTGACAAAGATAGCCGACCCATTGTACTGTTACAGCAACTGAGCGTCTCTCTGGCTACAGCAGTGGCTGCTGATTCACATGTACCACCACATGCCAACAACAGCATCAATGTGGAAAAAGCAGGTGAGTCAAGCGTGTGCACAATTTTCAGCCCAGTTACAGGCAAAACCACAACACCTTGTCTGAATGCGAATCTCTTCTGTACTGTAAGTACTCATCAAGATCCTTATTCTAACCTCTCTGAAGGCAAATCTAAACATAAAAATGTAACTGTTGAGGCTGAAAAAGGATCATTGCCACTTTAAACAATCACCATTAATGTTACATTACAGGATTCAACAAACAAGACTCTAATAGCTTGCTTGCTAGACCATTCAGTGATTCAGCTTTCTCTGTTTAATCATGTGGTTTGTTAGAGAAATATCGAGGGACGTTCACCAAAGGCGCCAGTCTTCTTTTCCAAAAAGACAAAATATCTTAAGCCCTGCTGCTTCATGAACACACCCGGACCAGAGTGGTTTGAACTGACTGACCATAAAGCTGACTGACCATCATTAACATCCTCAGAGCCCTGCACTCTCACTGGCAGGGATAAAAAATGAAGCTGAGTGAAACAGAAAAGGCAGAGTGTAAAACAAAACTCTCCCAAATGACCAGTTGCCAGACCATTCTATCTCCTCTCTGTTGGCCAAGGAAAACACGATAGAAAATTTCAGACAGTTCCTTTTCTGAGTTTACATAGAGCTAAAAGCTGAAATGGTCATGTTTAAAAAACAGTGACATGCATATATGCTCATTTATGTGATGTGGCATCATCTCTGCAAGCTTTTTCTCTGTCTTCATTTCCAGTAACACTCCACAACTCACTGGGGAACTACAGCAGAAGTTGCCAAACAGATCAATAATTCATCCACCGAAAACAGATTTTACGATAAACTGTGGAACTGAACATTCTCTGGGTCAAAAATGCAAGTGCATGTTTTGAATCAGAAAAGTATACATATATAATTTTGCATAGGATCGATCACTGATCACCCTTACTTACCTGCTTCTTTGGAGAGTTGTGTGAAGGCCTCCACCCCTTTCTCTCCGTAGCTGCCCTCCGAGGCAATGGTGGAGACGTAAGTCCATCCCAGGGCTCGGATGATATCCACCATGGCCTGGGCCTGGAATGAGTCTGGAGGAACCACCCGCGAGAAGAAGTCATAGCGCCTGTCGTCACTTAACTCCGGGGCTGTCGACGCATAGCTGATCTGCGGGATCTTGAAGAGAAGAGGTGGGGTAGGAGAGAGGAAGGGAACGTTTACTCATGTGTTGGTGTTATTCCTGGTGCAGAATCATAGGTGGTTACTATGGTGACAGTTCTGAAAAATCACATTATTGAACGGCCATGTCCGAAATCACTGCTTATTTATTTTACAGTGCACTGTATTTACTATCTTCCATTTTATTTGAGCGTCTATATTCTGAATGTAAAATTTCTGCACTATATGTCCTCAATGTGTCTCATACTGTATGATAGATATGATAAAGACGGTGCTTGCCAGTTGCAGCTATATTTGGAGGCTTAAGGAATGGAACAACACTTCGGGAAATAAACTTTATTGCAGGGTTGAATGAGAAGACAGATAACTTTCTCATGTTTGTATGCTATATATGAAGCTACTTCAATAAACTAGTTAGCTAAGGTTGGCAGACTGGAAGCAGGGTGACCCAGGGTAACAAAATCTGGCTACTTTCCAGCCTTTGTGCAAGGCTAAGCTAACCAGCTGCAGGATGTAACCTTGTGCTGAACATACAGACGTGGGTGGTAAATAAGGATTTTTCTGTGTCAAACTATTTCTTTAATGCTGAATGTGTTTTACTTGTTTTACTCTACTGTTTAATTTGCTAACATTTGCATATTTGCATCAGTTTTATGTGTGTGGGCAAGATAAAGACGTTTAAACTATAATTTAGGTTTACAACTTACAAATGAATTGTTTATAGAAGGTGAAGTAACAGTGCAGGTTATAGGAGAGAGAACATAACAGACACAACATAAATAGGTATAATAGCAATACCCAATATGTAATACACAATGTCATATGTAATATTTGACAACTTTCCCATGGGCTTTACTAGAATAAACAATAATTTTGTCCCATTAATAAATTGAAATTCTGAAACACAAGCAGGAGCTGCACATGACAAATGCACAGGGCCGCTGGGGTTGACAAAATGGCATGCAAAACAAATGAGCATTACGTTTTTCATATATTTCACATTATCTCATCAATTGATCATCTAAGAATAAATTCACATTATGTAATGCAATATTTAACAAAGCCAATATTAACACTGTTACTTGGGCAACGTCCAGTGTTGTCAGTTTCTTCAGTAACATATCAGTGAAGACTTACTCTCTTTCCAGCACTTTTTATGAATTAGCAGCACAGATTCTTAAGCTCTCTCCTGTTCTTCCCCCCTGATGAGACCTTGGTCTGTCTTCATCACTCTACAGCATATCCAAATATAAAACTTACGGAATTCAGTCCTATGCCTGTGCTGCTTTTGTCTCTTGTATTTCAGCCTGTATTTGATCTAGGTTAACAGCAAAGATAAGCTAATATGATTCGTGAAACAGGCTCTAATGCCTAGTCCACGGAGGTCTACCGTGTAATATTGGTGTGGAAAGTGATATATGACAAGTGAAAATATAACAATAACACATTTTGATCATAAATCAGCAGAAAGAAAAAGCACTTAATAGAGCTCATCTAGCAGATGGGACTTGGGTCTGTCATGGAAATGGCTCAATTATCATCATGTGAGCCAAGTATGGAACTTTGCTCTTAAATTAAAGCCTTATATCTGCCTTTGATATACAGTATTTAACTGGAGCTTTCAATCACAATCTTCCTCAAGTCTTTGAGCAAAGACAGTTATAATGTGACCAAAGTTCTGCACTCATGTGACATGATGATAACTAAGCTGCACAACAACTGAACAAATTCCATCCACTGAGGAAGACCACTGGGTGTGGTTGAAGGCTCCAGAAAAGGCTTGTAAGTAGACTCTGAATTAATTATTTTTGTGGGGAATTTGTGAATGGAGGTTGCGGGTGTTAACTAATACTTGCACGCTAAGTCCTCTCTTTAAAGAAAACAGCGTAATCACACTTAATTATCACTATCATACTACACTACATACTATTAACTGAACAGTGGATGTGTAGATAACTTAGAGTATCTCATAAGGATATAAAAACAGGCCATATCAATCAAGCTCTTAAGAAAGATGCAAGATAGTCACTTTTCCTAATGTTCAGGAAACTCCTTAATAGCCTGCAGGTGTTCTTCTTACCCCAAAACACTTCTTTAAATTGCTCAGATTTTTAGCCATGCTAGCAGTATGACTCCAGAGAGGGAAATGTTGATCTGTCAGTCTAAAGTATCTCAGCAGCTATTGGATGAATTGCCATCATTTATTTTACAGACATTCATGGTTCCCATACAATGACTCTTAACGACCCTTTTTTTTTCTAGCATCATCATCAGGTCAAAATTAGTCAAATACTTTTGGGTTATGACTAAATATTCAGTTGTGCTTTGTGTTAAGTGCTAATTAGCAACAGTTAATGTGCTAAGAGGGTGAACATGGTAACATGGTAATTTGGCTCAAGGCACCACTGAGCCTAAATACAGCCTCACAGAGCTGATAACATGGCTGTAGACTATTGTGTATTCAGACAGAGTTTGAAGGGAATTATAGAGTTGGTGTGATTGCTTACAAATTAACCCAGAAACCAGACCAATTAGCAAGCCCTGATTTATTCGCTCTTGCAGATGGGTCTGGGCCCCATCCTGCTCGGACAGACATCCATTTGTCCTGAGACAGTTTGGACCAATCACAGCCATTTATCCAAAAAGGGGCATGTTTGATATGACACCTGAGGAGAGGAGAGAGCACCGCTGAATTATTTTCTTTAACAACCAAGATGGCTGCTGCTGGTGAGGAAATATCTGTTGAATCTGCTGCTGTGAAGTGGACAATATATTTTCTCTAAATGAAAAACAAACACCAGCAGGTAAAGTGCTTCCAGACATTTTTCTGTCACTCTGCACTACTTCACATTTCATTTTGACTCTGACTGGTTGTAGGTCTATCAAATTGCATGCAGATTCATTCTGCTCTGCGACTACTGATAACACTCCAGACCCTTCGCAAATGTGAGTGAATTGGTCTGGCGACGCCTAACTACTGAAAGATAATGTTGGACACAAATTCACCCAGGATGCCACACATTGCTACGAAAACATATTGAAAATGTTTCAGCACGTTTCCTGCATTTCCTTCATGAATCGGTTTCATAAACACACAGAAATGAGAGGGAAAAGGAGAGACTGAAGGGAAATAACAGAATGAACAGGGGTCTTTATCTCTGGTGAATTCAGAGTTCAGTCAGACGCTGAGCTGAAGGGAAACAGAGACGCGCTCCCGCAGACACGGTGCGTCTGTTGTAACTAACCCTCAGCTCTTTATCTCTGGTGAATTCAGAGAATTCCATTGGCTGCTTGGAGGCAGTTCACCGGTCACATTTACGAAAATGATGCAAGGTGAAGATTTGCTTCACTTTCTGTCTAAACACTTCCAAGTGTCAAATAAATCAGTTGATAAAGAAATGTAGTATTAGGGTGTTCATATTTCTGCTTGATAAAGTCCCAAACATCTCATCAGCAGCTGTGTTTGAGGTTGTGAAACTGCAATCACACCGGGTGGCATGTCTGGGATCAAAATGGCTACCTCCCATTGGACAGGCAGATGCACAAGCAGGGACATACATCATTTTCTCTTGAACCCAGTGCAGCACCTCATCACACAGTCTAATCTAAGCACTGTATGAATGGCATCCATTTCTGTTAGAGTGATCAAAAGCAGGCAGACACTGGGGAAACAGGAATGAGGACACAGCGGCTCGCTGATGGGATTGCTTCAACTCACACAGTGTGAGTTATAGCTTTGACCCACAACTCAAAGGGGGTCAACTGCACAAAGCTGACAAATTGAGGAGCAGAGAAGAAGGTCGAGCTCGAGACGACTCAATATGTTTCAAGTTGCCAAAAAAGAGGAGAAAAAAAAACTAACTACAAAATCAGCACAAAATCAGCGATGCAATTAAACAAATTCACAGGTGGCAATGCTGCAGCAATGTCACAAGTTAAATCACATCAGCGCTGTCTAGATCGAGTGTACTGGGTCAAAGAGGGAGTACAGCAAAGTAATGGAAAAGCAACAGCTACAGTGATTTGCATTTAAAAAGACTCTTCTTTCCTAAAAGTGAAGCATCTATTTGGAGCATTTGATAGGCGATGTATCTTAACAGAGCTGCTGTAGTAATACTATGGAGTCAAAAGGTGTTATAGGTTTGTTGAATCACGTCCTATCTCCGCCCCAGCTGGGATAGAACGCTGCTTGAACATTTGTCTCTCTGGAGCTTTTTGCTGCAGGGAACCATTTAGGATGGCGATGTCTTTTTACTTTGTCCCAGCCTTGTACCCTGTTGATATAATTTCTACTCCCCTTATTCCCCAGGAATCTACACCTCCTTGCAGTACAAACACCCACATTTTCAGCCTGTGCTTTTTTAATTACCACTTTGACCTCCAGCTAACAAAAGTGCTTGATCAAAACCTTGATTAAGAAAATGCAGAGGTGCGAGGATTAAACCTGCTGGAATTACGATACAAAGAGTTGCTGACTAACTGATACTGATTACAATCTAATGTCTTTGTGTTTTGTCCTCTCTGGCAACTAACAGCCCACAAATTAAGTTGATTGCAAGTTAGTAATTTAACCTTTTGTATGAAATAAGTGAATTAAATTAAATCCTGAATCAAATTCTGAACTTGATTATGTTTGTCTCAGTAGATTAAAAGTAACAAAGTTTGACTTTTCCACTTTGGTTGCAGTTGAATGATTGATGCCCAGAATTGTGTCAACTAAATAAGCTCCTATTGCAACAAATTGCAGCAGATTTGAATGTCTTTAGTGATGTTAGTTCATAATAGAGATAATTTTGAGTTATTTTCTGTAAATTATCAGATGTAATGAGGTAGATATTATTTTCCCTTAATCCTTTCATATTAGGAATTCTGCTTGCAGTTCTACTTATATCATTAAGAACGTTATATTAGAAACATGGCATCACACATGACAACATGATCTATGTTCTGTAGTGGCAGCAAGGTGAAAGGGTGAAGGCGATGCCTGCAAGCAGTCTGCATTGACAACCACTACAATAACCGCCAACCGATCATCAGCAACTGAAGTCAGGCCAAGAAAGAATGATTAACGACGCTCCCTTTCAGTATCACAATTACCCAAAGCTGATGTCTGGCACCTGTCATCTGCAGTATAGATCAAAGTTAGGATTGCTGAGGGTAATCGCCTGGCTTGCTCTTGAATGTATCTGGGCTGACAGGATCGATGGAAGGAAAACACAGAGGTCTGTTATAGGGGACACTGTTTTATTGATTTACCACCACAAAGTGCTGCGGCCGCCCCTGAATAAAAATCTGTTTCTGAAGTCTGAAGAAGGTTAGGAAAAAAGAAAAAAGAGGGTTGGGACGGTGTTGGTAATTTGCTTACTGACATTAAATGAGAATTTCAACCTGGGTGTTTAAGAGGAGAGGTGACTAAGCGAGGTTGTGTAAAGGTTAGACACGTTCACAGTAAGTGGGAATGCCAGGTGAAGTTAATTAGAGCGCCTTGGCCTTTCCATTGCATTTTCACATACAGCATCCCACAAGCACCAGGGGCGGTTCTAAAGAAAGGTGAGAGACTGTAATGTTTGTGCTTTAACTGTCCTGCTCTGCTGGTGTGAAGGTAATGACTGAGAGCATCCCTTGCAGATGCAGCTTGCTGTGCTGCTCTTTCTTTTTGCTCATTCGGTTGGTGCAAAAAGAAACGTTTCTTTTCTTTCTTTTTTTTTTTTTGAAGAAAAATAGGCAGCATATGGCACAACAGGACTCTCAGTTGGGGTAATGGCAACCATCTATCCTTGCCATCTGAGTAGAGGAAAGTCTGCAGATATGAAAAGACAGGCTGTCTCTACGGAAAACAGAGGGGGATGACAGTCCATGGGTTCTTAAACAAAAACTTAGACAAAAAACAAAGGCCATCTTTCAAACACAGAGCTTTTCCCAACAAAAGGCAACACTGACTAGACACCATCAGTGTCAAAAATTAGGCACAGAAAACTAGAGTCTTGTCCAGACTGGCTTTGGTATCAATTAATCCAAGAACAGCTCTCGAAAACATAGCCTCAAACGAGCTCTGAGTGGCAGAGCTGAAATGTTTCCCATGAATGGTTTTAACTGGAGCGAGGGCGGCCAGGCAGTTCCTGTTGCAGGGATCCCTGTGCCTCTATTTGCTGCATGATTAGCTTCTAAGTATATCTTGACATCAGTCAGCTCCACTCGGCTGTTTGCAACAATCTCCACGGTGACGGCGGAAATGACAGCGGGTTCTGACAGACCCGACTCTATAACCCCATGCTGACTGTGGCCGGACGCCAATGCACAGATTGTCCTCGTGACACCGGCACAATGACACGCACACACAAACTGTAAATATGATCCTATGAACCGGGCCAAGGAGCCATTTTGAAAGCAATTCAAAAACTCGACACCCCAACCATAATGGAATGAATATTTTCTCCCAAAAAACACATCCCTCATCTGAAGATTTATTTGGTAGCTCCTCTGTACGGTGTTGTAAAAAAAGCAACAGTCGATATCCTACAAACAAAATAATACAGCACGATAAACAGGCCTATAAAGATATTGAGCAGTTATCAAGTTTTACATCTTTCCCACTAAATCAAGCCCCTGCAACTCTTTGGCAGTGGGGTGGGGATCAGACAGCCATCCTTTTGTATTCAGACAGCAATGCCATTTGTTAGCAGGGCAGAGGTAATGACTGTGTCCATACATGCAACCTCAGGCTGGGCTTTGGTAATCTCTCTTCACCAGAGCAAGGCACTGCCAACACAGCCGAGGAGGCAGGGAAGGAGGGCAGAGGGAAACCGACAGCTTTCCCTCCCTCTCTCTGTCACTCTCTCCCACTCTCTTCCTGCCCATCTGTGTCTCTCACTTTCACTCAAACTCTCCTTTTGTGAGGGCTGCGTTTCATCATTGTGCCCTCACACAACCTGTGACTTTCAGCCTCACTCCCTTGTTCTCCGCCCCTCTGTGTGTTTCAGCCCCGTCGGAGAGAGACAAGTGAGTCTCATCTTCCTGTGTGTCTCTCCCTCCCTCCCTGTCATCTGTCTGCATGCAGACACGCCCGCACAGATGATCAGCAGACACTTCCTGCCCACAGAGGTCCCCAGGCTGCCAGTTTTCCCCCCAAGTTGAGACAATCTGCCCCCAGTCATTTGCTCGAATGCCAGCCAACTTTCCCATCCTCGCTGTCCTCAGTCTGTTTTTGCCCCCAATTCTCTCTTTATTTTTCATTTTAACCCGCGCTCCTAAAAATCAGGCGCAGCTAATTTGCATTAGCAAATATGTTTTGTCGGAAATGCAATGCCGTCGGGATTATGTTTTTTTAATCGACAATGTATCTGCAAAGTGCTCACTGCCGATGCAAAATGCTCATACTGAACATATCTGCACAGTGTTGTCAGCGAATTTCCCTAGAACATCCACTTGTGACGACAAAAGCATAGTATTATATTATTTTCATGGTTATGTTTAGGGAACTCAAACCATTTGATTGGACCTGCATTCATTGATTTCTTTGGGCCCATGTGGGAACAGCACAAAACACTGACCACCTTATTTCACCTTGTAAGGTTGAGGCTGTTAGCAAACAGCTGCATTAACAGTGTTTCCTGTACATAGGCTTCACTCGGGTGGCCCACCCAAGTAGATTAAAACCTGCCCAGGTTGATAAAATAACTGTGTCAGCTTAAAAATGTTACATTAGGATGCCTTATTTCACTCTTTTCAGACTATCTAATTTTTGCCCTTACACCTGTCTAAGCTGCATGTGATGCGTTAACTTGAGTGGCTTCTTTGTGAGCAGCCTGCATACACATAGGTCACACGCTACGCCACCCACCACCACAAGTAAATTATCAACCTGGAGGAAATACTGCATTAATATTCATTTGTAGTTACGTTTCTGGCCAGCTCAAGAATTTGAGTCCAATATTCAAATTCCTTTCAGCTCTATTTTGGTTTTCCACCAACTTCTGAGAAAATATCTGTCTAAAAGTTAGCTGAAACTGCAGGGATGAGTCATAATTCTCTGTTTGTTCATCACTAAAAGCAACCCATTTCACAGATACTAATTTGATCCATGGTTAATGTAAAAATATTGATAAGCAACTCTGGGAAACATTTAATATTGAGAAACTCAGTGCTGACTGACAAATTGAGTTTTTAACAATTTCACAAAAAACATAATCTGTCACTAACCAAGTCACTTAGTTCCCTAAATGTAACAAAATGTTTGATGAAGGATGTGAGATCTGTGCTTTGTACACACAACCATCCATCCCAACTTCCTCCCTAGGACTTGTCTGTTATATGGGAGTGCCCCAAAGTGTTGGTAGTGAATATAACCCAGGCAGCAATTCTGTTCCCTCCACACTGTATTTGGAGAAGAAAATTAGACATTAATAGGTGTTTGTAAGAGACTGGATTCTTCTTTTTAATTCCCCCACCACCGAGCACCTACTTGCTTCCTCGCCAAGGCCAGCCTCACATCACTCTCCTACTATATCTCCATTTTCCAGCCAGTTATTCTACAAGGACCTCGCCTGAATAGAGTTTAACCAGTCTGGATGTTTACTGTGTTTTTCAGCTTTTTGTTACAGAAATCACAAACACCACCCCTTTCAGACTTGCCCACACCACTGAACTAGCTTCGGTGTTACATGATAGAAAGTTAGGCTTTCATAATCCTTTATCTAACACGACCCTTCCACCATCTCCTTCTTTCCGCCCACTTGCCCCCCCACCCCCCGCCAATTCCCTCACCCTCCGTCTCTCCCGCTCGCTCCATGCCTGTCCCCTGGGCAGCTCCAGTGCTCTGTGCTGGGCCTGAGCTCTTGCATGGCTGCCCTGCCAGAGTGTATTTTAAGACAACCAGCGTGTTTCTCCATGGGTACAGAGGCTAGGTATGACTCACAAATCAGATATTTGACCAGGAGAGCCACACAGTAGAGTAGAGCCGAGGCGTGGGAGGAAAGTGTGGATAGCTCACAAAGGGAACCTGACCGACCTCCATCTTTCCATCTGGTAAACAGACTGCTTTTTCCAACTCTATTGGTATTTCAAAGAAATAATCGTTTCCCAACACCAAATAGGTCTCAAAGCCTCATTGGAGAAGAGTCTGAAGCACAACATCTATGCAGTTTGGTGTAAAGGTGCTGTTACAAATACATGTTACAAACAGAGCCTACTGACTTAAGGATCTTGCATTTCAAGCCGGCATGACAGTCGAGCTTTCAGGCTGTCACTTGTGAGGCTTATTATGTGCAGGTACAGAATCTCTTCAAGTCGCTCTGTAAAGCTTCTTTTTACTTAGGCTTCACACAAAGCGAGGCCCTGCAGAGAACAATGCAGTTCAGCAGAACAGCCTTGATCATCGCGGCTGTGCTATGTGCTCTCTCCAGGTGCGACAGAACCTCAACTCACGGTAAGAATAAAACATAGCCTGCAGGTTTATGACTAAGTGTTATCAAATGTATTCCTTTATATCCACGGGGTCTCACATTACAGATGGCTGTATTGATTTTTCCTGCCTGCAAAGTGCACTGGACGCAGCTTTGTTTTTTCAACTGTGTTCTTTATAGCCTGGGTGATAACTTTATTTTTTCTCTTAGAAATATGAAATATCAATAAACCCATACTGAAATCTGCGTGCCATTATGCTTTACCTAGGTAAGAGAAACACAAGAATGTTGCTTTCACGAGAGACATCTGAATACAGATGTACATGTCTGTGTTGTGGGAATCTTTACATCTCCGCTCTGCCTCATTGCTCTGTCCAGTCCTGATATGACTCTAACATATTATCCACCAAAGAACGTGTTTTTCCCCACCTATACCTGGAGCATGCAGGGTCTGCCACATTCATTGTCAGATGTGCACCTGCAACACTCTGACCTGCATCCAAATGATTCCCTCTGTACTAGCCCCCCTCCCCGCCGCCATCTCTGCCCGTATAGCTCTCTCTTCAGACTCGACAGAGCATCATCTCCAGGCCCATTTCTCCCCTAATAGCGCAGACAATGAGGGTGAGCCTCCTCGATCTTATCTTTCCTCTCTGTCTGCTCCTCACAAAGAATTCTTTAGAAGGGCCATGTAATTACGCACTGATCACAGCAGTGGAAAATATCACAGATATCCTGTTCCTTCTGTCAGGGTGTCTGAGCCCCCGCCCGATGCCATACACTTGCGATATATGTCCCGGTTTAGAACAGAACGGAACGTTTTAATAGGCAGTTATCTGCTCGTTTGGCGTTGCCTGCAGTGCTGCCTTGAACGTCTCCCAGAGTTGAGATTATCGTATCTTATCAGCAACACCTGCATTCACGACACGCACTAAATCCACTGTCAGCCCGTATGGATCTGTGTGTCAGAGAAGTTACAAATGTGAACAAGAGTGTGCGTACAAATACAAAAGAATACACTTTCCGGCAAAAGTCTGACACACATATTTAAATAGCTAAATGTGGTGCCATTTTGTTTTCACAGATTACACTGCGCATTGTGGTAACTGATGATTTTCACGGGTGGCGTATGGAGATGAATGCATGCAGTTGTAGCGTAATTTACTCAGAGCCGACATTCTTATATTACAGGAAAAAAACAGAATTAGCTGCTTAAACTGCCATTCACAGTAAGATATTCATACTCATCAACAAGGGCTTTAAAAAACTGGTGTAACAACAAACAACATTAAAATCTATAAAAAAAAAAGGCAATAAAAATCCTGTGACACATTCACAAGAAAAGTAGTTAAAATGAAATGGAAAAGCAAATGAAGGAATAAATGAATAAACAAACACAGAAACATTTAAAATATAGCAGCATAAAACTAAAAGTAGACAAAATCCACAATATCCAAGTATAAAGCTGATAAAAAAAAGTGATAAAAATGATTAAAAAGACAACAGTGGGTAAAGAAAAAAAAGTTTTCAAGGTAGACTATTTCACAGTCTGCTATGGGACTTTATTGCCCTGAATTTAGCTGCAAAGATAGACCCTCCTCTCAGGCTTTACACAAATTTTGCCTCCTTTACTAGGACTGGCAAACTCTATCTGGCCCGCACATTAACCATCTACAGCCTGAAGCGTTTGATTGGTAGAGGTTGTTGGTAGAAGTACACAGCAACAGTCTAAGAGGCTCAGTTCAGGGCAATAAAGTTCCTTTCCCTCTGCAGTCTCAGGGTCCTAATGGCAAAAGCACAGTCACCTTTCCTCTTCTGTCTAGACAGGGGACAGTCAGAACAGCCTGAGGATCTCAGTGTGATTCATGAGGAAATAAAAGTTCTGCTGAGTGTCAGACTGTTGAATGCTCTCAATGCGATCAAGAGACAAACTTTAAATCTTGTAGCCAATGAGCTGATGCTAGAATTAACGATGGTCATCAAATGGTTAAAATCCTGACTGCTGCATTCTTAATGACTTGGATGCTTGAGGCAAAAGAATAGAAAGTGAAATTTTCTCTCAAAACATTATGTTTGTTGATCCTTAATAGTTGCTGTTGTTTTTTAAATCTGCTTTTTAGCCATGCGAGCTAATATGGGTCTGTGGATGTTGGATTGTTAAGAAAGAAATATCTCATCATCTCTTTGATAGATTGCCATGAAATTCTGAATGGTAATTCATGGTTTCCAGAGAATGAATCCTTATTAATTTAGTGATGTCCTGACTTTTCCAGTAGGGAAATCATGTGGTTGACATGTGATTTTAGTTGAAATGTCTCAACAGCTAATGGATGGATTGCTATGAAAGGTGGTACAAACATCCATGCCCCTCTTAGGATAAATAATGATTAGTTTGGTGATCCATTGGCTTTTACTCTAGCACCATCAGGTCAAAATATAGCTTCCATTTGTCAAATACAAACAACATTCCCATTAGTCTCAGCTGTATATTTATATTTATTGCTAATTATCAAATGTTAACATGCTAACATGTTAAACTAAGAGAGTAAACGCAGTAAACATTATACCTTATGTTAAACATTATGACTTTATTAACAGCTGTTGACTAATTAGATTTAGGCTCATTATTTATCACACTTTAAAGAATGCCAGTGGTTTTGTGAGTTTTAGCCAATTTACTACAAGTACTGGGCACTTAACATCACAGCTAATCATGTAGCAAACCAAACTGCAGCATTTTATCAATTCTAATTTTTTTTTGTTTTTTTTACTATAAAAGAAATCCATTGTGTTCCATTAATTCCTCTACAATATGAAAATACATTCAGAGACTCTTGATGCTTGCTTGAGTTGTGTAATCTATCACAGTGAACATCAAGCCTGCACAAATTATAGTCCCATTGTGTTTATGTGGCAAATGCAGTGTGGACCTTCCAAATCAAACTGTGCTTTAACTGCATTCCTACCCAGTGATAATCTAACATTAGTGAAAACTGGCAAGCACACTGGTATGGTCCTTTAGCCTTGGACAGTTTGAGTTTTACTATTATCAGTAGTGGCAGAAGTAGGAATAATTGCAGAAATAGTTGCAGTCAGCATTATACTGTTATGTGTTCTTGGGCGATGAGGCACAAGATAAGTTTCCATCAGACTGTTTTCATGTGCATTTAATTTAATACATGAAGCAAACAGAAATGCTACATTTCCATCAGGTGTTCTACAATTTCTTCAACATTTGAGGTTTGACTGGCGCTGCTTCAAGCACAGTATCTTGATGCACAGCGCCACCAGCTTTTTATCCTGACTCCTAATATTCACCCTAAGAGTAGTGGATGGAAGTGGAAGTGCATTCATTCACATTTTCTTTTGCAAGATTTGGATGGAAACCCACCTGCAGGGAAAGGTAACTGTTGCAGAATTGTAGAGACTTGAAGTCAAGGTTATTAAAGTCTCTGTACATCTGCTATCTTCCCACCCTGCGGCTCACACTGATGAGAACGATCCTGTGCTTAGTCGTGACCTGGCTGCCCATGGGCTCTCTGTTCTGCTCTGTGCTGCCGATGTGGTGCATCAGTGAGGGCATCTGACCTGGTAGTCCTGTCAGCAACACACTGGCTCCACCGCACAGCCCGAACAATGGACAATTGTCCAGTCAGTGAGAACAAGAAGCTTTTTCCAGAGCTGCACTGAATAACCTGCCAACTCTGGAAGAACTGGACACAGTCTTTTTGGATGGAGCTATTCTGTGTAAACAGACTCTCATTCTCGCTGAGATCATGATTCATCAGGGCAAGTGTCTCGACTAATGGGCCGAGAAGATTTATGTGGAATGTGTTTTTTGTGACACGCACATTTCACATAACTTCCACTCACAGTGAGACAAAGTGTCAGAAGGCTGCACACTGACATGTATTTCAGAGGCAGAATCAGAGATGCGCAACAGACGCCAGATCAGACAATTACCCACAGACAAGTTAACCAGCTGAAACAGGAATGGGTCCAGTTGAATACAATGGAACTGTCACACACCACTACTGAGGGGTTATCTTTATCTTGATTTTCAGAGCACTAACATGCATCTCTCTCAAAGCAACTCATGTGGATCTCAAGTCTACTAATATCACAATCTGTCAAATGAGCTGAAGAAACACAAACAAAACACCTTGAATATATATTTAGAAGATCTGAGACAGAGGCTTTTAAACTTGTTGGTTCATTGATCATCCAGAATAAAAAATGCATGAAAGAGGCTGATCTGATTTATTTCATGGAAATTTTAAATCCACAGTTTGTGTTTTCAAGAACTTCTAGCCTTCAATGTTGTAAGTGTTTCAGACAGTAATCCAAATACATAAAACATAAAAAAATGACAGATGTCTGAGAGGGAAAATTCCTCTGCAGCAGTATTATTGAAGCTAAACCCATGAATACAGTATTGAGGCAAGATAGTATTATGTGGACTAAATATGTCCAAAACTTAAAATGTTAACATTAACGTTACATCACCACAGTACAGTGAATCGGTGCATTAAACACATCAAAGTCTTGTGGCTGTTCCAAGCCACTTGTGCTGCATCCAGTGGTGAGTGGTTTTAAGTACCTTGTGTTTATTTAGGGCTTGACTTTATGTTCATTAGAACACATTCAAAACCATAACCTCTGTGTGGATGGTTTCTCCAAATAAAAAAGTGTGATGTGTTTCCAACTGTGCACAGGAACTGGAAAATTGGTTGAGCACTAAGAGCGTAGGATTATTGCCACCCTGAAACACACACACACACACACACACACACACACACACACACACACACACACACACCACACACACTTACGCACACATACACTTACGCACACATACACGGTTTTTGTCACTTAGGAGAGCACTGCATTGATGTACATTCATAGCCTGGAGGTTTTAAACTAACCTTGGCCATAACCATGTCTAACCTCAACCCTTACCCCAAGCTTAACCTAATCCTTCCAGCAGCCTTAACCTTGTGGGGACCAGCTCATCCGTCCCCTGAGGAGAGGTAAGTGATTAATGCGAGCAAGGACACACTCAAACACACATACATGGACTTACATTTATTACCCGAGGACGTACCCAACCAGTCCTTCAAATTAATTGACAAAATACATCATTTGTGACTGCCCTCCAGAACAACACATAGCCTGTACTGTAAGTGTTTTGTGATCTTATGCGGCAGCCGATAGGACCACATCACTTTGACTTTTTCAACCGTCCATACTGGTCACCTTCCTCTTTGGACTTTTTTTCTCTATAATAGCACCACACTACTTCCTCCTTTGCTCCTAATGGACAAGAGTCATAATTAGTGCAGCAGATGGACGGCTTTGTCTCTTCAACACAAACAATTGTTGTTTTGGGGTATTTGCTGAAATGAATGATATTTCCTTTTTCTTGTGAGACTTACCCCTGCCTTAACCACTCCCTGCCTTAGCCTAGGTCTTAACCCTGAAATTTATGGGTTAACATTGTGAATTCATCACCAAGATGGGAGCACATAATGTAAATATTTGAACGTATTTCTGCCCACAACATGATCAACACATATACACACATACAGGCTTCAACAGGAAAACCATCAGCAGCAGTAGGAACACTGAACCTGACTGACGGAAGCATTTCATCAGGATTGTACAAAACTAACATTAAAACAAAACTCATGTAGTCCTCCTGAATTTTATATGAATTTTAGATTTTTTTTTTCCCACTGGCAGGAATGCAGGGAGATTGAGATTTTGACTGGCTGCTGCGTCACACAGATGGTTTCATTTTCCAAGAGCCAAACTAAATTTACAGGTAAATATTGCATCTGATTGGCCTTTGACCTCCAGGTAGAGAGCGAATGACAGCACAATGCATAATCTATTGATAAATGACATGGTATTGATCCACCTAGCCTCACTGTGGGCCACATGTGAGTGCTCCAGCACCGATAAGGTGGTTAAAAGACACTATATTCTGTCATCGATAGCTCTTGTCCAGCAGTCAATTGTAGTTTAAGCAACCGTATTTGAAAAGGAAAGAGCTTCCCTAATTTGCAAAATGTCAATGGTGATTGAGGTCTTCCCCGAAATCAATGTCCCGAAATCCCTTCCCTGAAATCAACTGCCACATGCAGGCGTTTCAGAGAGCACTCGATATCCCATGAGATTTGCATCTGAAAACAGTAATCCTGTCAACTGATTTTTTATGTATACGCTGGCTGCTGCAGCACAGTATACTTTTCAAGCTCAAAAGAACAGGGACACACAAACATGTTCAAACAGCACTCGTACACCACTGCATTGCCAGCCACACACACACATACACACACTCACCAAAAATCATTTCAGGGGGGAATACAGACAAAATGAAATTGAAGCTAACGAAACTCCAAAGTTCCTCTCATTTCATTCATTCTCACATGTGAAATCAACAGGTATTTTAGCATAACTACCCGAGGCCCAGGCTGCACTCTAATAATTTAGCCTCCCTATAAAGGTCCACATTGCACTGGCTGATATAATGGTTATATATTACTATACTGTTGTTAGCAACCATTCTGATGCACCCTCAGGCCCTGCTGTAATAACACAAGTGAAGGACAAGGAATGAATCCTGATGACAGTTTATTATGTATACTGTGAGAGAGCACACTGGGCCCTGACATCTCCGTAATACAAACAACACACACAGACACAGACACACACACACAAATGTACACACAGGCACACATGAACACATGTACTGACAATTCACTAGTGGTATGAAGCCTTTTACCATGATTAATACTAGTACTAACATTGTATTAAAGTATACAATTCACTGTTTTATTTTATGCCACTTTATAGCTCAATATTTCAGAAGGTTATTAGTAATATTGTACTTTTAAATTCACTACATTTATTGAAAGCTATGGTTACCAGTTACTTTACTGTCACAGCTGAAAATCTGTGTCCAACAGATTTTACACACAAAACATTTAAGTTTATAAAATATGATTGATCTTTATAGAGTAAATGACCCAGAAAAATATAAAGTCACATTAATGCATTAGCAATAATAATTCATCATATTATATGTTACAACATTCACAAGACCAGTTTTTCTGCATTATGAGTACTATTAGAATGAAAACGTTGTCTACTTTAGATACATTTTGCTAATAATACCTCTGCTGTTTTACTTAAACAAGATTTTGTGTGCTGTATTTGTACATGTAAGAGGGTTTTTTTGTAAATTCCAGCACTGTCTGCTGCTAAGGCCTCTACCCCAATGCAGTGGAGGTGAAAGGAAAAAAAGATACTTTCAATTAAATCAACTGCAGCATCTCTTTCAGAAAAACAATGTCAAAACTGGAGTACATAAACGAAAACAACTATATCCACATAGCTCGATACCACTTGAGGTAACAGAGAAATATAAACACTGTAGCAGAAGGACCATTGTGTTTTCTCTTCCCTGTCTTGCAGCTCAAGCTGGCGTGTGGTGACTCTTCTTCTTCTTGTCTATTTCTTGCTGCTCTTCAGCGGCATGACTATCTACATTAGAGTCCTCACATGGGCATGCAGTCTAAACACAGCCTTGTGCCACCAGCCTCCAGGGACGCCAAGACGGCCATGTGAGCAGTCCACCTTCTGTCCTTTTTAAGTTGGCAGCCCACTTCACAAAGTTTATTATATCTTAACTACACTGTTGCATAGGCCTTTTTTTATATACATGACTGTTACCAATAACTGTATAAAAAGTGTAATTTAGATGCTGAAAATGTGCTGAATTTATTGCAATGTTGGTCTGACTGTTAGTCGATCCACCGCTTTGGCCCCGGCTAAAATATCTCTACTATTATTGAACAGATTGCCATGTAACTGGAAATGGTTGAGGCATTTATGATCCCCAGATGATGAATCCTGCAATTTTGAGCTCTTCTTCCATTTTATGCTGCTTTATCTCAACATTTCAGAGGGAAATGTTGTACTTTTTAACTCACTATATTTATTTGACTATACTTACCAATTACTTAACTGATAAAGATTTTACACTCAGCACGCTAACACACTGACAATAACATTTAGCTTAAGCACCACTGTGCCTGAGCATGATCTCTCAGAAACACTAGCTTGACTGCAGGCTCTTAGTCTTGTTACCACAAATTAGGGCTGTCGGTGGACATGGTGAACAATACCTGCTAAACATCAGTGTGTTAGCACTACTAATGTTAGCATTTAGCCAAAGCACCACTGTACCTAAAGCACCACCTCTCAGAGCTGCGAGCAGAACTCTAGACTCTGAGTATTGTTTGGGTGATACTTTTAGTCATCAGATTTGGCATTTATAAGCACTATATAGTATTTAATAAGTGGCTTTATAATACACAATATATAGCAGTTATAAGCAGATATAAGGACATTTTAAGTGTTAATTAATGTTCAGTGTCTATTGCTTATAACAAAATGTATATAATTATAACTGTGTTTTACTACACTGTCATTTGTTATCTGTTTATACATCCGCATCTACTGATGGGTGGCCACAGGAGGGGTTATAATTGTTAATAAATACATTAATAAACATAGGTGTACCTACATTTTAGCATGTTATAAACATTTATGTTATTTATGTTTAGATATATACGCCATCCAGCCATAACATTAAAACTGGTTATACTTATAAATGCTAAGTATGGGAACTTCAACTAAAGTGTTGCCCCTGTTCACTCCCTCTTTCCTTAAAATGCAACATCTTTTATGTGTTAAGAGGGAATTCTCCCTGACAAGTAGATCCACAGGATGAGGCTGAAGTGCAGTGTAATTTATAAGGTGCCATGTGATTTCAGAGCTGGATGAGGGAAAGTGACATGCCTCCTTTTGAAGCTGGAGACACTCTCACAGGCACCTCTAAAAGGAGCCTTTTAACAAATTCACTTAACTCATTTGCCAGGAATTCAGAAACTGTAAGAGGAGAGGAATTTGCCTAGTAAAAACAGATCATATTTAAATGGCAAATCTCTTATCGATCTATAAAAACATTTCCCGCTCATTTTCTACAGCAAAAACAGATGCTACTTAGTCATACAGCACAGAAGTCTACTATGGTTGAGTAACTTTGTAATTCAGGCTCTACTATAATGTTGCACGGATCACAGATCACTACAACGAGGCCTGCAATAATGCCTTTTCAACTGGATCGTCTTCTGCTGAAGCAATTGGGACATTTTATCTTTTGGAAGAATGAGTGAGAGGCCAACCAGCAGCCAGCAGAGACCTCCTCATGCTTCTCCACTCATCCCCGTAAGAGGATCGGACGTAATGGGGTTTCCTCTTCTCTGGCTCCTTCTGCTCGGCAGATAAAGTGCAAAAAACTTCCAGCAAAGTCTACGAGTGCTATTCTTGCCACATTTTACATACCGACAATAAGTTTTAAAGGAACACCAGTGTGACCTCAATGTTAGTGGAGCTAAGCTTTTAAGCAGGTGCCCTCTTCCCCCACCCCTCCAATGCAGTGAGAGAAAATGGAGTCAAGATGCTGCAATCATCAAGCACAGACCCCCAAACCCCATGTACATGTGGCTTTGCGTAAAAGATACTGAATCAATATTCACGAGCTCTAAGTGGAATCATTACATAGAAACAAACTAGAATATGTCTGGAAACAAATGAGGAATGGAATAAGGGTGTACTACCCGTGTTTCGATTGAGAAACATTTATTCATATAGCATGCTATTATGTAGCTGAATAATAAAGTGCACCATCCCCCCCAGGCCTGTGGGAATAACCAAGACCCTAATATCAGGCGTGGATGGTTTCCTCATGTTCTAACCGTGGCAGACTGCTGACCTAATGACCGCATGTCAGCCCCAATGACAACTTGTCTGACACAAGAATATTTTATTCATTTTATTAATATTCCATCAGCTTCTAACACTGCATTGTGTTTGTGTTTGTGTGTGTGTGTGTGTGTGTGTGTGTGTGTGAATATATACCTGCTCCACTCCTTCACCCGTGACAAAACACCACCACCACCACCATCCAAAAAGGGGCAAGAGGATGGAAATTTAGAGAATTAGGCTGTGAGGCAAT
Organism: Lates calcarifer; assembly: GCF_001640805.2. NCBI lineage: Eukaryota > Metazoa > Chordata > Actinopteri > Centropomidae > Lates > Lates calcarifer. The sequence continues at coordinate 17,145,454 of NC_066838.1, read as the reverse complement.
GTTTCTCTCTGTGTAGTTATCACTTTAATAATTGCCTTTGCAGGTCTGAATCCCAGTTTTCTCAAACCATTAGACACATTTTCCCGGAGTATAGTCCATGCTCTAGAGACAGTTACCAGTCATAGAATTTAATTTTGCACCTAGCACCTGAATTTAAACACAAAAATAATATGTCCCCTCCCCCATTTATTCATCCAATTCCAGCAAGGATCAGCAGTTTTCAGACCTGGTGTCTCAGACTCAGAGCACTGCTGCCATGCTGTCCACCTACATAATTTGAGGAACATGCATTCATCCGCGTCCCAGATCTAACACTGCCTTCACCCCATCATTTCACTATGTCAGGTGAGACATATTCGCTGCCTGTCATGGATTAATCTTGCCTTGTTCACTCCCCGCAGAGTTCAATCTTTGACACCGTGACCTGGGAAATAACGTGCGTCATTGATGTTCAGCCAATTTGAAAGAGCAGGTGGGATTGACCTCTCTTTAAGTACATATTGATTGTATGTATCCTTGTTTGTATACCTGCATGCTTAAAGAACATAAGCAGCAGAGGAAGGTTTGCACTGTGTGGCTGGCACTGAGTGCAAGGACAGGGATATAGAATAAACAACAGTATGCAGTAGTTGTTTAAAAAAAAAAAGGTGTAAAATTCTCAACTTGTGGAATGCTATTGTTAGCCTGTTAGCCATGCTAACACGTGCTGCTTATGCTTGTAACCCTGCCCATATTATTTCCCCTCCCACCTGCTTTTTGCCTCAGTGTGGGAGTAAGTCTCACCTTGCCAAATCTGGTCTGACCGGGCCATAAGTCAGTGTCTGATTAAATGACTGGAATGAAAACCAGCAGGGCTCTCATTCCTCCCAAGGACTGGGAAAGATAATCATTAGATTTACTACAAAATCTGCACAAACATGTTAGTGTGACTGATGACTCAATAACCCTTTTAAAGTCTGTCAGGCAATTTTGTTATTTGTGAAAATGGTGTTATTAGACACAATAGATTTTTTTTTTCAAAACGTGTTTTGTGTTTTCGTGTTTGTGCTTTGAAAAAAATAATTGTATTTGCCTATTTTGTGTTCTACAGAAAAAGAATTTATGTTTTTATTCTACACAAACAACAATTGTCTCCCGCAGCTACTCATGTATTGTTCTGTTGATGTAATATTAACATGGTTGATGCACAGTATAATATGAATGACCAAATTCACAGCTGATATGTGACGTTTTATCGCAGCTATCTATAAATACACGTGTTCACAACCCACCCACTTTAAGTAGAAGAACATCACTTATGATGAAAATGCTGTCATGTCCATTTAGAATAAAAGAAGAACTGGGAACTAGGTAGTTGTGTGTTCAAGTTTCAAAACATGAACATGAGATCCAAACACACAATATACTACTAATAATAAACATTCATTCATTATCTATACCGTGTATCCATTAAGGGTCCTGGACAGATCGCCAGTCCATCGCAGGGCTATAAGAAGCAGCATAGTAATCATTAAATTCTATTCATATAATAAAAATTTGGCTTTATTTTTTCTGGTCATTCTTGAGTTGAGTTATGTTTTACAACTCAAGTTTGATCCTTAGTTTGGAGATAAGTGGCAAGTTAGTTGAAAGACTGGAATTACTTCCTTTGTTATCCATGTTTCAGATTCTTGTCATAAAGTTATAATGTACTGAGTGGAGCCTTTGTGTCACACTGAATAAAAGCCAATTACCAAGTGATGGAGAGAAAATGCGAGAACCAAAATCACTGGTGTGGATCATGAAATATCTATGAGACTGTTGTGTTTTCATTCCTTCAGCAATGGTAATGGGAGCCCTCTGTCTGCATACTGTATGGGTGTGTGCATGCGTCTACTCATACGTTGCATACTTGACCGCGTCTCGTGCGATTGGGCTGAATACAGCGCTGGAGATGCGATTAATTGACCTGCGCTGCTTCATGCATCTATGTACAAATGGCAACCGTGTTTAGAAAAGCAGACATATTTAACTTCTGACATTTGGTGTCACTTCCAGAGCTTGTTATGTAACACACACACACACACACTCATACACAGAGCCTTCATATTCCTTTGGTGTCCATCTTTACCACTGTCAGCTGAATAGATCACACTGCAAGGCTTCAATCTCCTTCAAATCAATCACAGTGATGATTCTGTGAAAAAGGAGAGATAAAAAGCCGACCGGAGCCTGTCAGGGCTATGAGCGCAGAGGACGTCAATGCCTCACTTAGACAGCTAGTCTGAAGGGGCTGCTTCCCCAGACAGGAGGACAAGACGGAGTTCACCTGCATTCAATACAAAGTTTTTCCTTGGTCCTCGGGAGAAGAGATGCGACAGAGAATAGCGAGCTGCACTCCCTGATGTAAATGTCATCTGGATAAAAATCAATTTCATGACTCATTCAAGTGGCCAGGACGTACAAATGGACAAAGTTGCCCCGTCTTTTCAACTACAGCGTCGTCCCTTCCACGATGAGTGCAGAGGGTAAGGATTGGATGATTTTTCAAAAAGGTGCACAACATCATAGCTCCTGGTAACAATCCAAAAGTTTGGCTGATTGATTTTTTTTTCCTCCTGTGGCATTGTTGCTTCTCATTTCCAACACAGCATGAAAGGCAGTGAAATAAAAACATCTTAGCAGCAAATCGGCCTCACCATGGCAACAGTATTGATCAACCCTCCTGGGTCCTCAGAAAAATCTATCCCTCATGTCAATTTCCCAGCATTAACAGTTCAGCAACTACTCATGTCCTGAATAGACAGCCATGATATTTAGTGTCTGGCAATAAAAATCTACAATCACTATTTAGCTTCCCTGATGATTCATTTATCACAGGGGTGAAACACAAAATGACCTGATGAGAACCACTGAGAACAAAGCAGGAAGGAGGCTAGGACGACAGCTCGGGGAGAGGTCATTGTCTGCAGGTTTCAAGTGTAAAGATTAAACTTCAAAGTCCATTAGATTCCTTAGTTATGGGCCATATCCAATAATCAAACATAATTTAAATCAACTAAGACAAGAAATTGAACACTTAGAGCTCATTTGATGTCTCCCTCTTTGAGAGAGAGAAAAAAAAATTAGCCGTGGTTCTTTAATTATGTCTGAACAGGTGCTTTCTCAAGCTTTTGATGCTTTTGACAGGAATCATTTGATACTTGATGGATTGCAGTTAAGAACAATCTCAGAAACTTGCAATTGCTGCCACAAGCTAATCAAATGCTGTAAGATGAATGAGAGTAAATAGGCTGTGAGCTCTCACTTCTGGTATGTATTGATTATACAGTATCATGTGCCCTCACGTTTAACTGACCATCATTATTATAAATCCTATCGTCACCACTGGCACCAGAGAGAGAAAAAACTAAGCGTGCTGAAGGGCAAAAACAGGAACAGGGAGTTCATCTGCTCCCTGCCACCTTTCTGGCACCAATTTGGGGAAACGAGAAGAAACGCAAGACTGACGGACGGAGCTGCATGACAACTGCTGTCAATCCACAGATTCCTCAAGCTTGATTACAGCGCCTGAGCTCCGGTGCAACATCGCACATGGATGACACCTACACGTGCCAAAGCTCTTAGACACCAACAGACATGCTGATGCACCTGTTGGGCTAACGAAACCATCTCTGGCCCTTTAAACCCATCGAGATTTCACAAATGTGTGCATGCTTGCTTGGAAAAAAAAAGGGAAGACTTACAACTCTGCAACAAGATAATGACTGCAGCGAGGACTCTTCAAAGCATGACTGGAGGGTTTTTACTAACTTGGTATAATAAAAAATTTAGTTTGTTAACTCAGCCTGTACAAAGAGTGAACAGGAACCACAGCTGGGCTTAAGGTTGCGGTGAGGACCATCAGTCTAATTGTCCAGCCAATGGAGCCACAAACCTCTGGAGGATGGCTGCTGTGAAAAAAATAAAAAAGTGTTTCATGTGTAAGTGTGTGTGTGTGTGTATGCGTGTGTGTGTGTGTGTGTGTGTGTGTGTGTGTGAAAAAAGAAAAGGAAGAGAGGTAGAGAAGGAGGAAGGGTGGAGGGCTGGGAGGGGGTTGCTAAAAGCATGTTAAGTATTTTGATGGTCTTGCAGTTGCAGTTAAACAGCTACTTAGAGCCAAGCCCATGGTTTGTCTAATTGAACTGCAACAAAACACGACAAGACAGTGAGTTACAATCTGCAACCACAAATCATTGGCGCCAACACTGCAGCTCAGGTGATCCTCCTCCTCCTTGGGTTCCAACTCCGCTGCTGCTGCTGCTGCTGCTGCTCCCCTCCCGCAAGAAGAAAAACTGTACAGAAGTCTGCACATTTGGAACCAAAAAAAAGCACCACATTGGTATTTCAAGTAATTAGATATTTTGCTATAGAGAAGTGTTTTAAATAATTAATCTGCTGTATTGGTGCCCTACTGCGTTTCCCATTCCACTGCAGCACCAGCAGTGAGCCAACTTCCATCAGCTGACTCTCAGCCAACAGGAATAGAAATGCGTTCCCCATAAAATCTGAGCTAACTCATTTTGAAATTAGTGGTGCAAATTCATTTCATTTACTTGAAACCATTGAGTTCAATTAGGGTGCTGAGAGTCTGAAACAAGCTCATTTCATTGAAGGGTCCCCCCTGTAGATAAACCAAGCCAGTCAACCATAAATGAAGGCTTTCAGGTTCAAAACAATTCATAAGAACGCCTGCAGTCCCCCCCACCCCCCCTTGCGCAAGAGGCTCACATAATCATGTGCAATCACATGAAGCAGGCCTGTTATTCTCAGGAGGGGGTTGTTGAGTTTGGGTGTGATTGTGTCAGGCTGTCAGTGCCCACTCATCCAGACTCCGGAGTGAGACTAGAACAGACGGGAGCTGTTCCTTCAGCACCATCGGGGACAAGCAACAGCACACTCAGCTGTCTCATCCACACAGTGTAGTGGAGGGGAAAACCACCCAAACTCACTTCACCTTCCCCTTTGCTTCCATATTTTAAGATGGAGAGAAGTCCAACTGAGAATTAGCCATAACAAACAGTGAGTTAGAAACAGAAAAAAAGGCAAACGATGTATGTTACCACCTCAAAATAGCAGATTTTTGTCAGCAACTAATGAGATAAGGTTTATAGTTGTTCTACACTTATGGCATCCCGTTTCATCCGCTTCCCGTTACTGGGTGGGTAGCAGTGAGGAGGCGCATCACTTTCACGCTTCTCTAAAAAGCTGATTATTACAAAAAAAGAGGCTGGAACATACTGCAGCTACAGTGATAACAAGACTATTTTCACAATTCCCATAAAACTATTCCACACGCTCACAGACTTGCCTGAAAGAGGCGTAGGATGTTGGCAACCATAATCGATACTGAACTCGCCGAGGCTCCGATGACTCCCACCACTTTTTCAGGCTTGACAAACACCGGTGGCTCCCCATTAGTGCACCTCACGTCTGAGGTGTCCTTCGTGATCAGGGCTTGGACGAAAGTTAAAGACTGCTCCAGCGCGTAGGTATCCCTCGAACAAGTGTCCAGAACCCTGGCGCCGAGGGTGATGTTGGGTAAGAGCTGCTCGTCCTGGTTTATCTGATCCAAAGCGTACATCATGGCCTCGAGCCGCTGGATGCCGTTCTCCTTTTTCAGGTCCCCGCACGGCGTGCCGTCGGCCCCTCTGGCGTGCACCGGGAAGAGTCCTCCGAGGGTCAGGTGCCCCTCGGTCCGTATTGAATGGGGCGCGTAAGTCTCCTGAGGCAGCGCGAAATCCACCACGGTCCTCATGAGCCAAAACACTCTCCATATAGAGCTCAGCTTCACGCGCAGCCCGGGACGAGCCATGATCAACTTTTTTAGAGGGGGAAAAGGGGGTGGAGGGGGATGGAGTCTGCAATCCGCCGATAAAAGAACCAGAGAAGTTTTTTATGTTAATACGAACCCATTCTTTCTTTGGTCACCAGGGAGGAGATTCAACAAGCTGGGCTGAGGAACCAAGACGCTGTAGATGGCTCAGACAAACTGCGCCCATCGCTTTCGCTGCCAGGAGTGAGCGGTGCAGCTTGTTGAATAGAGAAGCCCCCTCACGGTTAATTCAGTCCCCCATCTGAAAGGGAGGCTACATCCATTAGTCAGAAAATGTCCGTAAAAAGAACTCGAACACTCGCCGCAGATGAACTGGCCTAATTCTGTCCATTTAACGATAAAATCCAAAGCGCGGATGGAAACACAACGAAGCCGCTGCTGATCACTGACATATCCTCACGACCCCGAAGCGATAGTAAACTCTACCGAATAACACGCAGCGGAATATCAGGGAATTCAACCTAAAAATAAATAAATAAATCAATACTTAAATGTTAAAAGGACCGGCAGAAGTGGGAGACATTTCTTCTCGCTCAGACCAACTCCAAGGGAGCGCAGGGATGCCTCGGTCGGCTGTGGTGTCTGTCTCCCAGGGGTGCATATCATCTCCACAGTCTCAAAAATAAATAAATAAATAAAAACAGAAAGAAATGAAGAAAGAAGGAAAGGAGAAAAAAAGGCGTCTAGCAGGGGATGGAATGTGCGTTCACGTAGCAGAGGACTGAGAAAAATCCAGCTAATTAAAGCCCCAGCTCCTTTTCTGTCTCTCCGCAACCGGTCGCATTTATACAAAATGAATGAGTCACAGCGAGGGATTCACTGTGTGCGCCGAGTTTTCAGCCCCCTTTCCCTGCGAGACGTCATTCAGCTGGGCTGGGGGGGAAAAGTAGCATCACTTTATGGCAGGATTTTCAGGAAGTTGGTGCTCGGTGTCTTCAGACATCAGTTCAACGACAAGGTAAACAAGACGAGCAAATGCACTTACTGACTTGAATAGTATGACAATTGTTCCTCTGAGTGCCTCTCAGTGCGCTGCACCTCAGCGTTCATAATCTCTTTCTCTCGCCACTTCCCCTCCCTCTTTTATCTCTCCCCTCTCTCCCTCAAACACACACAGACTTTTTTTGTGTGTGTGTGTGTTTTCTTTTGATGCTGACGGTGGAAGGCACGAAACGGAGATCTGTGGCATTATGAGAACACGGCAGAACTGCAGGTATGAAGGGCTTCACCTGCCGACTAAAAAGTGCCTTTCCTGAAATAGTTTTGGATTCATTACTGATGCACCTTTAAAAACGGAAGAGAGAGATAGATAGAGGGAGAGAGAGGGGAGGAGGGAGGGAGAGCGCAGAACAGACACGTTTGGAGGGGTCCAGGCTGGTCTCCCAGGCAACCCTTCTTCAGAAGACACTCCTGATTCATCCTGTGCACCCCCGCGCGCGCACACACACACACACACCACGCACGCACGCACGCACACATTATGCGGGCACGCACATTGGCACACACAGGCTGGCGAGAATTAACCACACCTTTAGGAGCAAGGAGCCCTCACATCTTCTTAACAAAACACTATCATCACCAAACTATTTAACTGCACAGATGGTGCTTTTACAAACAGGCAGATTATGATAATTTGCTTTCGTGGGTATGCATTAGCCAGGGACTCACTTGGCAATTTGTGGCATTAATTTTTTTTTTTTTTTTTAAAAGGAGGGGAGGGGCTTCTGTGTGTGATTCAAAGTAAATCTCATATTTAAAAAAAAAAACATTGTTAGGCTCTACTAATGATGCTGTATTCATTCAGTGGGTTAGAGTGTGAGAAAAGGTGACCACTGAGTACTTTGTAGATACATAATTCATGTGTGAGCCTTCGTTTTCAAGTAACCTTAGAAACTGACCACTTCTCGACCAGCAACCGCACAGCCAACAACAGCAACCACAAGACTGCTGTTGTTGAAAAAATTAGTGAACAGTGAATGGATTACAGGATAAGTCACTTAAGTTGCTTGATCACTGAGTAATAAACAGCTTCCGAGAGTTGCTTTATCGGGGAAATGAATATGAGGCACAGAATCCCATTTTTATGAACATGTTCGTTACGTTCGTTTCTGTTCAATTAAAAGATTAGAAAAGGCAATGTAGCTCTTATTGAAACATGTCCTATTGACACTACAGGCTTGGATGGACAAATTTCTAATTAATTAAGTTGAATAGAGATTAATTCAAGCCTAATCCTGCATGTAGTGTATTTATCTCCATTAGCTGCACTGATTGCATGAATATCTTTCAATAGGCAAATCGTGCATGTCCAACTCCACAGATGATAATGTGGTTCTGGGTGCAAAATACCATACGCTGGGGCCAAAATTCATGAGATGCACCAAAAATACATTTAAGGGAACTGTGTGGGAACTGCTGAGGAGAGAAGTGAGGGATGTGAGAGGGGAGGGAGGCAGATGGGCTCCTCCGCTGTGAGCACACTGAGACAGGCAAGCAGGCAGGCAGCCCCGGAAAAAAAAAAATGCAGCAATAGCCCCTACAAATGACACCCTGAGAGACTGGTGTCGCAATGCACGACACTAATTCCACTAGCCGGACTCTGTGGTGAGAGCCTGACTCCCACTTATACTGTCAACGGAAAGGTTACTTTTGAAAAATGGGGCCCTCACCATGATTTAATTCACTGACTAACCCCAGGAAGAGGGGCCTTTCCCCCAGGGGAGGCTGTGTGATTTAGACTGAGATTACACTTTGGTTTGGATCTTCTCTCTTTCTCTTTCCTCACTCTCACACAGAGACACCGTCACGTGCTCGCACACACACACACACACACACACACACTCGGTTAAATTCCATTTGGGTTTCATCATTGGGTGAAGTAGGAAGCAACAAGCAGGGGGAGAGTGAGAATGCATCCTGGAAGAGGTTTATGCTCAATATATATTACAGCTGGCCAAACAAACAAATAAAGCCATGGTCTTCATATGCCAGGGGTGCACTACATTTCAGTGCATCCCACTAGAAAAATCATGGGCTCCTATGAGAAGCTAGAGCTTTTGTTTCAAGCATTCAATAACATGTCTGCTCGATGCAGTCTTCTTCAAGTCAATTATACGGCTGGCACTGTGTGCTCCTTTAAAGAACGACGAATCAAAGAACAATAAAAAGTCAACCTTCAGGACAAGAGGCAATAAGGTTTCCTTTTGGGCTGACACAAGGCACAATGGGGTCTGTCTGTCACATTAATTAACCCGGAAAGCTGTTTAATTCCCAGACTCAAATGAAAGGGCCGACGTATCCACAGGAAAGAAATAACTCTGGAGCAGGAGGTAATTGCATGTCGAGGTGATTTGTTCGAGATCGCACACAGGCCACCAGCCTGTTTGGAGTCATGCATATTCTGTGAGGGGTGAGGTGTTAATGTTAGATCAATGTAGGGGCAGTGTTAGATTAGCAACATGAAGGTCACTGAGCTGCTGGGCCCCCATGTCTCATTTTGTACCATCTGCTGTGGAATAATAAAAATCAGGCTATCTACTCTTTTCTTTATCACTGTAAGCAGAATCAGTGCCTGCAAGGAGAAAAAGAAGTAGAAAAAAAAACGTATTGTAATTCTATAGGCACACTGTATGAGAAGACAAATTCTTACCTCTTCTGCTGTTTATGCCAAAAGACAAAGCAGGTGCAGTGCAGCTAGGACGATAGACTCTCCACGCTCTCAATTATGACTGTAATCCATCTGTCATACCTGCTCCCTTCTAATTATGTCTCTGTAAAGCTGCTGCTGTGAGCTCAGTACCCATTCACACTCTGAAATGTGAAAGATAGACAGATAATGCACAAGTGACCACTGGAATACATAACTGCAGTGGGTAGCCTGGTAACAAGAGGTTTTTCTCCCCAGGCTATCTTTGAAACTCGTGGGTTATGTGACAGCGAGTCTGCTTAGATGGTTATTCAGAGAAGTGGCCTCTGAGACGAGCACAAAACTGTGAGTGAGAAGAAGGAAAAGCCAAAAAGAATATTAACCCAAGACTGCTGCCATTTTTTTTAACAGATGTGACAAGTACCTGCTCCTGATTGGGAGCCGGCCCAGCAGCGATAATGATCAGAGGGATTATATGTGGCAGCAATGGACACAAAGGTGCTGACCTCCTGCCCACACAGTCCTGGAATCTTCCAGAGGCCCTATTAGTGGGTGACTGGGCCTTTGTTTTGATGGCTAACCACATGGTCCACTGGATTTACATGATAAGTGGGTGCAGCTGTGTTAGCAAGCCAGGAGGACCTTAGCCACAAATTTGATTGTGATAGCAAATGCTTCTTGCCTTGTGTCGGTTAATTAGGCGACCTTCTGAGCGGCTCTGGTCCTCTGCGAATTATTTTATCACAAGTGTCTTCACGGTACATTGTGATGGACGAGATTTTATCTGCAGTCTTTGCGAATGACTCATAACAATCTCTCTCCGTGTCTGTGTGTGTTTGTGTGTAGGTGAGGGTGGGGGTGACGTGACGTGCCTGTGTGAGGATAAAGGGAGACAGGTGTGAATGAACACAGAACCTTTCACAACTGTTGATCTCTCAAAAGTAAAAGTACGTTCTCTAATAAATAAGTTACATTTCCACTGCAAATGACTGTTTTGTTGGTAACATTTTACAACAAGATATAATAAAAAAAAAAAAAACCTGGGACGATTTAAAAATCAGTAACAAGTGGTCCCTAAATATTTCCAGGAAAACACAATGAATAACTTCAAAATATTATGTTTATTCCCTTTCTTGCAGAGAGTTAGATGAGAAGATACAATACTACTCTCATATCTGTACCCTCCATATGAAACTACAGCCAGGAGCCAGTTAGCTTAGCTTAGCATAAAAACTGGAAACGGGGGAAACCAGACCACCAGCACCTCCACAGAGCTCATTAATTAACATGTTAAATCTCATTTGTTTAGTACATACAGCAACAAAAGTGTAAACGCAACTTGTGGTTTTATTGTGAGGTTATGTGTCTGACTATTTCTTAGCAGGGGGCTGTGACTTGCTGATGTCTTCTCATCACCATGAGGGTGCAATTTAGGGAACCAGCAGAGACTAAAGTGATGTGTGGTGTCAATCCTCTCATTGAACTCTTGGCAAGGATGGAAGTAAGCAAATTTCCCAAAATGTTGAACTATTCCTTTAGAGGTGAAAACACTAATCTTTTATCTAACCTTTAGCAAAGAAACACGTAAGTGCATTTCCCAAAATGTTGAACTATTCCTTTACTGAAATCCTAAATAATTATTTCTCTGATATCTGTGAACCAACACACTGAGCTTTCTTAATGAATAGCTCCCAAATAACTCAATCAGCTGCTCTGTGACACAAAAGCAAAATTATAATTACTCACATAATTGTTACTATTTTTGTGTGCAGTGATGAATCATACTGAGCTGTTGCGTGTTTCTTAACATGCTAATTACCTTCTCATTGCTTCCATGTGGTCTTAAGAAAAGTAAGATATCATCATAGTTGATTACTTTACAACAAACCAGTGACAGAAATCTGGAAAAAGCTCAAACCCGCACTGTGATAAACATTAGGACACTTCCTCAGTACAAAGTGTGCTGCTGAACCCTTTAGATCTCTGATTACCATTTTTATTTTAACAGTGGCTTGTTCTTGTTTTGAACTGATTTCTGCCCCCAGACTGTCCAGGAATAAAGGCATTCTGGAAAGTAATGACTGTGGTTATAAATATATTGTAGCTCTGTGCTTGCAATGTGACACAAAGGAGAGCTACACTTTCCATCTCAACACCTACAACCCTTTCTCTCTCTCTTTCTCTCTCCCTCCTCTCTCTCTCTCTCTCTCTCCTCTGTCAGCGGAGACATTTCTGAACTCGATAAAAGGAGCACCAGTGCCAAATGTCGGCGCGTTTAAATTGACCAATTTGGGCAGATTAAAACAATCTTCATGTTAATGAAGACGCTAACGCAGAGACACTGCACATACTGTACTGCAGATGGACATCATAACCTCATCATCCCTTTCACTTTGGGAGGCAAGCTTCCAAAATTTGTTACTCGTTTCAATTTATGTTTTGGCAGCTGGTCACATACCACCACAGTGAGTTAGCGTCTGATGTATTGGCATTGCACAAGCCTCACTTCAAACCATTTCACTTTTCTGAAATGCTCATTGTATTATTGCAACACAAACGAGCTCATTCTTCCATTTTTCAGATGAACTTTACACCTTGAAAAATACTGTTGTCGCTGAAACTGTGTGAGTGGTTTACGCCTATGCTTCTTGAATGAACTGCAGTCCTGTTTGTGTTGCAAATAACATATTGTCTTCATCTTACACAGCTCATTACCATATGGAGCTGCAAGCGAGGACTGCGGTGGAGGGCAGGCCTACTTATTTCAGATAAGTGCCCCTGCAGTCTTTACCAGACTTTGAAAAGCATACACAAAAGGTGCACACACACGCACACATATTTTGAACAAGAATTTGCTTAGCCTGACTGCTTGCCGCTGTGCAATTCATCATGCACATGAATTAATCTCTCTCACTCATTAGGTGGAAATTAACTCTGTTACAAATTACTGCACATAGCTATCACATAAGGTGGAACAATAAATCACTACCTTCACCTATAAAAGCCATCCACTTGAATCGACACTTACGGCTGCTGCCTCCTACACTGTTCATCACCTCCTTTAGCTGGAAGCCATATACAATTAAAAGAGGTTCAAGTTAAACTGCTCCTAATTTTGACCATGTGCAAGCCTGAGGAGCGTGCAGTCTGACAGTAATCCCTTGGGTTTATCTGTTCAGTGAGCTCAGTGCCTCCACGGTCCTCCAGTATCCCTCCTGTCTCTCAGCTTCGGTCTGTCTCCCTTTAGATTCCCCCATGGCCCAGTGGTCTCAGAGGAGCACTGTGGCTGGAACTGTGGGTCACAAAAGCTGCCTTTTCCCCCTGCGGATGCTCCACTATCAGCACACTGGGTGCCTTTTGGAGTCATCCCAGCTGATCTCTCGGATATAGAGGAAGAATCGAGGAGAAGAAATGCATAAATTCATACACAGCTACCTACTGGGTTACAATAATGATGCACTACGAAGACGAAAAGAGCCGCGGTCAAATCGGGGTGCCTGTCCCCAAGTGACATATCCTGCTGAGGAATCATAGGCTCAAAGTGAAAGAGAGTAACAGGGAGCACACTGTGTTTACAGAGTTTGGAAGGAGGAATGATTGTGTATTGTAGCATTTAATGGGCGCCCGACAGTGTCGAGTGAAAGTGAGTCTTGTCGACACAGGGCACAGCACAATACAGACAGTGCAGAATGGGACGTCTTATGGTTGCTCGGGGATTGAATAAAGCCCAGTTCATTTGCTACATATCACGTTTTGTTACATGGTTCTCGACAATTCCTCATATTTCATCTGTGGAGCTGGCAATGGGCGTTTTATATCCTTCCTATTTCCTCCACCTTTCAGCTCACTTTAAGCCCCTCCATGTCATGATGGTGTTTTTTTTCTCCTTTTGGAATTTCTCCCTTTTTGCTTTCAAGCTGAAAATCAAATCTATAAATCAAAGGCAATGGGAGAAAGACACGGGGACTGAAGGGCATTTAAATCCTTTCAGAGTTCCCAAAGCTTCAGAGAGTGAAATAAACAGGAAATTAAAATGGAGCTGGAAATGGTAGCAATCCTTCTTTTCAGGGGATTGAAACCAGGTGCATTTCTTAACGCTTCCTCCTACTTTATATTCTGTTCTGTCGGGAATGGATCCTCCTCTCCCTTATTAATTTCCTTGAAAAAGGAAAAGAATTACAGTCTTTGAAAAATGCTAAAAATGCCAAAAATTTCATAGCTGATTCTTTTTGTTAGATTGTTTTTTGAGAATTTTTTTTGTATTCTGAGTCAGCAAAAGAGGTTGTCATACTTAATGGGCAAAAAGCCTTCCAGTGCTGCAGGTGCTCTTAAATTGTATCCCATACGGGCTCCGTCTTTCATCAGGTTGAATATAGTCCTGCAACTGTGTCTGCTCACCTGGCAGAGTGTTGCTGCTGAACAAAGTTGTTGGCTGACCTTCAGATTGAACTTAATTTGCATAAGAGCATATGATTAGACAAGGTGCAGCCACCACTGAGAAAACAAATCTATTCACACTTGACAAGTGCTGACCACATTCACGAATGACCGAGTGACCACAGTTTACCACTGAGTGCCCAAACCTGTGGTAACAAGCATCTGTAGCCGTGGTAAAAGATTTAGAGGCTGGACTGAGACGCAGTTCTGTCATGAGTTAAATGCTCATGTCAGCCTGCTAACAAGCTCACAATGACAATGTTAACATGGTGATGTTTAGTTTATATCAACCATCTTTCATTAGCACTAAACACAAAGTACAAGCTGAGGCTGATGGGAGTGTCATTAGTTTTCCATGTATTTCATCATAAACCAAAGCACAGGAACAGTTAGGAATTTTGACCAGGTGATGACACTGGATTAAAAGTTAAAAGAAATCAAAGTTATTACAGTTCATGCCGGGGGGGAACGTGGAGATATGAAAAAATTTAGTGGCAACCCATCTATCGACTGTCAAGAAATCGCAAACAAAACCACAAAAGTCAACCTCATGGAGGTGACAGAAGTAAACTTAGGGGATCAACAAAGTCAGACGGATAAATTCTCTGGGGATCAGGAGAGTTTCTACAAAAGTTCACGGCTATCCATCCAAAAGATTTTGAGATATTTCAGTTTGAACCAAAGTGGCGGACCAACCAAATGACTGACAAACACTGCAGCTGCTGCTACTGTGGCAAAAAAACACAAGTATCCCTTTAAGCACCTTAACAATCAGGAAATATGGAATCCAATCAAAGAAAAGAAAAAAGTCTGTAATTGTCTGTAGACTTTATAGACAACCCAAGAATCTGGATCCTATGAGTGTTTGAAGATAAATCAAAGAAAAACAGCTACGTTTTTCCTCTCAGAGAGGCATTTAACAGAATACGTCGAGACATTTAGTTGAAAGCTGACAATGACAAATTCAGATGAAATACATGATCGACTCTCACTCCTACATCTGTGTAGAGATGGAGAGGCTATCACAGGCAAACATTATGAGTCATGTAATTCTTCACAGCCTCCTTGCAGAATTTTAATTAAAGCTAAGCCTGATGCCTACACATAAATCACATCCATCTATGATCACCTAAGTAATACTATTGATTAACATACTATAGATCTTTTCACGTAATGTCAAAACAGGTGTTGATATTGAACATTAATTTCAGGCAACATTTCTTAATCAAAGAAAGGCCAGGAGCACAACGCTGCACAAATACAAATAGATCTACTGCTCGTGGCGCATAGATCAATATTTTTTCTTCATTGTTTTGAGTTGATGTGTGAACGAGAAATCTGAAACTCAAACATAATCACATCAAAATGACTGTTGTATGAAAAATGATATGTCTGGATCCTTCCTTAAAAAAAAAACTCCTATACAATAAATTGCACACCATCAAAGTGAGGTTATAAATTATCGCACAGGCAAAGGCAGGAATGAGAGGCATGCTTTCCTTTTAAGTGGAGGCTTACAATTGAACCTCAGGCACTAGAGTCCATAAATCGCAGCATCAATTATTAACCCAAATCTGTTTTAATGTGCCAAAAGAAACCCCAGTGGGCAAGCTAATGTAACTAGCAGGAAACGAGGAGAACAGATAAAATGACCAGTGTGGCCAGAGTCAGGCCCCTTTTAAGTCAGAGCTGGCCTAGAGTGCAGGAAAGCATCAAGCACAAGCCCATCCTGTCAGACTTTAGGGGCCATCAGGAGCCATATTAGCAGCTAAATAATAGAAAATTCCATTCATTTGAGAGTGGAAATATGCTGGTAGGTTGAGCCTTGAGGACGTAATTGATGAAAGCCTCAGAGACAGAGTCCAACAAAGCAGGAACGTCCCCCCATTTTGCTCTCAGGATGCTTTCAGAAAACACGTGTGTCGAAGATCACAAGGTGATACGAGTGATTTGAAAGTGCACTGAAAGCAAACAGTAAACTATTAAGAGACGACCTCAGCAATCACAAAGTAGCTGTAGGGATGTGGGTATATCATGATCACAGGCTGAGACCAAAAGCAAATAGAAATTCAGTCCCTTCAGGGTCAGTAATTTCCTGCACAGTTCATTTTGCAGTAAATGTTTTTCCGCGTTTTATTAACCTGTTCAAGATGCTCACACAGCGTGCAGTACACTGAATGCAAAACATCTAAAGGACGTTCTTAGCACAGAGGCTGTTGTGAGGAGAATTTAGGTAAACATCATAGTCTCTTATTGATTTCATTTTAAAAATTCAATCACAAACAGAGGGAACACACATAAAATGAAACACGTTAGTGAAGGATGTTTGAGCTCTGAAGAGAACAAAATCTAAAAACTGAATACAGGAAGATTTTTTTTTCCTTTTTTAACTTCAGGAAAAATATATAAATCGAGTTGAGGCTCTGATGACATTTTCCTCGCTTCCACTATTTATTATTTAATTATTCATCATGTTTTCTGTGAGGGAAAAAAAAGGCATGTTGATACGGGAGCAAGTCCTAATTTTGAAAAGTGGGTGCTTGCCAGTGTACAGCAGCAACCCAATTGCCTCCACTCTGTGTACATGATGCAAAACCTGTAACTGTTTTTGATTTTCGCACATTAAAACATTGCTCGGAGCAAAATATACCGCTACAACGCATCTAGCCAGTCAGTCGGTTGTGGTTGTTCTTACTTACTTAAGCAATCGGCTTTATTTCAACTCACTGATCACTGGGGAAGCTCTCCAGGACGTGCTCAGATCTCTCCCTTCATCTGACAGAGGAAAGGAGGGGAGGCGCACGAGATGAACACTGAAGCTGTCTTATTAGTGCTTAACTCTCCTGCTTAGGCCCCCAGATTGACAGCAAAAAAAGGAAAAAGTGTTCATGCAGCCTGCACCATAAACAGTGGCAGTGATAAATATCTGCTGTCACTTTCAACATGACTCACTTGTCTGAGTCTCAGGTTTACTGCACACAAAGGAGGCTGGAGCAGAGCAACCATACACTCCTGTGAAATCTTTATCAGATTACAGATAATAGATGCACTCTATAAAATAGCTTATATTACCAGAGAGTGAGTTGAAGCGGAACACAGTTCAGCACCAAATAGTGAGTAATGAGTATAATTTCATAAAAGCACACACAAGCATTGATACAGGTAAAAAGCCATACAAGCCCTCATTACTCTTAGAATGGATGGCCCGTTCATGTCATTTTATGTAGGCTTCAGCTGCTTGTCTTCCAAGTGGCCTCTTCAAATCACCAGCAGTCACCACACGTCTGCCTGTCAGTCAGTTTAGGTGAGGTTTTTTGGATTGCAGTGAGGGAGATGGAGGGTGTCATTCTTACAAAAAATGGACAAGAGACTAACACAGAAAAATAAATAATGGGCCTGACACGATTCTACAGACAGCTATATTCACATAGACATTTATTTTCTGTGAGGAAAGTAGCTATGTTTTACTGCTATTGCATTTCAGGAATGCAGGAGGAAGTATTCGGATCTATTACTTAAAAGGTGCTATATGTAAGTTTTTGCTACAAAGCCAATGTTAGCATTAACAGCTGTTGTGTTGTGTTTACAAGACAAAAGGTTAAAAAATGACCTTTGTGTTGCACTGCTTCTTCATCCACTCATGTTGGACTGTGGGCAGACTGGACACTGCAGTGAGTAAACAGCTGTTAATGCTAATGTTGGCTATGTAGCGATAGCAACAACGCACATACATCACCTTTAAGTGAAAGTAACAATGCTGCAATAGAGAAGCACTCCATTGCATTGCAAATTTCACATAAAGTAATGAAAAGTAATTTAGTATTTTTAGTGAAAATCAGTATGAGAAGTAAAAGTAGTCATAATGTAGAATAACTACCTCTATGGTATTAATATGGCAGGGAAACTTCTGATTAAAGCTGTCAAACAGATGCAGTGCAGTGAGAGTACAATATTTCCCTCTGAACTGTAGTGGAGTAGAAGTATTAATAATCATGTAAAATGCAAGTGCCTCAAATTTGCACTAATGCACAGTTCTTGTGTAAATGTAATTGTTGAATATTCCACCACTGCATTTCAAACAGAAGCAAGATTGGTTAGATAAGCGTAGAAATGATAGGTAATCTCATCTATCCATGGCCTTATGTGAGTTTGTCACCTGTTGCTGATAACTGATGCATCAGTTTTAATTATACATTTGTTCTGCACATGTTCATGAAGCTTTCCTCCCACAGTCTAAACACATGCAAATCAGGGGGATTTATGACTCTAAATTACCCATAGGTGTAAGTGTGACTTATTATTGAATCAGTGATCACTCTGTGATGAAGTAGAGGTCTGTCCGGGTTGTTTTCCTGCCTCTATTCCAGTGTATGCTGTGAAAAGACTCCTGAGGCTTCTGAATAAAAATGAGTTGAAGATAATGAATGAATTTTGTGCATTTATTTTCCCATTAATGCAGCAGCAGAATAAAAACCAGCATTCCTATTATTACACATAATTTCAAAGCTAAGATCAGTATATTAAGTATTTGAGCCTTTACATTACATTAGCTAACATTCAGAGAGAGGTGTTCAAACTCAAATGAAACAAGAGCTAGATGTCAAAAAAATTAACCTATATATACCTTTAAAAGACTTCAAACAAACTAAACTTCTAGTAGTTTAGAACACAGTGGCATAATGGTACTTTCCAATAAGGCATATTTTAGGGGGGGTATTCATTCTTAGCTTTCTTAATCATTAATTATTTAGTGCTTTGGACAATGCTTTCTACATGTCCAGGATGTAGAAAGTCCTTTGGTTGGTGCACATCCAACTTGCTTTATCATTTTAGCTCACTTTTAAATTAATTGGCTAGAGCCATCCAATGGACCATTTACCCTCTGGAAAAAGAGCTGTATAGCTGCAGAGCTGCATCCAAAATCAATTTATGACCAATTTATTAACATTTACAACCCCAGACTTGATATATTATAACATAGATATTTAGCTGCAGACATCTGATGACTTATAAAGTGAGAAAATCATGACCATGAACAGTGTTATGACTTAATAACTTATTCTCTATCCAAGCAGCCATAATGCCTGCAGATGTATAGCTCTATATGACAAAATGTCAGATGAGATTTAAATAAAAAAAAAAAAGGAGCCCAGTCACGTTTTTCTTGGAAACCCAGCAATATGGAAGATTAGCTGACATTCTTTGGCGAAAAAAGAAATAAAATTAAAATCAATGTGCCTTAATTAAATCTTGTTTACTTGCAGCCATAAGCATGATTAATCTATACTTTATTTCAAAGAAGACACAGCAGGTTTTTTTCCACAGGATATGTCAGTTGAAGTTTACCTCTGAGTAATTCAGATTGACTACCTTTCATAAATGCCAGACACACCGGGACTGAAGTAGAGCTGGCAGCCCTGACGAATTCTTCCATTTTTATTTCCCAGAACAGTGACAACATGCAGAGAACATATGCCGCCAAACAGCTTTTGCAACAACAACAACAAAAAAATCTTACGAATCCCCCAACCTGCATTCGAACATTTCTTCTATTTGAATACACCAAGCGGCAGTGGAAACAGCATAATAGTCCTATAATCTTACAGCTTTTAAAAAGCTAATGTGAGCACGCTCTCCCGTATGCAATAAGCCACTTTGTTTGTTGAAAACTCACCAAGTGGCAAAAAAGCAGCTGCTATCTCTGCAGTCTCAAGGGGCTAGTTAATTTTAGAAAGATAATCTTCCGCAATATGCTGAGGGATTAAGACGTTAAAAGTCTCAGCATGGGGAGACGATAAGGCTGTATAGTCATGGACTGTGAGAAGCATCCAGTGCATTTTAGGAATAGAGAAGTATGTTACTTATCATGCTAATCAGCATGCAGATCAGGAAAAACAAACACAAGTTGTTCAATGACATGTCTATGTAATTTGCCACTACCCCTCTGTCTGTGAGCCACAAATTATGATCATGATGACGGCAGTTCATCTTTGGCTATTAGCATTGTCTCCCAAGGCTGTATTGCAGTGCTTTCTCAAGAGACTACCTGCAGGAGAGGAATGCCACACTGAAGAGGAGACGTACTGTCTATGGTTTAATCAATGTCATTTGCATATGCAGGATAAAACTAATCCTCATCAGAGGGAGGTTCTCCACCTGAGGCCCTTTCTTGTCCTTTCCAAGCAATCCTTCTCTTATTAAATGATCCCCTGATGATATTCACCTTGCCAGAGAGAACAAAGCACACTGTCACACTGTGTGCAGAGGGAGGGAATTCTACAGGGATGCTTGGACTCAGTATGAAAGTGTGATGTGATGCAGAGAATAAAGACCTGTGCTAGGGCTGAGCTGAATTTTGGGGAGAGAGCGTTGAGCGGCCCCGCTGTAATGCTGTTTGGGTCTGGAAGTCAACCAGACGGCGAGTTCCAGGTGAATAACAATGTGTGGATTTGCAGGAGTCGGGTTCAAAGTCTGACAGAGCACAGCAAGCTTGGCCTAGCCACCCGCTAGCTTCTTGGGCTGCAGCCAAGGTTTTTAAACACCCAGCCAGGGGTAACAGCCGGGGTTCCCCTGCTGTTTCCTTGCTGCACTTGAATGTAACACATTACATAGAGGGCAGAAAAATACAACTAATGTACCTGAAGCAAACCTGGGGATGGAGAAGCCATTCCTCTGTTGGAGGGATTTGTGTCACATTAGAGGGATGCTGAGCAGAAAAGAACTGGGTTTCAAAAGATCCCTTAAGGCCCTGCATTGTGGAGACAACCACTTCCCTCTCACAGGCTCCTTTCTGTATAAGATAAGCAAATTTACACTGGCAGACAAACGTGACATTTTCCTGGTGCAGGAGCTGCTTAAGAGGAGGCTTCATAGGTGGGCAAGGCTGATAAGACGACAGCCTGGGATTGGAGGGGCTGGAAAAACCAGCGTGAAAAGGAGATGACAGAAATCAGTGAGAGTGGGATTTCTCCCACCCTTTCATTTTCAAACATCCCTTATGCAAAGATCCACCGACAGGGGTGAGGTTCAAGCAGTGGTGACCTGCCGCCTGCACTAGACTAGTGCTCCTCTTCATGCTTATTTCTTTATGGTAATGTCTACCCCAAGGTGCTGTTTGGCTTCCTCTCCTGGCTGAGGCTCATAAGAATCTCACCCTGTTTATAGCCTATCAAATGGATTACAGACTCATTATCAACAGTGCCGTGTGGCCACAGAGGCCTGTCGTTTACACCACATTTCTACTGCGTCAGCCACAACACCAAATTCCATGGCAGGAAAGTGTCGAGGTGTGGGTGTGTTTTTTTGTTTTTGTGAGAGCGTGTGTGTGTGTGTGTGTGTGTGTGTGTGTGTGTGTGTGTGTGTGCAAAACACAGTGTAAAGAGAAAAGTGGCTGCACTAAAGGCATGGCCGATCCAGTTTTACACGGTGTCTCATTTCTAAAGTTGGAGCAAAGTGATTGGCCACTGAGTTTACCAACAGACTTAAACTTCATGGCAGGGAATTACTCTCCAATACATAGCAGTAGTATATTCACCAGTATATAAAAATGAACGGCTATTACGACTTTCTTTTTCTGCTCTATTTTTCTTTTTACTTCCCTGACTGCAGTGTCGTACTAAAACCAGATAAGCATGCTGGCTGCAGAGAGCCACAGTGAGGCATGCTGGTGTGATGTAATGTGATGTGAAGCTCTCTAAAGGTCTGAGCTCGGCAACGCCATACATGACAGTTAAACATCACTACCCATTACGAATTTACCTGCGAAAGGTGACGGGAGAAGAAACTAGTGTTATTCAGCCTGGAAATGACAGCACTGGCCAGAGCCTCTCTAAATCAGATTGATGATCCATTTTCCCTGCCCCAGGGCCACAGTAATGTAAGGGCCTGGGATCCACCGAGGCTGCACAGAGACAGATGGGACCTTGTCTGCTATGACCTTGCTGAGCTAATATTTCTCCCAGGCCTTGTCTGTTGCCTCATCATTAAAGGTGCCATGGCTATTAACATTGGGGGAATACTTCAAAGACACTGTTTACTTGGACAGGACACAATCTGGGTGAAGAAAAATCACAGCAGCAGAGTAACAAGGCAAAGAGGGATTGTTTGGCAAACGGTGAATGTGTCGTGTGTGTGTGCAATGTGTTTCAGAGATGCCGGCACAATTTTTGCAGGCTGCACATTCGCCATATTCTACACAGGTATCCAAACAAACTTGTTGAAAAGACAAAGAAAGTTTTGAGAGTTTTGTTTTTATTTTCCAAACCGACCACGTCATGTTGATTGATCAGCATTTATTTTGATAATGAGTGAACTGTTTCAGAAATTTTTCGGGTCTAAAAATAATTATTTCTCTTTGTCATACACAACAGTAAACTGAATATCTTTAGGTTTTGTACTGTTGGACAAGAAATAAGAATATCTCACACTGGACATGCAAAATGATAATAATCACTATATTCTGATTCATTGATTAGTGAAGAAAATAATTGTCAGGATAATCCTTGATGAAAATAAATGTTAGTTGCAGCTCTAAGTGACAGGCTTACAAACTCTCATAAGAGTGGGATGTGTTTAAATGCATCAGATTAAAAGCATTCTCATGCAAAAACAAATATCCTTACTGTAGGAGCCACCTTTTAATAAAGTAATATCTAAGTATAATAATGTGATCTCATAATTTGGGTAATTTACTTTGTCTATTTTTTGTTAAAGAATTAGTAGTGCTTTGTTAAGAAATTGTGTGGTATACTCTATTATGTTTACTTAATACTGCAGAATAGATTTTACATGGTTTGATGTATAGAGTACACTTCCCCTTTAATTGAAATGCTCTGCTACATTCACTCACATCAGTCTCGTTAAGTTCAGTTGGAGCAAAAGAACCTATGAAGCGTATTCTATGTAATCTATATATATATATCTTTTTTGTAAAAGAAGTTACTTGTCTGGAGGGTTTTTTTTTTGCATCAGACTTCTCATGGTATAACTTGAAAAATTATACTCTCATTACTGTTAAAGACTGAGGTCAGAGAGTGGCTGGGTGCATTGCAGTCTTGTTAGTACCACTGTGGGGACGCTAAAGTCTGAAACTTTTAAATTCTGCTTTAAAATTCTGTGATGGCGCTTTTTTCCTTTTTCATATGTGAGTTAGACAGTGTTTTTAAAAAACACTTACTTATTTAAACCTTAAAAAGGTAGCCACCTGACCTGACTCCCAAAGCTTACTCATAGCCAAGAGCCATGTTTCCATGGTAACAAACAGTGACAGGTGGTGACCAGTGACATCAAATGAAAACATGGCTCATAATTTGTGGTTTGCTGACAGGGTTGTGGAGCGAGTAATGAGAGGGGAAATACTTGGTTAGAGACCACAAAAACCCCATCATCAATCTTTTTTTTTTTTTTGTTCCAAGGAAACAATCCTGAGTCTGACTGACAAGTTAGAAGAGGTACTGATCCCTGCCACATTAACCTCGAAACTGTCGAATTCCTCCAGAAGGCAAACATTTTCTGCTGAAGTGAACGTAGCTGAACGAAGCGTTTCTCAATTGGCCATGTTTTATTATAGATATCTATCTGAAGCTGGTGAGATCCAGCCATAGTCAAAGTCTGTCTTTGTGAAGGTGTCAAGTGTTGGATTGTTCATATTTTTATTTTCAGTTTTGGCATGAAGCAAAAGTAATTAAATACAGGACTTACAAAGTTATGCCACTAATTAACCATCCATTAAACACCCATTCACATTCAGCCCTCTCATGGCTGCATGTTATCTGCATGTTCAACATGGCAGCTTATTTGATCAAGTTTTCTCTATTGGTAAGTCATTCTTTTGCTGCTTTGTGTGATACTAAGCCTCAGAATACATCCACTGACATTTGGAATGGATTGCGATGCCAGAGTCAGACCGGGAAATATGGTCTAGGAAGCAATCCAGCGGGTCACTGTTACTCACCGCCAGCCAGTAAGAGAGAGATAAGGAAATAATCAGAACGGAGAGGCGAGGGCCAACTTCAGCCAGACTGCACTGACAGATGGGATCCCACTTTTATTCTTTGGTACCCCTCCTCTCTTATTTTATCCAAACTAACCAGTGCTCTCTCTGTTGATATGTGAAGGCTTATGGAAACAATTTATTATTTTATAACCTTTCTGCTACTTTAGCACTTAGTATACAATAAAGCAAAAGAACTCCCCTTAAGCCCAAACTCCCTTATCTCCAATTTCTTATCTCTCATTAGCGTTGGATTGTGATAAGTGTTGGGGGTTTGCGGGGGGGGGGCGGGATAATCTATTGAAATATGGTTTCATTTTGAACAGACTTTATCAGCAAAGCTATTTAAATTTTGATAATGAAAAATACTGTAAATCCCTTAAGTGCTCTTGTACCGCAGCGTACACACAGCACAACACAACACAGCAGGTGGTAATCATTGTGTAATCACTCAAACAACAGAGCACATCCAAGCCCCTGAGCCTCCAGCCACTCCCACTGCGGACCAGCCCCTGATATTTGCTGGATTTGTTCTGGGAACTAAGCAATAAGTAAAGCCTCCTTCGTGGCCTTGGAGTCAGATTGAATTGCAAAAACATGTTGCACCTGGTGCAGCAAGAATGAGGGGGAGGAGAAGGAGCAGCACTGTCTGCGTTCACTATCTGATGGCTGCAACCTTATTGAAAATCTGATAACGATATTTGGTGAGCTTAATGGTTGCCCTCTGCAGGCTAGAATCAGTCTCACTCAATCCTGTTTTCATACCCGCCACCCCCCCACCACCTCTTCTCTTTTTCATCTTCTGCCTCACTTTCACAGCGTGCGGCTGACAGAGAGGCATGATGTACGGCTTCTTTTCTCTGTTTTTAAAACCCCCGGCGCCGCATAATTTTTCCTTAGCATTTTGTTTTCAAGTAGAATTAGCGTCTGGCATTAGTGAATAATCAATGAGAATCACTGCAGGTGATCAGCATGGGCCTGTCCGCTTTGTTGTGTTTATGACTCCATTATCCTTAGATTCAGCTGCAGAACAGCAGGTCTGGTGCTGGTAGGGGTTCAGTGTCCTGCTCAAGGACACTTCAGCAGGAAAGATGCTAATGTGACAGAGGCTTGAACCTACACTTCGACATTAAAGGAGAGTCTATTTCCTCATTACACCCCCCGCTACTTTATAGTAAATGTAGGATGCCAGTACATGCTACATGTTCATGGCCCTTCAATTTGCCCACGGGGAACATTAAAGTTTCATCTAATGTGTTCTAATGGAGTCATACAGACTTTACTGAAAGACAGTGCTCAACATCTAAAACTAGATCTATCTGCTGTTGTGGCTGACTTTAACAGGACACATTTTAGTAGGAATTCTTCCATCACTTCCTCTGAAATACCTAGAGGCTTTCAAACCACATTGGCATTTTCACTGTAACACATTTGCAATAATTAACAGAGCTAACTTTTTTATTGTGATTAATAATGGAGTAGAAGATAGCATCATTGAGCCACACATTACAATGCACTCATTAAATTGACTTTCCTGAATGCACCAACTCAGACTACTAAGCGCGACTGTGGAAAGGTCAATGTGATCATTATATAATTTAGCTGGAGAACAATTATGAAATGGTCTAATAAGAGTGATTTCTAATGAGCAGTGTGAGAGTGACACCACCTTCTCCATGGAGCTGATCTGTCTAATTGTCAAAATGTGAAGATCCATTTCAGAGCTTTAAAGTGATCCAAACCAAACCTGTTTTTGGCTGCCAAATGCAATGCAATGCTGCACTTAAGTTCAATTTCAAGTTACGAGTTTACTTTACTTGAGTATTTCCATTTTTAGCTATTTCATGCTTCTACTCCACTATATTGCAGAGGGAAATAGCAACAGCTGACAGCCATTAGTTTGTGATTCCAAACAGTTCTGGTTTGTGACGGCAAAAAATCCTGTGCATACTAGGGGCACCTTGTGATGTTTCATACATCTATGAGTTATTAGCAGTTCCAACAAAGAGATATTTCCCCTCTAAACATCTCAGATGGTTTCATTTAAATGTTATTAACTGTTTGAGTCCGACAACGTAAAATTATCCAAGATTGTACAAAAAAGCAAAGATCAGAAAATAAATGCAAAAAATACGTGCAAATTTGTGCAGCACAGCCTTGTTTTTTCCCTCCATTAATCATCTCACAACCTCCCCAGATTTATCTTGTGACCCTTTAGAGAAAACTGCTGAATTAAACTACCTAACTGTATATAAAGTAATTAAAAAAGTAGCTCCAGCTAGACTGGCTACAACTATGAAAGGCTATTTGCAAATTGATACATTGGTATAAACAAACTAATAATATAATAGAAACCATTTTTCTTCATACTGAGAACATTTCCTTTTGCTTTTGTCATAACACTTTTAGTTTTATGGGATTTAAAACGCAGGCCTTTTGTAATGGGGTATTTTTATATTGCTGTATTGCTACACTGACTTAAGTTAAGATATAAGTACTTCTTCCAACCACTGGGACTAAACATTAAACTGACAGACTCCCATAAGGCACTATTTCTTATACATCCTCTCAGAAAAGAAGCCATTCGTTTCCATGTGTGGAGCACACAGTGGAATTGAAAACTGTATTTTGAAAGTTTTGGCTCCTCATCGGCTTCACTGCAAATTCAGTCCAAATACAGCATTTTTCCCCCCTGTGCAGGCAAATGCCTTTGAAGCGGGGGGCAAAGTTGGGAATGGTTCCAGAAGACCAACTCTCCATTTTGCTAGCTTCAGCACTCAATAGCTCCATGATTAAAGCCAGTCTATTTTATTGATTAAAAAGGAAGGAGAGAAAACCCAGAACCTTTCTACTCTTCAGTCTCCGCTTCTCCATCTGTAAAAGTGGTGGAAAAGCCTCCCTTGACCATGTCCAGGCAATTTGGGAGGAGCGGGCCTCTCCTGTTGCACTCACTGACTCCGGCCATGCTCTGTTACCTCATCTCATCAGCTGGGAAAGTATTTGTGCTTGTAGCTTCAGAGAAGGCGGCCACGAGTTAAATTGAGTTACCTGTTCAGAGATGGTTTCATTTTCCACGGATGGCCCCGGAGATCCTTGATGGAACTGCTAACTGCTCATCACCCCTAACGTCCCCCCGGTGTCTGTCTGAGTGGAGCGCTGCGACACAGCAACAGCGACGTGGCTCAGGTGGCACAGGCAGCTGGCTGCAGGATCCATCACACTATCTCAACTGAGGAGCGCCGTCAGATAAACCTGCTCCGCATAAAATATTGCTGTTTCCATCCTTCACCTTTTGTGAAACAGCACAGTGTTCCTCTACTTGCCGTTTGTTTTTTCAACACATGTAAACACATGTATAGATCATGAACTAATACGAGACACTTCTGGACATATTTGCAGCTTCTCTCAACTTCATTTATTCTTTACAGAGCTGCACAGCAGAGGCAAAACCAGCTGTCTGCATTCATGGCCACGCACAAGGATATGCACATATGCAATCAGGTACTGCAGATGATATATGGGCAATAGATTCCCTGAGTAATAAGATAATGATTAATTTATACAATGATTTATATGAAATCTCTATATTATGTATGTTAATCCTTATTGATTAGGATATAATGGATTTTCTAAGATATGTCAATCCACCATAAGTGATATGGAAGGGAGAGAGGCAAGAGGCTTGGCTCATGTCCTGTCTGTCTCTGTTGATAACCACAGGGCAGGAGATGAAAGGCAGAGAGGAGAGGTGTAAAGAAGTGATGTGGGGAGATAAGAGTTGAGAGGATAAACGAATGGAGAGGAGTAAAGGGTGAGAGGAGAGGGGGCAAAAAGCAAAAGGAAGAGAGATGGGTTAAGGTTCAGTGGATGAGCGAGGAGGAGGGAGGGAGAGAGAGAGGAGAAAGAAATGAGAGCAGAAGGGAGAAACAAGAGATGACAAAAAAGGGAAGAGAGGAGGAAGGAGATGAGAGGATAACAGATAAAAGAGCAAGGGAAGAGCAGACAGCCTGCCACCCCACAGTCACGTCACACAATTTACTATGTTCTGGCCCATAATGTTTTATAGCACAATCACTGATAGCACAGTAGTCAGTAGTGATCTCATTTCACAACCCATATCCTTCAGTAATGTGAACACAAAGGGAGAAGCAGAGCCATTAGCAGTGTCCAGTACTCATCCACTGCTACTCATGCATAATTGGCTTCCATGGAAGGAAGCAAGAAAGGGTAAACAGCAAGCAATCATATTAACTCCTGTGAGTCCTAATTGAAATCCGTTAACAATCAGCACAGATGATAGAGGCCGGGGAGACGTGGGGCTGCTCATACCCCAAGCTCTCATTCCTGCATGCTGTTCTCTGTGTATTAACACGCATGACAACGTGGCTTTGCATTATAATCAAGAATTATGCTTGATTCCTGTGCTCATGAGTCACATAAACACAGCAGCTAAACATCTGTACATGTGAGCATATGGGTGAGATTTTACCTCAGTCAGATTTTTTTTTTTTTTTTAATTAAAATCAGCTGTGGATTCTGCCTACAGTGTAAATTAGGTGGATTTGAAATGTAAAAATATCCAGGACTGTCAATGTTATCATAAATAAATAATTTGGAATGAATCTTAAAGGAACAGCATAACACTTTGGGAAATACTTTTATTCGCCTTCTTGCCGCGAATGAGACAAAAAGATCAATACCTCTCTCATATCTGTCTCTTAAATATGAATCTACAACCAGCAGCTGATTAATTAGCACTAGCATAAAAAGCAGTGGAAAACAGCTAGCCTGGCTCTGGGTAAAGATTTTTTTAAAATCTTACTCTTATCCTACCAGCACCTCTAAAATTCTCTATTTAACAAGTTAAATCTAATTTGTTTAATTCCTACAGAAATTAAACTGTAACAACGACAAGCGGTGAAGTCACACATGTACATAACCCCCAGATAAAACCACAACTTTCCATTTTTACACTTTGGTTTTTGTACTGATTAAACAACTGTGGAACAACAGTAAATCAGAGAGTTTATAGGTACTGGTATGCGGATTTCTCACCTGGCAAGGCCAATACATCAGCCACTGTTAACTTGCTGAAGATGTACCTATATCAGAATACATTTACAGTTCATGGTATGGCTTTCAGGTCTGGTGATTGGGGAGATGGCAAACTGTGGCCATAAAGAGATGCACATGATCAGCAAGAACACTCAGACAGGCTGTGGCACTCAAACAATGATTGATTGGTATTAAGGGGCTCAAAGTGTGCCAAGAAAACATTCTCCATTCCATTACACCACCGCTAGCAGCCTTGACTGTTAACACAAGTCAGGTTGAGTCCATGGATTCATCCTCTTGACACCAATTTCTGAACCACCCATCCATGTGCCTCAGCAGAAATCAAGATTCATTAGACTAGGCTACATTTTTCCAGTCTTCATCTGTTCAGTTTTGGTGAGCCTGTGTCCACTGCAGCCTCAGATTTCTCTTCTTGGCTGACAGGAGTGGAAGTTGCAGCCCATTCGCCTCAAGGTTCAACATGTTGTGCATTCTGAGATGCTTTTCTTCTCACCACAGTTGCAATGATTGGTCATCTGAGTTGCCGTAGCCTGTCTGTCAGCTCCAACCAGTATGGCCATTCTCCTCTGACCTCGCTCATCAACAAGGTGTTTCCGTCCACAGAGCTGCAGCTCACTGGATGGTTTTTTGGCACTGTTCTGAGTAAACTCTAGAGACTGTTATATGTGAAAATCCCGGGAGATCAGCAGCTTCAGAAACAGTCAAACCAGCCCATCTGGGACCAACAATCACGTCACAGTAAAAGTCACTGAGATCACATTTTTCCCCATTCTGATGTTTGACGTGAACATTAACTCAAGCTCCTGATCTGTATCTGCATGATTTTTTGCATTGCACTGCTGCTGGGTAATTGCATGAATAAGCAGGTGTACAGATGCTCCTAATAAAGTACAGATGTTCCTTATAAAGTTGCTAATAAAGTGTACTCGACGTCTGATGAGTAACAACAAATTGCAGAACAAAAATGCCAAAGTAGATCTGAAGTTGTAGTGTCTCCATTAACATAGTTTATCCACCTGAGAACACCAGCACGTTGATGTTCCCACTGTTAAATGTCCTACTCATATAGGTATTTTAGTCACAATTTCAAGAGGAAAAAAAGAAAAATAAGATCCATATCCAAGATATTTTTGTTCATGTTATGTGCTTATGTTTAAAATAAATTACTACAGGCTGATATATTGTTATCGTTTGTCACAAATACAGATCAGTACTGGCCTCAAATTTCCAGTATTGGTCAGTCAGTACTTTTACAGAACCAGGCTAGCTCTTTCAAGTATGTTTCATTATAGTTTTAAATCCTATTAATCTACTGTATGTGGTATAGTGTTTCTTTAAATTTATTTGCATTTTATTTATTCTTATTCCTTTATGTACCACTGGTAGTAGTGATAGGGGGAAGGGGGCAATGCATTGGATGCTTCATCATTCCAGTTGAGTCTTAAACCACTAGATGGTGTGCTTGTCTCTTCACTCTTTACACTACACTACATTCACCAGATGGGTTGAGTGTGGAAAAGCACTGACTGGAGAAGATAGAGTCATACTGTCTTTTAATGTACTGTGTGCACTCACTGTACAAATGTACAAAACCAGAGTCCCACCAGGTTTTTTTGGGGGGTGGGGTGGGGGGCTTTCTGAGTGAGACATTCTCAAATAATGCACCGCAATCACTATGAATACAGAGCATATGGAACAACTGAGCAGCTCCTCGCGACAAGCAAACAATCTTGCACTGTCTGAAACTCCTTTCCAACAAAGAGCTCACCCAGACTGCAAATTCACCCACGGAGAGAAAAGAAATAAAACTCAATCTTCCGAATCTTTATCCAGGCACTGACTCACTCATATTTGAGAGCCTGGCTGGCAGCCACGCTAACAAAAAGCTGTTGAAAAGCAGAATAAATACTGAACAAGGGTTCGGATGTTCAGGTTCAAGGGTTCATAATTGCCAGACAGAGGCTACAGAAACCCTTCAGCTGCAGGGTCTACAGAGTTGCTGGTGGATATTTCAGTGCATTAATGTGGCAGACGGGCCTGATATTGTGTCTCGTCCTGCTCTGTCACTTTGCCAGATATTTATTCAGTAACATACATACAGCATGACATTGTTTATTTCCTTGTCTTCAGTTTCAAATCTTTGTCTTTCAAATCACATTACAGCGTGTTATTGAAGGAATAAAGCAGCTGCTCAGTATTAAGCTATTATGGATATTGTTAACATAATTCTAACACTTGCTCTTTATGAGTCTAGCATTATTTTTGAGCACCAAGGACGAATAATAACAGAAGAATCCTTACATACATTTCTGCATTCCTGCAGAACATTTAATGTTCAACAAAAATACTCTTCTTGCATCTGAGACTATAAAGCTTTATATTATCGACTCTTAGTGAGCTTCACTGCTTCTCAAGGGCAAGATAAGAACCGACATTTCCCTGTGCTACTGCTGTGTTTTCTTTTTCCCTTCGTCTCTGCAGCAGATGGTAAAGAGAAAATCACTTTCTGCTGGGGGCAGGATGCATCAGGGTCAGGGTTTAAGCTTTGAGGTCCACTCTGAACCTGGCTGATTTGACGGGACTATTTTGCATACGCTGGGTCTAATCAAATATATGCAAAAGGAGAAGGCGGAGATTTGCAAAGCAGCTTGATACAAAGACACTGATTAGGTTAGGGATTTTACAGAACAGCAGGCTGGAGCCACACGGTCCAGTCTGACAACAGACACACTGCGGAACAACAAACAGAGGACTGCAGAGGGATTTTGTTGACCACACTGGGGTGAAGAAAAGGAGGGAGATGAGGAAGGTGTTAATATTGACATTCCAGAGGACCTCATTCTTTTGAAACTAAAGAGACTATTACCATATGATGAGAGGCAATCAGCAGAAAACGGCAAAAAATAATTGACCTGCAATTGAAGTGGATAAGTCTGCACAGAAACTCAACCATCTCTCAGTCTTGTTTACCTGTTCATGCTTTGGTTGAACTGATCTCCGAGGACAATGACAATTGATTGCACTCGAAAATGATGGATCCTTTACAAAACGGAAGTCAATACTGAAAATAATGAGCCACTGAAATGCTCAAGTTCAGTCAACAGCAGCGAAAACAAGGGGCTGCTTGAGAGAAAGAAAAAGGCTCCCTGCACAATTATACTGTAGCTAAAAACAAATGCAGCCACTGACATCACTCTGGCACGGTGATACACCTTATTTAGATGCCTCATATGCTCATATTCTTCTGAGCGCACCAAACCATGAATCATTACCAGCTTATGCAGATGAGCATACTGGTTTATAGGGCTTACGTGATCTGTATACAATTAAGGACCTAGAAAAACGCTACATACATGATTGGAGCAGCCCATTCAACAAACAGGAGTGTTACATAATACCTTAAAACAATCAATGAAACATGAATATTTCAAGAGCTAGCTCCGGATACAGATCTTCTTTAGAGTAGGACAAAGTTCAATTTGCAAGAAAATGGGCAAATTACTTAGAGGCCACTTGAGCCATGATGTAAGCCCACATAAACATAACACCTACATGGAGGGCCTGTTTAGAATCCTTTTCTAACATATCTCAAATGTACATGTGTAGGCGTATATATTTCTTACATGTTCCAGCCAAGCTGATGACTAGCCTTGGGACAAGATTGTGTGTAATGCCACAATGCCAGAGATGGTGATAGCTTGTTCATTTCAACATGAATACATCCAAATGGTGTTTTCTTACCCTTAATCCTATCTCTAAACACTGAGGAGGAATATTCTGAACCGATTTTAGACAGAAGCCTCAAAACCCAGCAGTCAGCTTCCTGTCTCCTGCATCCACCTTCCTGCAGACAACACATCTGCTCCCACCAGCCCCACCTTATGAGAAGTGAACCCCTACCCCACCCCATGTCCAGCAAGCCCCACATCCATGGGGGAATAGGCTATGTGCCTCTGCAGAGTGAGTGAGTGAGTGAGAGAGTGAATGAGTGGGAGCCTGTCAAAGCTCTAAGCACTTACAGGGAGGTGGGTGGAGAGTGGGGGGGGGGGCAGCGAGGAGGTGGCTGCTGGGAGGCAAAGCTAATTCACTGTGACAGAAATCAGAGCTGTCAGGACCACCATGACCAAGCAGCATGGGCAGCATATATCCAGTCAAACCCACAGCCAAGGGGAAGGAGGGATGTCGGGGGCTCAGAAAAAGAAAGAAAGGGATGTGCTGCATAAGGCACTTAAGAAAGAAAGCGTGCATGTGAATGCATATATGTGTGTGTGTGTGTGTGTGGGGGGGGGGGGGGGGGAGCAACATCTACTCACTCAAAACCACTTAAACAGGAACAACAACGTAAGGAGTGTGCACAGGTAAGAGGAGACCTTGAGTGAGAAAGAATCTCAACACAACAGCCTTCAAACTACACCGAGGGATGACAAGGGATGAATTCAAGAAGGTGTACTTACAATGATAAAGTAAACCGACATCCAGCTAAAGTCTCTCTCTCTCTCTCACTCACACACACACACACACACACACACACACACACACGAGACAAGAAAAAAATTACAGTAGGCACAGCTAAATTTCAGTCCTCTGGGATTATTGGTGAGAGGTTACTGGATAACATATGTAATATTCATGAAGAAAGCTCCTTGGTTCAACTAATCTGTTAGTAAGCAAAATACTAAAAGTTTAATGGAGTAGAATATTAATAGAATATTGTGGGAAAACTGATATTGTTGAGAGGGAGGGAGAGAGAGACAGAGAGAGAGGAGGGCAGCCACCAGTGCCATTATTTAATGATGAGAGAGGGAGACACGAGGCTGATCTCTAAATGACACAGAGGAGGGAGGAGGGGATTGTGGGTGATTAAGTGAGCTCGGCACTGTTTGTTATACACTGCAAAGCACTGCAGGATGTTTGTTGAGCAGCGCTCTCATTTGGGACGAGAAGAAAGCCGGTAGGGGGGACCTTAAACTTGGCCAAAGAGAAAGGCGAGAGCAGCGTCCCTCAGGAGGAGGATCTGAGCAGCAGATAAGGATTAGGCAGCAATGTTGTGAGTATTCAAGTGATGGCATGCAACTTCGAAAGAGGGGAAGCACAGGGAAGTTGGAGTCTTGTGTGGTTGCTAAGCAGTTTACTTTGGATTTATGGTTTGGGAGAGTTTGCTTTTTTCCCCCTTTTTTTCAATTTTTCTGAGGAGAGAATGGGATTAACAAAGTGAGCCAAATTGCTCACTTGTCTGGAAGTGGTATGAACTCTTGCCCTTTCTGCTTTCAAATTCATGTAGACTTTACAAGGTCAGTAGCTGGAAATCTGTTATGACTTATTATAACTGATTTCTGATAATGATGAACTTCAACTGAGAAGAAAAATCTTTTTAAAGTGAAGTATTTCCCTCTGTGCATATGACTTTAAAATAGTAAGCTCTCATAATGTGTCTTAGAGCTGCACAACAGCGTTGTCTTTTGTTGTACTCTGTAATACTGAACCAGAAATCATTTGTTTTGCATTCTTTCTCAGGCAAAACAAGACATTTCAAGTCTTTGGGAAAATGTTAAGAGCATTTTCGCTGTTTTCTGACATTATATAAACCAAATGATTCATTGATTAACTGAGAAAATAGACAGTGAAAATAAATGCTGCAAACCTATTACTGCGCCAAAAAAATGTATTAGGTCTGTGTTTAAACATCTCTAAACAGTCTGAGGCAACTATTTGTGATTCAAAAGCTGAATACTAAGATTTTCTGAGGCAAAAAGGATTTGTGGTTATTACATTGAGCCGTTTTTCATCATCTGCCATAGATACTGAAACTTCCTGTATGGCATTAACCTTGCAATCATCTTATACGTCTGTTGAACAGATCAAAGCAGCGAGTGGGTCAAAAAAGAGTAGCTTTTTAATATATCATGCTGTTTTTCATTTGATTGTTATCTAACCAGGGAGAGCAACGTGGATTAGAAACCTCGAAGGATTCAACTCCCGGAAACATGACCTCTGGACTGTATCCAGGCACTTTCTTGGCGCTGCTCTGTCTCCTCCATGTCTCTGAGGAGACCTGTCCATCCATGTGCCTTTGTATATCTGACACAGTGAGCTGTAGCTCCAGTGGTCTGGCAAAGCTACCTCTGTCCCTGCCCTCCTTCTCTGTCACCCTTGACCTCAGCCACAACCATCTGTCCTGGCTTGGTCCGGGCAGCTTCAACAGGATGCCCAGATTGGAGAATCTCCGGATGGCTCACAATCAGCTCAGCGCCCTGGGCCCCGGGGTGTTTCACAATGCCTCTGGCCTCAGGCACCTCGACCTATCCTCCAATAAGCTGCATGTGGTGGAGCAGCACTATTTCCAGGGGCTGTGGAGGCTGGAGGAGCTCCTCCTCTTCAATAACAAGATCACCCAGGTGGAGTCCAGCACACTGAGCGGACTGAGCAGTTTAAAAAAGGCCTATTTCAGCCTGAATCAAATCACATACTTCCCGTTCTTCTCCATCCAAGACCACAGTCATCCCTTCCTGACCATGCTGGACCTCTCGTCCAACCGAATGAGCCGTCTGCCCTGGGAGGATGTGAAAGCTTTGCCTGGGTTGGTGCAGCGGGGGCTGTATCTCCACAACAACTCTCTGATCTGCGACTGCTCCATGTTCAGTGTGTTCTGGCACTGGGATCTGCGAGGTTATGACTCACTGAAGGACTTCACGGATGAGCACACCTGTTCCATCTACGGGGACCAGCGGGCGTCCATTCGGTTCCTGCGACACACCCGCTTCTTCCAAAACTGCACTGTGGAAAAAGCTGTCTCGCAGCCTGTGACCGTGCTCCTCTCCAGCGTGGTGGTTTCAGAGGGAGACAGAGTGCGTCTAGACTGCCAAACATCCCTGAGTAGCACAGACCTCTCATTTACATGGCGCTCTCCCAGCAAGGGGTACATCACCCAGGCTAGCGTAAATGACACACTAATTAGCCTGTTTCCTAATGGCACCTTAGAGATCCAAGCAACCAAGGTCAATGACTCAGGTCTGTACGTGTGCACAGCTGTGGATATAAAACAGGCACTGAATGCAACCCGCGAGGTGAACGTGACGGTGCTGCTGCCTCCAGGAGAGTCATTCAACACTGGCTACACAACACTGCTGGGCTGCGTGGTGACCATGGTCTGCATCCTCATGTACCTCTACCTGACTCCATGTCGCTGCAACTGCTGCAAACAGCCCAAACCTCCTGTTATCCCCATTGCGACCTACGACCCCAGCACCCTAACTTCAGTTTTCTCCCCCTCCACAAGAGACCAGTCCAAAATCCAAACTAACAAGCATGTAGCATTCATGGAGCCAATGATAAGCGAAGAGGGAACAGGATGGACGCCCGAAAGCTGATGCTGCATGGGAGCTTTTCTTCCTTTCCTTTATTCATTTATTTATTGGAGGTGGAAAGACCTTAGGACAATTCAAAACTCCTTACTCAGGAATTAGCATTGAGATGTTATTAGAAATGAACATTAATGTCGTGAAGGGAAAAAGAAAAAGAACATCATGTCCCTTTCCTAACTGAAAGAGTGAAAATATCTCCCGTTCCAATTCTGCTCTTCTCTGTCATCTGGCCCAGTAGTCGAAATGAAAGTTTCAACTTTGGTTTATTACCCTCAGTGTACTGACACTGCTAAATCAGAGTAGAGCCATTATCACCCCCCAAAATCAGCTAATAAGTTCTCTGTGTGCTCAGGTACAGCAATAGTGGGGGAATATTTCTCGCGGGATCAGAGAATGAATCTGGCTCACTTTTCGCAGAAAAGTGTTTAACAAGGATTAAAAGGCCCGGAAAACGCTGTAGGTTTATGACTGTAACAGACTGGAGGAAGCAAGTTCAGCCTATTTATCTTGGTTGGGCTGAGGCGCTCCATAATTAGTGTGGCACCACCACTGCATCAGCTGAAGATAACTTTAAATATACAGACCATATCTCTTATAATATGCAGCTTCAACATGAAGAACCTAAAACTCCATCCAACTCCTGAAAACTTCTGTTCCCTTTTTCTTCCCAATAAAGGATTCAGTCCCTTTAGATCGACTGCCTGCTCTGCTGATGTACTTTTGGTTTTGAAGGCAATTATTTCAGCATCATATTTAAAAAAAAAAAGGAATTAAGATACAGCAAGAAAAGCAATGAATGTTTCTGTGCAGAAGCTATAGCTTTCAGCAAACATTTAAAAATCTTATCTGGCAGAAAACAGAGGTGCATCCTGCAGTGATCCATCATACGTATACATATCTCATACAAACCTGTTGCATTAATCTGGCAGCGGAAAACAATGACTCGCTATCTGCGCTCTGCTTATCTGGCAAATAGTGAAGTACAGAAATCAGGAGTGTCAACAAACCAAAAACAAACAGCAATTGGACAGCTCTTCAAAGACAGCATCTCTTTGATCAAACACAGCAGAGCACTTTGAACACTGCGGAACAAACACGACCACAAAAATTTGAACTAGAGTGACAAATACTTCAAGCAGATCTGACGCAAACCCAGAGGGAGGGCATTAGTTTGTGTAGCTTTGTTTTGTTTTTGTTTTTTTAAATTGAGTGTAACATGCTTGAAATGACAGAATTACACACTGCGACAACAAGAGATGAAAGATGTTGAAGAAGGACTCACACGCACAGCCGTGACAGAACATAAGTGTGCGGGACCAGAACATTAAGTCGATGACATGAAAGACCACAGAGAGCATATGGGTGCTCAGGGATGAAGGGGATATTCAAGAACTGATGAGAGAAACAGTGGCCTCAAAAGAAACAAATCAATTTCTCAAAGTCCAAGCATCCATAATGTTTTGAGATTGTAGTTTAATCTTAATGCACACATTGAGTGGGACTAAGGATTGCATTGAGATTGGATAGGATTAGATGTAATCCTTCATATAATGTCAAAGAGAAGTTGTCAGTAACCACACATCTCACAAAGGAAAGCATGTCATTAGATGAGGGGCCTTAGATTATTTCTAAATCCTTAATTAAAACTTGACTTCTTTCCACCCAGAGGAGAATAATATTGTTGTGCAACTTGAATGTAAATTCACAGACAAAAAAAAGGTGGAAAATCTAGAATCAAATGGGCAACCGTGCATGAAACTGGGACAGACGAGCTCTTTGACAGCACCAACTTTCATCACTGTTAAACTCTCAGGGATTAAAGCAAAATCCACTAGACTAAGAGAGCACTGTATTGTAATGCACCACTCAGTTTAATCACACTGCTACTGGATTTCTATATTTAGCAAAGTTTACAATGTTTTCACAATGGTAAACATGATTTTTAAATTCCCAACCAAAGGTTGTGTAACGTGTGGCTATGTGCCCATGTGATGCAACATCTTGTATCAGCGTCTGTCATGACCTGTTGTTTTTCAGAGGCAGGGTACTAGAGACATTACATGGTGTGATGAGTTGGGGTTAGGTTTTAGGAGATTACCACATGGATAAAAACCAGGTGCTTTGTCAATTTCAGTGTTTTTAAATCCCTCTAATCTGGTTCCGCTCTGTGACACAGCAGCAACACACAGCTGGGTTGGGATTTATTGTTTCTGATATGATTAGCAGATGGGTTAAAATACAGAGGACACGATGTGAGCACTTCATTAAGGGCTTTCTATTTCACAGAGGGTTCACAGGTGACCCCGGTTATGTAAGCACACTGCCGATTTAGGAATCAACCTCAGTGTAGGCAGCATGTCAGTTAGGACGAGTGAAGTCAGTATCGTGACGCCATTTAGTATCGTGCATTTTATTTTAACCTCGTGACAGCAAGTACTTTACCAACGATGGAAGGCCTCGGCTGTGCATTTTGATAAAAATAAGAGGAATAAAAAGCTCCACATAAACGATCATTTGAAACATGAGGAGGTAGTCAACAGACAGGTTTGCTGAAATCAGGAGCATTACAATACTTCCTGTTTTACTCTTTACGTATATGTAAGGGCTGTGACTTTTAAAATTTGTATTAAATTAAATGCTCAAACTGTAATGACCTGTTAATTTACAGCACAACTTCCTTAGAGGGTGTGCTTAAATTTCACCATCAGCTTGACCCATTGCATGCCCTATTGATAGATCAGTAAACTAAGCTGATAAATTGCGATATGGGGGGGGGGCACTAGTGAGCTAATCCGTGCTAATCAGATAATCTTGACACCAGAGCATGCATGGCAGCTAGCAATATGCTATTTAGCTATAGCAATACTCTACATGGGTCACATTTGAATTAGTTCAAAAAAATCACTTGCTAGTTATATGTGTAATACATAATGCTTGTACAACACTTTAAAATTAGAGTTGCATGCAGTTGAGGGTATACCTCCACCTAGGCCAAACAGTCCCACACACATCTGTGTAGCTCATATAACAGAAAAATTGAGGAAGTACCAATTGTACAAATTAACAGATATAAATATTATATATATAAAGATATAAAATATAAAGATATAAATATGTCCATTTTTTTTACATCAAGATCCATACATTAGTTTCTGAGAAACTGACAAAAATGTTTAAGAATCCCCTATCTCACAGCAATAAGGACAGAGGTTTAAAAAATTCCTAGGTCCACTCCTTCAACTGGACATGCACCAAAATTTAATGATATCATCTCTGGCCCATGCCTCATCCCTCCACCAAGTTTGGTGCCAATTGGTTCAGTACTTTTTTTTAACATAATCCTGCTGACAAATAAACAAACAAACAAACCAACAAACATGGGTGAAAACACAACCCCCTTGGCGGAGGTAATAATATCAGAATTTCCAGGCTACACAGACCAGGTCCAATCTCATATGGCTCACTCATTCTGCTTTCTGCAAATTATCCTGAGCCGCTCAAACAAAATACCCAAATGTAAAGGAACTCCATCAGGCTTCAATTAAAGCATGCACTTCCCTTTCCAGATTAATTGTTTTCCCTAGTTCGGCTGAGCTCCCAGGGATTCAAAATCATCTTATTCAAGAATCTAATTACTGTGAAAGGGGAGTTTTACTCTGAGTAGCACAAGTTGAATTGCTTTCGCTCGTGGAGGGCTGCCTTGACTGTCAACAGGGGCTATTATTGAACTGTCAAAACAGTCATCAGGCAGGAGTGGAGGCATCCAGCTGTGGCAGATACATACACATCTTTCAGACGCTGTGACACCCACATACACAAGCTCAGTTGAGGCCCAATGTCACCAAATCAACTAGAACCCTTATTTCATTCTAATTGGACACTTGACTTGGAATATGTGCTCGAGAAACACACACAGCATTCGTTTCAGAACAATCCACTAACCAACTGGCTATTCTATACTGTACATCTTTTTTTCTTTTGCTTCCCAAAAAAGATTAAAATAAATGTGGACTGCTGCACACCAGACAACAGGCTGTTTATCATACCTCTCCGCTGAATATGAACGCAGGCAGAAGCACGTTATGTGCTCTCAAATGAGCTGGATGTCCAAGAGGATTCTGGTCTCAGTCAGATCACTGTAGGGAACATTGCACATGAGCGCCACATTAGTCAAATGTATAGATCTATCACATTTCATTGCAAACAAATAAATATATGTATATGCAGTCATAAACCCTGATCTAAGCCATTAGAGGGAGGAACAGTCTCCAGACTCTCGCTCTCTCTTTGCCTCTCTCTGTCTCTGGGGCCATTTTGTGCTTCAGTAAGTAGAATTTAGCTGGATATTATAGGATTTGACAAGAACAATGACTCAAAGTATTTTAGGTTTTATACTGTTGCTCATGAGCACATTTTTCCAACATCCTCTTGTCTTTTTACTCTTCCTTGGTGTTAAGCTTGTGTCATTTCTTTCATCGGCTTTATTGTGTTATGTTGTAATGTTGCTTCCCTTGTTATTATCTGTCACACTTGTCCACTAAAAAGACAACAATGAACTCTGATGAAATATGGCTTTATTATTTCCATTAAAAAAAGACCTTTACTGTCAGAGACAGTATGGGCACCCTATCTACAATGTCTTATAGTGTCAGTGATACTCAATAATGTACTTTATGGCACTATTTTTCAGCTACACCGGCAACATGGCTCTAGGGATGGCACTGTCGTTCAATACCTCTTTGGTCCAGCCTGAAATATCTTAACAACTCTTCGATGGATTGCTTTGAAATTAGGTACACACACTGATGTTCCCCTCAGGATGAATTGTAATTACTTTGGTGATCCCCTGACTTTTCAACTAGCGCCATCATCAGGTCAAAATTTTGATTTGATTTATTACCAATTACCCTTGAAACTAATGTCACTCCCATCAGTCTCAGCTGCAATTTGTGTTTAGTGCTGATTAGCAAATCTTAGCATGCTAACACACTAAACTGGATGGACATTATACCTGTCTAAGTACAGGCTCACAGAGACACCAGCATGTCTGTAGACTCTGGTTGTAGTATCACTATGTTGGTTGCATTTCTATGGCTGATGTAGCCTCATGAAATGTTACTTGGATTAGGTCCTTCTGTGCAAATAGAGCCACTGTTATGTGTGTCTAACCACACAACAAAGTTTTGCCTCTATAGGAGCTTTATAAAAGCTACATTACTTTTCCCTGGACAAGACTTATTCAGAAGCAACGTTGCTTCATAGCCTGGGAGCTATAAATATAAGGAAAAATAACAGTGGAAATTGGAGGATTTCCATAAACTGAGGTGTTGAGGCACGTAACAAGAGAAGTGATGCTCAGTTACACTCAGAGCAGAGCTACGTTTCATTTTGGCCTAAAGCCCCACATCTTGCAAAGAAACCTCTTCAGGTAACACCTGAACCCAGGGAACTCCACAGCTCACTGATCCCCTTTGAACAACTTTGGAACTGTGCACAAACTTGACCTGTGTTATTACTTCCCCTGTATGCCCTGATCCAATGAAATGTGTTTTTATTTCAACACATGGAATCAGATGACAGGGTCTGTGTGTGGAAAGGGGTTGCTTATAATCAGTGGTGGAAGTAATAGGTTACTTTATATTTTTCACTACATTTCACCATATTTCAGAGAGAAATATTGTACTCTTTATTCCATTACATTTACTTGACAAGTTTAGTCACTAGTAACTTTTCAGATAAAGAATGTGCATACAGAATAACATATGACACAGTGCTTTACTTTTAAACTAAGCAAAAGTTTATACATGATCTATAATCAGCTACACTTTGACAAATGATAGTATTAAGTATCTAACAATGCAATGTAATATTGATGGTGTAACACTCTAAAAGGAGTGTTTCAGCATAATGATTTCTTATACTTCTGCTAATGGAAGTATACATGTATTTTGCAGATTTTGCTCTCATACTTTTACTTCAGAAACATTATAAATGTAGGACCTTTATTTGTAATTGAGTATTTTCAGACCGTAGTATTCCTACCTTTAGTTAGGTAAACGTTCTGAACATACAAGGTAAAATACTACATTGCAAGTAAACGTTTTATCAGCACTTCATCGCTGTAGTCCAATTTTTAACGGAAAACTGAATAATTGTACTTCTTGGGACTCAATATTTAAATGAAATCATCTAAGACGTTTTAACATGTAATGTCTCACTGGAGGAAATACAACTCAGACACAAGGGGAAACAAGCCAAAACAAAGGCAACGTAGTGTTTTATAAACCCATTGGTTGTTTGTTTATTTGTTTTTTTAAGTAGAAAATCTTGAAATGAGAGTTTAAAGTAAATATAGCTCTCAAATCAATACAGCGGAGTAAAACAAATATAATCTCTCTCTAAAATGCGCTGGAGTAGAAATATACAGTGGAATAAAAATAGAAATTCTCGAGAAAAGTAGGTTACAACCCTCCAAACTGTATTCCACAGATCCACAGATAATTAGCACAAACTCTGTGGTTCCCCTCAGCGGTAAACTACCGTGCATCCTCAGTACATTGCTTTCGATTAACGACCACAATTTAGATGTAAACGCTCAAACAAATTTTACCTGCTGCTGACAAACTTAACAGCTAAGCTAGGCTAGCAGGTGAACAGGCGGAGCGTTTATCCGCTAAAGAGCCTGATATGTTTCCCTCAGGATTTAGTGGATAGAACAACACAGAAGCAAAAAGAGAGTGAATATTGGACTTACATCCATCAGAGTTGCTCCGTATTTGCTGGATGTGTAAACAAC
This sequence comes from Lates calcarifer, assembly GCF_001640805.2. Taxonomy (NCBI): domain Eukaryota; kingdom Metazoa; phylum Chordata; class Actinopteri; family Centropomidae; genus Lates; species Lates calcarifer. The sequence goes on along the minus strand of NC_066838.1, from coordinate 17,102,293 downwards.
ACCTGTGTGCTAAAAGGTTAGCCTCATCAGCACGTGAGGTGAAAGGTCCTGTGAATCCTGTGAAACCACCTGTGTTTACAGGTGGTTTCCGCTTCAGGTTCATTTAGAGCGACAATTGTGTCTCCTGCCATTTACTTATTTACTTAAGTAAAAGTTGTAAGACCAAACTGTAAAAATACTCCACTACAAATAAAAGCCTGTTGTTCACATAAAGTAAATAAAAATGTACTTGAAGAGTTTTAAGTAAAAAATACTAATGAAGGACTGCAACTATTGTTTTTTTTTTTTTCATTATGAATCTCATTTCATTATGATTTTGTTTTATTAATCAATTATTTGGTACATACAAGCTCAGAAAATAATGGGAACTGCCCATCAGAATGTGACCCCTCAGTCAAAAACCAGCAAATCCTCACAATTAAGATGCTGAAACCATGAAATGTTTGGCATTTTATATGTATGATGACATATCAAAATAGTTGCCAATTAAAATAGTTAACTGACTAATCTACGCTGTTACATACATGCTGTTGAGTACTTCAGTCTCTAACAAATCATCCAATCCAGAAGCTCTTCATATGTTTTGTATGTGAAATCCTGATTTGTAAAGCCACTAAAGATGTCAAATTATTGTTGTGGAGTAGAAGAATAAAATAAAGAGAAAAGAGAACATTGGTGCAGAAGTGCTTTAGATTTAGGTTCATGCCACCACTGCGTTTATTGGATAAAAAGGACCAAACGTTACCTATCAATGATTTTACTCAGTATACAAAGAATATACACAACGTACCTGGATCTTGGCAGGTTTATGTATACTCTGTATGTTTTATATTTTTCTTTGTACTATATTAACGCCTCTGAGGATCCCTCAGAGGATGCAAACAACCAACACACTAATGGAGCTGCCAAGACAGTATTTGTGCTGGGCGGCTTCCAGGAGTAAATGTAACTTTGTAGACTAGGGTGTTGCTGGAACAAAACATTCTTGCTCAGTAAGCCTCTCCCAAACAAATAGGTTTTTTTTTTTTGTGGAGGGTCAATGGGAAAAACACATTTTCACAGTTTCCAAAGTCACCATGGCATAACAGCTGCACAACTGGAATAGGGCTCTGGAGATAAAGCAGTAACCTATTTTCCAAATAAAGGGGAGGAAAGGGCGCCCTCTGGTGTCTCTCTCCATTAAAATCTCCACAGAGTTAATGAAACAATGCAATAAACCCATACAGAGAGAGCATCAACTCTCCTAATGATTCTTTCGATGGTGATACAGTTTGAAGGCCAGTGTCACTCGGCATGGTGCTGCAGTCCCTCCAAACTGCTCTCTACACACAGCTCACACTGCAGGAGAAAATAGATTTAACTGATTTCCACTGCGGCGCCCTGCGCCTTCTGTCATGGTCAGAAAATTATCTTTTCCACGGTTTTTAATGCCTGTTTTTAATATAATATTATTTTTTTAATGAGCACCAAGACACCAGTTTCTCATATAAGTCTAACCTGTTGATTCATGTGAGACAATTTTAAGTTCATTGTTTTATTTCTGGCATATTCCATTTTTCCTATATTACCCCAGTTACAGCTATTTGGGGTGAAGTTATCCACCTTCATACTGGACATATAAATGATAGGCAGCTGAATAAATATTAGAGTTTGAGTGAAAAGGACAGTAAAGACAGCTGTGATTTATAATTTTAATGGTTTGCTTGACACTGTCATCAAACCTGTCACACAAACAAGATTTGAAATGTTTTATTTTAATAGAATTTAGGACAACCAAATATGTAAAATAAAAAAAAAAGAAAACCAACAGCAAAAGTGAAATTTCATTCACTAGGTTTTTTTTTTTTTCCATAAAAAAATATCAGCCTTTCCCCTTGTTCACAAACCGTTTCAAAACCGGGACAAACAGAAATAACATGATTAATTCCGAGAAGCTGGAAGGCCATTAACATTTGTTGGCAAATATAAATATAGTGGTTTGAACAGGGTCTCAAATAGCTCACATGGAAAGAGTGTACATACAGTTTACATGACAGTAGGACACTCGGCACTGCCTGTATCAATTTTTATTAATGTAGAAAACCAGGATCCTTATTTACTGATTTAAATCAATGTGTTTATGACAAGGAAATATATACATTCAGCCAGCTCTAATAGTCTCTGGAGTATGGCGTTTGTGTTGCCCCTTTTATCATGTTGATTGTCTATTCAGGGGCATAATTGTGAGAGTATGTGTAGTCCGAGTAGTAATCCTGTGCCCCTCCCCTGCCTGCTGGGTAACCCCAAGAGCAGGGTCCACCTCCAGTCCCGTCCCCCCGATCGTGTCCTCGTCCTGGCCGAGGCCAAAGTCCTGGAGGGATTCCTCTCCCTCGAAAGTTCCCTAAAGAACCAGGACCCATACCACCCCGCATATGCCCGTGGTCCATATGTCCAGGGATGCCCCCTATACTACCATAGCCCACACCGCACATTGGATGTGGGGGCAGCTTAGGTCTGACTAAAGAGCCCCCCCTGGCGGCCACTGTGGGAATGCCCACAGACGGTCCGAGGTTGTCAGCGCAATTCACCTGAGTCCTGGCCCCCTGACTGCCAGGGGTGCCACCTCCAAGGGTTTCCCCAGTCTTAGGGAGCCCACTGGGGTCCAGTAGGCCAGATGTGACCAAACCCTGGCCACTGCCAGTCTCACAAGTACTGGTCCCTGCAGTGCCCCATAAACCCTCCCCAGGTCCACTGAGTGTTCTGTCATGTTGTGTGGGTGTCCCGCTAGCAGTTTTAGGAATGCCAGCCATGTAACCTGGCTGGGCTGTGTCACTATGGTCTGTGTAAGGAAGAGAGGTGGGGAGCGGAGAGTTCCCGGTAGCCCCGGCTGTGCCAGTGTCTGAGCCATATGTGTGACCCAGCATCATGAGGTGAGGTGGAGGGGGAGGTTTGACCTCCAAGGGGAGGGAAGCCAGATTGGCTAGAGGTCCTGCTGTGGCCATAATAGGGGGAGTTGGGACTGTAACAGAAGCGGTAACTGGGGGGCGATACTCCTGTTCCTGGGTGCTGCTGCAGGGTGAGGCTGGATAAGCCGGGGATGCCGCGTAGCTTGAAGAGCCAGTGTAGGATGACCACGAGGCTGACGGACACAGGAAGCTCTGGTGGGGATTCACAGGAAAACCTCCCGGTGACAAGCTGCCAATGTCCGAAGGACCCATGCCGATCTGGTTGGTGGCTTTGAACTGAGAGATGGCGGTTTTGAGAGCGCTGTAGTCAGACAACGTTGGAGTTGTCTCCGGGGTGGCCTGCTGGTCTGGAAGCGGAGGACGAAACTCCTCCATATCTGGTGGGGGCGGCTGCGGAGGCTTCTGCTTCTCAACTTCATGGTTCTGCTCTGAGGGATCTGCTATAGTGGGTGGCTCACCATCATCAGAGTCTAATGACATGTCCTCCTCTTCCACACACTCATCATTCACTACTGGGAGAGCAGGCAAGGGCAGAGAGGGAGAGAAATGGAAAAGCAGAGAGGAAGATATTATCAGCTGATGCGCTACAGATGCATTAACAGCATCAAATGTATTAAAAAAAACACTGCTGATAGTACAGACATCTTTAAGTGGCGAGATAACTGTATAGAACAGAAGGCAATTTAGCAAAGTAATTACTCTACAACAAAATGACATGAAATCCCAGTGTGTTTCAATGTTTAGTGCTGATCTTGATGCTACCCACCAGTAGAGGGCGGCGTTGGAAGCTCATTCTGATTAATGGAGCCAATCAGACTGTGGAAACCGCTCATAACATCATCAATGCTCGCTATCACTATTCCATTTCTGGAGTACTGTAGGAACATCTCAAATGGCCTCTCTGTAAAAACACATCACAACAATAAATATCTTTATATCATTCTGATCAGTTCATTCAACTAGTTTGCACAGAGGTAAATCACATCTCATACAAACATCTCAACACTGACACCTTAGGATGTTTTTTTTTTTTTTTTTTTGCTGGTGTCAGATGACTGGTGAGTAGATGAAGTTAATGATGAGGATGATTAAAATACCTGTGAGGAAGATAAGGTGCCGTTGTTGCGTGTGCTGAGCTTGGAGTTTGATGAGGCAGTCCAGGTCTGGAGCCTGACGCGACTGGGTGTCACACTCATGATAAGGGAGGAACTCGACTAGGTGCTTCTTCTGATAAGCCGTTAAAAGGTTCAGCAGCCCCATGGCATTGGTGTTTAACCTTTAAGAGAACAGCATCCATATGTTGAGATGTTTCTTCAATACACATAAAGATCATTTTCATGCGCTCACTTCTGTTTTGGGGTGGGCTCCTGTTGAGATACTGACCTCCCCAGCTCTTTAAGCTTCTTCTGGGACTTGCAGTGCACCTTCCACTGCCAGGGGTGTTCAGGGGTGCTCTGCTCCTCCAAGAACTTCAGCAGCCCCTGCAAACGCTCTGGACAAAACAAGCAACACAAGCTCTCAAGCATCGTCCAGGTGATATTTTCCACAAACTTGTAAAGCTTCAACAAAGAAAAGTAAAACTTACCCTGTGTGATGAGGTCAGGGTTCAGGACAAACTCATCAGACACCATGAAGCCCCCGGACACAAAGAGTTCATTATAAGTGTGGTTCTTGACATCGTCCAGAGTGTCCACGCCAGCAAAACTCACTGAAGGCAACTTCTTCAAAGACACCAAAGCTGGGATCTGCAGGGTGAAAAAATGACTTTTTTTTTTTTACAAAGTTTTATCACTTTTTGAATTAAAACATCCCTCATATCAGAAAATAAATTGAATTTTCACACTTTACTATATATCCTAACACAACATGCAAAATTGCTGTCAATTAGAATAAATTAACTCAGCAACCAGACCAAAAAAACAACACCCTGCAGCAGATGTAAGAATTCAATTAAGATGTCATTATTTCTGTTTCATCACTGTCTGGTTCAGCTGGTGCAGAGTCACCTACGTTTGTTGGAGAGACCATGACTGTGATGAAGGAGGGTGACAGGAGGTAATCGTACCTTGTGCACGTGTGCAGCGATGTCCTCGTTCTGAATGATGATGAGGAGCTTATCTAAACTACCGCTGTTTTCCAGAAACGTCTGCGGGCTGCACTCACTGTTGCCAAGACTTTTCAAGTACTCCTTTGTGGCAGATAGGAGAGACGTAATTGTTAGAGACAGACAGATGAACATGTCCTCCTCTCTTACACAAATAAAAGTGCTGACTGACTGACAGATACGGAAAGCACTGAGCACTGAGACATGGAACGCATAGTGACAAAGAGGAGGTGGTGTAGACTTTCACATTTCCCGCTGTTCTGATCTGTATGTTCACTTGTGTGTGCCTGTGCAATGCACTACTGTGTGAAAGCTCTTTGGCTCCAATAGAAAAAAGAAACAAAAAATGTAATCCAGAAAAATAAAGAATAGATAGAAAATGAATGCAGACACATAAAATGAGCTGTAAAAACACTTTGAAGTAGTGTCCAAACAATTTGATCCACAGAAAATTATTACAGTTTTGATGATCTAATAGTAGTTAAGTTTCTCTAGTGAGAGGATTTTTATCTTATATAAATGTTAACACACTCTCTGAGTTTTGGCTTTTGAGTGGGTAAAACAAGGTATTTAAAGACATCCATTAGGTATCAGAGAACTTTAAAGGGACATTTTTGCCATTTCTGACACTTAATAGACTAAATAATTGATTATAACAAGAATAACTAGATTGGTAATCTACTATCAAGGCCACAATGGTGTATTGCATTGTACCTTTATTTCCTTGCAGACAGTGCTCTCTTCCCCCTCATCTCCAGAGTAGATGTAGAATTTCACTGTATTCTTGGTGACGTCCTTAAAGATCTCCACCAAACTGCTGAAAACCTCAGGCTTCAGCTGACCAATGAGGCTGCCAGCAAGCAGGCCAGACCCACTGCCAGATGCAGAGCCTGGGTTTTGGGAGTTGAGCTCTGGAGAGCCTGCTGTGACTTGAGAGGGAGAATAGATATCTCCCCCCAACTCTGTTGATGCACCTTCCGTTTTAACCTTTGCGGATGCAGTTTCTTTGACAGAGCCCGTTTTGACAGTCTGAGAGGAGGCGGTACTCTTTGACAAGGCGGGCTCTGTTTTAGTTTTAGAAGTCTGGATGGGGGCAGGGGGTGGGGTTGTAAGATTAGACGTTGTCACTGGGGGAGGTGGAGAAGCACCCTTGGAGGGAGCAGGTGGGGCTGGGATCAACTTGTCCATCTTCTCACACAGTGCTTTGACATGCCCCTGAATGGGGACAGGAGAAACGTAAGGTACAACAAAGTCTGAGAAGCAGCTATTGGGCAGCCAGCAGTGGCGTGGAGGCAACCGCGGTGGTAGCTGCGAGGTATAGCAGATGTGGTGAGTCTGCATGATGTTTTTAATGTCAGAGGAGAGGCTGTGAATTTCCTGGCTGAGTATAGTGTCCAGGCTGATGGAAGGCCTGAAGGGAACCTCCTCTGCCACTGGTAATGTGGGTGGTGTGACCCCCTTTTTTACTTCCACGACTGCAGGCGTCTTTGGCTCCGGGTGCTGTGATGCTGCCACTGTCACAGCCTCCGGCTCGGGCTCGGGCTTCAGCTCGGACTTCGGCTCGGGCTTCGGCTCAGGCTTAGGCTCAGGAAAAGATTGCGCTTTGTCTAAATAAAAGCAGACGGGAAACATGTCATAGTGGTGTCATGTGAACCATATCTAAATATGCCTGCAAGGAAGAGGCCTGTGTGAACAGACTGCTTTGAGGTACCTTCATTGACGGGGACAACCCAGGCTGGGTTATCTGAGGTGTGAGCTTGCTCTGGTGGGGAGCCCGCGCTGAATGGACTACCAGGGCTACAGTCCATGTCCTCCTGAACAGAGAAAATGCTAGTAGTTATTTTTAGGTCCATGAACACATTTAATGCGTGCCAAAATATTCCAAAATGCCAACCCTTGAAACAGCTGTTTACATCTCACCTCTGTGTAGTTTGTTTGCGACGCTGGCTCATTGTGTTTCCTATGATCTGGGTCAGGCAGGGAGGGCTCCCCCCTGCCTGAACCCGTCGACGGTTCGCCGTGGTTTGACTGGACAGACATTGAACCCTGAGCCACGGCTTTGTTGAGAGTGGCTAGGAGGATCTTGAGGAGGCGCTGGGTCTCGGTGACCGCTGAGGTGTTGGTGTTGCCACGGGACCTCAGATCAGTGTCATAGATGCCCATGCTTTCCATTACTGCTGTCAGATTGTCACTGTGTCCAGCTTCATCAACCATCTCATCTGCTTGGTTACCTAGCAGGACACACACACTTAATTTGATGCATTCAGCTCTTAAAAGCTAAAGCTAAGATTCTACGTATCATACAGTATGGAGAGAGATATGTATTATTGCAAATATGACAACATTTCAAAATACTGTGAAAGGTCCAGACTGAAACTACCTTAATTGCAGATAGTTTTTTTAAGGTTCTAGTGAACTGCACTGGTACACAGGAATATGAACAGTTACCTGGATTAGTGATAAAGATGCAAGTATTTTGACATAAAATTATTAAAAACCGTTAACAATCATACAGCGAGTTAATTTTGGTGTAAACCAGTGCACTAGGTTTGTTAATATCGTGCCAATGGGCAGCAGTGTTTTTTTAATTTGCAACTAAATCACTGAGCACTACAGTAATCAGACAACTAATGTAATATTCATTCCGTCAGAGAAACAGAATTTTCAAGGCAGTGGAAACTCACAAAAAAACAAAAATGAAATTACACTATTTATAATCAAGCTACACAGACAGCTGCAGCCCTCCTCACCTCGACTAGGTTCCCCATTGCTCAGCGGATCTGTGCGTTGGTGTTTGTTCATGCCTCCCTTCTCGTCTCCCTCAAACTTCCTTTTTAGACTGTTGGCATCCCAGGCCCCATCCTCTCCCCGTTCCTTCCCAGGGTCCTTTATTAGTGCTTTCTTGTGGAGCTGAATTAGCTTTAGCAGTTCTTTCATCTTGTCTTTATCGTACTCATTCTGGGACAGCCGTAACCTCTGGGGCTGAGGCTGAGGCTCAATGTGAGACTTGTGCTGCGACTGGGCTCCGTTTGAATGCGCCAACCCTTGTCTCCGTCTGCTGCTGTCTTGGGGCGGTTTCTCCTGGGGTAACCTCTCTGAGGGTCTCTCCGCCCTGTCTGAGCCCCTGTCCGAGCCGCCCCAGTCAGAAACGGGGCTGTATTCCACTGGGGCTGGGGCAGGTGTGGGTACGGGCGTGGGGTTCCGTATTCTTTCAATGATGTCCTTTGCCTTGTTTAAGGGTAACATGTAGTTGGCAGGGTTGTGGATGTAAGAACGCAGCACAGCATCCATGTTAAATTTGGGTCTGGGGACTGGGAGTGGGTTGGTCCGTTCATCCACATTATATTTGTAGTCCGGTAGGATGAATGGTCGTACCGTGCCTGCGTCCATACGCGTTAGATAATCCGCGGCCTGCCGCTCCACCCCAGTGCTGAGATCCTTGCCTGGGTTGGGGCGCAGCTTGAACAGGGCGTAATGCAGAGCAGGGACGAAGGGCTCCATGGAGGACAGGATAGCGGGCTGAGGCTCCACCGTGAGTGGCTCAGGCTCAAACAGTCTGGATGCTGAAATGCAGTACAGATGTCGGTATCAAGATGTCTATCAGCACAATAAGTAGTGAGTGTTTAAAGAATGGTGCTTCATTAAAGTATAAAAAGGGTCATAGTTATGACATGGAAGCACCTCTGTTTTTGATTTTTTTTAAAAGGGGGAAGCTGGGGTTTCAATAAGGAAATGTAATGAGGATATTTCTCATATTCAAACAGTTTTCTAGGTTTCATGCAAATGCTGGCAGTGAAGCGTGGTCAGAAAAAGGATGGACAGATAGTGAATAACACTTACAATACTTAACAACCATCCTTGACTCCTGAAAGATGAATAATGCTTGCAGGTTCTTCTCAGCCCGCCCCCGCCGCTCTAGAAAACAAACAGCAACTTTTTTTAAAGCTGAACCCTCACCGGAGGCAACAAGTAGGTGTTCGATTGAACACAGCAGAGAATTATGAGAGGAAAGTAAAGGAAAAAGCTTTTTAGTACCTTTGGACTCAACCATCTGAGCTGAGGACAGCAGGAAGAGAAAGCCCCTGTCAAAAAGGGACTTAACCAGCACCTGAATAACGAGAGCAGACACTTGAGTCAGAAACACTGGAATGTATTATTATCAGAACATGTGAGCAATCAAAATATCAGTGTGCTGACAGACAGATTTTCACTTGCATCTTGTGTACACATGTACTACACTGCCAGGTTCATTTTATTTGTTTATAGCTGCTGCTTATGTAGCACGAAACAATGTGACAGTTTGACAGGTATATCCCCTACAACATTTTCTTGCTAATGACACAAAATGGTGCAAGAGTGTGTTAACAAACTTTTATTCTTGACCGTATCTCAGAGCTTTCTCAGATTTTCCAACAAGTATCCAAACAAAAGCTTTCTGCATTAATACATCCTCAAATTTTAAATTCAATTCAGCACCAAGTTTATTTTGTTGACAAATTGCGATTCAGTGAGCTGGTTCTGTATCCTTTTAGGAACATCATGCACGAGAACCTGGTAGGTAACAGCTTCAGGGTGACTCACCATCCTGTCTCTCTCCAGTTTGTTGACCAGCGCTGCCAGACTGCCACTGGTCGGTTTGCCTTTTCCATCCACCACCTCAAACAGGCTGCAGGACATCCCACACTTCATCACTGGGGACAGAAAACAGAAAACTGGAATACAAAGCAGGCCTATGTTTATCTTCTCTATGCTCAGTTTTATCCGAGATAATGCAAACACTTTGTTCATAACATCAATGGGCTCCTCTCTACCATATTTATCATGAGATATACACGTGTGGTCTGGACTGACCTTCCCGTGATGCACTGTAGGTGTCCCAAGAGAAGAGCACAGAAGGAATCTTTCGCTTCACCTGCTCTAGCTGCATGCCCCGATTCACCTCCAGCTTCTCAGGCCTGCAGGGGAGCACAAGGACATTTATCAGAGAGCAACTCATAACACATGCTAGAAAAAAATAAAAACATTGCCTGTATATTGCTCATGTAAACCGTAATCTCCTCCTCTAAACTACAAGGTATGTGTAATGTTTAAAGTTCAGCATTTAAAAGCCTTTTGTGGCAAAAGGTGTCTTTAATGATTAACAGAGGGAATTCCAAGAGCAGTGTGGGTGTTTTCTACAGGTACACACAATTGTTGTGAGAGACTAAAGGTTTACTTACAGTTTGAAAGGAAGGTAGGGGCGTGAGGAGGATCGTAAACATACTGGGAATAACTCCTGGCCCTTGTTCACTAAAGGACCACTCCACACAGTGTAGCAGTTCTTCCCTGCAACAACATCAAAAGCACACGTCAAAGGTCAAAGAAAGCATGGCTCATAATTTTTGGTAACTGCTGGTTTGTCACCTGAAAGGGCAATTTTTGACATATACTCATATTTTTGGCACTTGCTGTTGCATCTATTTTGGATAATTTGGGGTAGCACTCTTCCTCACCTGATTATCTGTGAGTGCGCTAATCAAAGTAATACTGCACTACTGATTAGAATGGGAGCAGTATGATTAGCCAGAGCAGCATGTTCTTTCCTCCCCTTTTTGCTGAATTAGATCAATTTTTACAACTTCAACAATCTACTGCCATTACTACCAACTTGTTAACCTACTCTTGACCCACATCACACTTTTCATTCAGTTTGCTTTTGCACATAACGATTAATCTACTTTTTATCTACTATGCATGTTTCTATTTTTGCACTTTTCTCCATACTGTAATTCTACCTTGCACAATACTTTCGACTTTTTGCACATTTGTACATTTTTCTGTTCACTTACTGTGTATTTATTATTATATTTGTTTTATTGTAGTTGTTGTAGCTGGGTGTTTTCCACTCCTCGTGTGAAATGGCCTTTATACATATCCCAGTTTACACAGTCATGACACTAATTTAAGACAACACAGAGACTTATTAGTTTTTAAAGATATTTATCAAATATGTCAGATTAAACATGTTTTACCTCTGCTTCCTTCAGAGGAAATAGTGTTAAACCTGTTGAGGAGAGAGACAAAAAAATCAGTTTATAAAACAAAGAACAGCTCTTGCCAACCTCCTCAATGTGCTGGGTTTCACCATTTCCTGCAGGAATTCATACCTGTGTGCAGTCATAGGAGCTGCAGCAGCCTCTTTGCCTTTGTACTGAAAGGAGATCACAGCGTAGGGGCACACGTGCCTGGGCCGTGCCTTGATTTCATCAAATGCAAACTCGAAAAAATATTGCTGGAAGACAACGAGAGACACAGGTTGAAACACAGAAATTAAAAACATTTCTTTTGTAAAATAAACACAATACATAAATGAAATAGAGACAGTGTTTACCTGTGTGAGCTCAAAAGCCCTGTAAGACAGCAAAGACGTAACCCTATTGGCACTTTTGGACAAGTGAGAGTCAAACTTGGGTGTGGGCTCCATTGCATTCTTAGGCATGTTCTCGTGGATGTGCTTTATTCGGCCCTGAGAGACAAAACACACGACCTGGCTTTAAGTCTCACAAGAATTAGAAACCTGTCAGTGCTACATTATGAAAATAGAATGGTAGCCATACCCTCATAACTTTAAAAATGATCATGTCTCCAGACGAGCCCACTTCAAAAGGATTGATTTGTAACAAATCAGAATATTTGGAGAGATAAACACCTACAATGACAAAACAACTGAATTAGAGGAAAAGCACCATGATTGCACTTTTAGGTCACATTCACACTTGTTAATGATTTTTTTGAGAAACAATCCAGATATATTCCTATGTTTATTTCTTGAGTGGGCACTCAGTTATGGGGAAAAAAAAACAAACATTTCACTCATATTGTTTCATATGTCAGAGCCGTTCCCTGCTAATGAAAAGCCACTGTTGCACTGGCTTCAGTTGGAATTTCACCTGGTTAAAATAGTAATCAAGCATCTGATGTTACATTTGAAAATGAATTCCATCAGAAAAAGAGGAAACTGATCAGGGTGGTAATACTCAAAGCATTATCATGAGAGCAGGAATAAAAAAAACATCCTTCCATCTTCTTCTATTTAAAGTCTATTTTTAAGCCAATAGCAACATGCAAGAGACCAGCTTACCCACTGAAGGATTTCCTAGTGTATTAATCCTAGAGTGTCCAACAGACAGACCCTTCTCACAGATCCACTGGAGCTAGACACACAAGAGAACCAACAAAGCTCAGAATCATGTTTGAGGAAAAACATTATGCTTTATAACTTGTCCATCATCTTTTAAATGTGTGAGTAAGGCTTTGCAGAAAGGCCAACCTTGGATTTGTCTGGATAAAGGAAGCAGTAAGACTCAGTCAGTTCTTGTTCGGTCCGCCCCTCCTGCTTCATCTCTCTCCGCTTCTCGATGAACTGACACACAAAGGGAATAGAAAGCAAATGAGATACAGCCGTCTGAACCTCACAAAGCCTTACATACATGCCTCTGGTCGAATGTAAAACGTGGATCACATGCTGAAAACATTTAATTACAGCCTGCCCTCAGCATGTGGTCTTCTCTCGTCCCATGAGCTACAACAGCATTTGCGGAATTTCAACACCGCTGACTTGTTAAAACATCTTAGCTGTGAAAGCGGCTAATTGTGATTTTGCTATATTTGGTTTCAACCTACAAAAAGGCTGACTAAATGAAAAGGGAACGACTGAAACACTCATGCCGACATTGGCGGGTGCAGGAAGACAATTACCAACCTCCTTCTCCAGCAGTTCATTGTGAATGAGCCTGGCTTTGCAGTAGGAGAACGTTCCTCGTGACGATGAGTCTAGGTAAAACGAGGAGACAATCTTCACAAGGTCCTCAAACTCCCGGCTGTCAGGGGGCAGAAACTGGTACAAGCCTGCACACACAGGGGCAAGTCAGTGGATTAGAATATATCATCTGAAGCATAGTCCTGTGTGCATGGGCAAAGTTAACTTGCAGGAGATGGCCACATGAGACTGATTGTCAAACTCTTTCCTCATTTATAAGGTAATCCAGTATGATGACATCAAGTCTAAAATATACAGTATTTTCCTACACAGAAAGGGGATGCACATGTTGGGAGTTTTTCTCAATATTTGAGTCACATGTTCTTATATAAAAGACATCAGGTAGAGGAGGAAGTGATGTGAATTGAGTGCTTGCAGGCAAGAATACACTGTGTGTTTACAGCTCAGTGGAATTGCAATGAACCAGCAGCATCCTATGCCCAACTTATTTCTCATCTGCTGGAGCCAACTCATCACAACACACTACCGAAATGTTCTTTTGGAAAGACAGAATTGTTAGGGTTGGACAAAGGCTGATCCATTACTGCTGCAAAGGTGAGCGAACGTTGCATTTGCTCTTATTTCCATAAGGTTTATCATGTCAATCAAAACAGATGCAAAGAAGTGAAACCACCACAACAGGCTACGTGGACGGAGCATCAGCAGCCTAAAGCTGTGGGGCAACACACAGTAAGCATCCCTCATGTGAGGCTTAAGGATGAAGACTGGAGACGGGCCAGTGGGGTGCACATGCAGCCAAGTCTCTCTACATTTCATACATTGCATGGTGGGAATGCTGACCACATACTGCACAGCTGCTTATGAGGCTCAGAATGATATGTCCACCCACTTCATTTCAACTCTGCACATACAGACACATAACTGATGTTTCACAGCAAGGCTTGTGACAAGCACTGTTCATCTGGCACTTCCACCTTTCTGAGAGATGGGGGCCAGTGCAGAAGGCTGCACAGGGCAATGCTCTGTGGGGTACTGAGGTGAGGGGCTCTGTAATACCAGTGACATCCAGCTGGGACAAGGGGTCCTACTTAGATTGCATTAAAAATGTCATGGCACAGTGGAAACGTTTTATACAGACGGGTGGGGTGGAGAAAACCATGCCCTTCACTGAGGTCAATGGGACACCCACATGTTGTCAGGTGATGGCTGCAACGCACTCATGACTCCAGCAGCACTATTCAACCAGACTGTGGTCCCATGAACAGGTGACGACACCAAACAAGGTGGGTTTCCAAACAGGCAATCCTCAAAGTGCCGTTTTTCGGGCGCCTTCACAGCAACGTAGCTGCCTGCTGCTCACTGGTAACTTGGATACCTGAGCCCGGCTACCAAAGCTCTGTCTGCTAAAACAACTCACGCTACATCGATCAGGACTACTCGTGTGCTTAAGCCGTGTGACGTTCATCTCAGTTACACCCAAAATACTGGTGAATATTTTGCAAAAGTCTATTAAACTATGAAAACCAGCCAGCTAGCTAGCAGGCTAGCAACATGCAGCAGCAGAATTATGAAAGACAGTACAGGCTCTGTTCAAAATAGCAGCGATATGGCACCACCTTTCCGTTCTCTTATCTTCCTCGGAATTTGAAAATTTCTCCGTGGCAGCTCCTCGCTCGGTCTCTGGCCCGGTAAGGGAGAACTGCTAAAGCTCCGGGCGTCCGACTGCGCGCTCCTCCGCCGCTCAGGGGCTTCATGTTCGGGCATTACACTGTCTCCACATCCAGCCTGATCGCCATTTTGGTTGGCTGTGGCCGAGGTGGCGGCTGAATTCTTCTGGGGTTCGCCACCGTCGGGGTGGAGTTCGCCCGTCTCGATACATTCTGAGTCCTTTTTCCCCACCGCGCTGGGGTTCAGGGCCATTTTCGGGCACCGTGCACGTATTACGGGCAATGTGGCTCTAACGATTACGGCGCCGCTTCACACACACACACTCTCCTCCTCACCCAGCCTCCGCCATTGTGAAAATGACGTATACGTTCTTCTCCACCACTGCAAAACGCTGCCGTCACTATGTTTACATACGAGAGAATCCGCGCAACCCAGCGGCGGATACAGGTACTGCAAGAACTGATGTAGTGATGGGATGTGAGTGGAGTAGTAGTGAAAGTGAAAACAGTGCTCTAATTTAACAACACACAATGTGAATAAGATGTAGGATGCATCCAGCAGTGTACTATCTTGGTATGGAAGCCCTGGTTGTGCATAATTACACAAATAGCAAGTAGCAGACAAGTTAGTTAGTTAAAATGTAAAACCATGTGGGATGATACAAATGCCACTCTTGTAATACTTCATAATACCACCAGGTGGAGACAAAGAGGCAGAGGTTTTTTTTTGTTTGTTTGTTTTGTTTTTGGTTTTTTGCAGTTTTAAATGTTTTTGTGATTATGTTGTACAAGTTTTGATTGGATAAAGGTTTTATGCTTTCATGTATTTTTCATGATATAAATAAATTGATCAAATATTGTTTTGCAGTTTTCTGTATTTGCCTTTTGAAATTGAATTATTACAATAAGAGCAAGTGTAAAATTATATGAATAATAATACAGCAGTATTTGTATTTTTTCCAGAATGTTTCTTTAGGACCCATTTAACCAGAGAGTCACTATAACAGAGTACATTTTTATGGAGCCATTTACATGGAGCTGTTTAAAGAACTCAAAACAGTTATGTACAAATAATACTGCATGGCATAAAGTGCATGAAACATACATAAACACACAAACAACTCTCTTTATTCCTCTATCTGTGACAGCTGTAAATGTGTTTTCACACTGGGTTAACCATGCTGCCCCTGCTGTAAACGTCAAACTCCTTGTAGCGTAGGTAATCTTTCAGCCTGGGAGGAAGAGGAAGGAAGCTGATGAAAACTGGGGCTCTCAAGCGCAGGCGACTGAGATGCTCCCTTATCCGCAACCGACACAAGTGCTTCAGACTCCGTGCATTTCCTGAGTGCAAATAAGGTCAGTGAAGTCAGTGAATACACACAAAATCTTCAATACACTTTTGCTGACACGTCAAAAATAAACAGACGATCAATCGTGACAGTTCTTACTTTGAATATGGCAGATCTCTGGCCACTGTTTCTGCTCCTCCAAGATGTCCTTAAGTTTGGTGCAGAAGGAGACGTGGTCGGTGTAGTCGAGCATGATGCGCACAACCTGACCACACAAGTGCTTAAGCCAGGACACGGTTATCACCTCACAGAACTAAAAGACACAAACAAAGACACATGTGGCAGTCAAAAAGAAACCTTGACAGAAAGTGTTACTCTATTGGTCCCCCTTTTTCAATTTCTCTCTCAGACAAGCTTTGTCTCACCACCATGTCTTTGATGACTGAGGTCGTCCAAGGACCATAGTCATGGGAACAGTCACCGTACGGACAGTCAAAGCAACGTTTAACATCATACCCATGGTTTAGAATCATTCTCAGCATGACCTCGTCTTTCAAGGCATACTGCAGAGCTGAGGGGAAGTGGGTGGTGTTGACACGGGAGTAGTAGTTTACATTTGCCCCAAACTTCAGCAGTGTGTTGATCAGTTCATAGTTGCCCTGTCTGAGAGCCACCTGCAAACAGTTTATTGGATCCTGATTCACCATCGCCCCAGCTTCTAACAGCAAGCGGGTGCACTGAAGATCATTGTTGGATACAGCGAAAAAGAGGGCAGACCTGCGCTCATCGTCATAGTTGCGGCGCACCCTCGGGTGCAGCATGAAGTTTGGATCATAGCCAGCTTTGAGCAGCATCTCCACACATTGAGCATGTCCCCCTGCAGCTGCAGAATGAAGAGGACTCATCCCACTTTCCTTTACAGCGTTCATTTTAGTCACTGGGATGAGGTGCTCCAGTGCCCTGTCAAAGAGGAGTCCTTGTTTAATAACATGACAGTGGTTCAAACCCCATTTGAAAAGTGTGTGAAAGTTAGTTGTAACATAGATACTCCTCACAGTCTGTGTCCGTGGTACGCCACACGGTGAATTGGCAGGTGCCCACTGTAAAGAGGTAGGTTGGGATCTGCTCCGTGGTCCAGCAGTAAGGAGATTATGTCCGGGTTTCCCGATGCTGCTGCATCAAACAAAATAGTACCCGACTCTGATTCACACCAGACATGGGCTCCTACAAAATGAACACAGATAGCATATGAGTATAATTTCCAGGCCTGGGAAAGTCAATAGAAATATAAGTCCATTATAGGACTAAAACATTTATCCACACAGTCCTGTATGCCAGTTGTCTTTTTTAAAAAAAATCTTTTTATCCTGTACTATTGCACCACATACTGTCAGAGCAACTCAGTGAATGAACTAATGGAAAACAGATCCATAGCAGAGATTAAATACATATACCTTTCTGTAACAGGACCTCCACCACATTCAAATGTCCATTCTGTGCAGCCAGGGCCAGTGGAGTTTTATTTTTGATGTCACATGCATTTGGGTTGGCACCAGACTCTAGGAGCAGATACACAAAGTTCTCCAAGCCTAAGAAGGCGCATTCATGTAGAGCTGTCCTGTTCAGTGGTCCTGTTTGATCGACCATTGCATTGTAGCGAAGCAGTAGTGTGGCCAGGTCATACTGGTCATTCAGAATGGCTAAGAAATACAGAGTAAGAGGGAGGGGAAAAAAAGAGCAAATATGTTTAGATTTCTGTAAAACAAGGTGCATTTTGCATTCACATGAATTTAATGTCAGATACCTGCCACTAATGGAGAATCCTGCTCATCGTTCTGGAGATCTGGGCTACAACCATTCTGTAACAGGAATGTAGCATTCTCTCTGAGTCCATGGACCACAGCTAGAAACAGTGGAGTCTCACCCTTGAGAGTGCGACACTGGGCTGCACCTGGGGGTGATGCTGGAACCCAAACACCAAACAACTAATCAACATACAGAATTTAAAAACAAGAGTCTGTATGATGAAATATTACAATCATATAACTTTACTACCTGAGAATATAATCTCCAGTATCCTTTTATCCTGCTGCACGGCAGCCTCATGCAGAGGAATCCACCCTCGATCATCAACTCTGGACAGAGTCTCTGGTTGCACTGCCAGTCTGTCCAGTGCGTTCTCATCACCTGTACATGAAGACAGGATATCATATCAGAACTTCTGTAAAGATTAACGACTATCTGAATCAGCTTTGTCAGATTTAAAAACAACATCTTACCCTCCGTGACTGCTTTGAAAATCTCATCAGGATCTTCACTGGGTTTCAGATCACTATCAAAGGACATGGCACAGAACAGGAATTCAAACAATGAACAAGAGATTCATAATGTACAGAGAGACATTTAATACACAGCCCTGAAAGGCTAACCTTGGATTCAGTCCTTTGAGTTTTCTATATTGAATCAGACTTTGTTCAATTATATATTGCGTTGCCTCATCTTCATCCAAGTCGTCGTCCTCCGATTGATAAAAGTCATCTTCTGTCTCTGTGTTCATCTGAAAGGGTGAATACACATGTAGTTTGCCCGGGGGAGACACAGCCATATGGTAAACAAGACCATTAAACTGGGTACCTGAGAACTCACACACCACTTACAACCCTGAATACCAACAGGGGAAAGTGAACTGTAGCACAGTGCAGCTAAGCAGGAAATAGTCGCAGGCAATTGTTGAATTAATGTCAAAATGAGTTTAGTTTCATTAAATATAATGATTCCAATGAGCAGTCCTATTAAGTTATAGATCTCCTGCGGAGTGTTTGCAGTATTTCTCTTTCAGCATGGCCAAAACAAAAGTATGGAGATTCCTGCTGCACGGCTTATAAGTGACTGATCATTTCTCACGCCCTGCTTAAGCAGGAATCTTAAGGTAGCAGAAGAAATGCCATAAAGACAAGAGACACAACATTTGAACAGTATTATAAGTGCTATCAAATAACCTGGAAATTCAACATGACATGGGAATTCAACAGCTACAAATCAAGTTCAGCAGGTTAATCTCTCTACCACAACAGCAATGGCCTTCAAGCTCCAGACTAATCAGTCTAGTTTTCCTCTAAATGCATTATTTATTCATTATCTGGTGTTTACCTTCAGTCAAATGGCAGTGCTCCCTCAGTAGTTTTTACAACAGTACAGCCAGTGGGCTTCTCAGTATCCACACATGCTGAAGCTATTTATATCTCTTCCACTATAAATACCAGATCACGGGGTCTTTGCTGACAGCACCTAGCTTTGACCTACTGAACACTGCAACAACTACCACAATTCAGCTCATATGCACATTCTCTCATAACAAAGCAAAGGCCATAGTTAACAACACAGTGTAAATACACAGCTGGAAAATAGATAAAAGATAGCTTTTTAGATTTCATTTCTGACTCATATTATTTTATTTTTTCCACCATTTTAATGCAAATAGTTTTATTACTTTAAATACTGATTCTGAGAGTGCCCAAATTTACATTTGCATAAGTTGGTGGAAGTGTAAAATCACATATAATATATATCAAGTTCAGTTTTCCAGGTAATAAATTTCAGTGATCATCTGTATGAAAAGTAGGATAGGTAGGTAAGTAAGATAGACAAGTAGCAGTTTACACAAGCAGGATCATCAGGCTTTAACAGCACCACCAATTCAGTAATGTCAAAGTTTCTTGTTACTAGTTACCCTGGTTCTCATTACAACCCCTATGTTTTTCATGTTAGGAATCCATTTTGTAACATTTGGCTTGTGGCCACATTACTGTCATGGTACATGAGTGTAAATGTGTTCCAAAAGCAATGTTACAGTCACCTAACTTGATGCTAGTAAAGGATTCTTGTGAGCTGCTCAAACTCAAAAGGTGCAAGTACAGCTCTGATTTTATTGTTTGAACTGATTGTAAGACAGTTTCACACTTTTAAATTAGTAACTTAACAAGGGCTGTGGACTGGGTATATTCTGTAAGCCTACATGGTAAATAAATACATGGGACTCTGCATGCATTATGTTTCTGTTTGTGAAATGTATTAAAATCAGTGCAGTGTTTTTTGTTTTGGTCTAGGACCTATTGAGGACAGAAGTGCATGATGTCTTTTTTTTTGAGATTTTTTAAAAATTCAGTTATTTACTTCTCCATAGCTATCCACATCCATGCTCTGTCCATAGTTTTGAAACACATACTTGTCAGTCAGAAACAGAGAATATGTTTAATTTTGCATTGTTAAGGAACAGAGAATCCAAAAGTGTTTAATGTACCACAGTAAAGTACAGTAAAGTGCTTCAGTCTTAAGTGTGTCATCTAATTTCAGTCATCAAGCTGGCAGAGCATGGCCACACCACGCTTGATCCAGTGTTGAGGGGGTCTGCTGGTGGGCAACATCATAGAAATTACAAAATTGGTGGAGTGGCCTGTGGTAGAGAGGGTGCCCTTCCTCTCGCTGGTCTTGTAGAGAGGGCACACGTACAGTTTCTGAGGCTGATCGATGCTCTTCTTTTGAGCTGCATGGGAGAGACACAGGAAAATGGAGAGGAAAAATAATGAGAAAGAGAAAAGAAACAGCAACAACTTTACAATACTGGGCTTGAAACAGACACCTGAAAACATGAATGGCATGCATTTCATTTGTCATACTTTGCTAGTTAATACTTACTGGGTTTTATCCAGATGATGGGTATTGAGTCAAATAGGACTTTGGGGTGCTGCTCAGCCAGAACTCCACTGATGATAAAGAGAAAAATGTTTATCCAGTGTCCTTACATTTCACAATTACAACGACATGACTATTCAATGACTATTCTAAAAAATATGTAAAAATATATGTGGTATGAATATCTACCTCTCTTTGTCCCATCGAGCTCCATCCAGAAACAATCCAATGACATAAACACCATCCTCAGGTGATGTGTCTGACTCATCAATAGGAAGAACCTAGGATCATGAAAACACAATCATATGTTAGTATACTCTTAAGGTTATGAGAAGATCATTGAGGTAGAGACGTAGAGACAGTGGGATTATAAAAGGTGTGTCATTTAACCTCAAAATCAAAACCTAGTAGGTCAATGGGGATGTGGTATTTCCTGGCATAGTTCTGCATAGCCCCAGTTAGGAAGGCCTGGGTGAAGAAGAAGCCAGACAGCCAGAACACGTTGGGCTTACAGGTGTCGTACCAATCCTATAGACACAAAAGAGTTAAAGTGAAAATGTAAGTAAAAATAAGAAGTAATAAACTTAACAAACTCACCTTTAATCATATTCAAGAATACAATGTTTTTTCCCATGTCTAATCAAAAAATAACAGCGAAATGATCTTTGTTATGCAGTCTCACCTGCAAAAACTTCAATCTTGTGAGAAAGTCAGTAACATAACTGCCCAAGGGTTTGAGGCTGGGATAGGAGCGCTTGGCCCATATCTCTGGGACCTTGCCCACTGTCAGACTGCCTGCAACTGCCTCCAGCTCTGCATCCATCACCACCAAACCCTTAATGGCCTTCAGCAGGTTCTGTAGACTCACACGGATCGTGCTACACAGCCTGAGTGAGATCAAAAAAAGCAGTTAGGTCATATGAAATACTTGGTGATGTGCTGTACTTCTTAAAGTTCTGCACTGAGCTGTTTGTCCGTACGTGTTGTAGCGCTCCATCTCTTGGATGAGCACAGTGTTCATACTCTCCTCATATAGCACTGGGAACTTCAGAAGAGCTGCTTCTGTGTCAAAATTAGCTGGAAGCTATGGGGGAAAAAAGCAAACCTGTTAGTTACAAATATTCAGTGCATACAGATTATAATCAAGGAATAAGAAATGCCAATTGAAATTCTTTACCAGAAAACTACAACTGAGCTGGTGTCCTGTGTATTTTCTCTCAAAAACTTAAACTAAATCTTTAAAAAAAATGTTTGGTTAAATCTAACAGTACAGTTTTAAAATGATGAGAAAATCATGTTATAGTTCCTCATCTCACAGCAGGGCTACAATAACACACTTTTTTTTAGGTATCTCACACAAAATAAACAAAAGCATCCCTGTCTACAGCCAACCAAAGGTATTAGGAGTCACTGTCTGGGAACTATGATTGTCTGTACAAAAGGTTGTGTCAGTTCATCAGGTAGATGTTGAGATATTTCATGGGATAAATGAAAATCTTGACCCCCTGGTGACACCAGAGGAATGTTAAGAGATCACCAAATTCAGTATGATTCATCCTCTGGGAACAATGAAGGTCTGCACAAAATTCCCTGTCAATCCACCTACTAGTTGCTGAAATATTTTACTCAGGACCAAAGCAGTGGACAACAGATATGTCCACTAGCATGGCTAAAAATGCTGAATGAAGAGGAAATCTAAGTAGTATTTACCTTTGTAAGGATGTCATTTGCTATGTCATAGAGCGTGTTGTCACTCCCAGAGCTACCCCCTCCTTTAGCGCCACCACCCTGGGTGAGTAGCAGTGAATCAAACAGCAACTTCGTCTGCTGGAGATCTTTGGAAATGTCTACATTTTCGTGCATCCCAAACACCTCTGGATGCTGGCTGAATGGAAGTTCCTAGAACGCAAAAAAGGAAAGGTATCAGTTACATATGGAAAATTAACAAGTACATATCCTCTTGACATGTGTCATCTGAAGAGTTTTTACCTTGATAAATTCAATGTAGTCCTCATAAATAGATTTAGGTGGGGCAAAGTATTCCCCACTAGGTGAGAAAGGGTAGCGAGGTTTCTCAATGACATCCTTGTTGTAGAAGTCTGCTAAGATGGTCATCAGGAGCCGCCTATCCCAGTCGTCTGTCACACGACCACCATAGTTACACTCCCCGGTCAGATATGTTATGGCCTCGAATGGCACCTCATCATATTCGTTCACAAACAACTAAAGTGGAAAAGATATTAAATTAATTTTAGATTGTTGTGATGGTAGAAACTAAGCCACTGAATCTCTGAATGAATACCTGTAGTTGTCTGATGCTTATACGGAGGTCAGACTCATTGAAGCCATAAGGAATATTCCAACCTAGTGGACCAAACTTCTTTCTCTCCTGAACAAGTGCATGGAAGAAACAGAGTCCATACAGGAGCTTTTCCCAAATCTAGTAGAGGAATCAAAGAGTCCAAGAATGTCATACGTGATAGAACTGTTAAATAAAGAAATGCAAATTCCTGTTGTATATGAAATGAAAATTTGCCCACCATCTCCTTATTGGGGCAGTTATTGAAGAAGTTAGGGTCAGAAACAGGATCTGACAGGTAAGACTGAAGTAGGTTGAGTCTGAGACCTGTAGGAGGCTCGTTTGTCATTTTTACCCCATTCTGCAGGATTGTCACTGGAAACTGATATCAGAAAGGAAGTTATTTCTTAAGGACTATACACAGATGAAAACTCTAGATTGCTACTTAAAGTTCCTAATGCATGTTCAGAATGAAATGCACAGTGCTTTACCTTGGGTGAAGGGTAGCTTGTGAGCCAAAGGCGGAAGTCGGGGTGGCATGTTGCTGGACTGAAGTCCTCACAGATTTTCTCTAAGGTTGACATCCAGGAAACAGCCAGGTGACAGTTCTGTAAACACACCCATGTCCCATCCTGCATGGCTGTGGATATCATTTTAGCAGCAATGGGGCCCTGGCCCTGACCCAGAGAGATGGACTGGAACTTGGCACCACCCATGTTCTTGTCAGTGGCAAATTTCAGTAAACCTGTGGAGGGATACTGTTACTTCTACTGAAGTAGGGGTAGCATTACATGAAACCTTGACAGTCAGACATTGGTGAAGTAGGACATACTAGCCATGGGATCAGCTCCTGGAGACAGCACAAACACGAGAGGGATGGTGGAGTTGGAGTCCAGGTAGCTCTTACTCAGGTCGAAGGGAGGGGGCTGTACAAACTTCTTCCCGAGGTTGCCAGTGACATATTTAGTCACAGCTGGCACTATCTTATCAGGCCTGAGACAACGAACAATGATCATTTTCTGCAGGTCATTGAGCTGGTCACACCATGGTGCAGGCAGAGGAGTATTACACGGCTCCTTGCTGTCATAAACAGGCTTGAAGTCTCCTGGACTCTTGATGAAAGCCTCTCTGTGGAATAAGTAACACCCAGACTCACTCCATCAGTCAAAAATAAGTAATGATTAGAAACAGAACAGACGTGACTAACTAAAATGAGTCCTTGGTTGAGTGATGCTCCTTACTTTATTCCTTGTAAGCCAGGCAGCTCACTGGCTCGACAGATCTCATCCCAGCTCTTGTCCTGTAGCCAGCTGGGATCGGGGTTAGCAATGGTGTTCTGCAGGCCCACTCCTCCGGTCAGCAAGAACATGAATTCAGAGTATTGAATTTCCTCTTTCGCTCTGAATGTAAATATCAAAAGAAGATACCACAATTTAAAAGATCGTATTTTCATATGAGAACTTTGTTAACAGCTGAAATCAAATCCATACTAATTCATTCAACTAATGTCCCACGGTAGCTTTACCACTTACAGGAGTAGGTTGCAGCAGAGGAGGAAGGAGAAGAGGAGTTTGTCCTTCTCAAACAGAGAGCGACAGACATTGCAGTACAGGTTATAGGTGAAGTGATCAATCAGGTATCGAAGCCTCCTCTCCAGGATCTTGGACTTGTTACTGATGAATAAAAGACAAAAACAAAGGAAGCTTGAGATAAACACAGACCAATTAAAGATCATATAAACCTATGCTAAAAGTTTCAGATTTTAGCGTATAGTTTGTCTTTGATTCGGAAGTTCAAAATGTAGCTTAATCTCTGCTGACTGTGTGAAGGTCTCAGTCTAGTTAGTCCCACTTAAGTTAAATATGCTTATACAGCTGAATGAAACATTATACTCTAAGATGTCTTCAAATGCTATTTGATGTTATAGCAGACAAATACTCCAGCTCCACAAATAAAATAATTAAAATTTGATCCTTTTCACTTGCAGCTACTGTATATGAATACTTTCATTTTCACAATGTCATTAATTGTATATAATAAAGGCCTGTCCTCTGTGTGGTTTACTGACTGTACTTTTCTGAAATTTTTCTGAAAATTGTTAAAGTTAAAAGACATTAGCATTTACGATGAGAATTAACACAAAGTTGCAGTAATAATCCTCAAATGTGTGATTCCTGTGTGATATTGTGTTTACAGGTGTATTTACAGTATGCACAACAGATGGAGAACAATGTTCTCTAAACGTTATGACTGGTACAGTCATTGTCTTTGATTCAGTCATAAAGTCTCAGAAGATTTCCTCTTTTAAGATACTAATGTGTATCACTCACCTGTCTTGTATAGAGTTAATGTAGAGGTTGACAAACCAGCTCAGAGAGTACTGGTACATAGGGTCTATGTTAGTCAGATCAGCAATGCTGAAGAACAGGATGGAGGAGTGCTTGGCAATGGCTCTGTAACCCTCTCTGGACTCTGCTATCTTGATCTCTGTCTTTTCTGCGATCTGGGAAATATGTAAACAGTTGGGTTAGATGACTAAATGTCAGACTTGTCACATTCACAATCCAGATCTCATCTCATTTTGTAGATTGCCCACACCTGCTGTTTCTTGGTAATCTCATTGGACATGATCTTAGCAGAGTCGAGAATCTGAATGGCACTCTCATCCTCCAGGATATTTCCCTCAGAAGACTGCAGCGTTTCTAGGATCTTATCCTCAATTTCCTTTAGCTGCCTCTTATTTGCAGCTGACTGCAGGATTAGTGCATTTCTCTCCTCCTCCAGTTCTGGCCTGTAGAACAAATGAAGCAGAGAACAATGCTCTACCAAGGTGACAAGCTGTATTTCAGTGGAATACCAAAGTGACTATTTTATGAGCACTACCTCTCCTTAGCAACCACAATCCCCAGCAGCTGATCCTCCAAGCCCTCTGGAGTGATCATGAAATTGAGCAGGGACACCTTGGTGGCCAGTTCTGGTAGGTAGTGGGGGTTCCTCAGCTTAGTGGTGATGTAGAAACGGAAATCGCAGGAGTACTCAATCACACTCTCCCCAAGCCTGATGCAATCCACACCGCCTGGGTGAAACAGAAATTACTGGGCTTATTTTCACAGTTTTTAAACTTAAATCTCAGATGGTCCTTTGGCAGCCATATCACATTCCCAGCACCTTGTTTGAAGGTTTGTTTGAGCAGCAGTGGTTCCAGTGAAGGGTCCAGCTCCTCTCCTACATTTTCCAGCAGCAAAGGTGTTCCAAACTGAATACAGTTTTCTAAGGTTCTCATGTAGTCAGCATCTGTCAGCTTGATTACACTCAGGTTGTTGTCTTTCTCTGAATTCTTCACCCACTTGTTGGCTTGGCCCTGAGGGTCAATCATCAAGGGCCTGTAATAACACAAACATTAAGCATGACGTGAATTTTAGGTTGAACCACACATCTTTGCTGCCAGTTTTACTCGTACTTAATTAGATTTAACACTCACCATCTACGTGAATTACTGACAATGACACCATTGTCGATAGAGAAAGAGTCACTGGGAAGGCCTGCAATGTTCCAAGCCCTAATCTTAATGGGATCTCCCAGGGTCTTACTGAGAGAGAAGTCATCTGATGATGGAATGTTCTTAGACTAGAGAGTTTGAGAGAGGTGAAAAAGGATAAAAAGCAATTTAATGTGTATGACTTTAAAGAGAGTAAGTAAAAAAAAAGTCTAAATACAAAATCTGGATGACTGTTACTTGGCAGAGTTTGGTCCATAACTTGGTGCAATCCTGTCTGAAGCCGGCAGTGAAAGCACCGAGGTAGGCGATGACACCAGCGGAGATGAGAACATCTCCAGTCAGGTTGTCATATGTGTTCTGAAGGTCATCTGCTGCCTTTGACCATCTAAAGATGGACATGGTTTCAGTCAGTGGAATATTGCAATTATTTTAATTGCAGAAAATAATTAACCATGTAATATTTCTGCGCATCATTACCTGGTCTTCTCTCCACCCAGACCACCAATGAGTTTCTCAGCCCTCTCCAACTTCCTGGCACACAAATCCACTTGAAACTCAAGCTGAGCCTTCTCCTCTGTCTTCTCCTCAAACGTTTTTTGAAGAGCAGCTAAACGGTCCTCGACCTCCTTTAGCTCGGCTCTCTTCTGGTCCAGCAGGGCCATGGTAGCAGCCAGGGACTCCTGGGCCTCTGCAAGATTGGCCTTCTTAGGAGCCACAACCTAAAACCACAGAGAGTGGTGGAAAACAAATAACATGTTTATTCATCCATGCATATGTTATTAGGACAGGTAATGAGAAAAAAATCTATGCAAATCTGGAGACACTGCACCTTTGCCACCCTGTCATACACCTCCATTGCTTGGATCCACTTGCATAGGCCCTCTGCAGCAGAAGAGGCCTTTGCTACTACACTGGGGTCAAAGTCAGGATTTGTCATGTACTCACTACGGATTTTCTGCATCACTGGGACCTGCAATGAAGAGATAGCAGAGTTAGTGAAAACAAAATATAAGTGTTTCCTTTAATGGGAATGTAGTTTCTTCTGACACTCACAGGAATATTGTCCTTGTCATATTCTTTAAGATCTCGTAAGAAGTTCATATCCCCCAGCAGCTTCTTGCTTGGACCCCAGTAGTCAAGAACCTAGACAATAACAAAAGACATATTACTTATATTAGGACAGGTTGGAATGTTAAAATGCTTCTGTTATGATGAGCTTTTGAAATAAGATATACTTTTCCTTAGTCCAACCTTTTTTCCAGTCCCAGCTGGGTCAGCTATCTTATCTGGCTTTATGTCCTTCATCACACAGACAGCTGACATCACCAGCTTCACCCCTGAAGGTGGATTTTTCATCGACTTCACAATTGTGACATCAGAGGGCTAAAACGAAACAAACAGCTCAACTTACTAACAACTGTCTAAACTGCATTGGTCTGAGTGGCTAAACCTCATACAGAGTAACAGTGCGGTTGAGGGGTCCTCACCTTCAAAGTGTCCAAGGCGGAGAGAGCAGCTTCAAGGGCAGGGATAGCCTCAGCCAAGTCGCTCTCACACTCATTCTTCAGAGCCTGAGCCTCATTGGCTTTTATAGTCGCTGCCTCCTCATCAACACGCACAACTTTACTTTTGGCTTCCACCTCAACGGACTCCACTTCAATCACCTGAGGGTCATCACATTATAAAATATATGCAATGCATTGACATTCACTAAAGCAATGTTGAGGCTGAATAAAGATGTGTTTTGGTCACCTTCATCATTTTGGTGTTGTCTATCTTTGCCTGCTTCAGCTTGGGTTGTAGATCTACCAGTTCTTGCTTCATCTCACCCACCTACAGAAAAATATTTTTAAAACAAATTATGGCTGAGGTATGCTCAACATTAAAAAAACAGGACAACAAACAAAACAGTTCCTGTGATCACTACCTGAGATTCAGCGAAGGCTAGTTTATCCAGACCGTTGGTATATCTCTGTTTCGCCTTCATGACAGTGTCTCTTTTCTGAGTGAGTAGCAGACGGAAAGCTGCAATCAGCTCCAGGTAGGATGTGGGTGTCACATAATTATGCCGACCGAGCTCAGAGAGAAATCTGCAATGAAAACAACATTTTAATATAAATGTACTTTACTTTTGAATATAAGACTTATAAATAACCACATGTCATACCTCTGTGAGAGCTGTTTGGCAGAGGTATGGAATGTTTTGCAGATGGGTATGACCTGCTGCCTCTCATTTTCACTCATTTCCAGTGACTCCAGGAAGGAGTTGGCCACTCGCTCGAGGGCCTCCTCTGGCCATGGCTGTCAGGGCACAGACAAGAAAAGGATAGTGAGGATAAGAACAAAGACGGGAACATGCAAAAGCAGACTGCTCACACTGTTAAGGCTAGTGTCAGGAGTTAACTTATACCTAATATATTCTCCCCTTTTCTTTCTTTTGATGTTATCTCTGGCTCAAATGACTGACTACCTGACTGACTGACTCACAGATGCACACCTAGCTTTTAGTGTTTTTGGTGTCTAGTATATGCAGTATATTTCACTGCAGATAAAATGTGAATGAATGCCTCCTATGCTTATATACTACCTGGAACCAGTCAATGGTACAGCAGTTGATAAGAGATGGAAACTGGCGCAGGCGATTTCGAAAGGCATCCCCAATGGGACTGAAGGCCACAACAATGTGCAGGTTCTCTCTACAGCGTGCCACAAAGAATGCGAAAAGAGTCAAAGGGCTCAACTCCAAAGTCTTATTGCCAGCTTGGGCAATGGGACGTACTGCCTAGAGAAAAAGATGATATGTGATATGTTACATTAAATATAAATGAATAGGGCCTTTACTCAATGTATGAATTGCTCTGTAAGATCTTATAACAACCTACCTCCATAATCTCTTGCTTTTCATCTATGGCAAACAGATTGGGCACCTCTCCTGTGTTCAGGACACTGTCTACATCTTCTAGAAAAGCCTCATCTTTGATCTGAGCATCAGTTAGCAAGAACACTGTCTTTTGACCTTTCACCCCAGCATTTTTTAACAGCATCTGTAGTATAAAGGAAAAAAGGGAGACAGAGTATTGTGACATTAAAAATGTATGTTAAATATGTCCACAGCTGTTTGAAAATGGAAAACAAATCACAAGCAGAGACTGAAATGATATGAAGAATACATGCAATGCATCAGAACTCTTTCCTAAACCATTAAACTAACCTTGAGGTCATCTCTCCACTCAGTCATGCCATAGCTCTTAGAGATCTCAGGCTGGAACATGGTCATGTGAGCCATGGACGTAGCCAAACGGGTGATGGACTGGCGTCCGCTGCCTCCCACTCCAACAAGCAGGGCATTGCCTCCTGGCTGCTTCAACACACGGCTGATACGCGACAGGTGCTCCAGAACATAGCTACATAATGCAGACATTTTGATCAATTAAAGTTTACATGCAAAGACTGACTTGAACATAAATAAATAATCTCATTAACTTACTTCATAAAAGCTGAAGTCATTTGGTTGTATGGTCAGTCTAAAAATCTTTCTTCCAACAAGATAAATTTCTCTAACTAGGTGAAACACCTCCACATTTTAAAGGCTGTTTCACATCAATATATATAATAACATCAATATTTTTGTGGGGC
Source organism: Lates calcarifer (assembly GCF_001640805.2). Lineage (NCBI taxonomy): Eukaryota > Metazoa > Chordata > Actinopteri > Centropomidae > Lates > Lates calcarifer. Next base: position 17,072,403 of record NC_066838.1, on the reverse strand, counting down.
CTGTTGCTGAATTTAATCTATAGCTGTTTATTGCTGTTTACCGGAAGATGACGAGGTTCATGCGATTCTTGTGCATCTGGTTGTATTCATCAAGACATATCTCCACCACCTGGGAAAAGCTTTTCATTGAAGGCACCTCTGCATACAGGCGCTCATCATCCTCTAGGTCAGGGTTCATATAGTCGCCGAACAGAAGATTCCGCATGTCTTCCTCAACCAGCTAATAAAGGAAGACATTTGATGCCACAATTTAAAGCATTTATATTTGTTTGATTTGTTTTGTAAGTATATACAGTATTTTGTGTTAGTAGGCCACGATTTTGCATATGCTGGTATAAAATATATCCAAAAAATATATCAAATCTTATTTAGATGCAGGCAGCAAAAAGCTCCTCCTCTTTCCTGATTTAAGTAAAGTACATGACACTACAGAGGTTATAGCTCAGACACAACTTACTTTCTTGCCTTGTTTCAGGTGATCAAACACCTGATCAAAGGAGTCTTTGAAGTGATCTTTGAGGATGCCGTTCATCAGCTGGTAGAGCCATGTTCGATCTTTGTCATCCACCAGACGGTCATAGTAGACACGGAAGACCTCATGGACAAACAAGCGTATCATAGTGCGTTTGTTCTCTAGAGACTCCTTCTTCAGTAACAGGCAGCCTTGGATAACGCGTGAGAAGTCCCTGAGGTTGAACGTGTAGTGAGACTTGGCTGGAGTTGGTAGCAGGTTCTCCATGGCTTTCTTATACACCTTTGGGTTATAAAACATATATAAGAAAAGTAAAGCATTGGAGAAGGCATGATTGCTAAGAGTCTTTAATACATGGAAAACACATTTATCCAATGCAACAGCTAATGTGATTTCAAGGTGTGTCTTTAGAGCACTCACTTCCATAGTAGCTGTCACAATTTGGTTGCCAACAGTGAAATATTCAGGAGGGAATTCATTGTTTTTGAGATAGAAGGCCACCACATTAGAGAAGATGCGGACCATGGTCTCATCACTGAAGGCATTAATGCTAACATTGTTGAAGTGCCGCAGGAAGCGAGATGTCACTGCATTCCTCCCACCACCAGGGGGGCCCATAGCTGAGACAAGCTGGAGGTCGACAAGAGCAATCCTGGAGGTATCCTTCAGATCGTACCTAACATAGCAACAGGGATAAAGGTCTGTCTGTGAAATGACCAGTGCTTTCATGCAGTAAATTTAGTCTTTTACAGCTATATCTTGTGCTGGTTTTATAATGAAATTGGTCTGTAGTAGTGAATGGTTCATACCAGTTTCCATGGTCTATGTACTGTCGAAGAAGCTCCACAGGAGGCTGTGCTCCAAACTGTTCTAGTGCAGGCATGTTCATGTCATCCACAAAGATGACACACTTCTTTCCCATGGGGGGCCCAAACACCCCCTTCCTTCTCTTATCTAACCTGGACATGATGATATTCTGGAGGATGACATATATACGGAATAAAGGATAAAAAATTAAAAGAATTATCCTCTCTTGTTTGATTAGATCATTTCCTCACATAATGTTTATGATTAATAAAGTACTTCATCTATCTATTTCCTGGTAATTACAACATTTCTCTCTGGAACATTCTTTCATCCGTGGTTCCTAAATTCTCACCTGGGTTTGGTTGGAACTAGTGCGGGCTGAAAAATTGATGAAGAAGGGTAAATAGCGGTCTTTGTCCAGATTGTTCATCAGTTTCTCCTTCACATACACTGACTTCCCAGTGCCAGTAGGACCAACAAACAGGAGAGGCCTGGGCAGAGATATAAAAAATGCAACAAACAAAAGAAATAAATCAATTTTGTGAGACTAAATAAATAAATTCAGGTTGAAATAAAATTAGTAACAATGAGGAAAAACAGTGTGTGTGGCCCTGGCAGAAGTCACAATAATTTATGGTAATAAAGCACTTTTGTGTTGATCATTGCCACTGCAACCCTTGAGAATACTGACACTCCATAGTTGATGCATAGGTCCAAGAGGTAGGTGTAGCGAACAGTGTCTATGGTAGGAACAATAATCTCCTGCACTTTGGTGTTTTTGTCCCCCAGGCTGACATTCTTGATGCCATCATTCCAGTGAACCCAGCGGCCTTTTCCTTTAAACTGTATGAGAGATAACAGTCTGATTTACTAAAATAAAAACAAGTGAAATACACCTGACTAATGTGATTACACAGTACCTCATAAAAATAGTCATACACCAGGCCTTTCTCATCCATGGGGCACTCCCATTTTCCCACAGTGGTGGGGACTGGGGATTCTTCAGTTTTTCCTGAAATGATCACCCTGAAGAACTCACTAAACTTCTCTCTGCTGTCTGCATCACAACTGCCACCCACAGACCACACCAGGGAGAAGGCAAAAGCTGCCTGCGATCATACAAAGCGAGAAGGGAAGGTGTCATATAAAAATCTAATTCAACTGAAGCAGAAAGTGCAAATACAAAAACAGCAAAATATTTGCATGGAAGTTTGCAGGTCCAAAGCAAGAGTTTTGAATAAACAATGTTTACAACAATCATTATTCAAAATGATAAATGATCCAGCCTTTTTACCATGATCCAGGTCCGAACATTTTTATCTCCAGGATCTGTCTTTATAGGTTCAGTGAGCAGCATCTCAAACAGTCGACACAAGGACACCACAGTGTTACTGTTGCTAGTGGAAACAACCTCCTGTAAACAAAACCATAATCGGGCATGACAAAACTTCTGTATTTTATATAGAAATAAATGTAAACTTATAAATGTTCTACAGATACTTGTGTTTAGATTTTTCTGGGGATTGGGGTCACTTACTCTGCAGTGTTTACGCAGCATCCTGAGGGCAGGTGGCAGGAGCCAGTGGAAGAGCTCTAGCAGCAGGGAACGGTTGTCAGGGCTCTGCAGGGCATCAGGAAGAGAGTCCATCCAGGAGATCACTAAGGGCTCCCAACCCAGCTGAGACGGTTCCATGTAGATCATACCACATCGACTGACTGTGGCAGGCTGCAGTGAGAAAATAACCAAGCATGACCTTTTTATAACATCCAATTAGATCCTGTAAGTACTCTAGCCCTACCTGTATTGTGTTTTTGAGGCTAATACTTTTCAGTATTACATGTGACAAAGTATGCTTAAAATTTTACCAAGCTATAGTACATACTGAGCTGTAAATATTCCAGCTGATAAATCAACCTGTCACTGCCCTCTAGTGAACAAACTATGTACTGAGGGGTGACTTCTAAATTATGTCAAACCTTGTTTGCATCAAATATCCTCTGCAGTCCTATCAAACATGTTAGTGGCCCTCCAGAAAACGCACTAGCAACTGTTAAACTTTAAGATGGGATAATCCAACTAAAGTAATTTCTTTTACTCCAAATATTTAACTTACAGAGGCCTGTGACAGATCCATCGCTTCAAAAATCAGACTCATTTGACTGGACATCTGGATGATCTCACCACTCATCAGGCACAACTGTAGAGGAAAAGGTAAAGCAATAAAGATCTTATTAATAATGTGAAAACGATTCAACTACTATATTGCAAAAAAAAATGCAATTCTTTACCTTTTTGTTGTCATCCAGCACAGTGTTCATGCTCTCAATCCACAGTGTATCTATGGGACCATCAAACACCACCCATTTACGGTCTGGTGTTTCAGATGATGCAAATTCACGAAATGTGTTGGCCACAATCCCATCTGTCCACTACAAGTGAGGAAAAACAATAAGTGAACAGAAAAAGAGGAAGAAAGGGATACCTGTTGTCTACATCAATACTGTGAAAACCACAGGATCTGTAATACGGGATAAATAAAAGAGGATCCAAGGCACAGGCGTACCTCATGGGAAACTAGATCAAACTGTCCAAAGAGCTGTCCCATGGTGATGGACTTTGGATTCAAAGTCCTGAAGATGACCTTCTCCTCTTCACCATACCCTTTCTCATTCATGAGAGTCAGAGTGTCAGCTAGCACATGTAGCACTTTGGTCTTTCCAGCAAAGGGCTCTCCAACCAGCATGAACCTGAAATTAAAAAAGAACACTTTCATGCAATATTGTGTTTCACATACTCCCTTCAAGCCATGTCTCAATCATGTGAAGTAATGTATAACTGGAAAGATGGTAAGGAGGATATCAAAATATGGTAACATGGGAAATTGATATATAACATACCCATGCCTGACTATCATCATCTCATATGTCTGAATCATCTTCTCTAAGAAGACTTCTGTTGGCTGTACATTGTGATTTTTACAGCACTCTGCAGCAGTCTCCAGAAACAGCTGCCAAACATATGAAAACATTGATATTAATATACAACAGAGTGTTAGAAAATGCATAACTGTGCTTAGATTTAGTACAAGAGAATAAGTAATGACATTAACATATATACTCACCTGATAATCAGCCTCAGGAAGGGAGATACCTGGAAACAAATCACTGGTGATCCCATTGAATAGCGGAATATCATGGGAGAGAAACTTGGGCTCATTAACATCCTTTATGGACCTCAGGAGCTGAGTGTTACAATATGTGGGAAAAAAGTGCAAGGGTCAGAAAGAGCAAACCAATTAACAAACCAAAAAAGTTCACAATTAGGATACTGTATGGACAAATGTATGGCAAATGCAGTACAAATACCAGCATGTCCTCATTCTCATCAGGAAACTTGAGCTTGAGATTTCCTGCAGCCACAAGTACAGCTTTGACAGCCCTCATGCCATAATCATAATGGAACTGGGACGAGAGCTGCTCAGAACAGAGCCTGTAGGTCATCACAATCTTTACGGACAGTGGTTTGGCATTGAGGAAGCCATATGAATACAGAGAGATCTCTGCTATCAGTGCGTAGTTGGGGACCATCATGGCCACTGTTCGGAACAACACCTGCACAGAGAAAAGACAGAAAAATCAAGTAAATCTGTTACTGCTGATGTTTGACAGTAGCACATTTTCTTATACTATGTGACATTATATGCAAGGGGTTCAAAAACACCATCAGTGCAACACAATGTTTAATCTGATGTTGGGAAGTCAATTAAAATTATTTGAGAAGTTGATTAATATCATAAATAATGCAGAGCATGTAAGAGCTAATGTATTCATAACTGACATTGCAAACTGACAATGTGTGATAAAATATTTCACTGATAAAAGACCTTGAGGTTGTCTGGGAGCTCTGAGCGTCCTGCATAGCCAGGGTTCATTGTTATAGACACAAAGCAGTTGGGATTGAGTTTGAGCATTGTCCCTTCGAAGTCAAAGTACTCCAGCTTCTGCTCGACGGCCCTCTGGATGCAGAGTACTTGTTGGGCCACTACAGACAGCACCTCCAGCTCAATACGGTTGAACTCATCAAAGCAAGCCCATGCACCAGATGAAGCCAGACCTTTAAAAAACTATGAGAGAATACACCAAAGTACAAGTTAAAACATGATGTTTTAACATGTATAACTGTGGCATTAGAATAATATAAATCCAAAATTTCCTGCGGGTGTTACTTTGCCCATAGCAAGATAATCCAATCCGTCAGAACAGTTGAAGACCACACACTGCACAGCAAGAGCTTTGGCTAGATCTTTGGTGGTTTCGGTCTTTCCTGTTCCAGCTGGACCCTCAGGTGCACCACCCAAATTCAGGTAGAAAGCTCCAATCTAAAACAGAGGTGAGTCTTTGTAATTTAGTATTAAAATATCTGATTGCTCTGCAGTATTCCAATAAAGAGTGTGACTTGTATTCATGTTTAAGCAGGCGGTTACTGTATTTTACCAGGGTTCGGTAGCATCTGTCAGTCAGTGGAGTGATGACCAGCCGCGGTGAATTCCCCAGGTACTCATAAGCGTATTTGACATCACAGTTGATTATGCGAACACGAACATTGTCATTGCTCCAGTAATAACGCAGCTGGGCTAGCCACTGAAAGTCTGTTTCATGTGATACACCTGTTAAAAGTGGACACCAATGTATTTGACAAACATTTTTCTGTGTGCCAGTGTGAATGATGAAGCAAAACACTGTTACAGTTATTAACTTTGTCTTTGTACCTTTCTCAATAAGGTCCATGACTACATCTCTGGCATGGACATCAATTGTGACCAGTGCTCCCAAAGTAATCCGAGTTTGTTTGGGCAGTTTCCCTCTCACCAGCTCCACGATATCATTCAGCTGACTCTGGAGTTGCTGATAATAGTTCTTTAAACCCTATAAAGAATAAAAGCCCAATTACCTTTATTTTTTCCTAAGTTGATGATTGTCATGATAATCTCGAGAAAAAAATTCAGGTCAGTTGGTGAGACACATCACTGCTTTGCACCTCTACACTATCAAATTTCATTAATGTTACACTATTAAGGTTTTTCATAATTGTTAAATGAAATTTTGATCTTACAATTGACCTTTTTTAGAAAAGAAGGTGTAAGAACTTACATCAGCTCCTGCTCTGATAGCTTCATGCACCTCCAAGGTCCAGAAAATCTGGGAGGTGCAAAGCACCACCTGCCCAGGCCACTCCTTGACCCACTGGCTCCGTGCAGTCTCAGCGTAGGCCTGTCAACACAAACACACTAAACCAATTAGCTGTCACTGACTCACATTTATATTCATTAATTGCCCAAACGCAGTATGTAATCTACACACAATAATGGTATTAGAGTTAATAAATTAGGGTAGTGTGCATTATTCAAGGTATGGAGAACAGTGATCTCACCACCCTAGACCGGGCCACTACATCTCTGACACTACGAAGCATCACATCCTCCACTTGCACCAACCACTTCTCCACAGCTCCTTTGGCTTCAGATGTGGAGATAAGATGGATTAGCTGAACACGCTCCCCTTCACTGCTATACATGGCCTGAGCAAGAAAAATAATTTAATGAACGTTTATCAACCACGGTGGCATGTAACAAGAACAATATGTGTGGCTGCCTTGCCTGGATATCCAGGTTGGGTAGGAAGTGCCAGTTTGGAAATGCCCTCAAAGCACTTCTTCAGATGGGGCTGCACTCGCAGGGGGTCCTTGGTCTCAGACAGAATCTCCAGCATTTCATCATTGGACAGAAAGAAGAACCTGGCCGCAGCAATGAGTATCAAAATCAGTGATATTAACAAAGAATTGAACAGAGACACTGCAAAATGTTTTTGTTTACCTTGGAAAAAAGAGACGTTTCTTCTCCAGGTAGGCATTAAGTCCTTTCATGATGCTATCCAGAAGGTTGTTGGAATCTTGAAGTTTTTCTAGCAAACCAGGCAGCGAGGTTGCCGGCAGGATCTATGATTACAAATCACTGGTTATTTCAAACAATTTATCTTTCTGATTTTTTCTTTTGGTGATCACTAAAAACCTTTTTTGACAAGTACCTTAGGGTCTTTAACACAGTGCCTCATGACCTCTTTCCAATTTTTATCAACAGTTTGGAAAAGTCGTCCCTCTTCTGGAATCTGCTGCATGATGTCCTGAGAAGAGAAGATGGGCTCCAGGTAAAGCCACTGGGCCTGCACCTTCAGCCACTCATCTATGGTTTCCTGAATGCGAAGCAGACGCTCCTCCCATAGCTGTGAGGTCAAACGACAAACAGTTAAAGCTCTGCAGGACTGGGTGTAAGCAGAGTTAAAAATACACCCACCTGGGACACAGCACATGTATTTATTATCATTAGCTAAACAGATATCTCAAAACTTGAAGCTAACCTTGATCTCATTTTCAAAAGGTTTGATGAATGGTGAGCCCCTCATTGTCTGAGTCTTCACAATTTGGTCATCTAGCATTGTCTGAATCTCATCCAGGGCAGTCAAGATAGACACTCCTGTCTCCCTGTAAGGTTGGTGGTGGAAGGAAACACCATCCCAAATATGCATCATGGTTTGCATTGCCTTCTCCAGGGAAAACTCCTGTAAAGACGCATAGTGTGGATATGTAGCATTCAACATGTAGATTCACTATTGAGGTTTTTATCAAAATGCTATAAAAACAAACACAAAATTTCAGGAGTTCTCACTTTACTAGCAGCAGCACTGATAGACTCAAATTCTTCCAGGTAAGGAGTCAGGTTCTGTTTAAGAACTTTGCGTAGTGTAGTACCAGAATTAGGAGTGAGGTCATATCCCACTATCTTTGACATCTGGTCCCAGTGGCGGGCTCTGATGCCTGGATTACACAAGATGGACACTACAGGGATATGGTCCTGTTGACACAAGCACATTCCACATAATTCTTTAGACTCTACTTACTACATGACTTTATTAATGAACCCCTTTGAAATAACAGTTACGTACATACAGTTACAGTTACATACATACCTTGAACTCTTTGATCTGCTCCATTACAGTGGAGCACAAAAGTATTGTAGGATTCTCTAGCTTCCTTGGATCGTCTTCACTAGGTCGCCGCCTGGTCTTCCCAGCAATCTTCTCCATCTCTTGCTCAGCCTTATTCTGTTTCTGTTGGAAAAACTTCAGCGTCTTGAAGATCTCCCTAAAGAACTCATCCACTTTTACCTCCATGCTCTCGCCATCTAGGTCTTGGAAGGAACCATCCATCCATCTATACACAAAGAGAATAAAAGGTTATAACACTAATATAACACACACTATAATAATTTTTTTCAATTAAAACACAACATCCATCAAACTGAAATTAGACCTGTTCTCTGTGCGCTGCCACTTTAGCACAAGTCCAAACAGCTTCTGATACGGTTCAATACTCTCTTTGATGACTTCAACTTCTGGGTAACATGTAAGGTCCCATTTGTAGAAGGCCTCTTCACTGTTAATAAAGCTGATTGTCTCCTCAGCCTCCTGGAGAAGTTTCTGAACTGTTCTGACATCTGTAACATACTGCCCAAAAAATGATAACAAGGCAATTATATCTGCAGCAAAACTCAAAGTAAATGAGTCACAGGCGCTTTGAAATATGGTTATAAAAAAAGCTCCTAACTACTGTAACAGTAATAGTTTAACATTTTGGAAATAAGCTTTTTCACTTTCTTGCCAAGAGTTAGATGAAAAGATCAGTATCAGTCTTATATCTGTCTGTTCAATATGGCGGTGTGATGGGAGCAAGCCAGGTGCATTGATGTCTTTGATGATCTTTAGAGGTGATGGTGGGCAGATTTGTTACCTTTGGGACAGAGCCAGGTTATGCTGAATCTAGAAACATATTTACTGTACAGATATGAGAGTGTTATCAGTCTTCTAACTCTCTGCAAGACAGCAAATACATGTGTTTCCCAGAATGTTAAAGTATTCCTTTAAGGTTATTTGAAAGCGCCAGTGACACTGTACCTGCTGCATCATATCCAGCTCTGAGCAATGTGGGAACTCCTCTATTCTGCGTCCCAACTTCTCCAGCTGTACCATTAATCTTTCTCTTTTAGCAAGCAGCTCCTGTTCCCCTTTCAGCTTGGCAGATTGCATCACCTAGAAAATGACAAAACTCTCTTGAATCAGGTCATCCTTAAAAAAAACATCCATGATATATTGTTATAGGCAGACACAGGAGCATTACCTCATCACTGAGTTCAAAGTCATGGAGGATGTTTTCTGGCCAGCGAAAGACAGTCGTATTAAGCTCCAGATCCTCTGGCTCAATGATGTGGACATCCAGGAGGTAAATCACTCTGCCGTAAGCCTCCTGTCAGAACACAGTTTAGTAGTGAATGATGTTATGAAGGAATGATGATATTTTGTAAGATACAACAGGTAGAACCAATCATGAGGGTGTTTACCTTTATTTTTTCACTCAGCTCTGCAATACCCTTTGTTTTTATGAAATTTATGTAATCAATCATCTGAGTCATGTCCTCTGTATTTTCTGGAACTTTCAGAGCTTTCTTTCGGATGGTTTCAAATTCAGAGCAGATCCTTCGAAAAGACAAATGTAAACATAAATAGATCAAAACGTAAACATTTAAAAATGCAGGACAGTTTTGCTTGCGAATGTGACAAGAAGTTACTCACTGTAAATTTTGCTCACGGTGGCTAGTGATCATTTTCTTCAGAAGTATTTCAGCATAGGTTTTGGCTTTGTTGGCCAGCCCTTGTTTCAGCTCTTCACAGTCCAGATGGACCATTGTGAAGTGGGCTTTTGCTGGGAGTCTGATAATCTCCTTTGACAGAGCACGAAACTCCTCCACTTGCTTTAAAAAGCAGTGAGATAACACATTGACAATCATCAGGAAAACTGGTTACAAGGTGAGTATAGTATTATGCAGCATGAATGAAACTTCATTATTTGTTACCTTAGTGTACTGGTCAAAAGAGTGCTCCTCTTCCATGAACATCTCCACTCGAGCCTGTGCAGTTCCATTGACCAGCCAGTCATAGTTGTCGACTGCAAAATAAAACAGAGAAGTCAGCAGTGAAGTGGATTAATTCCCACTTCAATGGCATGATGATAGGGAATGACTGCATTATGGAACATCACCATAACTCTGGAAATGTTTGTCAGTTTCCTCTAGGTTCCTGCACAGAGCGGTCTTTAAAGTGTCCTGAGCCCAGGCAAGGATGTGATCAGCCACCTTAGCATCCACAAACGAAGATGTGGTTTGCGTCAACCAAGACTGGACCGTCTGTACTTTCTGTTGATGAATTTCATAGAAATCAGTCATTAGCTATCAACTATTAGTTCAAAATGCAATTTGGTAATTTTCCTTTGACTGGCTATCACACAAAACTTCACCTGCAGAGTACTTGTGATGACATAAAGAATCTCAAAAACAGCAGCTTCCAGGTCTTGCAAGGTTGGGTAAATTTCCATCTTTTCATCATCAAATGTCAAGGCCATACGGAAGAGGGGGCAAGCGGTGGTGATTGCTTGGATCAAACAGATTGACAAACTCCTCTACACTTGTCTGAAGCAGGGATTTCAACTAGGAGTTTATAAAAGAAAAATGTCTGTGAGTCTTAAGATCAGTATCACATAATTATTATATCTAAGTACCGTCTCGGATGTCAGTAATGACTGAAATAGCCTTACCTTAAATCATTACTGTCTGTTCTCAAGTCAAAATTAAATCTAAAATCAGCATTATCTCACCTGATTGGAGATGAGCGTGGATGCACAGTCATAGAAGGAGTCCAATTTCTCCTCCTTAACTCCTTTCAGAGTCTCTTTACTGGTTAGTAAGTGGATGACTTTGGGAAACCAGGTGTTCATGATACGATCTTCTGTCCTCTTACACTCCACAGCCATTTTGTTCTGTAAGCTCTTACAGTCCACAGATCCTGAGGCCCTGAACCAACAGAAGCCAAAATTAAATTTTAAAAAATTGTCCTCGTTATGTGCCTATTTTAACAGTACCATGTTACATTCGTATTACCTGCATCCTGAAAGATCAACCAGGACCAGTGGAGAAAATGTCGTGTGGCCAATATCCAAGATAATTTGCATTACCGGATGAAGAACGTGCAGATTTGTTTTTATCATCTTGCGGCTTCTGATAAAGCTATCATGCCATGGCTGAGAGAAGTCGAGACTTCTGCAAAAACATTGGACATGTATTTTACAAAAGGCCATTAAAAACAGATCGTCTACTGTTATTGTGCATTGATAATTTGCTCTCACTTTGTTTGGGTAGCTGTCTGTTTTTCTGAGATAAGTTCCTCTTTCTGTGGATCTTTTAGTACTGTGTCCACTAAAAGAAGAAAATATGTCACAATGAGATGTGGTTCACCTGTAGTCTACATCATGTACTCCACGAGTACAGGCACGCACACACACACACACACACACACACACACACACACACACACACAAATAACTGGAAATACCTGTGTGCTTGACAATAACATTGCGGAAGTCATCACTGACTTCCATGCAGAGCTCCTGTAGCAGTTTAGTTGTCTGAGGGCTCTCTTTAAGTTTTGGTGGGACTCTGGAAACAATGGCGTCCAACCATTGCTGCTGGATGGGAGTGAATGGGCGGCTCTCCAGACGCTGCCTCAGGAACACATAGTTCATCTGCAAAAGAGGCCAAAATAAAATAACAGATACAGTACAGGGTTTAGTCTCTCGACAGGTGAGATTTAAAACTAAAAAGAAAACTCACCCTACGCTTCCTTTCCTCACTAAGCATCTGTAATGAGATAGTATTGAGATATACCATGTTATATTATGCAATATTTGGGTGTAAATTAATATTCAAAATGTATGCATAGTTAGTGGGATACTTGTCGTACAGAGGCTGGAAGCTGAGGCTCTGGTGAATGGCTGCGCAGTACTCTCCTCTCTTTGCTCTGTCGGTAAGTTTCCATTGCTCTAGACACCCTGTAATAATTCAGTCAACAGTCTGTTACATCGCAGGAAACCCAGTAGTCAATATAATGAGTAACTGTCTAAATTAGCTAGTGGGATCATCCTTTAGAGGTCTGGCTATAAGTGAAGTATTGGCAAAAAACATACAATCTCATATGAACTTGCTCTTGTTGCACTTTACTCCTTCTGTGCCTCAGCAAGCTCTTATGAGCTTTTATCTTCTCCACTATCTCCTCCTTGGCAGCTGTGCTCTGCTCGATGTCTCGCCGCTGCTGCGCACCTTCAATCGGGGGCAAAACTGGAAACTGTAACATGTCCCTCACCGCTGTGGTGTTTAAAACTCCGGGAGAGGTAGACATCTCTGGAAAAGAAACACTGAAAAGAACCAGAAACGAGACACACAAGGTTTGAGGCTGAGTTACAGCTGTTGTAAATTAACGCTAGGGCTAATTTCCAGTTGGTGGCAGCTGACCCTGAACAAGTAGCGGTCATGTCGCACTTAACAACCTCAAAAGTTAATTGTAGTGAATAACAACAGACTAGTTATAGTTTTACCTGTTCGTTCATTCAATATTTTCTCGGTTTGGTTATATAATTAATAGTGAAGTTCAATTATTCACTTATTCACTTCGCTTCTAAAAGCTCTCCTGACTGAAGTTAACAACATTGTTACCACAGAAACAGCAAACAGGGTAACCACAGGAGGGAGGCGGGGCTTGTCATGTTTATACCTGTTTCAAATCTGCAAGCTTATTGTGTGACATGCAAAAACTTGAATAAGAATTAAATAAACAAGAAATACATTTAATAACACACACATTCAATAATAATATCATGTAAAAGTAGTTATGAAAATATCATAGATTGCTGCACTGATGTGGGAAGTATTGTATTTTGATATAATAGTTTCTTCAATTTTCTTTACAAATTTTGCTCATTTGGTGAGATAAGCATACATTTATGTGAAGCATTTTATTCCTGCCCAAAACAGAACTACTCCTCTGCCTAAAAGGATGTTTTCAATATATCCACGGAGTACAATTAGACATCAATTACTTAAAGGAAATAACAATAAAATAGTTATATAACAATAGTTTAATATAAAAACTAACAGTATTGAACGCTAATATAACAAACCACTGTAAATTATGCAAGCAGAGAAAATTGAGTTATGTCCATACACCGTTCGACCTGTATCCAGTCTCAAATAGTCATGCAATTCGTTTAACTTACTGTAGGGGGCAGCAGTGTGTAGTTTACAGTGCCGGAAATAGGAGAGGAAGAAGAAGAAGCAGCAGCAACAGAAGAGGTTCCCCTCCGCTAGCTAGCTAGCTACTGCTGGGAAGTAGCGACAAAAATTTCAGGTATTGTGAATAAAGTAACCATTATATTTGCATAGGGTTGTAGATGCATATCAATAGAATATAGTGAAATAGAACAGCACTCACTCGGGATGTGTATGTTCGATATAAATGCACAGAAAGGCGGAAGTTGTCTTTGTTTTCATTCGCGTTGACGAAAGTCAGGCTTCAATGTTGTGTTTTTCATCGAAGGCCCCAAATGTTTTGACTGTGGATTTCCGGTGCCGTGTTGCTGCCAAACTGAAGAATAAATTACCAAAACAGTTAAAATGTTATATAATCGTTCTTGCCATGAGTTTAAAATGTCATTCTGTTAACTGACAAGATCATCATTCTCTGCTCTTTCAGGATTTTATCATAATGAGTTATGCAGAGAAGCCGGACGATATAACAAGGGAAGAGTGGATGGATAAACTCAACAATGTCCACATTCAGAGAGCTGATATGAATAGGCTCATTATGAACTACTTGGTGACAGGTGAAGGAGTATTCTTTGTTACTCGCAGTTTGCTCTCAGTTGTCTAAACAGATCAGTTGTGCCTGGCGTCTGAATGTGGAATGTGCAGGATTTCACCACGATTTCTGTCCAACAGAGGGCTTCAAGGAGGCAGCGGAGAAGTTCAGGATGGAGTCTGGAATAGAGCCCAGTGTGGATTTGGATTCCCTAGATGAAAGAATTAAGATAAGAGAGATGATCCTGAAGGGACAGATCCAAGATGCCATTGCGTTGATCAACAGTCTGCACCCAGAACTGCTGGATACTAACCGTTACCTCTACTTTCACCTACAGGTAAAGTAAAACACAGTGCAGATGTCTCGGCTTTGTTCTTTCAGAGATGTCATTTGTACTGCATATTTTAATGTTTGAGAGTGTGTGTGTGTGTGTTTGCAGCAGCAGCATCTGATTGAGCTGATCCGTTTGAGGGAGACTGAAGCTGCCCTTGAGTTTGCCCAGTCCCAATTAGCAGAGCAGGGGGAGGAGAGCCGAGAATGTCTGACTGAGATGGAGAGGACACTGGCCCTGCTAGCATTCGACAACCCTGAGGAGTCACCTTTTGGCGATCTGCTCAATATGATGCAGAGACAAAAGGTAGGGTCAAAGAAAATTATTAAAGTTCCTCTACTTTTGTCTTGCACTTGGTCTTTCTGTTTGATTAATGTGCTGCATATATTCACATTCACAAGGAGTAGATTAGTTTAAACTGATGCTGAAACTGATGTAGTTTTGTGTTGCTGGCTGTGTTTCTCCTTTAACTGCTTAAAAGGACCAATTATGTCACAAGGAGTACCTTTCAGCCTGTTAACAAATTCTGTAGTCTAAGAAAATGACCCTAAAAGTGTAATCAGGCAGGGTTATGTCAGATTGGGAGAACGCTTATGTTAAGATGTTGGGACTTGGGGTTTGAAATATACTGGCATTTGACAGACATGGGGGGGGTTAAATAAACAGCATAAATGTGTTGAATTATGGGAATTTTAGGATCCACTTTTCATGACTCATATAGGGAACAAAAGGTCAGGATATCTCAGCCTGTGCCCCTTTTTTAAAAAACTCTCCCCCCTTGTGAGTACGCCAACTGAATGAAAGCATATTAACTGTTCCATAGTGAAAGTATTGAGAGCAATAACATGTATGTGCCTTTGTCTTTCAGGTGTGGAGTGAAGTGAATCAGTGTGTGCTAGACTATGAAAACAGAGAGTCAACACCCAAACTGGCCAAGCTCCTGAAACTACTGCTGTGGGCTCAAAACGAACTTGACCAAAAGAAAGTGAAGTACCCCAAAATGACAGACCTCAGCAAGGGAACCATCGAAGACCCAAAATAAGGACCCACAGTGAAAACATACCACAGCATTATAAAACGGACACATTTCCTTTATCTATTTATATCCCAACAAACTGACTCATATAGAGTACAACCTTTTCTTTTTGTAAGGGTTGCTTTTTGATACTTCAGTAACGTAGAATGTGCAAACTGGATTGATGGCATTTTAAAATGACTTCTCACACTAAAATAACATGCATACCATTATTTTACTTGATATTATAATTTACATATTTTGTTTATGTAAAATGAGTATATTTCAGTTACACTAGTTTTTCTGTCTGTTGGCAGGGAAAGTTGTTGGCATAGGAAGGTGTGAATAAAGCCTAAATTAGGCTGTCACTTTCTGTGTGTGACCACTCAGAAGGGGTTTGATGTTCAGGGAAAATGGTTGGCTTAGTGTGCACTGCCTCAAATAAACATTCTTTTTCCTTACATAAAACATACACATTTCAGCTGGTAGTCTCTTAGCTAGTACTCTTATGTGACGGCGATAGCCAAAGCAAGATACTTGGGATGTTTCAAACTACTGTGACTTTGAAAGTTAAATTCAGCTGCAGATTTGTATTGCGTTATTGCTTAAGCTGGCGACAGCAAGAACAAAGAATAGAGAAACTTTCAAGCTATACAGCACGGTAGCAATTAAAACAGGTAGGAGCAAGATTCCTGGAATGCCATGGAGTTTGCAGCGTACGTTAAAGGCAGCCTTGGTTTCATATTGTTATAAAATAGAGATGATATTGAAAGATGTGAATGGATAAATCTTATGTCCACAGACATGGGGACACTTTTACAGATGGATTACTTACATGTATGGAACAAGTAGCTCTTCTTCAAAATTTGATGTGCTTTTTTTTTGCTGGTATATTATTTTGCAATAAAAGTGAATTTTTAAACTGGGCAAGTCATAAAAGACTGTAGAGCTTGGTGTGTTTTTAATTCTGCAAATTTCAAAGTGGTGCAGAAGCAGAGTTGGAAAGTAACTTAAGTACATTTACTCATGTTCTGCACATATGTACAGTTTTTAAGTACTTTTACTTCCTGTTTTATGTCACTTTATGCTTCAGCCTCACAATGTTGGAGAAAGAGAGATACTGTACTTTTAACGCCACTAAAAGTATCTGACAGATACAGTGACTCCAATTCACAAAGATTGTTAACCAATTGCCCAAGTAGTTAAAATAATCTCCATTTACACCAACTACAAGATTAAAATGCTGCCAGTAACAATAAAATGTTTCAGTAACAATAACCCAGCAACGTATATTATTATTGTTCTGTACTTAAATAAAAGTGTCACTTGAACATAAACTAGAAAATAATTATCAAGAAAATTGATTTAAATATGAGTTTTGCATATATGACATTACTGGATAATTACTGATGCATTAATATGTAAGTAACATTTTATTGTTGTGGTTGGTTGAGGTGAAGATAATTTAAACTATTTTATATTATCATAAAATAAGCTGTCAAATAAATGCAGGCCTACTATAAGTATAAAGTAGCATGAAATTGAAATACCTCAAATAAGTACTTAACAGCACTCACTAGTACTTGATTAAATACTGTTTATCAGTATTTCTACTTAAACATCAAAAAGTGCATTTTGCTGATAATACTTCTGCACAGGGATGAATTACCATGTAGGCTCAGAGGCCACAGAGGCCAGGGGCACCTGCACCAGAGTCTCTGTTTGAAGTGATTGTTGATATTTGCATGTGGTCAGAATCAAGAGTTCAGTTTCATTAATTAAAAACTGCCGCATACTGAAGAAAAAGTAAAATAACCTTACTACTTTTGCATCTTTAGAACCTATGTCACTTTTTTGTCAGTGTGTCAGTGTGCAGGCAGTTTTCTATGGGACTATTTCTTGTTTGAAAGTCATAGAGCTCAGTTAAAGGACACACAAATGATCACAATGTAACACAAAACGACCACAAACAACATGACTGTGCCTTTATAATAACATTTATACCTTATGTAATTCAGTGTTTTTACATTGTGGTACAACTTTAACTTGAGTAAAGGATGTGACTTCTTCCTCCACCACCACAGGCACTGTAAGGGAGCTGGTAAAAGTTGTGCTGAATGCAGATTATTACATAACGATTGCCTCCTAACTCCAAACAGCCAGGAGCAGACGGACCATTAAAACAACCTTGTAGGCAGCACTGCGCATATCTGTACCCCGCAGCAGCTTCTCAGGAACGGGCACCATCACGACTTCATCCGGCAAGGACAGGTCAGTAGGAGAGAGTACATCCTGGTGCTCTAACGATGCTCCCGTAGACGACGCTGTTATATTTTCTATATTGCACCGTCATGACTGGAAAAGCACCGCAGCCCAGGGGCGTCTCTCTCCGGCGTTTTTGGGTGATACTGTAACGGCTGAAACGGGCTGACCAGGCAGCTGAAAACAGGGTTAGCGAGGAGGTTAAAAAAAGACTAAATCACTTCCTGATGAACCCTACCGATCAAAAGAAGAACTGCGTGGCTGAGTGGAGGAGGCTGGGGAGAAAAACTGACACGTGGATTACTCCTCCTAGGGCATCAGGAAAAACAGTCTTCCTCCTCTAGCTCAGTTCCGCGACCATCGCTTGAGGTCCTGTTCGTCCAGTCTTTCGGGTTACGGATTTTAAACGTCGAACAACCCTCCCGAGATGTGAAACGGTTACGCGGAGAAGGTTTGTCTCTCGCTGAAACGTGCACTTTTCTCACTATCGACCCCGGAAAAATAAGAGCTCCAAAGTAAATAGCCGAAGCGGTTGAGAGGAGGCTGCCGTTACCTCGCGTTGAATGGCAGTAATTCAAAAATATGGCAAGAACTATGGTCCAGATTTGGTCTGTCACAAGGAAAACCATCCGTCCGACAAGATCGGAGTCCCTGGGTGTCATAAGAAGTGGCCGGAACACAACACGAACTGGTCAAGGTAATGTTATCTTCAAAACCTTGATAGACATATATTCAACAGTGCTGATTGTTTGTCGTGTTTACCAGTGTCTTAACCCAACAAATTCCCCCTATAAGAACCAAAACCTGACACTTTTACATTAACTGTTTGGTCTGTAATAACCCTAGAGGTCATTCACCAGGCAGTATAGAAACATATCCGCGCTTTTTGTAACTAAAGTACCTCTGTGTCTGGAAGTGAAATGACACATCATCAATGGCGTTTCATGGTTCAGAGCTCTTAAGATGTAGCTGCCACATAGACCACATGCTTTATAAAGAAAGAAGGAAGTAAGTCATACTTCCTGTGTGAAAAATTGATTGTGATACAGTAATATTAGATTATTATACTGTTGTGACACCAAACTCTTTCCCTAGTTTTTGGGGAAGTTGCACTTATTCCCTATTGATGTAAAACTGTCACATGCTTCATGTGTTAGGAGACATTTACTGTGGGGAAACCAAATTGGGTGAAGTGATTTCCTCCCCCCTGTTATATAATCAATCCCCCTATCTACTTTTTAAGTCCAAAGTTTGTTTCCAGTTGTTGCCTCTGTTCGACTAAATAATTCAATCCCATCCTCCTCCCGTGCAGGCCAGTGGCGAGGGTATGGACAGTGGTGCTGCTGCTGGGGACGTGCCTCCTCTACTGC
This sequence comes from Lates calcarifer, assembly GCF_001640805.2. Classification (NCBI taxonomy): domain Eukaryota; kingdom Metazoa; phylum Chordata; class Actinopteri; family Centropomidae; genus Lates; species Lates calcarifer. Next base: position 17,053,354 of record NC_066838.1, on the reverse strand, counting down.
GCTCGCGTGGCAATGCCCATCTGCGCCGTCACCATGGCAGAGCAGTTCAACTGGACCAAAAGGGAGTCCGGCATGGTGCTGGGCAGCTTCTTCTGGGGCTACTGCTTCACCCAAGTGTTTGGTGGCTACGTCAGTGACCGGTAGGAAACGTTTTATTACGTGATAAGATAATGGGCTGAGGGTTACCGGATCCTACCGTAGGTCTGCCAGTAATAGGAATGTTGACTGTGATACTGGTTTTCAGCTGCCACCTCTTTTGGCTTCCTGCTCATCAAGTGTCATTTGCAAGCTGGCAGTGACGCAAAAGCTGTTTGCTCACCCTGGACAGATAATATACCAAATAAATGTTTTCCCTGTGTTATCATGTTGTTAACGGTCATAGGCTCACAGTGTAATAAACTGATAGGCTGCTTGTGTATTTTCACCGGTGTGAAATCTGAGATAAGATGAGCCGCCTCTCAAAACCTTTACATGATCCACGAAAAGTTGAATCGAGGGCAGCTGGACTTGGCTGTAGATTTTCTTGGATAACCATGACCCACATGACTTTACAGACATCTTTAGGTGATGTAAGCTGATCTCTGAGCAGCCAGGAGCTCAAGCTAATACACACTGTTCTGTATATTGTGCATCCACAGGGTGGGAGGTGAGAAGGTGCTCCTGCTGTCTGCAGCAGCCTGGGGGTCGATGACAGCCTTCACCCCAATCCTGGCCCACTTCTGCTCCCAGCCAATCCTCTCCATGACACTGGCCCGTTTCCTCATGGGCCTGTTGCAAGGTGAGACGGGTGGCGTGCTAAGATGAATCACAGCTTGAGGTTAAGTCGGCGATGAAACATAGTCGTCGTTTCCAGGCCTCGAAAAAGATTGTCCTATGCATTTTTTAAAGATCTGGAAGGACAGAATTAATTAAGACAACATGAAAGCACACAGACACATGATAAAGTCGTAGTCAGTTAAGCCTATTTCTTGTTCTTTAACAATCAAACACTCTTATTTGTCACTTTGTGTTGCATTCTGGCATGAAACTTGTTTCATTTTAAAGCCCTTTAAGAGCTAAAACTGATGTGATTTACAGGTATCATATCATCTGTTTTTAGAAATTGAAGATCATTACGTTTGTTGAGTAACCATCTGACATTTAAAGACCTCTGTTTGTGACCCGTATGAATTACAACATCATTATTATTCACCGCCTTTATGACATTTTCATATCTGGCTTGAGAACACAATTGAATGTTATTCATAGGTGTGGTGATGTAGGAAAATCTCTTTGGCGGGTGCTGCTATTTCTGAATCACAATCAGTTCAGCACCTGCAAAAGCATTTGCCATGTTATTCATATCACTCAAAAAATCTACCATTTCCCCCACAAATTCATATGTTATTTTGTGTGATGAGATGGTAAAAAAATCCCCCCCTCTTTGATTCTTTTTGGGATTTCTTCCTGAATGTTCTCCCTGATTGTGTTTTCTGCCTTGATCTTAGGCGTTCATTACCCGTCTCTCGCGAGTCTGTGCTCTCAAAAGGTGGTGGAGAGTGAGAGAGGCTTCCTCATGAGCACCGTGGGTAGTGGCTCCTACCTGGGGTGAGTCAAGTGTTATGTAACGACTGGGGGGGGAATGGTGGGAATGGGATGAGAGTCTCTTGCCAGAAAATCACTGCTGTGAGTTCATTGGAAAGCTGGGTCTAGCATGATTCCACAATCACTTGTAATACCTGTTAGTGTTTAGAAAAAGTCATTTCATATCTGATACTTGCACATGCCTAATCAAGTGCTTTACTATGTTGAAACATTGTTATTACAGGGGTGTGTTTGCGTGACTTGTCATGTCTTGTTGTGACCTTTTTTTTCCAGCACTCTTGTGATTGGAGGGGCTGGCTCCCTCATGTTGGACCTGTATGGCTGGGAGAGTGTTTTCTATGTCTCTGGTCTCCTCTCAGTCCTGTGGGCCTACTGCATGTGGAAATATCTACTCAAAGGGGAAGGTAAGGGAGGCTTTAACTGCGCCGACAGTATCTGCGGTGTCACTGCATGCTCCTATCTTGTAGCCACTTATTTGTATAATTGGAGTCAGTGTCCTCTTGTATGCCCACGTGCCTGCATTCATCTGTTTTTGCAGGCCCTATCATCACTCTTGAGTCCCTGGGAAGCGGTGGGCCCCAATCCAAACTGTCCAGGAGACATTGGTTGCGGCTCCTCAAACAACCTGCAGTCTGGTGAGATAAGGATAAAGGAAGTGTGTGTGTGTGTGTGTGTGTGTGTGTGTGTGTGTGTGTGTGTGTTTGTGTGCGCATGTGGGTGTGTATGTATGTGTTCTGTCCTCTGTGTGTACAGCTATCCATACACACAGCTGTTTGTTTGATCTCATATTTGGACGAATGAGCAACTGTAATTTTGCCTGCTTGAGTCAGGAAGTTCTGCTGTAACCCTGTGGCTGTATTACAGCAATATCCAACCCCTGAGATTCTGTGTTTTGAAACCGTGAAAATATGAGTCAGGGGCCAATCTAGAAATTTAGAAGAATAATTTAAGAGGAAGAATGTAGAGACGTCTAAAAACACATCTCAGTCTTGACAGATCATAAATTAGTAAGCAGGTTTTTCTAGTACAGCTGTTTCTGTGGACTCACAACCAGCTTTTATATGTTCTCAGCTGTCTTTCAGTGTCTCTGGTATTGAGTTCTTCCATGTCCTTCCTTTCCTAGATATTTATATACTGTAATGCAACTGATATGTGCCATTTTCAGTGACAAGACAAACCTCTGTGGTTTTATTTGATGTATCCACCTTGAGGGTAATAGAAAATATATTAGTTTGGTTGCTTTGGGATTAAACTATTCAAAAAAACTTGCTGTTTGCCTTGCCACAGATGTGATTTAGAAAGGAAAACAATAGATGTCAAACAAGTAGTACAGATACAAGCCTCTGTCAAAATCAGCGAGACAGTGTTCAAACAAATATGGCATTGTCTTTGTTAACAAACAACCTTTTATATGTGTAAATGTAGCTGCAGTGCACTTATTCTGTCTGTCTCTCTACATTCTCCGACCAGTGCTGTCATTGTTACGCACCTCTGCACAGCGAGCACCTTCTTCACTCTCTTGTCATGGCTGCCAACATTCTTTAAAGACACTTTCCCGGATGCCAAGGTAAACACGCTACCTGTTCACCCTCCCTTTGATCACATATTTGACCTGAAGATTACAGGCTTCGAAGACAAAAAGACTCCTGGGACTACCAGGCTGTACTCAGGCACAGCAGTGCTCTGAGCTAACTACTAACACTAGAATGCTAACTACCTCACAAAAGCTAACTGCTAATATGCTGATGTTAAGCAGCTTTAACATTTACCAGGCTCACCATCTTAGTTTGCATGTCAGCATATGAACATTTGCTAATTAACACTAAACACAAAGTACAGCTTAGGTTGATGGGAATGTTATCAGTTTTGCAGATAACTGGTCATAGATCAAAGTGGAAAAATTAAAAAAAAATGATGTTGGCACTAGAAGAAAAGTCAGGTGATCATCAAAAACATAATGATACACCTTTTGTAAATCATGAATGTCTGTAGAAAATTTTGTGCCAATCCACTCTGAAGATGTAGAGTTTTTCACCGGATAAATAAAAAATTTTACCTGCTCATAGCACTAGATGACAAGTCAGTGGATCATCAAAGCTGTAAGGATTCATCCTCTGGGGACCATGGATAGCTGATGTCTCAAATTTCTTGGTAGTCTATCCAGTAGTTGTCAAGACATTTCACTGTAAAACAAAATGTCAACCAGATGGTTGTGCAGCAGAAAAAGCCAGGGGATCACCAAATACATTAACGTTTATCCTCTGGGCACCATGAATGTCTTGGACCAAATTTCATGACAATCCACTGACTAATGAGATATCCCAGTCTGGACCAATGTGGTAGACCAAACGGGCTAACTGACACCCTGACTGATATTCCCCTCCATAAAAAACAGCAACCTGACAAGTGCCTAACACAACAAAATGCCCCAACACTTGGTTCCCTGAAGTTCATTCATGCCCAGAAAATGTTTTGTCTTTTCAGGGTTGGGTGTTCAATGTCATTCCCTGGTTGGTGGCTATACCCTCATCCCTCTTCAGTGGCTGCTTGTCTGACCACCTCATCAGTCAAGGTAGAGCATCTTAGGAACTGATACCAGGATTATTTGTGTAGTTAATAATTATAAATGTAGTTTATTATTGATAAAGCAGCTGTATAATTTGCCTGTCCTATTTCCTCTCTCTTATCTCCTCAGGTTTCGATACAGCCTCAGTGAGGAAGTTGATGCAGGTACAATATTTGACAGCTGCCTTATTGTTCTGTGTACATGTTACCTGTTTAATGTCACTGTGTGGATATTCTTCAGCTCACAGTGTATGAATGTCCTCTTTCCTCTTTACACTAAATGAATTCTTTAAGAATTTTGATTTATGTGTTTTTGTGTGCATTCATCCCTCTGTTAGTTTTTCTCCATGGGTGTGTCCAGTGTGTTTACCCTTCTTCTGTGTGGCAACCCCACCTTCCCCTGGGCTGTAGCATTTGTGTCTGCCACCATGGGCCTCACCACCTTCAGTCACAGGTACCGGCACCCACAATGTCCTCACACTCTTCTCTCTCTCTCTGGTCCTGAAACAAACACATTTTTTTTTTTTTTAGATTTTTAAATGTGGTGTTCCCCAGGCATCAGTTTGTCAGTTATATGTTTTGTATTGTTTTGTATGCCTCCTCTTGGCGATGCCATTTTAAAACCATTACATTCATTTCCATTGCTATGCAGACAGCACTGCATAGCAGCCTCTCAGACATTAAAGTGCTAAACGACCACCACTTATTCCAATGAACAAGTTTGCTTTTACACAGAAAGTATCAAATTATGCTGTCGGGCCCATCGTCTCAACTTATATTCGACCTACAGTTTGAAAGTTTGCTCTGTTGTTTGACCCAGTCAGTGCCTCTTAGTCATTCAGTCCCTTAGTGTCGTGCCGTTTTGCTTCAACCACTTCAGGAAAATTACAGTTGTAGGAGCTTATTATCTTTTATTTGTCCTGGAAGAGGTCATACCTACTAAAATGGCTCATTAATATGAACTGTAATTCTTAATAAAGCTAATTAATTACATTTATAATAACATCAGTTGTATCCTTTAAACTGTGAGGGTATGTCCCTCATTGTAACAAATGCATGACTGCATAGTCAGAAAGGGTGGATGAACGCTTGTGGGTGCAATGGAGACAAAACCAAAGAATGTGGAAGTATGAGGAAGTATCAAGTGTGTGGTTTGATAAAATCTTTTGACTCTATGTGACCTCATGATCTGGTGTTTTTATGCTTATTGGTCAGGATAAAAAATAGATTGTATCTCACATTTGTCGGTCCCTCCAGGGCCACAGTAACACTATTTTTTAATGGGCTTACTTCCTCAGAGAGAAAATGTTTTTGTTTTGTTTTTTTCATTCAGGCTCCAGAGGTGTTAAGTACAATTTATGCAGGAAACTATGCAGATACAGTAAATGATAGCAGAATATAAACTGTCCATTTCCCTGGACACAGGCCTTTATTTTCTCTTTTTTAGTTTTAGTTTTGAGGCAGTTCACCTTTTAAGATAAAACAGTTAATGACGGTTAATGTCTTTTCCAGCGGGGTGTCTGTAAATGTTCAAGATCTTGCTCCTTCCTGTGCTGGAGCACTATTTGGTAAGTTTAAAAAAAATGTTTTTTAAAACCTTTTTATGAAATTTTCATCAATATAAAACCATTAAGCACTGACCTATGTGATCATTTTTTAAAACCACAGGTGAAACTTTAATTAAGTTTTGAATTTTAAATGTGTGTATGCATTTCTTTTACAGGTGTTATGAATACATGTCGGTGCTTTCTCAGGTGAGACACTGAGAACAAACATCTGTGATGAATCTTTCACCAGCAGCTGCTGAATTATTGTGTTTGGCCTTTAACAATCTATTAAGTGAAATAATTCATTGACATCCCTAAATTCAAACTTCTGAGCTGGTGTTTCTTCTGTCAGTCATGACAGCTCCTGTGTGCAATGCATATTTCATCAAGGGAGCATGATTGAGTTTGTGTCTGATGAATAATGCAGAGAACAGAGGATGACAGTTAGTGATCCTGTGAGGGATGTAGAGTGGACTGTGACACTTCCTCTGTGGAAAACTGAACTCAGCTACCACATGGAAGCTAGTGTGTGCCATCTTTGTGACAACAATGATGACTGTATGTGTGTATGTGTGTTCCTGTGCAGGGGTCCTCATGGTGTATTTCTCGGGGTATCTCATTGAGGCCACAGGCTCGTGGGCGTCTGTGTTTGCCCTCATTACCACAGTCAACCTGCTGGGCCTCTGCACCTTCCTGGCTTTTGCCGAGGCCCGCCGGGTCGATATTGACTCCAGCAAGGTGCGCCACCACAACATCCACATCTAAATCGTTACTCATCGGAGGGACCAGAATGCTATTCCAACCAGCAGCTAGGACATTATCCACACTGGAGAACTAGCCAATGGATAGCAAGTGGCACACGGATAAAACCTGCATATAACACCCGGGAAACATAGATCGGTCCCGCGTCTGGTTAAGGAAGTACTGCAACAGTTACTGAAAAGCACACAGCAGAGTCTGCACAATGTTACCGACAAATCTTAAGGAGCTAGAGCATCGAAGCCGAGAAAAACACAGCTGTGTTAGCGGATGCTCTGTCAGCTCAGGGAGCATCTGGAAGATGGGGAACAGGAGAAAAAAAAAGAAAAAGTCTACGCTACCTCCAGGTCCCAGCTCGTGCAGAGGATGGTGGTTACATAGTTGCTGGGCTACGGTTTATGCTTGTTACAGAATGTGTTACTGAAGCCTAGAGAAGTCAGAGAGATTGTTATCCGAAAGCAGTAGCTCACTCTTTTTGGTGTGTTTGTGTGTGTGTGTGTGTGTGTGTGTGTGTGTGTGTGTGTGAAAGGAGCTGTGAGAGTGATGGATGTGTTAGTCTCAGGAGCCTCCCTGTGACAGCTGTGACAGACCAAGGTGGTGTGTTCTTACCCTGCAGGGATAGAGGGGTGTGTGGGTGGGAGCAACTGAAAGGGGGGGGGGGGGGGGGGGGGTGTTTGACGCAGGAAGAGTCCAGCACCTCATACCTGGTCTTTTATTAGTATCCCCCACTCACCCATCTCTAAGAGAACGCTCTGAGTGACACCTCATTACCCGGCCACTAATTACTTGGCAGTCGCTCTAATGTCCTGTACGATTTACCTTCTACGGTCCCCGTCTCCATAGTTACGAGCTCATCTTATTGTTACAGTTCAAGGGGGTCAGATAAAGCTTTATGGCAAGCAAGGCTTTAACCGAGTGCATTCTCCCTGACTGTTGTCTTGAAGAATATGTCTTGAGTCAGAAGACCAAAGGTTATTAATTATTTTTATTTTCTTTCTATGTGATTGCATGTGATAGAAATACCTCACTTAATTATTTTGTGTACTTATATATTTATACAGCTCAATGATTTTTTTTGTCAATTAAAAAAAACATTTTTGAGAGAGAAAAAAATATATTCAGTTAGATAACAGGAAAAGAAATATATCAGGTAAGACGATGGAAAATCATAAGTTTTAAAAAGTGTGATGCAATATGGAAAATCTTTCTTTCTGCAAGTCTAGTATCCTCACTTTTTCCTCTTCTCTGACCTGCACTTTCCTAACGAGACAGGATTGGTGGAAAGAAACTTGCCCATATAATCACCTCCAACTTTTTTTCTCATTTAAAGATCCACTCTTATTATCGCACTTAATATCACTGTTACCTAGCCTCTAGACAGGAAGTGATGTCAGTAGTCGGAAAAGGAGATCGTTAGCAGAGGAGGGAACCCATTCGCTTGTCATGGCGGTGTCAGACGAAGTGTATCTCTACGCTTTGTCTCATTAAAGCAGTTTTAAATACCATAAGTCTCCATGTTAGACTCTGATGTGATGAATGTCACTGGAAGAGGCGAGAGGATTTAAAAATGATGTCTTTGGGTTCAAGTTTGTTTGAGGAACTGGAGAACATTTGGTGTAATGTTATTACTGCAAAGTACAGTATGTAGCAGCATGCAGCTAGCTGCATAGTTCTGGCTGACTGTTGAAATGACTTTTCTAGCATTTAGCTTCAGTGTTCACAAAGCAGCTTTGCCATTTCTGTTTTACATTTAGAAGATGTGTCCAGTCTAGACGCTTACTTGACATGTGTGTACTTTAAATCTATGCATTTATTATTTTGTGCCTAATTTAAGCAATGAGAGAACTGCAAGATGTGTTCACTGACATCACACAGTGTCATCGTACATTGCTAATATTTGCCTTGTTATTAGGGGTTTTGTTGCTTTGTGTCACTTGTCACTGTTATTTACATACAAAGGCACATAGGCTTTTGTTTTCTTGGATGTTTTCTATAGTCACTTGAAAGTCTTTTTTTTGGTTCTTTTGCCTTGTCTTATTTTTGAAATGCCTGTTATATTTGGTCAGTGGTTACAAAAGTATGAGAATAAGAAATTAACTATACAGCAGAGTTGACACCCGATCTGAAATATCTTTAGATAGATATCTTGAGATTATAAAGAAAGTATACACCTCCGCCTTTCAGATACACAATTACGTCTATTTAAGCTTTCAACATTTTCCGGTTTTTATTTTTATTTTTGGAAACCAATGCCACACATTCCTTAGATGTTTAACCCGCCTTAGCAGATGTGCATTTCCAGATGCCTTCATCGCTTGTCCCTTTTTTTCACTTTTGACTTTCACTTTTTTTCATTATCCCTTTTTGTCACTCTGCCGATGTCCTGCAAAATGTAAACATTTACATGATAAAATAGCTAGAGTTCTGTTCACCAATATATTTCACTGCAGGTTCCTGAAAGCCTTCTGACTAGTTTTTGATAATGTGTAAGATATGTATGATAAAAAGAAACATTAATGCAAGAAAATGCAGTATTGCTTTTAAGATATGTTGTATTTAAAAGCCTATATTATCTTTGAATAAAAATATATTTTGTCAGCATTGGTGAGTGGTTTCTGTATGCTGCACTTATCTGCATGTATTTTCTCGTTAGTGCCACAGAGAGGCAGCACAGTCTCAGTAATGAGGAGAGGACATGGTGCCATCTAGCCTTCAAACACTGAACAAACATTTTCTGCCTGTTATAGTGGAGGCCTTAGGTCTTAAGATCTCTTTTGAAGTTTTCACTGAGATGACTTCCAAATATTACCCATAACTACATGAGCATTTTCATACATGTACAAGAGTGAAAGGTCAAGAGTGAAAAAGGGTTTTTCCACTGTGAAGCTGAGAACCATTTGTCTGCTCATCTGTAGCCAATTCTGCATGTGGATCAGCTGCTGAACAGGTTCTGGTGCAGGTCTGTCCTGTTCACACTATCGGCTCACTACAGGCCCAGATCCCGAGTCCGGGCCAGCAGGACGTATGTGGTGGCACCATATGGCAGGATGCTGTGTGCCATGTTGGCTAGCTGGCACTGCCCACGTGTGAATGGCCAGACGCTAGTCAACCCAACCCACTCCTTCTCATGGGACCTGAACGGCTCAGGTTGCCATGGAGACGGGTGGTTTGTGGCTGCCGCGTGGCGATGAGAAGAAAGGGAAGGGGATTTGGGGGTGGGGGGGTCACAAGTGAGTGAAAGTAACAAGTCAGATAGAAGTCAGTTGAGTGGAGCGAGTTTGGCTTTTTTAATGTACAGTTCATACAGAAAACAGCCACCGTGTCAAAGAAGTGGTCAGCCGCTTATTGGAGTGCTCTCAGTGACACAAAATGGTGTTGTAAAAGCAGACATAATCATGATGAGTGGCCCACTATTTAATTAGCAGAGATGAAACACTGTGAGGGGGGGAGTGGAGAGGAGAGGGGAGATAAACCCTCCCCCAACTTGTCGGCTGGTAAGAGTAACCCGGTAAAGGCAGGCCCCATCAGAGAGCCAGAGATACATGTAAATGAAATAGCCCCATTAATTAGTAATTAACATCAAGTTAATGACATTTCACTGTGTCGCCATCTCATCCTGTGTCCTTCCTCAGTGGTGGAGGGCCTGTCTCTTTGGTCCCTGATCTGAATGCTAATTAGTGCAAAGCTAAAGCGCCATATAGGGCTACCTAATAATATAGAGGCCCAGTTTAAGAGTGGTCATTGTGTGGGGAGGATTAATCACTTTGTAGTAATAGATCAGGAGGCTTTATAAGTCTGCCACTCCTTAGAGGGCTGTGATATTGAGGGCCATTGACAGGTTTTATGTGCTAATTGCATTGTGCCTGTTGGTCTAATGTTGGGTTATCCCTTATGACTTAGAACTACTTTTAACCATTCTTCTTTTTTTTCCAAAGGCATCCAAGAAATGTTTCTGTTAAATGCACATAAAATGGTTTGGTATGTCAAATCTCATTATTTCACTGTCTTGCATGGTTTGATTGAGTTTGAGGGCCTGGCGGTGGATACGATCTCATATGTTTTGGGTCCCCTCCTGAGCCTAAATCAGCTCTGTGACAGAGGTAATTTTACATGATTTGACTGCAGTCAGGCGCAGTATCTCTGTGAAGCCAGATGAAACATGAAGTTAACACTCTGTACCCAGCGGTGTTCCTGGAATGGACAAGAATGTCAGCCCCAAAATGAAGGAAATATATTCACTTGCTGATGTGCAGGGTTACGTCCTGCAATGCTAAACTGCAATGCTTTGAGTCTGCGGCAGTTTCCTCCTCTTCTTTCCTTGCTCTGAACATCACTCTCTATTTGCCTCTGTGTCTCCTCTCTGCTGCCCTTCTTCTTTTTTCTTCCCCTCTCTTTCTAAACTCTGTTCTGATACATAATTGACCCTTTAAAGAGATCCCCTGATGCCACAGCACATCCACTATTAGCACACCAACACACACACGCGTACACACACACAACCAAATATGTTGATTTCTGTCAATTAAACCCCATCAGCTGTTTGCCTCCTGCTAGACATATGGCCTGTGTTAAATCTAAAGAGCAAATGGAGCCGCCATTGAGAGGGGCATCATTTTAATGGAACCCTGAGGGACAAGACCCACACCTGCGCAATAATAACATTAAACCATGCACAACCCACTGGCCAGATGAGGACAGTGTTGGTTTGTGTGTGCTGTGTGTGTGTGTGGGTACATACACATGCCATTTGTTCTCCTTAATCTTAATTCAGCCCCACCAGCAATAGGAAGTCTTTAAAGAACAAAGTAATATCCAACATTGGCAGTTTTTTTTTTGTGAGGCTAACATTGCAATAATGTCTTAACCTATAGGTGTGTTCGGTTTGAATCTTTCTTCACGGTCCATGTTTTCTGTTTTCAGAGCCACACCAGAAGAAGGGCAGCTCAGGCTGTTTTCAGCCTCTAATATTTGTTATTATATAAGCCAGAAAAACAAAGGCACAAATGCACTCCATCATGACAGACCAGCTCTCCCCTGCAGTCAGAGTGAGAGTACAGCATTTTTTTTTTCTTTCTTATTTTGCCAAATGAATGGTTATGGAGTTCACAGGTCCTCAGTCAGAAACGGAGACAAATAACTGAGCAAATGTTTAGAGATATAATTTTAGAAAACAATATGGTGCCATGCCTTTGGCAAGGAGCGTCAGATGCTTCGTTTTAAGACAAGAAGAGGACAAATGAAAAACTCTCGCAAATGTAGAAATATGGCAAATCTTTCAAATTCATCCATAAGAATTTATAGTATTTGTGTTAAATGTGTGTTGTCTTTACTCTTTGTAAACATACCAGTCTAGGAATGATTTTATTCCACTATTCATGCTGGGGCTGCCACTAACAATATTGTATACACTGTTTGATGCTATTGTTCAATCTGGTCAGTAGTTTCTTCTTTAACAGTTTGGTTTATAAAATGTCAGAAAACGCTAGATATTTTGGTCGAACCAGAACCCAGAGATAATCAGTTTACTTCTAGTGCTTCACACAAGACAAAGAAAAGCAGCATATCTCAAACCCGAGCAGCTGGAGCCACAAACTGTTCACTATTTCTGCTTTTAAAAAATGACATTAATGATATACTGACTACGAAAACAGTTCCTGATTAATCTGTTGATCAACTTCATAATAGACGAGTAGTTTCAGCTCTGATTTTTAGTAGATCATGTGACGTGCAGACACATGCAAACACACACACACACCCATTATGTTTGATTAGGCTTAAAGAGCAAAGCTGTAATGAGGATAAATCAGGTGAAAACTGTTTGGGAATCAACAGTAAAGTTGTTTGTTAAAACAAGAAATGAAAGAAAATTTGCCATTGCTACATGTAGCACATGTGCAGATCTAGGGCTGCTACTAATGAATATTTTCATTATCATCTCTTCATTATTCTTTCAATGAATCAATTCATCAAACAGCAGAAAATAGTGAAAAATGTCCATCAAACTTTCAGAGTCCAGGGCAGCATCTTCAAATTTTAGAAAAGAAAAAAGCAGCAAATCCTGGATTTAAATCAGAACATTTGGCTGCTTTTGCTTGGAAAACAACTAAAACCGTTGTTCGATTATCAAAATAGTTCAATTAAAAGTTAAATTAATTAAAGCTTCAATGATTAGTCAATCGACTAATCGACCTATCATCGCAGCTTTATGCAGATCTTTCCAAATGAGAAATACTAACTGATCCTCCTGTGCAAACAAAACAATGTGTGTGTGTTCACATCAAGGTGAGAGGGAGATAAAGGGCTTTCAGACAGGAGGAGAAAACCCTGAAATGATGGGATGGTGTTAAATGGTTCTGCTTCAGTACATTCACTCATACTTTCTATTAATCTGCAGCATTCTGTTTGTGCATGCACACGAGGAGGTTAAATACCCCACCCCCGTCGCCCCCACCACCCCCCACCCCCCACTCTCAGTACCCCTCCACTCATCTGTTCCAGCTCTCCCCCAGCTTCACACCGCTCACATCTCCAACACCACCAGATCTCCCCTTTTTTCCTGCTTGCTCTTTTCTAAAGTTTGGCTGTCAATCAGCAGTGGCCTCAGGCAACAGGCACTGATGAAAAGACCCCTGAGACAAGGAGACCCAAATTAGATTTCAATAAGGATGTTGAATATTCATATCAGGGAAACATCTAAAGGTAAACGCTTTTTGATCTCTGCGCACAAATATCACTTGTGTGCATTCCCAGGTCCTGGCGCTCTGGTTCTACAGTGTTTTCTCCCCCAGCCTAGTCCGGCCCCGGCCCCGGCCTCGGCTCTGTCTCGCTCCTCGGGGGATGCGGTAGAATAATGATGATGGAGCTACAAAGGAGAAAAAGAGCCATAATGAATGTTTATACTAAAGGGACCCAATAGAAAGGGCATCCGTACTAAGTATTCAGTAATTAGTATTTAGCAGAAGTTGATCGTGGAGTGCACACATTCAAACGCACAGACACACACACACACACACACACACTTGACACACAAACATGCACACACACATACATATCCGGGGCAGAATCACTGAGGCAGAATCATTTACTGTGTAAACTTTAGACAGGGGAACCTCCCTTGACAGCAGCAGTCAAAACACAGTTTCATTTCTCCTGTCAACATGTTTACTTTATTTTTCTAATTGAGTCCACTTTGGGTCTCTCCTTCCAAAATGTCAACAGAATTCACAATGTGGTGTTTATTTTTCTGACTATACCTGCGTTCTGCTCCTCATTAGCTCTCTACAGAATCATAATTATCACTTCCAGATTCCACATTATGATGTCTCCTAACCTTTTTTTTTGGTCTTCCCTTGATGTGCTTTTTGCTTGTAAACTGTGCTTGTTACAAGAAAAAAAAAGGCCAACATCCTCCTAATACCCTGAAGAAATTGCCATCACTTCCATCTTAGTGAGATGGAAGTGATGGCAATGTGTGGTGGAAATGTGTGGGGATGTAGGGGGGTGCTTTGGTTGTGGTGGGTTGGAGGGGAGGTGGGGCAAGGGCTGCCTGAGGCTCTTTTTCCCCACAGAGTCCACTCTCGGCTCGGGAGCACACTAAGAGGCGAGTCCCGAAATGAGACCAAAGGGACGGGAGTACCGTCTCTTCCTGGACGGCTGGATGGGAAAGGGACCGTCCAGCTAATAGCCCACGTCAACCCCTATCATCAATAATGCGTCAAGAGCGGCCATGATAGTCGAGATCGAGCAACTGCGGCTCATGATGCGAGGAGACAAGCCAATGCCGTGCCTTCAGCAGAGCTATTAAAAAAAAAAGAGGAAAGCCATTCTCGTCTTACATTATACTTTTCTCTTGTTATTTCTCTCACTCCGTGTTCCTCTCAACCCCCCCACCCCCCACCCCACCCCTTTCCTTACAACATGATGGCCAGTCCATTGCCAGGCAATCTGGTCTGTGATGTTGTTCACACCTCCATCGAGCCAAAAAGAAAAAAAAAAATCTTTGACAAGATATGATGACTTGCCCAGGTGGTGTGTTTCACTGGTCTCTTGGTCTTACGGGTGAGGGCATTGAACCAAGGTATGTGTGTGTCTGTGCATGTGTGTGCATCTGCCTACAGTATACAATGGTGTGTTTACCCCAGGCCCTGTGTTGTGGTGCTGTGATGCCGAGTGTCACCCTGCTCCGGCCTGAGCCCTGCAGCCAGAGAAACCAGCTGTGAAACTGACAGGTTTGTCTTCTGCACTCACCTACACTCCCCCCCACACCCCCCACACCCCCTGCACACACACATACACACACACACACACACACACACACACACACACACACAGATACGTACACATGCAACCACATGCACATAATGAGGCACACACATACAGACACGAACACTTTCATGGCCTGAGGTTTAAGTACACATGCACACACGAGCCCCCCACCCCCCACCCCCACCCCCCACATCCACACATATCCACAGACCATCACACAAGCTGCAGGCAGTCTCTCTCATGCCAGCTACAAACACAGTGCAAAAGGAATATGCTTACAGAGCCTCCGATATATAGTGGCTACTCATAACCTCAACACATTTTCACAATTTGATGAAAATCAGCAAAGACGTTGAGGAAACAAGAGAAATACGCTTAAAACAATATTTTCCATCAACATCCACATGAACTCATAATTTAAGCTCTGGACTAGGCTGTATTTTCATCAACATTGTTTTTATAAGCTATAAATGACATTTATACCTATTAAATGTCTTTCAAAATCAGTTACAGGATAAATTAGAAGTCAGTGTCTCTTACTCAAGAGAACAAAAGGCAATTCAAGTATAATCAAGGTAGTTTAAGGTGATACAGGCTCAGTGTCTGTTTTTAACCTATTTTGTCAACACAGACAATGACCACTGAGGGAAACAACACAGAAAGTCTTGAAACATATCTTTCTTTCTTTTTTACCCATATGTTAATTATCTAAAAAATCTCTCTCTCTCTCTCTCTCTCTCTCTATATATATATATATATATATATATATACATATATATATATATATATATATAATATATATACACATATTAGTTTTGTGGTGCAGTTCAGCTTATATGTGCAGTTGCAAATAAACTACACAGCATTTAAAACACAAAGGAGACAACACATACAAGTATTTTGCCTTGATTTACAGTAAGTATCCTTGATGAGTCCAATACATCGTAAACTAAAGACTCCAGGTAACATTTAACTGATTCTAATAAACCGCTCAATCCTCATAAACGTTGACAAGGATTTGCATGATCAAATATGACTTCATTGTCCCATGTGAATCCATGAATCTTGCAGTATACACGTGTAGGTTTGCATGAAGGTATGTACCACATACATGAACATGTGTAGTCTGTATCATGTAGGTCAATGAGGACATGCGACATTGCCACAAGCATCTGAACTTGTGGTCCATCCAGGAAAAGCTGATGAGTTACCCTCAGGAGATGCTGCCTTCTATGGCACCTTCCCCCACACCTAACGCACACCTAGTGTGCACACACAAAGCCACTCGCACTCACATACACATGCACGTGGACTTTGACACACAGTAGTGAAGGATGCCATGTGTATCCAGGTGTCTGGCTGTGCTGTAGCACCCTTCAGATGTCACAACGACAGAAATCAGTGTTCTGACCAGAAAGTCTGCAGGCAGCATGCGTGTGTTAACATGCCACATTTTGTGTGCGTGTGTGCGTGAGTGTGTGTGTTGGTGCATCTGTGCACACATATGCATGCGTGTGTACTTCTACGTGTGCGTGTGGCTGCTTATTCCTAGAGGGTGGGGGTGAGAAAAACAAGTGAGAAAACAGCAAAACAAGTTAAGAGACAATGAAGAAAGCAACACTGGCACCTGTTTCCCCTGGTGTAGCGGGTGAAGAATCCACCTCAGAAACTACTGCGCGCGGTTCCTTGGATGTACTCTGCCTCTAATGATGCCACTGATAATTTTATCTCTCGATATTTCAGTCCAACAGCATGCACTGTGTCACCTTTATCTCTCCTTCTAACCCTCCACAAACATGCTCCCTTCGTAACACACATGCACACTTCTTTTTTTTCTTTTTTTTTTGGTTCAGTTATGTGGCCAGATGTCCAAGTTGACATAGCGCTTAAGGCGTTTGACTGGATGAAACAGTGCATTGGCTGCGGGTAAAGAGGGATTAAAACAGGGCCTGAGGCACTTGTGTTATATTGAAAACATCCTGGGCTGCTTTGTATGGAGATTTGCATACATTGGGGTCTGTGCGGCGATGGCCCATCTGCTGAAGTGCATTGTCCCCCAAACAACAAAGTGTGTTTAAATATTTCACATCTCCATCTACTGGGACAGAGGTACATAGAAACAAGCAATGAGTGAGCGAGAGAAATAGAGGGAGATGGAAGGGGGGGCTGGAGGGGGGGGGGTAGAAAAAAAGACAAAAAAAGGAACGAGTAGATTGGCACAGCTTTGAATTTGAACTGCTCCCAAATGTGCCTCAGTCAGAGCCACAGTAAATAACACTATTGCCGGCCAGGATCCGGGAAAATGAGGAGAATCTAAATATAATATGTCGTAAAAATCTGAATCCTGGTGGAAAACATAGTTGTCTGAACAGAGGAATGAGGATGTGATATGTATGTTTTGTCCATCATGTGGAACTACGATTGTGCTCTGAATATCCAGCTAAATATAAAACAGCCAAGAATGGCACACATGCAATTTTAAAAGCAACTTTACATTTGACTTTTGAAACTTTGAACACGTTGTGGTCTGTGTCGTGAAACACATTTAACATGGCACTGGACAGTTCTACCTAATATTAATACTAATACTAATACATTTGCTGTATAATGTATTCAGTGTTATAACTATCAAAGACATTGATGATATTGATAGAATAAAACTGGCAAAAATCCATAGTGGACAGTTTGTTACAGACTGGTCCAGTATTAAGTTATCATCCCTCTGGCCCAAAACCTCTTTATTGTATTAATGCCATAACTCTGGATTTCTGTGACATTTAATGGCACTGTAAAATTAGATAATTACTGTAATATATCTGTGTACTCATGCCCGTGTCCGAGGTCAGAAACATAAAAATTAATAAAGGAACAAGTGGGATAAGGGGGACGGAGAAAAGAGATTAAATGAGAGAGCGAATGTGTGCGCGCGAGAGAGAGAGTTTGAAGTGACAAAGATGGCAAAAGTTAGTTTTATTAACGCAAAGAGAAGACAGTCTGAAGTTACTTTGACATCCAATGTTTATGCATCCTCTTCCAATACCCCAGCATTTTTATTTTCGCTCTCTCCTCTCCCCGTGCGTCTTTCATTTCAACCAAAACACACATCAAATGAAAAACATGCTCAGGGCAGTGGATGGTGGATGGAACAGTAAGGTGATTTAACGACGGGACGGTTTGTGTGTAGGCTGGACAGCCTGGTGCAGCCTCCGTCTTCACAACCCGCACACACACACACACACACACACACACACACACACAAACCCATGTGCACATTTACACGTACAAACACACACACACACACACACACACAGAGAGAGAGAGAGAGAGAGAGAGAGAGACAGACACACACGCTGACACCAAATATCTGAAAAAACAGCCAAGATGGACGTGAGGAACATGTTGCCTGCACGGGGGAGGATTTTGGAAAGAAGAGCGTGGTCAATCTGTTTGTTTCTCTGCCACATCCAAGAAGAGTGATAATTTCATTTTCTTTCATTATTTTCTCCCTTTTATTTTACGCCTAATGTCAGATTTTGAAAGCTGCTGAGGTTTATGTTCAAGAAAAAGAGCATATCAGGCGATGTTTTTTTATTTATTTTGGGACAAAATGTCACTCATCCTGTCTCTTGTTCCCACATAGTGAAACATCAAGGCTGCAAAACAGACAAACCCACCGGTGTCACACGAACCTCATACCTCAGCCTTGTCTCGCCGCATCTCTCTCTGTCTGATTGTGCCTCATGAGCCAGTTCGTTTATACAGACTCTTAAGTCACAGAAGGTCGCGGTGGGAGGGTCTGTGTTAAAGTAAAACAGACACACATTAACCCCCATTTAATCAGGATTACAGAGAACAACCAAGCATTATTTAACACACATCACAGAGGATGGCAGCAGTAGGGAAATATGGGACACACACATACACACGCACACAAACACAAATCCAGCACAATCAATCTAATGGTGTGCATTAGTTAACTGCCAAATGTTGGGCTTTTTATGGCAGGATCACCCATCCCTTGAAAAGATAAATACGGTGCACAGATCCCAGTAATTACAGCAATCCCCTTACAGCACACAGAGACCGTCCTCACTCACCAGCCTCTCTGGAGGACTGTCGCCCTGTAGATTAAGTCATTTAGGACAGTTTTAGGGCACCGGGGTGACTGACAGAAGAGGAGCTGGATGGAGAGGAGACAAAAAGGACGGAGAGGGAGGGTGTTAATGTGGTTTTTACAGTATTTTGGGGGAGGGGGTTGTACTTGTACAAAAAAAAAAATTTAGACACACCAGAGAAAATGAACAGATTCAGACCAGGTCAAATACACAACACCTGTGATATTAAACATAGCACAAGGGCAAACACATGGAATCTGATCTCTCTCTCCGTGATGTTCTGTAAACTTCTTGTGATTGTCTGAGGCTGTGTCACCAGGAACTAAAGCCTTCCACCTAATTCATTAGTGAAAAGTCAGTCATTAGACCACACACTAAATAAAGTTTCACAGCCTTTGTGCAAATGATATCAAATCAATGCTTACTGAATCTTATATTGTGATCTCACAAAATAATGCAAACATTAAAGGCTGCAACTCCTAAGTCTACGTCACAAATTGAATATTATCATACACATGATACACATGGTGTGAAATCATAATATGTATTATTATTAATAACGTATTACATAATGTAGTGAAATGGTGTGTTGGTTATTATGTCCATTATTAGAGACTTTACAAACACGTTACAATATGACACAATTCAATACGTCAGTGCTACACACACACCTCACTGTCATTGTCTCTATAACACATGAGGTTTAGACTGCATTGAATTAAGCTGTAACAAAATTTAAAGGTGCCATGTGGAGTTTCTCTGTAAACAAAAAAAGTATGGTAACATGTTTCCCTCTAAAGGTCTAACAATCATTTTGAAAAGCAATTTGCTTCCTCATAATAAATACAAAGCTTATTTTCTGAATATTTTAAGTCACGCTTTGTTTATATCCATGTTTGCTGGTTTCTTCACGGTCTTTGCTACGCTTCTTTGTGTGTTACCACCACCAACTGTCCATCAGTAGGAGTAGGAGAAACTGGTGGCAGGAAGTATCGCATCACTCACCCATGTGCTCAGTACATATAATACAATACTTGTATTATTGATCCACCTATAATAATAGTGCTCTACAGCACACTCTATGGTTAAAAAAAACTCCACAGAGTATCTTTAAAGGAAAGGTTGACATTTTTCAAGTCTATCTTAAAACAATAGTTGGGTGACGATATGAGCATTGAAACAGTTTTTGCTTTTGCTGTTACTGTTGCTGTTCATACTGTTAATTAAGAGACGGGGGAAAAATCCAGAGTCTTCTTTTTGTACGATGTTTAGATTAAGCTAAGTTAGCAGTTTGAGTTAGACAAATAAATGTCTTTTAAAGTTAGAGTCATTTCAGCACCAAATTCCCCCCTTGTGGTGAGATCTACACATTGCAGCTCAAGGAAAGATGGTACAGCTAAATGCAAAGAGGAAATTTTGTATTGAAAAGGCAATAATGTTTGAAGATACTTATAATATAAATATTATATATTTAGTATATTTAGTCAAACTGTTGCTTTTGTCATGAGTCCTTTAACACACAATGCAAATATTACACAGAGAATATTTGACATAGTTTTTTTCAGGAGGGAGATAAATTTTTCTGAGCTTTCCCACTGCGAATAAAGGCACCAACCAATAACATAGACTACCAGGGGCTACTCTAGGTCAGTAGGATCCCAGTAGTTGATCCTCAGCTTCCTCAGGTGCAGCGCTAACATCCCCCTGCACGACCTCAAACTGTCCTACCGACATCCTAAAAATATGTTCAGAACTGGCCATGGTAGAGCTTCAGCTCCTTAGGATTTGCAAATATTTTGCTTTTTCGTGTTGTTTATTTGTCATGCCCCTGGTGTGTAAAGACCTTTAAGCTGTAATTTTTTTTACAGGTTGTTGTGTTCACTCCTTGTATGCAGTCAACTCACCATATTGTGATATAAAGTCAGAGTCTTGGCTTTGGAAAAGCTTGCAGCATACAGCAATGATACACTCCTTTCTGGTATAGACCACAGTTGGTTTAGACTCCTCAGGATGTCTCGACTGTGCATGTGGGTCTGTGCGAGTGTGTGTGTGTGTGTAAAGGGTAGCAATGGGCACAGTTTAGCAAAGGGAGCTGAGTAAAGCCTTCAGGCCGCAGGGCGATTGATGTCCAGTGGGTGGCTGAGGAACACTAACTCACACTGCTCTCTGACTGCATCTAAAACTCTCATTAGTTTAAGTGTGTGAGAGTTCTCTGCTTCTGCACCTTTCAGACCTCGCAGAGCGGCAGAGGGCCAAAACCCTCTCAGATGGCTTTCACTACAGGGGAGGCATGCAAGGAGGCAAACGTGCATGTCTGCAAGCGCGTGCGCACACACACATTCACCAAAACTACATTTGTACACACATATCAGTCGCTCTGCCTCTCTTTTCCTTTATTTTTCTTGCAGCATATTATGTACATAACCACAAGCATGCAGCTTAACAGCAGGGCCTAATGAGGTCTGAAATATGAGCGGTAAACATTTGTATGGACAGATGTGGATTAATGTTCATCTTTTCTTCAAGCCAGAGATTAAACCTGATTTACTGCCTAACAGGTTTTAGTTTTTTCCCCCCCTATTTGATTACAGAGAGACAGAAATGAGGAGAGGAGGTAATGAGACAGAAAGAGAAACAAAGGATGAAAGCAGAGTGATTGTTTCTCTTACTTATGGGGAAGTTGCCAGAAGAAGCCAGACAGTGAAAGTGGAAGGAACAAAGAAGGGAAAAAAAAATTAGCAGGATTGGATGGCAGGGGAGACAGAGGGAATCGTCAGATGCTCCTCATTCCTGTTGTGGGTTGCTGAAAGTGAAGGAGGAGAAATTTGAGTCATGGGGACCGAATCAGAAATGTCAACAGATTGAGTCAGAGCAGAGCTGGGACCGTCTGGAAGGAGAGAGTATCAACACTGACTGAGGGGCACGCAAGATTTTGGGACCGTCACTGGGCTAATGGCAAAATTATTGGACATTATGTGTGTGTGTGTGTGTGTGTGTGTGTGTGTGTGTGTGTGTGTGTGTGTGTACGTGTTGCATGGGGGCGGATGTGGGATTGGCTTAGTCTGCTGTCTATAATGAATGGTTAATGTTAGTCGGGGAAAAAATGAATACGGTCACCATCTGCTCGATCTAAGTCTGCGTTCTGTGAGAGTGTGTGTGTGCGCACATTTGTGTGTACAAGAATCATGCAGACACACACACACACACACAATGTGCTCTTGGAGAGGGATTTCGAAATATGGAATGGAAGAAAAGGGAGGGAGGAAGAAAGAGAGGAGGAAGCAGCTAACAGAAGAGAGACGTGTAACAAAAAACCTGCACAAGACTGGAGAAGTAGACAATGAAAGAGATAGAAAAAGAGAGACAGAAATGATATTCATGTAGGCAACATCACATGTGTTTACATGCAGCAGAGATGCTGATACAGGTGAACACAAATAGGGCACAAGTCATGAGTTCTGTCAGGTTTCTCAAGCACATGTAGCCAACGGCTGCAAATGCTCATGCACATACACTGAAAACATTATAAACAACAAAACAACACTGTAAAGAAACACAACATTTTTAACACCAGTACTGTAAAAGAAACTGACAACTAAACTACTGTTAAACTGGGTATGCTTAGAGTTAATCTGGACGACTTGTTAGAGAGAGGAGAGGTAAAATAAAACTACTATCAGGGTGAGGGTGAAGTAAAAGCAGAGGGGCAGCACCTTCTATGTAACATTTCACTGTAGAACAACAGCATAATTACTGATGCTATAAGCCAAGCACACAGTATTATGTAGACTCTATATAAGACAAGAAACAGGATATAAAAATGCATACAGTACTACAGTATGTAGTTAGAATGAATTAAACAAATCATCCTGATAATCAATGGTAAGATAATATGGTCTAAAGAGTAAATTTCATTCTTGAAGAACACGTCAAACTTAAGAAATATTCTGCTCCTTTATTTGAATAAAACTAGAAATACCACAGTGAAAAAAATATCTATAACAATAAAGATAAGCAGTTTCATAAGTCATTTTTTAAACAAAAATGCCAAACATTTGATATTTGCAGGTTCAAAAATATGAGAATTTACTGCTTTTCTTGGTTTTAAATTATAGTAAATTGTATATTTGAGGGGTTTTGGACTGTTAGTGTGACAAAACCAACCAACCAAAATCTTCTGCTCTAGTATGTTCTGAGGGGAGTTTTTCAGTTTTCTGGTTTAAATAATTGATGAATGAAGAATCTAATCAGAAGATTAACTGATAACGGACATAATTGTTAGTGGCAATTCCAAGTGAAAGATCAAAAACACAGTATCATCAGTAAAATGTACATACTGTAAGAATTGAAGTAAAAATACTCATCATGCAGAATGGCCCCTATCACGGTGCAAATTTTCAAATGCGTACTTATTCATGCAGTAAAATCTAAGATGAGATTTAGGCGCCAGTCCTGACAACTTTTTATACTAATGGGTAGTTTAATCAACATCAATCTCTCATATTTACTCAACTGAGGTAATGTTCTGTATGTCCATTAAAAGTCCATTATTTGATCCTCAAATGCAATGAAAAAGAAATATAATGGAAACACCCGAGCAACGTCAAAGTACCCTTAAAGTTGTAACTGAGTAATATTTAGTAATGTAGTAATACACTGTGAAGACTTATTTATATTTTTTATAGATTCACATATTTAGATATTTCCAAAGACTTGAGTTGAGTCTTACCTACTGTATAATTGCAAAGATACTTGAGTGTTGAATTATGTAAGATCCAATTAATAGTTTTGAAGAGATTTTTATGACATTACAGGAAATGTAGTTTAAATATCATGCCTCAGAATTTAGGACCTCTGCACCACTAACTATTACTAGACTACCATTTGAATAAACAGTAACAGTATTTAAAGCTTTAGGGGGATTACAAGTGTTGAGGACACCGGAACAGTATCATCCCCGGCTGTGCTCACACATAAACACACACGCACACACACACACTCTCTCTCTCTCGCCCACTCGCACACCAACACAGAACAAATGCATGTCCATTATTTTTATATTTTTTGTCTGTGACCACATCACATTTGTCTTTCCAAAGTTTAAAACACAGAAACCCCACACTCTTCATGCATCATCATGCTGCTGGGCAGCCATGACAGAGAGGAACTGCAGAACTGATAAAACATTTGTGATACATCTCTGAACACTGGGTTGATAAGTAAATACAGCCTACATCAATAATCCTCATGTCACTGTGCACTATGTATTATGCAGAGAGTTGCGCACACACAAAAGCGTGCACGCACGCATGCACACACACACACGCGCGCGCACACACACAGACACACACACACACACACACACTGCCAGGTTGTGATTAAATTCTCTGTGGCCTATGATCCGCCTCTAAATCTTTGCAATTTTCATTTTATGCAGCTTTAATATGGATCATAGTTGCTCTCAGAGTGCCCCATCTCCTAATCTGGAGCAATCTGAGCTGAGCCCGGCTGGGCCAACAGCTGACACTAAGCCAACCAGTCACAGTCAACCAGCCAGCAAGTCAGCAACAAAGCCTCTGTACTGCAGCCAGTAAAAAACACGAGACGGGAGAAGTTTGAGACATTTTACAACAATTTGTGTGAAATTATTTTGCAGGTATGCAGAAAACTCACAATACAGCAGTTATTTCTATCTGTGTATTTGTATAGAAACAACAAAGAAAAGCAATGTGATTGTATGACAGCAAATAAAGGAAAACTAAAATATGGAAAAATGCTACAATTCTGCAAAATTTTAGTGAATAAACAAGAAACAACGTCAGCGTTTAAGGTGCTGCTCTGGTTGTGGCTGCTATAATAAATACTATACATGTGCACAGATATAAATCTTGATCTGGTCGTGATGTGATGGGCCCAGCTAAGTGTTTGTACAGAGGTCAGAAGAGGCGGAGGGAGGGGAGAGGCTGACGGGCAACGTCGCGCAGCTGCAGTGTGTTTGGGTGGGGCATCGTGCCTTCAGCAGGGCATGTGGGACTCTACTTGGATATTCAGTACCTGCAAGCACACACACACTCACACATTCACACGCAACCACACATGACCCTGTTTTTCAGGGCATTGGAGGGGCCATAAGAGGATTAAGTAATTAAGGGTACACTGTTAAAAAATGTATATTAATATCATAATGCTTAGATCCAGGAAAAATAAACCCACTGTACAATCTCTGTCAAAATCATGTAACTGTTTGTGTTATATTGTAAAAAGATACACTTATGTTGTTTCCTATATAGTCTACTGGCAGAAGAAGGGATTTTACATGTTGGTGCCTCATTTCTCTCAGTCTAGAAAAACTGTCATGTCAAAATACCAGCGAGTAAGTGTTGGACCAGGAGCAGGCACCCCTCTGGGACTTGTGTAAATAATACTGCTGCTGATGGAGGAAAATCCACAAACTGAGCAAAGCTAATGCTAGGCTTAACTCTCTCTCTCTCTCTCTCTCTCACTCTCTCTCTCTCACACACACACACACACACACACACAAACACACACACACACACACACACACACATAGTAGCACTTGCACAGTGCATTATATTACAAGTTTGCTTTGCTTCCTTTCAGCAATACTCAAGTTACTGTAGATGAAGCTCTATCTGATGATTATCTCTTCCGATGATCATTACTGATGTTAATGAGGAGCAGAGAGTGAGAATGTGAGAGGGAGAGTGAACATCAGGAGAAGGGGGTCACCCCACCACCGCAGCCAGCTTAATCCTCCCAGTGGCAGACGGCAAGACCAGTTAGATATCAGGAAACCCTTATGGACATATTTAGAGTGCAGCTTTTACAGGGACACCTTGGTGGCCACACATGACATTTATGTGAATATGACGGGTACAGTGAATGACTAAAGCAGAAAAAGTCAGTGCTTTTTAAATAAGATATTTTATGTCATACAAAGCTGGTAAAATTTTTGGTTGCCCTTATGCCAGTTTGAAAATGGAAATAGTTAAGGCTGTAGCCGTTTAAATCCTTACATCCTCATGATATGTGAGAAACTGCGTCAGCTGATTTCATCTTTTGTGCATTGTTCATGACATAGTTTATCCTCCTGACATTTGCTTATCCATAATCTGTCTATTATCTGTCTAGGGATGTGTCTCTAGCTAATCCATCTTTGCTTATATCCAGTCTCACATTAAAACATTAAATGTTAAAAGACCCCCCCAACCCCCCACCCATCCTTCCTCCTCCTCCTGCTCCTCCTCCTCCCCAAAAACCCACCCAGACATCCGACTCTCTGAACTCCAACACTTTTTCTTTAACCTAACAAATAATTCTGGTGAAATTCTATTATCGTTCTTGGTGTCAACAAATCCCGTGAAAAAGCCAAAACCGACAACGAATTGATCCCACTGACAAGCACTGTCTGTGTGCACATCAATGAGTCACACTGTTGCACTGGGTGATATGTTCCCTCATCACGATTAACATGGGCACTGTAGTTTATTTTCAGCCAGTGCTACATACACCATCCTGCTGCTGTAAATACTCACAAATCCACAGCTGAAAATAGCCACCGCAAACACACACAAACTTACTCCTGCTTGACTAACATTTGCCAAAAACGATAAGGAAGACCTGTTGAAATTATTTAGCCTCATTTTAATAAATAAAAATATATATGCATGACTCACTTTTAAAGGTTTACATCTTCAATAGGAGTGACTTGAATGCCACAGACGTAGTGGGGACACCTAAATGATGTTTTTGTCCTTTCATGAATACTGTCAGCCTCACATGTCAAATTTTTCGAAAAACTAATATCATTATAAATCACTTTTTTTGTGTGTGTTTCCATAAAAAAAAATCAACCCATCTACTCCCAACTCCAATCACACACATTCAGGTACCCCATCCTAAAAATCGTATATATATGTTACATCACTCGTGGCATCACCCGTGTCAAATCATAAACTATGCAGATGTGACGCATGCCAGCAGTATGGCTTTAATACCAACAAACTTGTCCCTCTCTGTGCTAAGACATTAAGCTGGCTGTCTTCCTGTCAGAAAGTGGACAAGTGCAGGTTCACCTCAGTGAACATGATTAAATCACACAATAACCTCCTTCCCCTCATCAAATCCTCTTAAGCAGGCTGTATTACATATCTGCCAAACAAAGAAAACTCAATCAGAACAATCAACCAAGCCAGGCCAAACCTGCCCCACCAGCTTGTCTGATCCCATTGCGTGATTAAAATGAAAATGGAGCCGGGACATTATCAGAAATCCCATGTTCACCTTATAAGGAAGATCAGAAATCTGTGTGTGTGTGTGTGTGTGTGTGTGTGCATAAGAGGGGGATAATATAAATGTGCCCTGTATAATTCCCTGACTTGGATCACAAAACACTGTTTTTATTGTTTGCAATATTAATAGAAGAAAGATTACGATTGATGGGATTGGATTAATAATATTTTGCATTTCCATTCTCAGAAAGTAATAAATTAATTTGTTTATGAGCAGTGTGTTTTGAGGAAAACATGTTTTTATTGTGTGGAATGGCAGCACGAAAGCACCTGTACAAACATGTATAAGTCAAAACAACAACATATATATATATTATATATATATATATATATATATATATATATATCAACTCTATCAAATGTTAACTGTGATTTTGAAAAAAAAAACTGCCAAATGGATTTTTCTGCTGTGTAGAAATCATTGCAAATGTAATTGTTATTGTTATTAACGGCCCATAACCTGCAAAACCTCATAACATGCAAAATCATCATTGTGGTTCTTTAATGAATTATGTATATGTTGTGTTTATATGAGTTTGTGTATGTGTATGGGGGGTCTTTCCTCTCCAGAAAACTATGTGTGTGTGTGTGTGTGTGTGTGTGTGTGTGTGTGTGTGTGTGTTAGAGACTCCTGGGCGGGCTTACAGTAAGAGGCAAGCTTCACATTACTGTTGCTCCAATTCACTTCCTGGGATAATCCTTAACACAACAGAGGGAACGGCAGGTGACCTGGACCGACAGAGATACAGTATGGGGCTCCATTAACAAACACTCTCTCTCTCTCTCTCTCTCTCTTACACACACACACACACACATAAATATACACATACTCACAGACACAGAGCCATCCATTCATAAATAATATCAATATGACCCTCCCTTCACCCTTAACTCTTTCCCTCTGCTTCATCTGCACTCCTCTATCGTATTTCTCTCTCTTTCCTTCCCCTCCTCAGCTCTTAGTGAAACATATTGTAGCCCTGCTGCCCGAGATGATGGAGTGTCACTCATCCACAGCCCCAAAGTCATCTCCTCCATTAACAGCAGTGTCTAATTAAACCTGCAAATGACAAACACATAGACACAAACACAGGCCATGCTCTAATGGCCTGCTGTGGCAGGAGACTGATGGGCAGCTGTCTCTTGTCCATCCTCTGTGCAGATCAACCTTGAGACAGGAGGCCTGGGGGACAACTATTGGACCACTGAGATAACAATGGAAGGTTAGCAGAGCACTGATAATGAATGATTAATATACAGTATAGCCTGGCAGTTAGATAAGCTAATTGATTCATTAATTGCGAACAATATTGTCTTTTAACAAGGCACTGTTTTCACTGTGGCGTTTGGTATGTCTCACATACGATTTCATCTCTTTCCAGATATTCATATTAGCAAAACAAAAACAGCAGGGGATAGCACGGAAACAAACAAGAGGTGTTTTTCTGTTGTTTGACTCGGAACCAAAAAACAATTGGAGAACAGTAACTGTCTCTAGGGATCATATCCGGCGTTATTATCCTCTTATTTGCATTCTATGAAAAAGGAATAACAAGGTAGCAGAGCTGTGGCTTATCTAGAGCTCCTGTATTAACCACTGTGGCATTAGCATTAGCAGCCAAGAGTTAACTCCTTCATGTGGCTCATAATGCTACATAAAGAGAGGAGGGCAAAAATCAAAAACCTTGAAAGTCAGTCATTCTTTCTGAGAAGGAACGAGAGAGAGAGGGAGGGTTTTATTGCATAATATTTTTGCTGAAACCCCTCCTCTCCCCACAATGCAGTGTCTGCTTGTTTCCTGTCACTCTCTTTCAATCACTAACACCATCCACTCTCCTATCACACTGTCCTCAAGAAACCTCAGAATTAAAAAAAAAAAAAAGGCTACAATCCATTTCCATAATAGTATAAAAATGTTAGAATATTTCAGGAGAATTATCCCTTTCAAAAAAACAGAGTAAAACCCCTCTTATTCCTACTAATCCTTCAAAGACTGTGATATTACCTGATAGGATGTTGTACAGTGTGAATACTAGCAACAAGACATGCTGAAAATAATGTAAGCAGGTCCCCATTGTAGAGATTAGAGTGAGTACGTTTCTCTCCCAATTGATCTCTTCCCTGAATTGTAACGCCCCATTTCCTCTGGATTTCACCCCCCTCTCTTCCTCTCCTCTTTTGATAGTGAATTTTCAACCAAGTGGAAGCTACTTGTTTCTTTTACTCCATCCCAAAGCTTATAAAACAAACTGCAGGACAGGGGTTAATGAAGAGAAAGAGATAAATAAAGAGAGATTAACAGAATAATTTGAGAGATCATCTCATTGGGGAAATTGTATATGACAGTATGTATGGGATTTCAAGAGTCAGATTTTCAACCATTATTGAACATTACACATTTGTGATTCTAGCCATGCTAGTGAGGTGGTCCTAGTTTGTCAGTGTACGACTATGCTGCAGACTGAAATATCACAACTGAATCACCAGGTTTTATTGTCACAAATTTTTGCACAGACATTCGTGGTTCCCAGATGATATACCCCAATCAAAATTTTGTACAAGCATTCACAGCCCCAGGATGATGTATCCTAATGACTTTTCCCACATGAGGTTGACATTTGTGGTCTTGGGTGAAATGTTTTCACAACAAATGGAACTAAATGCCTTGAAAATTGGTACACACATTCAACCTGATACACAGTGAGTGTTCCCTCAGTGTATATTGGGTTGTGGGTTGATAATGATTGATCAGTTACCTTTTAGGGCTGTAATGTTTTCATTGACGGAATATGGCTGACAGTTTGGTAGTGTGTAAAGGCTGAGTAGGCAGGAGAAGATGAATGTTTTTATCAGTGTTGGCCTTTAGGATGTGAGTAAATAGTATTATAGTCTATTTCAGTATATACCAGTGTAAACTTGATTGACTGATGTCAACTACACCACATTGCCGTGTAACAAAGAGCCTCATGGAGCAAAGTGCTCAGACTGTTTGTGTGTGGTAACCGGTCCTAGAGAGAGGAAAATCCCAGAGACTGAGCCTCAGGATAATCAAAGCCCCTCAAGACCAGCTCTTTTTCTGCTCTATACATATTGAACAGTGGAGTCAGGGGGCTAAGAAGATTATCACAATGGGATGAAGGGTCCATAAGAGCTTTTGTAACCTCACTGTTGTGGGAGGGTTAGAAGTGCACAGTGAAAGTTGTTACAGCACTCTCAAGCCCTTAAACTGCTTGACCTTAAAAGCTCTGTTTATGAGCTCTCAAAGAAAAATCTGTGAAATGAGAAGGGAATAAAAAAACACAACACAATACATTAAATGGCAAAACACAGGCCTGCTAATATTGTATGGCAGCATTAAAAAAATTTTGTCAGGTAGAGAAAAGGTGTCATCGCCTGAAGCAAAAATGTCATTGTCTTATTTTCACTTAAAATGTAAAAATCCTTGGTGCACCTTCCCCACTCAGCACAGGATTATTTTGTGTGCATGTGTGAGTGTGTGTGTGTATGTGTGTGTGTGTGTGTGTGGTGAGAGCGACTGAAGCATTGAAATGACATGAAGAGTTATTTGGGCTGTAATGAAGCTGCTTAATGAAATCAGTGCCCTTGAAAGTTCTTCATCAATTTTAGCTCCCTCGCTCACTTGCTCGCACTCCACCATTCCAGCCTGTCAGCTAATCCACGTGCGCGACACAATATTAATTAAACACAGCGTTTCCTGAAGTACTTAAGTGAAGCGCTATCATTGATAATGAGCAGGTTTAAAGGAGTCACATCCCTCCAAAATTACTTTTTAAACCGGCCTTATTAAGCAGAAAATGAGGCCCAAATCAGCCTACAAGCTCCTCATTAAAAGCCACTGATCCTTGGCCACGCGCATGTTCCAATGGTTTTAATTAGGCTAGCGCAAGATCGTCAGCGACAGGAAGTGCCATTAATCTTGTCTTTTCATTCAGAGGGGGGGGGGGGGGGGGTACAGCATGTTGCAGCCTGGTGTAGAAGCCTGGGCCCAGTGGAGCCACAACAGGACGAGAATTAGAAAATCAAGTGACATACTTTGAATTGTTCTCCATTTGTGTGGAAGTGATAGAAATATATAGGGTTACACTTCCCCTCTGTTACAACTTTTAGTATCACTTTGTAATTACAAGACCGACATCATTAGCTACACACACACACACACTAACAGGATGAGAAGTGTCTTCATTTTCTCTGTGTGTGTTTATGAGTTGCACTTGCTGTAGACGATGGTCCCGGCCCTGCCTGTCACACCGTCTCCGCATGGAGGATTATGGATGGCCAATTACATCGCTTTTGTCATTAATTAATGAGGATAACGAGCTCCCCCTGCTCCCCACAAAACCATGGTGCTCCTCAGCTGGTACTGAACAGGAAGAGGGGAGCTGGGCCATGTGTGTGTGTGTGTGTGTGTGTGTGTGTGTGTGTGTGTGTGTGTGTGAGTGAGAGAGAGAGAGAAAGAGCAGCAGATACAGAGTAGTGTAGGAGGATATAGTGTGTACTAAAGGCTGACCCCGGAGCTTTGCATGTACACTTGTCCAGCAAGTTGAGGTGTGTGTGTGTGTGTGCGTGTGTGTGTGTGTGTGTTTGTTCACCACCAGTTCCAGTGAATCTGTGGGGCCATTACAGAGATTAGGCAGTACTACAGTAACGGATGCCCCCGTTTGTCAGCTCAGATCCTCTGTCAAGACAACAAGCTAAAAGGGAAAGAGTGAGAGTGACGAGCGCAGTGATAGAAAGAGGGGGAGGGAACTGTGGGTGGAAGAGAAACATGGAAGCATGTTTGTTAAAAAAAAAAAAAAAAAAGAAGGAAGGAGGAGAAAAGAAAAGGGAGGCTTTAACAAAGTGGACAGGAAACAAGTCTGCGCTCTTGAGAACAGAGATGTCACAGGATCTATTTCGACATGAGCCACTCTCAAAGAGCACCTATGAGAGATAACTGCAGCCCTGAATAGGACATCATGTTCAACAATGGCTTAGACTGTTGTCATCCAGTGTTGCCTGTCCCTCCTCCATCTCCTGCTCCACTCCCACCAGGCCCAATTTGGCCCCTGCCACACTGTCTGGGTCTACCATGCGTGGTGTCAGGTGCCTTGTGGCGATAGGCAAAACGCTTTGCCTGACTGCCATGTTTCAAGGGTTTGCGGCCATATGAGCACAAAACACAGGCGCGCGCACACACACACACACACACACACACACACACACACACACACACACACACACACACACACACACAGACACATACAGACATCCCCTCTCCACCCCCCTTTAGACGTCTGATTAACGAATGAAAGGCCCCGGCCCATCCCGCTGCACTTGCAGCAACGTCGCCCCGAATCACATGGCTCCTCGGAACCAACTGACTCACCCGCTCATCGCTTTCGACAAGGCGGGGCTGGGAGGGACGACGGGAGTGTGATGTCATAGTGGAGCCAAGAAGAGAAGTTTGGGGGGTCCATGGGTGATGGGTGGGTGGGTGGAAGGTGGTTAACGGAGGCATCCTTACAGTGCCACCGCCGGCACAAAAAAACAACACTGAGCACACACCAGCACCTCTTACTCTCTGTCCTGTGTTCTCCTTCTACTACCCCACACACACACACACTGATGAACCATCATACACACACACACACACACACACGCACATACACTTGTCTAGCTCTATTGTTTATCTCACCTCCTCACCCCTTCCCCCCTCTTGAACCTGCCCAGAACAACCAAATCTTCCATGTCACTTGGCGTCTAAAGCGGCAACTATGCTTCTGTGAGCAAATTTTACTGAAAAAAAAAATGCTTTATGGTCCCCAACACTGTTAGCATAATCAGAGCTGAAGTATGTTCATTTTCCTTCAAGGCCCCTGTTGTAAATACGGTCTGTGTACAAGGCTGTGTGTGTGAGATGGAGTGCTACAGTGTGCATCAGACACATGAGCTTGCACATAGAAAGAACTTAATTAGAGAAAACAGCGCTGTCAGATGCATTAGGCAGAGGTACGCACTTAAGGGCATATGGTTTTAGTACTATACCATCGGGTTAGAGAAAAGCACACAAACATACCTCAAAGCTCCGAGCCATGCTAATGAAATCACTCCCTTTCTATCCCACTGAGAGCAAACACAAATGTTTACAGACATCACACAGTCTGTCCGTACCCTGCACCACACTGGGCTGTCGAGAGAGTGGTAGTGCACTGACTATAGTGCTGTGTGTTTGTCTGCAAAAGAGACACTGTCAGCAACAGACAGTGGGTAGGAATAGGTGGTAATTTGTCAGTCTGTGGCAGCTCTTTGTAATGCTGTGATATTTGATTTATTCTATCCTATCTTATCCAGCTTTCATTTAAATCTCAGATTAATATTATCTTGCAATAGTTTGAACTACATGGATTAGTTAGTGTTTTTTCAAAACGATGACCTGTTATCATAATTAAAGATGAAATTATGTTCATCTGTAATACTCCACCTGGTGTGTGTGTTTTTTTTTTTTTGCGAGGAAATGCACACTGTGTTTTCATTTACATGTTCTGGGTGCTGTGCCATGGTACAACAAATAAATCTGATGCAAATGAGATATTTTCATTAGATATTTTAAGCAGACATGATTGTCTTTCTCTGTAAACTGTGCTGATTTTTTTGTTTTGTTTTAATAACAACTTTAAAGAATGTTTGTATTATTGCAGCCTTCTCAAGTTTTTTTCAGAGAGACTCACTTGGTGCTTTCGAGTTTTACATCTTGACACACATGGCAGACTTTTCTGCAGGGGCATGCCCAGGGCATTTTCAGGCATTGATCTGCTTGCTGTGTTGCATCCAGAAATGAAAGAAAATGTGTGTTTGCATAATTTTAATTATACTGCTAAAAACCATCCTCTATACTATGCAAATGTGTTTGTTTGAGCCTTCATTTTACTGTATGTGACGGTTTCTTTTATCAAAAAACTCAGTTATAACTGTCTGCTACTGTACTAGAAATCAAATGCTCTAAGTGACATAAAATGTATGTTCACATAAATTAAAATGACATTATCATTTCTCTCCACCATCAAATCAAATAGGGACTCAACACACGCAGTAACATACACTATGTACTCTATGCACCAGGCATGCTTTACCACTTTTTTATAATGATATCACTTTAATATTCCTCAGGTGTTCATCAAAGAAAAGGCAAAATACACCAACAAATTGTAGCTTACACATCCCTGAACTACACAACAATTCTCAGTATAGCTAAAGCTGAAGATAATTGGTGATTTTGATGTACACACCATCCACTGCTAGTGGGCAAAAGGGGCCAGGAAACATTACCAGCAAAAGTCTCAACTCTGTCGTAATGTATAGATACAGCCTACATGCCAAGTGACACACTGCCACCATGCACACTGAAGGCCATTAAGATAATAAGGTGACACAATAAAACATATATCTCAGCAGCTTGACATTAGAGGCCTATAGGGAGGGAAAGTGACCACCCAACCATCCATGCAAAAAAAAAAGAAAAAAAAAAAGGCAACAGTCTCATTTGTGGCAATTAGGCTGTGCAGAGACTGATTGAGCACAGGGGCCCCCGAGTCCTCACGTCATCGGCAGCATTTGTCACATTTCATCCCCGCTGCCCTGACTGTCTCGTGGGGGCCTCAGAAAAGACGTGTGTCATCAGAGGGCCAATTTAAGATGCCATGGGTGGCCTGTTGTTGTGACATGCAACTAAATTGTAAGAGAGAGACTGGGGTGGATCACTTAGTCACTCTGACTGGCATAAATAGACTGGCCTGGTCTAATGTATTCTGACCAGTGTCTTAGCTTGTGTGGAACAAACAGAGACACCAAATTAATGTAGATAATTTGGGAAAAGAAGGGCACCTGTGGGATTATGAGAAATGATCCCTTTTGGTTTAGCACACTAAAAAATGATAAGGGAAGACTGATGCTGTTAATCACAAAATAATTCAACTTAGTGGAAAAGCTGTGATGGGAAAAAAGAATATTTACTGGCGTATTTGAGAAATTCTCTGCTAATTTTCAGGCTACAATTACACTAAACATCTATTATTTTTGTCAGGTCAGGTGTTTGTTATTTACAACAAGAACATTTAAATAGAAATATGATAGACTCAAAAAGAGACAAAATATACCTACATCAGTGTCACACCAAAAACCAATAAAATACGGAGAAAGATATCCCAAAAAAGTGTCAGTTTCAAGGTAAATGTGACTAACAGATGAAAACAATCAAAGACAAAGAAAACACAAAGAGATGCTTGTTTTCAAGAACACAAATATGACCCCACTATGACCACTTCTACATCAATTTTCAGGTGCTTTTCTAAATGTACCCACTCCCCACCAAAAAAGAGAAAAAACTGGCACTGTAACGTTCATTGAATTAAGTGGAGCAAGGAGACAGGAGCTGAAATCGTGTTAATAGCTGTCCAGGGTTTAAGAGCCCGGCAAAGGAAGCCTGCAATCACCCAAATACCCAGAGACAGGTCCAGGGTGCCCCGGGCGGGCTTTTGCGTCCTTCCCCTCAGCGCCACCGACCCCACTGCGTGCCAACCGGGCCTTACCAGCCCCAATTGAGCTCGTTTAGACTTATCTCCCTCATGTCAGTGGCTTCTCATGCAAGAAAAGAAAGTTGCCAACTCATTTTTTTTTTTTTACAGGAGGGCCACTCAGAGGGTGAGAACTGGTGATTGTTTTAACTGCGTGAGAGTTGACAACTTGATTTTATAGATTTTTTTTTTTATTATTTGTCTAGAATTTTATTGTTCATCTCTATATTTTAGCCAGTTTTTCACCACAGTCGTTTTTTAAACGTCGTGCGTTAAAGAGTAGATTCGTTTTCACCTGGTTTTAAACAATCTCATTTGTCAACAACCTAATTATGCGCGAGAAGAAAAGTGTTTGAAACTGTTGTTTTAAATAATGAAAATGAAATAGGCTATATCGTGTGCAGCTGTGGCTGGCATTTGTCATTTTAGTGTATGTACAATGTGTGTTTAATGTGAGTTTTAAAAGCTGTGAGATGGCTGTTGAAATGAAGCAAACCGGGCCCAAGCATAGATATGTGTTTTAATTATAAAGACATATAAACAATATATGAAATCCATGTTGCAACACAACCAAAACGCTTCTTCAGTGTATAGGCTGTATATAACCATTAGTATAGCCGGGCTTGGAGCGAGTGATTTATCCACAGTTGTACAATACAATCATGTGAGATGTGCAATAAATTAAAATAAACAAACAAAAAGAGAGTTGTCAACACGTCGTTTCAGAAAATATATCAGCCAACATCACATTAGACTTTTTTTTTATCCCCACATAGCATCAGCACAGTCAGTCGAGGGAAGTCCTTTCATAATTGCGGGATTAAATCTAAATGTCGAGATTAGGGCGCAATTCTTGGCTTTTCTACTTTTCTTGTTGTTACTGAATGTTGCATAGATCACAAATAAGAGCTGATGACAGAACATTTCTAAAAATGTACCCAAACTTATAATTTGGACATGGCCTGTAGAGTCTCTGTAAAGTACAAGCGAGAGAGAAAAGTGACAGGGTTTTTGTTTGACTTCATCCTATAAGAAGGCCTAAACAGTTAGCGTTTGTTAAATCTGGATGAAAGATCGCAGCATTTAATTACTTAACCATATTTTAAGATTATATGCATTCGACTAAACTCGTTTTTTATTTTCCACAGAATGATTTAAAAATAACTAGAGTGGGAGAGAGACCGACATGGGTGCAGTATAGGTAAAAGTTCGAGAAAGAGAATGAAACCAAATCAAGGCTTGTCGTTACAGTGTTTGAAGAGACTCGACGGTGTCCCGGAATAAGTAGTGCACTTTTCGGCACAGGTGGCGAGAGCAGAGCCCGAGAAAGGGTAGACGGCAGCCTGTCCAAAGGGAGCCAGGGCGGTGGGGATTGGTGAAGTTATGGTCTGTCCCTGGTTCAGATACGCCACCAGCCGCCTCATCTCCTCCAGAGCCTGAGCCTGCATGAGGATATAGTTCTTGGCCAAGAGGAGAGTGGCTATTTTGGAGAGTTTTCTCACCGAGGGGCTGTGGGCGTAGGGGATAACGGCTCGCAGGCCGTCCAGCGCGTCGTTCAGGTCGTGCATCCTCCTCCTCTCCCGGGCGTTGATGCTGAGCCGCAGGGACCGCTGCTCCTTGGACTTCTTGGCGAGAGGCCCCCCGGGCTTGTCGTCCCCGAACGACGAGCCCCTCTTCCGGGACTCCAGCGAGTCGAAGCCGTCTTCGTCGTCGCTCGTGTGCTCCCCGCCGCTCTCGTTCGACTTCGCGGTCTGCCCGGAGAGGAAGTCGGTGGCCGGCGTGAGCGGGAACCGAGCGGGGCTTCCAGCACCATGGCCAGCGCCGAACCCGAAGGCTGACTGGCCGTAGCGCTGCGTCAGGTCGAGGAGCGCGTCGTTGCTGATGGACTTGAGCAGGTTCTCTTCGCTGACATTCATTTTTCTCTTCCAGAGCAGATTCTGACCAGGAAAAGTCTACTCTTCCGTTCTTTCCCCTCTGTCCTATCTTTTGTTTTGAAGATTGTAGGGTTGTACTCACGTAGTTCTCTCCAAGAGTTGCTGTTTCTAGGACTTCCTCTCTCTTCCCTCACTCCTTTCCTCTGTCAGTGCAGTGACTCTTCAAGAAGGGAGGCTGTGAATCTGAAGCTGAGCCTCTACATGCGTTCACCTCCTCTGTACACTGCGCTCCCCCTTGTTGCGCGCATAGCCCACGTTCAACAACACTTCTCTATAACTGTGCTCGGTGAGACCGGAGCGCTCGTGTCTCCCCTCGTATAAGACTATACAGTCGGTTTCCTCTCGCGCGTCTTATTTGCCCTCCCTCGCCTTGGGCAGATTGTGACTCGCGCTCTGCCCTGCTCGCAAGTTAGTAGGAGCACGAGGCCCGCCGGGATTATCTGCCCGTCCAATCAGGGGGGCGTTTTAATTAACTCGGGAAGAGCGCAGGTCTGCTCCCATTTTCAATCATAACGTGATAATTGCGACGCAAACTGACACGCAGCCCAGCCGTGTCTGTTACTGTATTGTTCACTGTTATGTTACAGCCTATTTAGACCTGTCTAAATAAAGGAGATTTAAATGAACGTGAGAGTCGATGTCTTTAGTCGTTGTTATTACTATCAAATGCGTAGGTCACAAGAAGTATTAGGCAACATGAGCTCAGTGTACACAGATGTAGCAGTAAAAGAAAGGAAGGTGGATAAAAAGTACTCACCTGTCTAAAGAAGGTATATCTAGATCAAGAATACATAGTGAGAGATCAGGCGGGGGGTGCAGAAAGACACTGACACAACATAAGGATGTCGAGAGGTTTCAACATCCTGATCCAGGGTGTAATTTTTTTTAAAACTGTGGATCTATGAATTTAGATAGAGAAGATGACAGTGAAAGAATAAGGCTGTAGTTTTTATCTGTGCAGCCTGTTCTGGACAGATCACAGAAACAATAAGCTTCCAGTGCTCCTGCTTGACCGCCATTCACCTTGCAGCACCTATAGCAGAGTCAGCATTGGCACCAAAAGGCTTTGCCCAGGGGCAGGTTACACACTCAGCCACCTTTGCAGAGTAATGTAGCATCTTACGCTGGCCAGACAGTGATTAAAGAAAGACAAATAGCTTCAATTTTGTCGGTTTATTCAATGCTACATGGGCCTAACCCTCATGAAAATTATAGGCAAGTATTTGTGTATCTTGTATATACACGTATAGGGTTTTTCTCCAAAATCCCAAGAACTTGAGAAAAGAAAGGAAAAGAAGGGGGGATATAATGATGCCATAGATGCTTAAAAGTGAAGTTAAGATGTCACTGTGAATTCACTGCTGAATAAACCCCAGTAGCAGTAATACAGGGATAAATATAGTAATTAGAAATCAGTAAATGTTTGCAAAAGATTCTCAGTCAGACTTAGGACAATGAGCTGACATATCACACAGGTGATATGATAAGACATCCTCTTTACAAGTTTTCCTGAAGCCAAGGAACAGGTGTCATGACTGCCACTGGCTAAGTATGAAAGTTAATAGTGAAGGTGAGGCTGCCACTCTGTGTCCATTATAGAGCATTACATCATGATGAAGCTTCAAGTGTGATTAAACTTCAATCTTAAACCACAATCTACAGCTGGAGTTTCCATATGACTTTTTGCAAACTCAGTCCCCCTTGCATTTGTACTGTATATTGCTGAGGAAATAGTTGAGGCAATGGTGCCACCTTGTGGAGGAAGGAGCTAAAAAAAAAGCTATAATCCAGTTAGTGAAGTTTTTGTGGAGGTTTATGTTTCATTTGGTCAATATTCCTTGGGCTGTTTGTCCACCTACACTCACAAATAAGTGTGTTTTTGTGCTTATTATTATTTCAATTGAATGTCTGACCTTCACCCCGCAGGATGATTTATATACAGAATGATTTATATGCTGAGTTTGACACTCAAGTGTGTTTTCACATTCATTTGCTGAAGGCGGAAAGTTCCTCTGTGCTCACCTTTGGTCTGATTTTTACATGTGGAACGTCACAACTAGAAGTCAACTATGGTTCAATATGCAATTAACAAGTATAATGTGGAAACTTCACTTATGAAAGTTTTTGTGTGTGAAATTATATCAGACACAAAATATTATTCAAGTAGAGTGTTTTTCCTGTCTTAACATCAGTATCTTTAGGTAAACATCTTAGTAAGTTTATTTCAGTCACTGGTAGTCAGGGTCCATTTATGACTACGTTCATCTTTGCTAATATAATTATTATCGTGTTTGATAAATAGTGTTATTATTTTTCAGACTTTTGCACCTGTACATGTTCCCTTATGTTACATTGTAAAAACGCACTGATAAAATGATTATTACCAGACTTTTATTAAAACTGACACTTGCTGCTAATTGGTACTTAGCTTTTAATGATTCAATTCTTGAGCTGTCATTAATTGAGATTTGAAGAAGATGTCTGCACAGTCACATGCACCACCAAATCTGACTGTCATAGTCTTTATGCATGTAATCTACTACATATAGTATACTATTCTTATGCACCATTACATGACGTCCTGATGTGAAAAGTGCACTGGGCTGTAATTTTGATTTAAACACTAATGGTGAACAAATCTTTTCGATGGCAATTTCATTTTGATGCATTTAATACAACGTATGTACATTTGTGTTTCCACAAGTGAAAGAGAAAGAAACAAAGCAATTCTATAAAATTGTGGTAGTGAGTATCCAAGAAAAAGCTACAAAAGACGAACACATTCATCCAACAGTGATCAATAAATGCTGAATGAAAAAACAGGTAGATGACTACAAAGACGTGATTCAAGCTGTCAAAACAACATAATGCCATAAAACCACAAAGCACACAAACAAAAAGTGCCTAAGAAAAGAAATTACCTTCAACAAT
The DNA here is from genome assembly GCF_001640805.2 of Lates calcarifer. Classification (NCBI taxonomy): domain Eukaryota; kingdom Metazoa; phylum Chordata; class Actinopteri; family Centropomidae; genus Lates; species Lates calcarifer. The sequence continues at coordinate 17,012,772 of NC_066838.1, read as the reverse complement.
GTGAAATGGGAAAAAGTTTGGAAAGTATTTTATGATGTTATATTAATCATTTATTTCATAAAGAAACTACAATCTATTTTTTATTTCTTAAAAGAGATAAACTCAAACTTCACTCTGCAAAAAAGTCAGCTGGCCTTTTTTAACAGCAGACATTCTCATGAAATATTTTTGTATGTGAGATCCTCCCTTGATTCACATGCCAGTGGAGAGGAGGAAGAATTTTAGATCTGAAACAGTGTATCAAAAACTGCTGCTACACTGGGTTAAAATCGAGGGTATGTCATCACTGTATGTTCAATACTTTGGCCAGCAGATGGCAGAAAAGCCCATGAGTTGACAAAATAGCTAAAACACATAATGGACAACACAATATTTGTGCACAGATCAGTAAAAATATTTAAGTATTTCCTGATGTAATTTTGGTGATTTATTTCTGTTAATTCCATCCAGTGGGTATTAATTCCTAATAATCTAACAACAGCTCCATTAAAAAGAAGCTAATTGTATACAAGATGCAGACGAAAGAAAAGCTTCAGTGTCCACGCTGAAATAAGCTGAAATAAGCTGAAATAACAACTTTGAACTGTTGCTCTGACGTAAGAAAAATATCCGGTACAGACCATAATAATAGCACAGTTTCACCTCTCAATCTATTGTGATCACATCCCCTAGTGTTCAGCTGGCAGCACTGCACACAGTCCTCACCTTTTTTCCAGGAGGACCGAGCACTAAAAGCTCCTGATTCACAAAGAATGGAAGAAACACGAAAAGTGTCAACACACCAACTAATAATACATGATGCTTTTAAAGCCTGTGCTGCAGCTCTACGTCACCATGGCAACTGCAGGCTCAGCTGCCATACAATGGTGGCATACCACATTTTGTGCTGTGGCTCAGTGTGTGTGTGTGTGTGTGTGTGTGTGTGTGTGTATGTGTGCGCACGCTGCGAGAAAGGCTTTCACGTTGCAGTGACAGCAGAGGACCACCATGGGGCAGAAAAGTATTTTCTATTGGTGTGAATTTGGTGGTGCTGTCAAATCTGACAGGAATAATGCATGTGTGTGCACATACACAAATGTGTGTATGACTACACGCATGCATTCAGTCATGTGGTCGCGATCCTCTGTACTGTGCATGTGCTGTATCAGCCTTACACTGTCATCCTTACATGTGCTAATTTTGCTGTGTCTGTACTCCCGTGGATGCAGTGGAATGAGAGCATTTTGTAAGAGCAGTGTGTATGTTTAAGTGTGTGTTGATATTCAAAGTCACACCAGATCTTGATTTTTGCTAATATGTTGTATATTAAGACCCAGCAGGCTCCACACATGAGGGTTTTCTCTTCAGGCTCTCTCTCATATCCTAATTTTGAGCCCCACTCTCTCTGTCTGACTCTCCCCCTTTCCCACACACACACACACACACACACACACACACATCAAAGTGATGCTCTGAGTAAAGATGGAACAGGCTCCTTTGATCTCTCCCTGCCGACTCTGATTAATGTGTGGATTTACAGTGCAGACCTACAGGGACCTGGCAGCCATGACACCCTTCTGCTGCACTGGAATCCAGTTTTCCTTGCAGCCAATCATAATCCTCGATTTTATTCATTTCTCCAATCGCGATGCTTTTTGGTACAGGCACTCACAGAAGAACGAAACAAACCCAAAGCCTTGCACTCATTCAACCTCAAGCGCCCAACCCAAAGTCTCCAAAATCCCACCGCTGTCACAAATCACAGGACGCCATGCTCTGTACCTGCCCAATCAGAGAGATTTCACAAAGTCTCTGCTTTGCAAAGCCTGTTCCCCACCAATCTGAACCCTTTGCTTCATCTCAGAAGAGACAGAAAGGTACATGAGATAGCTGTGGATCGGTATGGTAAATGTTTCATTCAGCCAGTCCTGGCAGTCATTTGCAATGGTGGGTACAGTGTTGGTGTTTGGTGGGAGGTTTGACGGCGGAGCAAATGTTGGAAAAATTTAGCGTCGAGCATCAAAGGAAGTGTTTGCATGGCACACATTGAACATTGTTCTTTGTGCATTGCACGTTGCACCCACGTTTCATCACAAGCCAAGCCAAAATAAGTAAACAAAGTGCCCACTCTTCGCTTCGATCTTTTCACCCTAAACCTTTCTCCTCCGTGTCTCCCCTCAGTCCTTATCTCTTCCTCTCCATTTTGTCTCTCCTCACTGCAGTGCAATGCAGATTTTTCACAGGGTGGAGGTATGGTAGAGATAGGCGGGGTCCCATGAATAATTGTTGAAGATATTTTTACTCTGACCCACTTTGGAGTCCCTTTCGCCCCCCTTAAAGGTGCCGCTGCTTTAAGTCAACATAGGATGTTTAAATGACTGTTGCAAATGCAGAAACCAATTCACAGGTGAGTTGTGTGGTCTCCACTGTCAAATGAATCCCTACAGCTTCCTAACCTGAGGATTATGACTGAGTAAACACAAAGTCTTCCTACCTATATTACAAGTTTTTTTTGTTTGTTTATTTATTTATTTATATTATTTTTTTGTCTTTTGTCTCCAACCTCAAGATACTCTGCTCACTATGTAGTAAAAAGTGTCACTATCAAAGATTAAATCATTAAGTGTTTTACTTTACTTTTTACTAGTGTGACAACTGTGTTGATGTTCTGTGTGTGTGTATGTGTGTGTTCTTAGTTTTTACAGTGAATAAACAAACATCTACCAACTCATATGTGTGTTCTATCATGACAGTGGCAGAAATTAGAAATGAATTGGAGACAATAAAAAGTGTTTGAATCAATTTTTAAAACAATTATTAACACTAACAGGGCTTACAGTTGTCTAACTACCAACTAAACAGCGGGAGCAAGTCTCAGCAAAGTCTGCAGGCAGCCAGGATTAGTATCCACAGGCTAACAACCACTGAAATTACTGTCTGATTCTGGTACATGAACAAATTGTGCACCGTCCCAAGCTGACTTTTTGCTGCATGTGCTTCGACATGTAGGGAAGTATCGAGGGTATGCGCAAGGGTATGTATGTAGGAGAGCTGGTATCAGCAGCAGCCAAGGTTGAGTCTAGAACATGGGGTTTGTTGTACTGAATGATCTCCGCGGTGAGGGCAAACAGCTATGGTAAGCCCTGAGGGGAAAACGTGTAGCACTTGGTCACCTACTTCATTGCTTAAAGCTAATAAAACTTTGTCACACAGCACCAATTGAGCCAAACAGGCAGGAGAGGGTGACTGACTTTAGAGTGGGCGCATATGGCTACTTCCTGAAGGACCCAGACCCAGTACAAACTGAACTTGAAAACAAATCTGTACAAAAGATTTGTAACTTATCAATTTGAATCAGTAAAGTCATTTGTAATTTCCACCTCTACGCTGAAAGTGTCGGCTCAGGTGCGATAGAGCATAGCATAGCATATACTTCCTGTGTCAAAGTGTACGACAAGAACAAAAGTCGCAGAATCAGTCATGATGTAGACACTGTTGCAGACAGGTAGTTACCCAGCTGTTAACCTGAACATCAGTGTTTATGGAGATCTGGTTTTGCATACTAAACGGAACAATTTGAACCAGTAACAGACTGAACTGAAAGTGCTTATAAACGGTTACGTAACATGACATTTCTCAGTAATGTATGTACTGATGTGCATCTGAATGGTGATACAGCTGTCTACATTAGAAAAACAAACTACAAAATTAGCTATCATGAATCTGAATTGAATTGATTTGAACCAGCAAGGTGATTCATAACGTCCATCACAGTGGAAACAGTAGAAGGTGCTCAATGAGTAAATAGCAGTAAAAAGTGAGAGTGGATGAGAAAATTTTGCCAGGAAGTCCAAATAAAAAGCCTTAAGAGGCACTAGGTTTACTTAAGCAGTAACTGTATCAGTTTTATGATACTGGTTTATACGTGTTCATCAACAAACATGCAGTTCATGATTTAAAAAATTTTTTTTTTTTTTGGATGTGCAAAGAATATCATTTTTGATGGATATAATGGAGAGAAAAGGCCAGACAAATGCTCTTGTATCTACTGACTGAACTAGTAAAAAAAAAAAAAAAAAAATTAATGTTACGATTGTGAAAAATGTCTTTGTTTGTTATTATTTGATCCTCATTGTACTGTTGTAATTACCTTAACATCGTGAAATCTGGCTCCCAGCCCACATCCAAGATAAAAATGATGAGAGGCTCCACGCTGGTCTCTGGAGGACTGAAGAACTCTGTTGAAATATTGGGCAAAATTTCTCGCTGATCATAGAGATACAAACACAGAGGAACATGACTAAAAGCATTTATGTTCACAGAAAATGAAAAATAGAGAAATCCACTGCACAACTGAAAATGATATTGGTGATGCACCCAAGTTGTGGATTTGTACTCAAATTACAAAAAGATAATGCCTCATCATAACAGCTGAATCATACTTGATGATCATGACATTTGAGAAATAGGTCTTTCAAACATTGCTATGGCGCCTTTCTTTCATTTTTTTTCAGCCATCCTGTGACAGTGAATGGACACGTTGTTGAAATGATGCACAACAAGCTTTTCTAGCTCCAGTGTGACAAAGCTGTACCATGAAGTGGATCTGGATTCAAAACCATCTAAGATTTTGAGCTGAAAATAATTGAGTTGCGTACAGACTGTGGACAAAACTGAAGACACTGCGTCAACATCCATTGTAGGGCTTTTGAAAATATATCCAGGCAAATATCCAACCCTGTCTCCTAGAAAATACGTTTATATACAACTAAACAACAGCAAATACATTTTGCAGAAAATGCAGTGCGCATGACTATCACACCACAAACTAGGGTTTGCATCAAGAGTGCTAAGATCAGGGAAACATCATGGTTTTGGTTATATGTTAATAAACACTTTGTGTCTGATGTCACTGTTGACTTTTTATGTATTAAACCAGACCATGACATTTCCATAACCTTAACCAAGTGCTGTGGATGCCTAAATATAACAGTTAATGTATGTCTAGGCATTCAGGTATACTTCAGTAAATGTATTTGCTGTTGCAGTTTACCTGTATATAAACCTAGCTCTGGGAGACAAGGTTGAAATATCAGGTTTTAGCTGTTAGCGTCAGCTACGAGTGGATGACACCTATGTTCTTACTGCAGGCTAATGTCAGACTTGCTGCATATAGATTCGCTAATGTCTGATTTGACCATTTATCGCATATGTTCATAGAAAAAATCTTCCTCTCAAAGTTTGCCAAATTGTAAGATAGCACATTTTGCTGCTGACTGAATATCTTTTCCCCTAATTGTTCACTTATCACACTGGGACTGATAGTAGTGCCAATTAATCCTTTTTTAGTTACAGAGGTTTGTAATTTTGGAAAATGCATAGTTTTTTTTCCCCCCAGAGTTCAACCAATACCACTCTCATGCCGAAGCATTAACTGTGGAGCTACAGATGGGAGGTGATTAGCAAAGCTCAGTATAAAGACTGGAAACAGGGAAACAGCTAGCCTTGCTCTGCCCAAAGTTCAAAACACACCCACCAGCACCTCTGATGCTCACTGTTTAACATGTTGTACGACATTTGTTTAACCTGCGCAAAAACGAAATGTAAAAACAGCCAGTTCAGCTGAAGCAGCTGCAGTTACATAGTGAATGCACAGACAGGAGAGTGTTATCAGTCTTCTTATCTAACTGCGAATCAGTGTGTTTCCCAAATGTCATTATTTCTCTCAGACTCAGTAATACAAAACAGTTCAGTTCTCGGAAATAAGAGCTGAACATGTTTAATAACGCCATCCTGTTTCCAAACTTCTCCAGGTTGAAATAATTAAACAAACAAAACTGATTGGCCATAGCTCCTGTACATTCTCATTTATTACTCGACAAGATATAATTAATAAACAGTGAAATTCATAGAAATGCACACATTGTTGTGAGTGATCCAACACAGAGACTTCAGACATGACATGGACTTTAAATAAAAGACCTGACACTTGCCTTGAACTTGTATCCTTCGACTTGTGAAGCATCTTGTGAAAGGAGCGAGGTGATATATTCTCTTTGAACGCCGCTCTGTTAAAACACAAACACAACTGTTCATAACAAATGGTTTATTTATAATGCGACTGTGAGTTGAACTTGGGCAGTCGGACCCATTCTCGCAAAGTGACAAAAAAATAATAATAATACAAAGGAAGCTATCAGATCTGAACATTTTACATAACTTCACATTTCTGAGAAACTGCTCAGTGCCAGACAGATTTCAAGCCTTTGAAATGTGAATGTTATTGAGCTGATCTGCTTCCCACTGCATCTTTATCTTCCATTTCTTCTTCCTCCTCAATCTTATTCTTCATCTCTGTAATGATTTTATGACATTTGTTGTATGGGCCTTGAAAAAAAAGAGAACAAAATAAAAGACACACTATGGATGCAAAACTGGCCCAATGTGTGCTCTGCAAATTTAGAGATCTGACAGGTCCTCGCCAATTTCCACCTCACTGGTTCTGTTATCTCGCCTTGCTCATCCCTTACCCCCCCCAACTCCCAACTCTGCTATATTTCTCTCCCTTTGTCTCTCTCTACGCAATAGTTTTCTTTTCTGCCTCGAACTCCCGTGCATGCTCTCCTCCACCCCCACATTCTTCCCCATATTTCACAATGTGAAAAGTCACACTGAGTTTTCCTTCTAGGGTTTTTTTGCGGACAGGAAGTCCATATTTAATGAAGTGACTCTCTTGTTAAAATGCTTTTAAGTGCTCCTGTGCAGGGCTTCGGGCGGGAGGGGGGGAGGTGGAGGCGGAGGCTGAGGCTTTTATTTATTCATTGGGCGGTTCAGTGCCTCTTCCCCACTCCGGCTCTGTGAAGAAGGGAGAGGATTAGAGGAATGAACCCCCCCCACCCCCACCCCCCAACACACACACACACACCCTTCCTCCCTCTCCCCTTCGCTGGCCGTGTTTCCTCCCTCGGGGGACACCCCTGCGTCAGTCCACATTAACATCCATCAGAGCATGGTGCTCTAGAGGGGGACGAGTCCCTGTCCCACTGAGTCGCACATACAGCACATGCATGAATACATGTGAGCACACGCACAGCTCACGCGCGCCCACGCACACGAACGTGCGAGGCGCGTGCGCACACGCAGAAACCACGCGCAGCGCAGCAGCAGACACGTTCTCAAACCAACACTCCTCATAGTTATGAGTCACGGACTCAAAAGTGTCTCCGTCACCCTACTGCTGTTCCCGCCTTGAGCTACACTCAAATTCAGTTTTGTTTATATACTACATTCAAATTGGACTTGTTTCCAGAGAGCCCTCCAACGTTTGAGTTACACAAGTGCAGCTGTCCCCTACTTGATCAGTAGGCGTATTTGAACAAGTTTGAACAAGCATCTGAAGACTGTCGGGAAACAGACGGGAGGAGAAAAGGAGACGGAGGAGAGGAGAAAGTTTCTACCGAGTGAAGGCTGAGATCGTGCGTTTGCGCCGATTCCCTCTCCCTCTTTGTGTGAAGTTTTTTGAGCTGTCTGCTCCCTCGTTATCTCTCCTCGCTCGCAGAATGGGAGGGGAGCCGAGACTCGGGGCTGGATGAGAGAGGCATATCATTAACCAAGAGTGTTTCTACAACAAAGCGCAGACTCCATCAAATCCCACTCATTCCCACACACTGGTGTCACACTCATCATTCTCCTGCACTGAACCGCTGTGTGAGTGAAAAAAAATGCCCCCATTTGTCGAAGGCACATATCATTTTTTTTGTCAGCAGGCCTAATAGAAATTCCTTTAATATTTTCTTCTTTCAAATCTTTGAGAATTTTGAGGTACTAATGCTCATATCTAAAATTGGATTATATTTGTTAGGGCTTGACTGATGTGCATGCGTGAGTACGTGTTTGTGTGCGTGGGTGTTTTTTTTTTGTGTGTGTGTGTGTGTGTGTGCATGTGAAAGCGCATGTGTATGAATCTTCATTGGAGGGATTCGCTGTAGCCGTGCAAAGGGATGCAGATTGTTTCTAATTCACCACGCTGACCTAGATTCCAAAATCTGGCACATAAAAACGAGATATGCTGCCCCATGTCAACACACACACACACACACTCACATTCAAACATAAGAAGAAGGAAAAAAAAAAACACATTAACCTATGTCTCACCCTCATGTGTTACAAGATCTCTCCTCTCCATTCATCACTTCTTACCTTGAAAGATCCAACAAATGATTTGATCCATTCACACCAAATCACTTATCTGTGATCCCCCCCCACCCCTTTTTTTTCTCATTTCAGAAGCTCCCCTCTTCCTCTTCGTCTTCTTCCTCCTCCTCCTCTCTCATCTTGGAATCTAACATCAAACCAAAATGTTAAAATGCTAATTCATTTTTCCAGCTAGCTCAGTTCACACAAACTTATAATTGGATTCTGCCTATTAATATAAAAGCTTTCTTCATCCCCATCATTCGATCTCGTATTAGTCTTTCCACGATGCACACGAACCGGGCCTCGTTCTACGATAAGACGGAGAGAGGAAAGACGGAGAAGGCAGGGGAGGACGGAGAGGACGGTCGTCTCATTAGCATGGAAAAGTGTCTTACTGAATCATGGAGTAGGCCCAAACCAAGGTAGCGCAGTTACCAGGGGTTAGGAATTAATTAGTAGCGTGCACATCTGCCTGGTTAATGTAGCATCAGTGGTTTTGCTCTTAATGCTCTTCCACTTGGTTACATTAACTCTCTTCTCTTTTTCCTCCTGTTTCCATCACCTGCTGCACTTGAGCTAACCTGCAAATATTATTGAGGTGGATGGAAGGTGCAGTGTTCAAGAGAGGCAGAGGTGGTGCTGATGCTAGTGGTGGTGGTGGTGGTGGGGGGGAGCTGCACTCTGTGACCTCGGCTAACTAGCACATTCAGGCTGAGAAACAAAAAGGGATTGATGTTACTGAACGACAGAAAGAGGAAGAAGGAACGAAGGAGCAAAATAATCAGCGTGCAACGGTCGGGAAAAAGAGACAGACGGCCTGAGAGAGAGCACCAGATGCTGTGTGGGAGGGTTATTTAATTGATGATATCACACCTCTCTTTCCCTCTTTCTCTCCCTCTTGTTCTCCCTCTTTTCTTCCTCCAACACACACACACACGCATGTTCACACACACACACACACACACACGTTGACACTCATGCACACCGTATTTGCCCTGTCACCTTCTTATCCTGACAAGCCGCCCACGCCTCCCCCTACTCTGCTCTGCCCACCTTAGGCTCCCCGGGGAATTGCGAGGCCTGTAGTGTGTGTGAACCCACGAAAACAAACTTAAATCAGTTGCTCCCATCAGAGCGACACAATAATGTTGTGTAGAAGAAGCCTTATCTAAGATTATGACTAAGAAAGGAGCTGGTTACACAAACAACGAAAAACATCTCAATTATACGTTGCTCTCTGCATTAAGTCATTTGAAATTATGTAACAACATCAATTTGGTAGCTTCATGAGTTCAAGCAACATCAACACAGCTCTCTGTTAAGCTCAGCCACAGTTTCTGCTTTCTTGGCCTCTTTTGACTGTTTACTTCTCTACACACAGGTAGAAACTGTTCCACATGCTTTCAGCTAAACTAGAAAAGCCCCAGAAAACGAGTCTCATTAATTAGCTTCTCATTTGTAAATGCAAATGAGCTTAATTAAAAAATAGACTCTCCTTTTGCGGGCTTCAAAGGGAGACAGTGAGGCCTAATCAGGAGGTTTGTTCAGCTGTGGCACTAATGAGACATATTTGGCCTAACGAGGGAGCGATGCCCTAATTTGTTTATGCTAATGATATGAAACAGTGCTTGTCCTTTTGGTGTATCTGGGAAGGGATCAGTCACACACACGCCTCTGTGCGATGTACCTTCAGGGTTTCGTTCAACGTTGGCGAGGTGGTGCAGCGGCCTCGCTGAATTGTTTCAGTAGGTTAATTGGCTTAATTAGCCTAATAGAGATCATTGGGGCGACGACTCAATGTCAAGGCATATGTGGGTTTCTGAGGCGTTTTCCATGCAAATATTGTGCAATGAAAAAGAATGAGGAAAATGTAGAGACTCTTGCTGTGACAGAGATGGGAGATTAACTCACTCAACCTTTTTACTTTAAGTATTCCTGAAGAAACAAACAAAGAAAAACAAGTCCAAATCAAGTCTCAGGTCCCACAGCTTAAAAGATAATTGTGGTTTATTACAGCCTGGGTCTTGTTTTCATTGTTGTCATTATTTTTTTATCAGTAACGATAACTTTGTACTCACCATAGTATTTGTTAAGAACTGAGTATGCAATAACATTGTGTAACAAAAGTCCAACTGGGCAAAAAAACAGGAGCAGTTAGACAATCATACAGGTTTAAAGCCACACTTATCAACAGTTTTAGTCATGCTAGTTGCTTGGCTCTAGGGATGGCAATGTCAGTTGGTCTGTCCACCATTTTGGTTCAGACTGAGATTTCTCAACAACTGTTGGATGGATTGCCATGAAACTTGGTACAAATATTCATGGTGTCCAGAGGACAAATCCTTCTGACTTTGGTGATTCCCTGACTTTTCATTCAGTTAACAGTTCTAATTTTGAGTCAACTGTCTCAACAACTACTGAATAAAATGGAATGGAATTTGAACAAACGTACATCTCCCCTTCAATTGCAGCCATTTTGGTGATCCCTAAAGATCAGAATTTTAATTTGTCTTGTACTTTATTATGGCATTCTCATCAGCCTCAGACGTACTTCAGGTTTAATGCTAATTCTTATGCTAGCCAGGATTAGCATGCTAACACACTAAAGTGGTGAATGTGGTAAACACCATATCTGCTAAAGAACATTAGCACTTAGCCCCAGGAAAGTTAATACAGCTTCTCAGAGCTGGTAGCATGGTTGTAGTCTTGTTATGTCAACAATAAATCAAATATAAACAGTGATGTCTCTACAAGAGGTTTGCCAAGATATCCACAGATTATTCTCATGAATGCAGATTTACAGGTTTATGTGGTCTTTCAGTTACTTGCTTTGGTTTTACACCTGCAAGTTTGTTCTCATTGATGTCATTTCCAGCCCAGGCAGCCGTGCACTACCTGATCAATTCTAGACAGACAAACAGACTAACTGGTGAACACAGTGGAGCATTTAGCAGCTGAAAAGACATATTTTTCCATCAGAAGTTAGCGGACACCAAAACTACAGCTAGAAGGAGACTGAAATTGGACATGCATTCATCAGGTAGCCAGAAACACAATTTAAAATAAATTTGTGTGTTGCTCTTGCTGCTAGATGTGTTAAAAAGCAATTGCGCACACATTCGCAACAACAACTATGTAAGATTAGGTCATCATTGCGTTTAGTAGTGTAGTTAAGCTTGTTTTGCTGCCCCCAAGTGGTCAAAAATATCAATGAATGTATCCTTAAACAAAACCCCAGTTCAGAAAAGAAAGTTTGAGTTTGCAGTGAGGTGTTATTACTGACATTTCAGGTGTGCTCATTTATGGTTATCTGGCTAATCATCAGATTGTGTTTTTTGCTCTGTCTGACCTTGTTGTATAATGCAGTCATGTTTCCAGAGCTCAACAATTACCACAGTAATTACTATGTTGTCATAGAAGTGATGGTCAGTTCCACAAAAACCCAAGTAGTAATGAACATGAATTACCTTTTAAAGCAACATCGTTTTAACTTTGTGTAAATAGGGTCAAAAGGGTGAGTGTGCATCATTTTTCTGAAGTCATATTCATCTTATGTCTGGTCCTATTAAGGGATATTTGTGTGCACATGTGCTTTTGTGCATACTGTACGTGCATACATGTGCTTGTGTGTGTGAGTGACAGAGTTCTCTCTGCTGTTTTGTTCACCGTTGACTGAGTGTGAGGCCGAGTGAGACGGCGGCATGGCTGGCCCGCACTGATAACTAGGCACAGGCAGAGTCCCACACTCTGTGCTTCTATTCAAAACACACACACGCACACATGCACACTCACACACAGACACACACACGTACGCGTTAATTAATCCAAAAACGGGGGAAATCGAAAAAACACTGTCTCCACTTTTAATTGGACTGACTGTCGTCCAACCATAAAGAGAAAACAAGCTCAATCATTCTCCTCCATCTTGTCGCTTGTTGAATTATTGATAGACGGAGCAAACTGCGCTGGAAAATGAAATGGGGAAGGAGCACTGGGCTGGAGTGTGTTTGAATGTAGTGGTAAAATTTGATTATTCATGTGTGATGCATGCTGTGTGGATTCTTGTAACCGAGTGAGGAGGAGTACTGAGTTTCTCCATGGTGACTGTAGAGAACCTGTATGTGCCAGACAAGCCAGCTGGTATCTTGTTGTCCAAGTACACAATGCTCCAGCAAAAAAGCAAAGAAAGAAAAAGAGAAAAGAACTGATGTAGATGAGGTAGTTAGTCACAAGACATTCATCATTCAGTCATATTTGACCCACTGTGTAAAATGCTCATCCTCTACAAGCCATTACTCATCGCCTCTCTGACCCTCTCCCTCTTTGCTCGACCAGTTTCACACAGTATTTGCCCCCCATATGAACTCTCTGAATACACTGTAATCATCTCTTCATTTTGTCCCCCCGCCTGCATCCTGCATTAGCTGGTCATGGTGAAAAGCTTTTTATATCAGATTGGCTTTTCTCCAACAATCGCTGGGATTTTTTCAGAGAAGATTTTGGCATCTGAGTTTTCTATTTGCAGAGATTTGCCCTCTCATAGCTCATGGTGACCGGAGCAAAAGGGGTCTTTCTTCTTGTTTTCACTAAAATGCTATACCCCTTTAAAAAACTACATGTAGTTAGTCTCCTTTTGCAAATTCTATTACATAGGTAATCTAAGTCCCCTAATATTGATATTAATGATGTATAAAAGAAGACTTACTATATTGTATAATGGACTTCTTCGTATAGAACCAGAATAAAAAGAAGATAAATCTGTTTGACCTCCAATGTTTTGATACCTCAACCAGATAATGAGGATGGGGAAATCCCTGAATAGGCTTCTGTGCTTTGACAGTGACAAAACATGTTCGACTTAAACTTCTAGAGGCCAAATAGAGACCTTGAAATATTCCCCTCATCAATTAATCTCCATTCAATGACACACTGCTTTACTTAGCCAACCATTCAGCCTCCTCTGGCTGCTATAATTGTCCCAGTTAATTGCTTTTCAACTCTCTTTGATTACAAGGTCGGCTCTGAATGGCTGGTGTACATGGCTCAAAGTTGGGTGCTGCTCGCTCTTCCCTTGGTCCTCCTCCTCTTCCTGTCCTCCACAACAGGTCTCACCATCTCTCCCCTCCTCTCAACTCCACTTCCCCTGACCCTACAGTCCAAAGGTATCAGTATTGTCTGCAATGTGATTTTCGCCAACCTATCCATCATGGAGACATGTATATATAATGGCGTCTGTTAACTTTGATATACTGATACATAATAAACCTGTCCACTTTGAGAATGTAGAGAATACAAAATTAACCCTGAGAAGAGGATTTGTGTCCTACAAACACGAGAATTCAAGGCAAATGTTTAATCTGCAAGCAGAGCTGTAATGGCTCATTCTACATATCAAAAATTGGTAATACTGTACTTAAACTCTCCCTATTAAGCATTTATAAGCTTTATCTAAGCATCTGATAAATGTTTGATAACATACTATAATGCAGGTGTAAGCAGGTTTAAGTGTTTATTATTGTATCTGTCAGCAACTATAACTCCTCCTGTGGGCACCCATAAGTGGAGGCTGCTGTGTAAACAGATAATAAATGACACTGTAGTGAAACACAGTTGTAATAAAATAAATTATGTCTGGAAGAAGCTATAATTGTTGACAAATATTATACATTAACAAATACTTAGAAATGTCCTTATAGCTGCAAATGACTACATTATATGTTTGTGTACTGCTTATAAATGCTAAACAGGGGGAAAGGGGGAGAGATTTAAAAAATAAGAGATCATAATTTCACCATAAAGTGAAAAACAAAGGGAAAAACACAACTGAGAAATCTCTACATAAGAGGGAAAGTGGAGAGGTAAAGATATATCGCTGTTAGCTCTTGAAAAGAGCACTGCTCTACAACTGTCCCTGACAATTTATGGACTGTTGAGGTTGGTTAAGGAAGCAGAGTCCATGATTGGAAAGAGATGGGGGTTGGTGTGTGTGTGTGTGTGTGTGTGTGTGTTGCTACTGCGTCTTTCTCCTCTCCCTCCACAGCTCACACGGAGGCGACAGAGTCCCTCTCATTACTGAACAGCACAGCCCCCAAACAAAGGCTCACGCACTGACAGTGGCGCGTGTTCAATACCGATAACTAGTGTGGCCTCTCATCTGAATTAGCATGCTGTATAGGTCTTGACACATATTCACACTAACACACACGTGCACACAGGCGTGCATTCAAGTCCAAACACACACAAAAAAATTACATACATGCACACACATTTAAAGACACACCCTTATGTGCAATTATTCACACAGGCGCACACACACACACACACACACACACACTCATCCTGCAAACTCTTGTGTTGAACAGATAGCGATTACCGGATTACTCTGCAGCAGCAACTTGAATATGCATTCAAGCTTTGCGTCGTCAGCATTGGCTTTTGTTCTCCATGTGGAGAGGAGCCACACAAAGCCTTTTCGACATCAAAGCCTCAGAACAACAGAAATAGCAAACTGCAAAATACTAACTGTGGTTCTGAGGGACGCCGACGGGGTTGCTGCACAGAAGAACCATGCAAATAAGCAACGCAGCGTTTATTTCTGCTCCACTTGAATGTAGCTTTCTCCTCATCTGGCCTTCTGCATGTTTCACACCTGGCTGGTTAAATGTGCCACTGGGCCTGGAGATGTCTGCTGAGGGGTGAACGGCAATGAGGCGGCACACGCACACACACAAACACACACATCCACGTACCAGGCTGACCTCTGCTCTTTCCAGTTCTTTTTAGACCAGGTTCTTGTATTGCAAACCACAGCGAAACACACTGTAAGATCATCAAAAAATTGCATCTTTAAAATAAGAAGCTGATAGTCAAGCTCATTTCTATAAATAAACAAGTCTCCTTTTGTAAAGACAATGTGGTAAAAGCAGGCTATACAAACGTTACCTCCTGTTGTGACTAATATCTGCAGTGTCTCTCTGTCACACGCAATCACAATGGTTTGTTTATCTTGCTGTCATGTGCCTTTGATGCTATGTTGCTTTCTGTTGTGACTGGGCCAACAGTCCCCACATATAGCTAGATGCAAAAAAACAGCAGGGAGCAAAATGGTGGGCTTTTAAAATGTTTTACGTCCCCGTGCATGCAGCCGCACACATCAATAATTGCATATTTGTGGCGAGCATGGGAGATTTTTGCCCCTGTGCATTGCGCTATCTATATTTCAAAGGATACTTCAACGCAGGTGGCAGTGACCCGTTTTGCAAATGAGGTACAGGGTTGAGGAATATTTACCGAACAGGCAGATAGCGTGTCGTTTCTCACGCTGATAATGAGGGGGGTAGGGGCGGGGGAGTGTGAGGGAAGAAAACATAGAAAAGGAGGAGTGAAGGAAGAAAAGTGATGAGAGGTGGAGTGCAGGAAGGAAAGCCTGAAATATGCATGTCATCATGTGGATGACTGATAGCTTTCTGTGAAAGCTGCTCTTGATGCGCACGTGCCAGGCAGGCCTTTAATTGAGTACCAATGCCAATCATAAGTGCTCATAGTGTGTCTATGTGTGTGTGTGTGTTTTCTTGCAGTGTTACATTCCCTTGCTGAAGCATTGCGCACACACAAAACTCTGTGTCTTTGATCATCTGAGTGAGACTGTTCTCTCCATGTTCTAATTAGCTTGGTGTTAAACGCAAGAGACAACAGAGATCAAGCAGCGAACCCAAAAGATGATCAGTTCATAGTGAGAGAGTAACTATCACCCTTAACTATCAATACCAGTCTGTATTGTATTGTCTGTAATACCACAGTCTGTATAACTAACCAACTATAAAGGCTTACATTGCAACTACAAAGACACACAGAGATACAGTATGTTCTGTCTTCTCAGTCTTTTCTTCTAACGCTCTGCAAAAATGATAAATCTTACATGTTGGTACTGTTTTTCATCTCAAGTGGAAACATGAAAAAAATCCAACACGGCTTGAGGAGGAAAGACTGGGCCTGTGACTGTAAAATGACTGCAAAATTCAACACAAGTGGCAACAGTAACCACATTTGCGTGGGTTTATGTCTTTAAATGCCTTGATAAACACGTGAAGCACATCGCAGCATCATTGTAGAACGGCTGCTGTGCTGACTCGCCAGGCTACAGACACACACTGAACTGCTGCAGATAAAGAAACTCTGAAAATACTGATTTCAAATAAAAAAAGGCATTTACAAGAATTTTTGTTTGGGTGTTTTCTTATATCCAAATAAAGGTCACAGATAAAAAAAAGTATATAAAAAGGAGACTGCATTTCACTCATTTTTCACTAAGTAATGACCTTCATGTGAAAAAAATGTTTACCATTTGAATGACACACAGAATGATCTCTCTTTTTTTTGCACCTGCAGACCTCTTCTGTGTTTCATCCTGCACTTCTTTCCTCCTGCTGGTCCACTGTCTCAGCACATACAAGACACAGGCAGCTCACACAGGAGTAATATCAGTGTCTCCCACCTCCCCGCCATCCTTTATTACCGCTCTTTTTCTTACTCTCTCTCTCCCCCTCTCCCTCATGAATAAACATCCCTTACATTCACTGAGTGCTGGCATGAAATGGCCACACAGCCCCTGGCACACGCAGGAGTAATGCTGCAATCATTATTCCACTGCAGTGGTCCCACACAAGCATATTTCACCAATCATGTGGCTCTCTCCCCTGGCTTTTGTTTGGATGACTTAAACAAATGATGTGGCAGTGAGGAGGGCCCGCGTACCACAGCTCCCCCTGTTAACACGGCAACCGTTGACACGGACACAGCAAAATTTGCATAAGAGTACGCTTGAGTGGTACTGGCAATTCCAACGGGGGTCCGCAGATTTTTTTTTTTCCCTTCCCTTTCTGGGAGAGGGTGGGGTTGAGGGTGGCGGTGTAAATGGAGGGGGAGGGTGGTGGTGGGTGGTGGTGTGTTATTTTTGGTTCTCCCGCTTTTCTCCTTCCTTTCATCCTGTTCTCTCTCTCTCTCTCTCTCTCTCTCTCTCTCTCTCTCTCTCTCTCTCTCTCCTGTTCTCCTCTCTGACTGCCAACTCCTCTTTTCTCTGGGGTTTAGTGTTGAATTGGAAGTAATGAAAGATGCACACATGCCATGAGACTGACTGGGCTTTCAGCAATAGAGATGGAGGAAGTCTATTTGGCAGAGCTATTAAACACATACAAGACAATGGTGGCATCTAAGAGTCAGGCCAGTTACAAGTGACACATACCTCCCTGTGTGGTAGAACTGATACTGAATGGTCAGATAGACAGAAGTAGAAGTACTGTGTCTGTGTGTGTGTGTGCATGTGTGTGTGTGAGTAGGAAGAAATAATTATTTTTCAATTAAAAACATCACTATTATGATTATTTTGAAAGTATTCTAGCAGAAATCACTGACTCATTTCAGAATAATGGCCTCACTAAAGATGATGACTGTGATGAGTAAAAGGAGGAGGAAGTTTAATAAAGTCTGACATTTGAAGAAGGGGGGACGACAACTACTGTGTCGATGAGGGCAATGATACACTTCACAAGGACCGCACTGCTGATGAAGGTGAGGAAGAGGAGGGAAGTCATGATAATGCTTATTTCTGTTTTGGCTTTTTTGTTGATGTTAATATCTGAAAATAGATCGAGTAGTGCTGCATTCAGAGGAGTTAATCAAGCAGCCCGAAGGGCCACTGCTCTGTCCTTTTATGTGCCTATCTCGCTCTACATTTCTCCTATCTCCATCTCTTTCATTCGCCTTATCTCGCCCTTCTTTAATCATAGCATATCAATGTGACTGATACATCTAAGAGATCTGTTTGCGTGCTGTTCACTTTGTGAGAAAGTTCTATTTGAATTCCACGAATTTGCTCTCTCGCCTGACTTTCAGACTTCTCTCAGCGAGACGGCAGCTCACAAGAATACCAAACAACGAAAACAAGCAACAATATCCTCCCGAATGTTTACAATGCATGTGTGCAGCTTGTTGTGTTTTAATACGTGTTTATGGGTACCGGTTACTCTGCCGAGTCCTTAGGGTGGGTGTGGCACACCGCTGTGCAAAGGTTGTCTCCATGGTGATAGATGTGGGGTCATCTCCATGACGATGGATCGGAGAGGGTGTTGGCCGCCAAGGTTGCGGACCAAGGACAAGGCAAGAGTGATTGCAGCCACCCAGACAGGAAATCGAAGAGGAGCACTCCAAGGGGGGGGGTCGAGGAAAAAGGTGCAATTTCACAAGCCAAATTACTTCTGGGATGGAGGAGAGAAAAATATCACAGCAATAACAGCACCAGGGATGAGAGGAGGGAAGGAGAGGGAGGTGAGGGTGGTGGAGGGGTGGAACGCAGGAGGCAGCAGGAAGGAGGAGGGAGGTCCCAAACAAAAGCTCAATTATCAAAGTCATCAAACATGCATGCTCACATAAGCAAATAGAGTGACACCCTATTACCTTGACACCATACAAACTTCCCACCTTCCCCTCACAGAGAGGCATTTTCAGAGGTATCTGTCAGAGTTTGGCTGTGATTTTCCATGTGGTTTATCAAGCTTGGTTTATTTCTGAGACTGATGCCGGCTGTGACTAGAAAATATTGATTGGATTGTGCAACATGTTCCACTGCAGCCCTACTGATTTTTTTTCTGTTCTCTCTCTTCGCTCCTCCTCTGCTCTCTGGCGATTCCACAACATTAGTATGAGGAACAACAGCACATCAGTAAATTGTTAACGAGAACAGGCGCAGTGAATAACTGACGGCGACAACTTAAAATTTCTGCCTCGCTGCCTTGTTCTCTCCCCGTTCAGGGTTTCCCCCATGCATTTTCTGTCTCACTCAGTATGCCCTCTATTTCCTGTGCGTGCTTGAGTGTGTGTACGCTTGTACAGATGAGTGTCTGTATCGGCAGGCTGAGTGCATTGAATCATTAAGTCCACAGTGCCACTGCGCCCATTGCCTCATTGCACCTAATTAAGCCCCTTTTGTTTCCTATCAATTAACATTGTAATTAAAACTAGCCGTGCCTCTGTTTACCCAGAGTCTGCTGATTCAGGGGGAATGACACACCAACAGTGATGTGCAGGAATTCAGCTCACAAACACATGCGCGCATTTACACCATGCACATGTACACACCAATACATATGAATACGCCTGTGAGACAGTACATGCGCACGCACATTCTCGTTCACACTTTTTGCAACATCGAAGCTCCACCAGGCCTCTGAGTTTGCTGAAGAGTGCGATAGAACAAGGGGTGCTGATAGAGCTGGGAAATGAGAGCAGGATCCTTTGGTGCGTTCGTTGGTGTGTGTGTGTGTGCCTGTGTGTCTGTGTGAGTGTGAATCTCTGTTGAGTCGTTAACAGAACCAGGGGATTCACCTCCCGATAATCTTGCACTAATCACCTAATCCTCCATCCCTCAGGTGAACAGACGGAAAAGGAGTACTTGACATCAAGTGGAAGTCTGACAACAGGAAACCCACTCGTGTACACAGACACACACACACACACACACACACAGAGTTTCTATTTATGTGCATGCGTGTACACACAGACAAATGAACAAGTCAAACAAATGAGCACCACTCCGCCCCGCCTCCGCCAGGCCCCCGTCCTCCTCAACACACCAAATGTACATTTCACCAAAAAATATACACCCTATCCTCTTGTTTCCATGGCAACTGACCGTAGAGCGGTGGGTATATGAGGCAGCAGGCGGCAGGCGAAATCACTGGAGTGAGAGGCGTACCGGTCTGTCACCTCAGCCTCCCCAGAGAAACAACACATAATACTGTACTACTGTACTCTCTCCTCTCGCTTTCTCTCTTTGCATCCATCACTCGAATTTATGGGAATACACTGATTTATCTCTCTTGCTACACACACACGCACAGTCACACAAGCCCACACATGCACCATCCTCCATGTTGTCTCACGTACTGTAGCCCAGGGCAGACAGGGCTACGACACTTGACGTTTGTGTGTAAAACATGTGTGATCTTCTTATTAAAAAATAATCATGAACTGCCACCTAGACACACCGCCCTTTCCCCTTTTCTTTTCCTGTCACGGGTTACTACTGCTGCTGCTGGTGGTGCTGGTGGTGGTGGTGGAGGCCAACCTGTCCTTGGGTGCAGTAAAGGATTACAGCAGCACACACCATGTGACCTTAATTCCCCCCTGCCTGCTTGTGCCGTGCTCAGCCAATCAGGAATGAGCTGTGCATGCATGTATGTGTGTGTGTGTGTGTGTGTGTGTGTGTATGTTGAGTGTCTTTACATGCAGACCGCCATGTTTGTCAAGACTGTTTGTCTCAAGCGTATATGCACTAATAGATGGATTAAGCTAGATAAAAGGGGAATGCTGTGAGGTTTGATTGTGTGTACATATGTGCATATATGTGAGAGTGTGTGTGTGCCATCTTGTGTTTTTAAAAGGGTGGGGTGTGTGTGTGGGGGGAGGGGTGGGGGTGAGGGGTTATAGGGTGAATCAGCAGCAGTAGCAGCAGCCACCCTGGCACGTGTCGCACATTCAGACGACCTCATTCATCCCCAGCAACCCCAAAATCCCTCTGCTCCTTCCCCCCTCACCCACAAACAGACCTCAACCCCCACACAGCCGCCGCCGTCAGCAGGCTCAGCTGGTGGCTGAGGGAGGACGAGGTGGGGAGCAGAGAGATGGAGCAATGGATGGATGGATGGATGGATTGGGGGGGGGGGGGCGGCAGGTGCTGAGAAGACCATTTAGTAAGCAGCCCTTTTTTCCTCTTTGCTTGGGTTTTTTTTATCCAAAGATGGAGCAGCAGAGGAGAACTGTAATAAAAAAATATGGTGGATAAGAGAAAGATTGGGAAGGAGGAAGGGAAGAAAATCTGATAATGCGAGGGTAATATGTGTCTGAGTGTAGTAGGGGTAGAGGTCAGATTATGTGTGTGTTGGGGGGTGTCAATTAGATATGGAGATCAGACAGAATAAGCAGCGGTTTAAACATGAGCATTACATCGGGGGGAGACGTCCGGCTGTTATGTCGGCTTGCGCCTACCAGATAAGGTCCACAGAGCTTTGTGTGTGCGTCTTTGTGTCTGTGTGACGCAGCAGACGTAACAGACGCAGCACCTTGCCTCGTACGGCACCCCACTGTTGTTGGCGACCTTTGACCTTAACCAAACCTTGACCCCCCACCCGGCAGAAGGCAACTGATTTACGCAACAAAGACAGATGACACAGCCGAGCCTGAAGCGCTAAACTCTGACCTCCAACCTCCCCCCTACACAAGTCCCGACCCAAACTCTATCTGAAGCCAAACACAACCTGCTCTGACGACACACGCGCACACTTTCAGACAATGAAGCAGGAGAAACGCCACACTCATCCATCAAAGCAGCAGAAAATCAATACCGTCAAATAACATACATATGCAAGTGAAGCTGTTATTATTATGCTAACTAGTTCAGTTAGCTCATTATTTACGGGCTGAAATGAGACATTTTAGTTTGTCTGTCTTTCAGTTTAGATTAAAAAATTGCACTGTAATCTGCTGAGGTTGCATAAATCACATTAAAGATGTAAATAGATAAAATATCATTTTGGGCAAAGCAGTTTGGCATTTCGGTCTGCAGCAGATAGGAGTTTTGGAAAATGTCAAATAAAAAAAAAATATTGTAAGAAAAAGTGTGAAGCTTTACAGAGCTCTCACATTTTTCAAACACATCATCAAGTTAAATTTTCTACTCAGTTTGATGTCCATCACCACAAAGACACATTATGTTAAAAAGTGCATTTCTCAATTTATACACAAAGTCACCATCTCTTGTACTGTGACTGATCACAAGTCTTCTGGCTCGAACCAAACTTCCTATTGTTTGTTTTACATTGAAAAAATCCAAAACACATTCCTTATGACATTAGCTTAGAGGACACATGATGGCACTGATAATCTTAAATGCCTTTTTTAGGATTTGGTCAATATTTGATTTGTTTAAATTTTACAATTGAGCTTAATAACATCTTGCAAATGATTGTTGTTCTTTTGAAAAAGGGATGCAAATCTTTCAATAAAAGAGGCACATAAAATGACAAAATAATGGAAGCTCATCAAAACTCAATTCAGTCCACACAAGTCATCTAACACTGTTTTAGTTGCTGTTTCAAATCTTCTTTATGTTTCCTGAAATTTGTCATTAAAAGCATGCACAGAAATAAATTTCAGAAGGTAATGTCGGAGGTGTTTAGTTGTGATTTTCCAAAATAGTTAAATTCTTGCCCTTTGATTCAAAGAGTAGATTTATTTCATGTCTATCACATGTAGCCATGCCGTGCATATTAACTACATATGGTCTCTGGATGTGTTTCTGTCTCTGAGTCATGCAAAGTAAATGTCTGGCCCCTGCACTGCCTGTGTGTCTGTAACAGATGGTGTGTGTGTGTGCGCGTGCGTGCATGTGCATGGAAGTGTGTGTGTCCTACAAAGTCTGGCAGAAGCACCTTATCGCTCTGTGGTGCATCATGCCAACTGCTATCGGCCAACCACACAGCACCTTCCAATCTACCGTGTTCTTCCTCTCATTTTCAGACTTTTGGTATCATTATCTTTCTGCCTGTCCTGCAACGCAGACAAAGCTCCAACAAGACCCAAACAAACATAATTTGGTAAATTTAGTATTATACAACATATGCAACATAAGGTTTTACATCACGATAAGGTATCACATTTGTTTATTTAGAGTGAACATGTTAAAAAAGTACTGTTAGGACACAGTAATGAATTATGTCGAGCTTTTGCTCTTATACTCTCACTTATATTTCTTCCTGTGGACCACACCACTCCAGTTTCTGTACACGCCTGGCATCAAAATTAACCACCGAGTAAAATTAATATTCCGAATTCCACCTTAAGTGCTCCCTTCAGACAACACATATACGTCTACACCAAGCATATCAGAAAGACACAAACCTATCAGTATCATGGATGCTGCAGCTCAATGTGTAATGACAGGGATAATGATATTGTCTGATCCTCTGCTGCACTTGTTCAGTGATATTTAATAACTGTCCTAACTAGGCTTGTAGATATGACTCCATAAGAGGTTTGACATTTTCAGATAATTTTTCACATGGAGCTGCAGAGAGAGATTATGAAAGGAATGAACAAGATAGATAGATAGATAGATAGATAGATAGATAGATTACATAAAACAAAGCAACAAATCAAGAAGAGGAAATATAAAATTCCCTGAGGATCACATTTCTTTGGTAATCCAGAACAGATTGGGCTTCAAAGTTGTCTCGGCAAACTTTGCGGATTCATTGAAAATGTGATTGAAATGACAAAAAGGGAACGAAGGCGATGAGAGGGGAGCGTGCAAGAGATACTCGTTCATGCCTCTGAAAATCTGTCAAAGTAGTTTGGAATTCATGAGTGTTTCTTGGGAAAGACGCGCACGTAGATTTCATTTCATAAAAGCAGCAAATGCAATACCCAGCTGACGAGCCACGGCGCTACAGAATTCTCTTTGGCAATGCTTTGGTACCATCAAGAGTTGACTACAAACAGCATAGCAGCACTGATTTGACACGTGTCATGGGTGTTTTGTAAATACTTTGGATGTTTTCCTCCCCCAGCATCAGACTAGGGCTGCCTCCTGTCACAGTGCTGCTCTTGTGACAAATACTCCAAAGCACCCTCTCTCAAAGGTCAAGCAGAAAACATTTTCAGGGTTTAATGTGGGTGGATGAATTTTACTTTGTCTAATAAAGGCTGGATGGATCAGCAAATAATTGTTTTCAGTGTATGAA
Source organism: Lates calcarifer (assembly GCF_001640805.2). NCBI lineage: Eukaryota > Metazoa > Chordata > Actinopteri > Centropomidae > Lates > Lates calcarifer. The sequence continues at coordinate 16,988,803 of NC_066838.1, read as the reverse complement.
GCAATAGAAGTACACAGCATGGAGACAGAGTTGGTGTGAAAACGAGCAGGCGTGTGAACTCGCAAACATCTTAGCGGATGTGATTTCAGCTTCCAGCCCCCCCCTCTCTCTCTCACTCTCTCCCTCTCGTCTGTATGCAGACTTTGTCTCAGGGTTTCTCACGCCGTGCTGCTGCTGCTGCATCTGCTGCTCTGGGAGGCAAAGGTGGGCTTATAGGGTGGGAGCAGCGGGGTGGGTGACAGGGCAGCGTCCATGCCCAGACAGACACAACCTCTCCTGGGCTGATGCTACCAACATTCCTTGCTTCTGGAGACACGCACAGATGAGCCCTGTCTGGAACCGCCGCTGCAACCACTGAGCGTCTGTGTCAATGTCATAGTGTGTGTGTGTGTTGTGTGGTGTGTGTTTGCCGACTTTCTATAGCATGCTCCCACCAGGGGCAGAAAGTAACCTGGAAAGTATGTTTACTGATGTACTTAAAGTGGCCATAATCCTACGTTGAAAGGTGCTTTATACATGAAGTTTATCATTATTATTATTATCATCATTTTAGAAACTTTTCTAACAAGACAAATTACATATAGCTGAACCTACAAAATTATCACCCAAATTAAATCTACTTTAATTCATTACTGTAAAATAATAAAACAAGAAAATTATTCTGTATTCTTATAGATCTATATGAAGCAGCTACAATAAGCTCTACCTTGACAAGCTATAACATTAACTTGTTGCCTACATGTTAATGCATCAATATAAATTATTCAGTTATATAAAGTATATATGAAGATGTAACCCTCTGACAGGCGCCAGTCTGCATGAGTGCTGTTACTTTATATGCATTTTGCTGACAACAGTTATATTCTTTTCCTTGTGTAAAATTTTGAATGCAGGACTGACTGACTTAATTAATACTACTTCCGCCACTCACCTGTAGATAAGGAAAAACATATGATTACTGTTAAAAGTGTGTTAAAAGAGTATATCAAAATAGTTAGGTCCACCTTGACCGAGTACGATATTAAAGTGCTTCAGAGTGGAGGTTCATCCTTGATCTTGGAAAAAAACTGTCATACCTTGAGTTTAGAATATTCTACAACATTAAAATCCTGTTATCATCAACAAAAAGAATACAATTTCGCACATATACTCATGTTGAAAAGGGCTGCACAGTTACATTCAGTTGCCAGTTTATTAGGTACACCTGGCTAAAAGTAAATTAGCCTAATACAACAGTCCTGCAATAATTCCTAACGTCATGAGGATTACAGTGGTTATAATGTCAGAATAATGTATTGCATTATATTGGCAGTTGTTTTTTCACCACCCCATTTATATCAGTGAGGGTAGGCTAAATAACAGAAACACCTCTCTGTATAATAAAATGCACTTCCACAGTATCACAAACTACTTCCTCCAAAATTATCATAAAAGTGAATCAACACCTCCCTTAAACACTTTCAATAAAATTTAACATTATAACCTTCATTAAGGGAGGATTTATTGCAGGACTGTTGCATTAGCCTGTATCACTTTTAGCTAGGTGTAGCTACTAAACTTGAAACTGAGTGTATATTGGGGTTAAGTAAAGGATCTGAATTCTTTCTCCATCACATGCTCCTTTATGCTCCTGAGGCTTTCATGTCAACACAGAGGCAGCACAAACTCCACAAAGGACTCAGAGAGTCAAGGCATTTGTCCAAAACAGCCTGTTCATAAAGATAATCAACCTCTCCAGTACATCTCCAGTGAGTGACTGGTGGAGCTGCGCAGCATAGGTGAGGTGAGATGAGGTGTCGGGGTGAGCGGCTAAAAGAGGAGGAGGAGAGTGGGGTCACTGGGAGGAAAAGGAACGATGGATACAATGCCGCGGGGTCTTGGCATTGCCTCCTTATAACGACATTACAGTGGAAAGAACAAGCGGCGATGAGCGACGCCATCATTAACCTCTGGCTGGGCTATAAATCAACAGCAGTTCACGCAAATTAGACCAATTCCCCGCGATCTGCCTCCAAAGGCCCTTGCTAGGACTGTTCCATTATAAATCACCTACAGGAGGAGGAGGGGGAGGAGGAGACAGACACACACACACACACACATATATATACAGATACAGGGAGAGAGCATGCAGACACTTTTATTGGTGGTGTTTTACTGTGAGTCATATAAACTAAAAGAATTAAATCTCTCAGGCTTGCCCTTTGTGATTCATACATATTCTCATCATGGCTGCTTATTACAGATAGCTTTTGATTCTGTCTAGGGGCTCAAAGAAATTGATGTTACTTGTGCCCATGCTACAGGAGAGGAGTGGAGAGCAAAAGAAAGCTGAGGAGAGGAGAGGAGATACTTTCAGAATAAAGATGACATAGGTTATGCAATTTGAGATTATTATGCTGCACAGTGCAGCCCTGGGGGACTGATTTGATGTAACTATGAAAGCATACAGCCTCACTTTTTTTCTCAAACAACAAACAAGGACTTCAACAGCAACCAAAAATAACACTGGCTACAAATAGAATACTCTCATTTAACAGAAATTTGTCTAGATTCCCTTTTTTGTCATAATATTTGCTTCAGCCAGAACAGGAAGTGACAGTATAATTCTGTTAGTAATAGTATTATCTGTACGGTAGCCTGATTATTCTGTATGGAAATTTTCAAGCACGTTTGTTTTGGGCTGTTGGTGAACTGTACAGTTTGTGTCCTTGCAGGGCGGTGTGGGGAGAGGCATGGACAGCTGCCGTCTCTCCGCGGTCGTCTGTAGGAAAGAGTACATATTGCACGTCACTCGGAAAGGTAACAGATATGGCAGTATGTCGCTGCCATCTGTCACTGGAGCTTCACACGTCCACGCAGACAAAGGAGAGCTAGGCCGCTGAGACGGCAACAAGGCCCCAGCCCGCTATTGTCCTTCAGCCTTGTGGGGTGAATGTAGGGCCCCTTATCACCAGGCCCTGCTGGAGTGATGCGGTCTGGCTAACAGCAGCATTGTTCACCACAGAAACTCACCCAACCGGAGTAAGGAAATTTAGATTTTAGCACATTAATCTCCAACAGCAAAAATAATTAAATCAGTGGCTCAATTCCAAGGTGTTTTGATAAATTTTGTCCAAAAAGTTTTGAGGCCAGTTTGATTTCTTGTCCCTGATTTCAACACTTGTCTTTGCCCTTTTTATCTCTTGAATAACCTCTGAGATGCGCGCGCACGCGCACACACACACACACACACACACACACACACACACTCTTGCACTCACACTTCCACCCAGTGCAGACTCCCACAGATAAGGTCCTGGGCTTAGTGGACAGGGTCGATTTTCCATTATGGAATTTTATAATAAAGATAAACTGTCATAGCAATCAAAGCATCACTTAAGGCTATCTTAAAGCAAAGCCAGGACCTCTGTTTTCATCCAGCAACCTTCCCTCCCTCCCCCCTTCACGAAAAATAATCATCCTCAATCCTCCCAAACACTGCAGACCCTCCAAGAGTCCCATCTTTTCCTTTATCTCTCCCTCAGAAGAAAGAAAAAAAAGGAAAGATGAGGAAGGTCAACGATCTGTCAACACTAGATAAAGAAGGATGGACGAAAGAAGAGATCGATGGGGAAATCTTGAAAACTTCGGTTTTATATATTTTTGTTCTGAAAAGAAAACAGGAAGATAAAGTGCTGTCAGACTATATATTCTCAGGTTTCTCGGTTTCTCAATTTGAGTTGGAGGTAGTTGGTTTTTGTTTGAAAATGCCTGATTCTTTTCAAAGGAGAAGAAGCACTTTCAAATAGCTGAAGAAAAACAAGCTCCACTTATTCCTTTTTTGGACAGCATCGCAGAGCAACATGTGAGATTACACCACTTAATCCCTGTGTAATCTCTGTGTTCCTCTGCTGTGGAAGCTGCCTTGGCATGAGGGTCCAATGGCCTTGCAAATCAGTTCTTAATACAGTAATAGAGCAACAGAAACAGGAGTAAGCCAAAATTGGGAGAAAATAATAACTTCCGGGAGTATTCTATAGTTGCAAGATGCTTAAGGCCCCTTTTCTTTGTAACCTTAAATATTCTTGACTAAACACGCAACAATCAGTTAAATATCTGCAAAATTATCCTTAATTATGATTTATCAATAGTTTAACACTCAACTAATCTGCTTTATCAGGACTGTGAGGGCATGGTCTGATAAGTTGTGAGTGGGTGTACTGGCAACCGAGGAAAATATGAGAAACAAACCCACAACTGTCATCAGAGGCTGATTGAAAAACTAGATTTTTCAGGAACTTAAAAGACTTTAAAATAAATCTTTATGATGCACACCCAGCCCTGAGCAACTGACAAGGAAGGGTAAGGTGGAGCTGAAAGGGAAAAGACACACTGTGGAGGTCAAGGTCTGACCCCTCAGATCCCAGCTCCCTGTGTGTGAGGGCGGTTCCTCCATGTTTTCAACTTGGGGTTTCCAATCAGACAGATTGGTGTAGGGGGGATTCATTTGACACAAGGGGGCCAGGGTTGCTTCAAATCCTGGTGGGCCAACTGGCAGCCTCTCAGGAAACATACTTCAATTACCATAAGAGCCTTGGCTTGTTTCCCTTCATCCCATTCTTTAATGGGCTATGCATGTAGCATTTCATGCAAATTACTTATAGCAGGTCCTTTCCTCTTAGTCTTATTGTTTTTTCAGAGTGTTTAGACTACTTGGTGTGTGTTTGTGTCTCTGTAAATACACCAGTGTATCCTGGTGTGTGTGATCAGCTATAAAAGATACCAGCTGTTACCCATGATGCATTTCTGACCCCGTGGCTGCAGTGTTTTGGGAAAGTCGATGAAAACAAAGAGTTCAAAAACACATAATTGCTGAGGCAGTCAGTGTCAACATTACATGAACAGGAGCGATATCAATGAACCCCCACCCCCTCCAAAAAAAAGTAAGCTGGAGATCAGACACAAGTCATATCTGCTTTCTCTTCCGAGGCGGGGGGGAGAGACCCAGATAGAACGACAGCAGCACAACAGAAGAGGAGCTTGGAGGAAGGTGTGTGTGTGTGTGTATGTGTGTGTGAGTAATACAAAGTCGATCAAAAGGGCAGAGAGTAGAAAAAGTTGTACTTCAAATAATAATTTGACGAGTGCTTGCTGTTTTGTGTGTAGGTGTTTGTCAGATAGTCTGACACAGGAATACAGTGAGTCTGGTCATTGCTCAGTGTGATTTTCCACCATCCCTCCACTTGTTTCATAATATTCTTCCCTGCAATAAATGGCTCTGGCTCTCTTAACAAGAGCCTCTATAAATGGGAATGATAA